>NC_090924.1:404448856-405073856 GCF_040938575.1 Ambystoma mexicanum
TTTTGAAAGGGGGAACTGCGACATTGGGCCTCATTATGGGGTCGGCGGTAAACCCTGCTGGTAGGCGGTGGGCTACCGCCGACCCCGTAACACTGTTTCCACTGCCTGACATCCCGGTGCCACTGGGATACCATAGGTGGAGGAACAGTTATTTCCCATTCCCATGGAGTCCCATAGGTTTCCATGGGAATAGGAAACCTGAAGCACCGCACAGTTAGGTCAGGCCTGACGGGAGTCTGTACTCCTACTGGCAGACTCTTAGTTTGGCGGTCCGGAAAGGGTGCCGGTAAATTGCTACTGGCACCTTTATTTCTGGACCTCCAAACTTGTAATGAAACCCATTGTATCTTGTGCAGCACCTCATTTCCTTTTGAAGTTAGGACATGCGTTTGAAGTTTTAAATATGAATACATAATACATAGTCATATCCTGCTCGCAATAAGCACCCTGAAGACTGTGCTGCATTAAAAAAGATGTCCTAAATCCCAAAAACCAAATAAAATGGAATACAGACAAGCTAAGGTTTTTTTCAGTGAAACCGACAGGGGTAGGAGGAGGGCCTAATGGGATAGGGCACTACAAGTGTCACAGACTCGTTTAACAGAGAAACTTTCAAAGGAGCCTGAAAGCAGCAAAAAGGTGGACCTACATTGTACTGGAGGGGATGGGTGGGGTCCCTGGGCTGGGGGAGCACACAGATCAGGGCCTGTTATCACCTCAGTATTTCCACCTGCCAGTCCAGCTGGGGAGCAGCAGAGTGGTACGGAACCCAACGAGAGTTCGACAACTTTTGGGAGCCATTGGGAGGCATGCAGTGTGCTCCGGGGATGACGTTATGTGCAATTAGCCGCTGGGCCATTGGAATAGGGTAGAAGGTTGCATCCGGTTTGTAAGTGAATATGTATAGTTCATGTAAAAGCAACGGCTTTATATTTGGTGCCAGCTACTGTAGACATGGGGACCAAGGTGCATCAGCATTATAAGGATAAGTCCTGCTATGTGTGTTAATCTCCAGACCCTGTCCATATTGGCAAGTGGCAGAAGCTGCTCTCCCAACTTGGTGCTGCCGGAAAGGAGCCTTTCTGAAGCAATGCAGGCGATGGCAGAAGCATGTTGGCATCATGATGGGCACTTCATATACATGGGAATACCAGGGATGGCAGAAGCATGTTGGCATTATGATGGGCACGTCATGTACATGGATTCTTCTTTTGCTACTGAGATGGGTGGGCAGAGGGCTAGACATAGGTGAGAGTACTGGCCGTGGCAATATACATGTTGCTCGCAGGCCTTTACATTGTGAATTATTTGTTGATAATAAAGGCAAAGGGCCCTACCTGGGTTTTAATCTAAATGTTGCTGTACCTTGCTTGCTGTGTGGTGGACCAGAGGGTGCAGGCCATTATGGACTCTCTGGGAGAAGCGGATTAAGGAATAATCAATAAGGACAGTGGTACATCAATAGCTAAAAATCCAGTTGAATGGGACTTGGGTGTCCGCAAGTCATTCGGGTCACAATAGGGTTGATGTTTACTATATGCCTAGTCTACAGAGGATCTGCAGGTTTAAAGGCATGGTCTAGTAAAAAATGTTATTGTCCCTACGGATCGGCCATGTTTTTTTAAGCCTAAGTGGCTCGATTTTAGAAAACTTTCCTATGGACCTTACCCGAGTTTTCGTCCATTAAACGCACGCGAAAACAAGCACCAGGGAGCCGCCATTTTCTGATAATCCTATCTTTTCCCCGATCGCCCTGGCTGACCTGCTTTTGCGGCACTAAATCAATTCCCCCGCCCTTGAGCCTGTCATCAGCAGACTCGTACCGCCCATTTCCCAACGCCAAAGCACGTCTCGTGTCAACATTCGCTGCGCTTCAGCTAATGACGTGTCGCCATGGAAATGGCAGGACGCCTCTTTCCTCAATAAGTATAAACAGACCGTTTCACAACACACAGCAGCAGATTTTCGATTCCATTCCTCTCTCTGTGTTACTTTGAATATTCTGTGACTCATTTCAGTGCTCTGGTCAGCTACCTTCGCCGCCTGTAGCCCGTGTGAACAGATACGAGTACCACCGCTATAAGCTATAAATTATTTTAGTTTGTTTAACACACAATGGCTACAATAATGCCCTACATGTACGAGCCCGAGTATACCGAGGAGGAACTACTGGAAAGGGAAGCACGCAAAAACGATGGGGATTCGGACGGCAGTTGGCAGGACTGCCAAGAGCCTGGGCCTAGTCGAATGGACGGCGTCTCCACCTGGTGCACATGCAATCGGTGCGAGCTAATGCCAACTGAGGACGAGAACTGCTGCTGCCGAGAAAACTCGGGATGCCTGGCCTACATTTCGGATGGCGAGCCACGACCGCAATGCATCACCGAGCTGCCAGACTTCAGGGCAGCCTGCCTCACACGGGCCGTGTTGAGAATAATGATGGTGCTTATGCACGAACTTCACGCAACTGTTTGTCCTCGTAATCCGAGTAACGAGTAAGTATACTCTGCTTGTCATGCCACTCCTATTTCATGTTCTTCTACAATATCCAAAATTACATCTACATATCATTGTAACGCATGTAAGTCGTTCAATAGTGTGCATTGTCTAGATAGCATTTGTACGTGTAGAATGCCATTAGTTACAAGAATTGTCATTGACAACAAACGTTTATTAAACCTATCTTGGTCATTTAAAAACAGTTTGCTTCATTCCTTTTCGCAGGTGGCACAGGCTGGTGGCCTATCGTTCCTTTACATGGTGGCTCCACGGGAGGCTTGGACACCGCGTTCGAAGAGTGATACCCGCCTGTGCCGTTCGTGCCATTAGAGAAACGTTCCCGAGTGACAGCGGTCAGTACAGGGGATTTTCTCTCGCTGTGCTGCAACCTGACCTGTATAATCTTTAAAGTCTTGTATTTTTGTGTCATGAAAATAAGATACAAAATAAAACACCACATATATTTTAACAACGGTTGTTTTGATATTTTAAATGAATCAAGTGTGTCTCCATTCAAGGATGGACGTCAGACATCTGTGCTCCGAATGGGTGAAGGTCTGGTCGCTGTGAAGCAGGGTGGTCACTATCTATCTAAGCTAACATAACATATTCTCGATAATGCATGCACTAAATAACACTTGTTCAAAGTCTTTCAGTAGGTTATGTCTCTATAAAAAAAAAAAAAAAAAAAAAAAAACCCAAAAAGGACTAGATAAAAAAATCTAGTCCAACAGCCGCTCTCTGTACAAACCCCAAATGGGTGATATAATTTAAACATGGATTCCAACAATGGAGATGTAAATTCTTTTCTTCTTATGTATGAGTTCAATAGAAAAACATTGAATTCAAAGTAGAAGTGACGGTAATATGTTTATCAAAAACATGGATTCAAATCAAGGAGGAAAATCACTAATAATGTCTTAGTGAGGATTCAGCTGTCACATCTCATATTTTAAATAGACTTCTTTTACCAATGCATTTCGGAGCTTATAGCTCCTTCATCAGGGTGAGTCTAATCTAATTACATAGAATACAAATATATAACGCAACACGTGAGAAATAACACAATATATAAAAAAAGACAAGGTAAAAATTGAAAATCACATACCAAAGACACGATGTGGGTTCAGGATGGAATATGTAATGAAAAAATGAAAAAAATAAAGAATAAATAACTGAAAGTAGCATGGATAATATGACCAGGTAAACGAAGGGAAAATAATGTAAAAGGACTCACGAGACGTGTTTGGCCTCGTAGAGACGAGAATCCACAGTCAAAAAGCAGATGTGTGGTCTGCTGTCAGTAACGGCAGCGTGCAGAGTACAGACAGATCAATAAACCTATCGGAAACAAAAGTGTGCATTAAGAGGAGTTTCGGGAGCGTAGTGGTGCTATAGTTACAAAGGAACATCTACAATGGTTACCTGGAGGATAATCAGGGTCTGTATCGGCTAAGAAAACGCCGTTCTGCATCGCTGTAAGCAAACGTTGCTAATGGTAACGCTGCTAAAAATACCCACGTGACAGCATTGCATCGGGCGAGCAGCGTGATGTGGCACGTACATATAAGCGAGACTGCATTAGAGATATATGGGCATGTATGGAACTATAAATATAATTGTCAACACTCAGGTAAATGAAAGAAGGAAAGTGGATAAAAGAAAAATAAATGTGCAACAATATCATAGACATAGAAAAAATACTATCAAAAAATACTATAAAAAACAGAGATAGTAGTAGAAGAAAAACATACAACCACACAGGCTCCAAAGATGGCAGCCCATGGAAAAATAAGAGAAAGTAAACATGCATCTCAGCCGTAGTGGGTGGCACCAGAGGTGTCACCTTGGGTCCCAGACGGATGTCCGGGAAAGGCTGACATGATGCTTGGACATAAATGAAGCAATTTAGAGAATTAGCAAATCTTAAACTAACGACTTAGGTGATCAAGAACACTACATGGATATTATCAATGCCTAAGGATACTGGCGTTAGCAAAGTTGGTCCTGACAAATGTCTAGGACCACATTAGTTGTCAATTAACAGTCTAGCCATTACATGTAACATGCAAAATCATCAATAATACATGCAAAAACATTATACAGTGTCACATGAAATCAACAAAGGTGCATCAAATTCAAAGATAACAATGATAATTGATTTCTTCATTTAAGCCATTGGGATATAAGCTCCCCAATCTGTCGATCCAATATGTCTCTCTTTGGTTAAGCCGAAGGCCCAGATCCTCATGTGGATTGACTTTGCTCAACACTTCAAGAATCAGAAATCTGATTTGGGTCAAATTATGGCGTTTCTCGTTCCAATGGCGAGCCACTGCTGAATTGGGATTAGAGTTACGTATGCAAGAGCGATGTTCGTTCCAACGCATTTTGGCTGCTCTCGTAGATTGACCAACATAATATTTTCCACACGGACACTTTATTCCATAAATGATATTCTCACTATCACAAGTGCCAAATGTCCTCAGCAGAATCTTATTGCCTGTACTAGGATGGTATACGGTGTTGCCCGTGATGACTAAGTTACAATTAGTACAATGGAGACAAGGGTATGTTCCCGTGCGTTGAGTACTAGGTTCTTTCAAGGGAGGTCTTGTACGTACTAGTTCATCACGTAAATTCTTGCTTCTTTGGTAAGCAAATACCGGTAATTGATCAAACAATTTCTGTACTCTAACGTCATTCTTAAAGATGTTCCAATGTTTCTTAATGGAATTCTTTATCTTGTTGCTCTGAATGGAGAATCTTGAAACATATACAGGTGTTTGTAGTTCTCTTTTGGGTTTGGTAGTACCGGTAAGTAGTGTGTCGCGATCAAAAGTTTGTACCCTTTGGGACGCTAAATTGAGTTCTTCGTTTGTGTAGCCACGTGCTAGAAATTTGTCTTTCATAGCTAGCTGTTGAGCTAAGCATTCTGCAGGATCACTCACTATTTTTTTCACTCGTAAGAGTTGACTGTATGGTAAATTTTTCAGAAGACTAGGTTGATGAAAACTGAGACGATGTAGAAGATTGTTGCGATCGGTGGTCTTGCGAAACAAAGTGGTGTTGTAACCAGTTTCGTTTTTGACAATACTAACATCAAGGAATGTGATGCGTTCTCTAGATATCTCGCTTGTGAATTGAATACGTGGATCGATGTTGTTTAGATATTCAAAAAAGACCATGAACCTGTCGTAAGTACCTGTCCAGATTCCAAATATGTCGTCGATATAGCGTAACCATAGGTAGATGTTCTGATTCCACTCTTGCTTTTTTAGTACATGATCGGATTCAAATCTGTGCATAAAGCAATTAGCATATGATGTTGCCATGGTGGCGCCCATCGATGTTCCTGAAGTCTGTAAAAAGAACTTATTGCGATATTGAAAATATGAGTTCTCTGCAATAAATTGAAGAAGAGTCAGAATGAATTCTTTCTGTGCACGGATTGGAGGTGATTCAAGTAAGAGCCATTCAACAGATTCAATGCCTAAATCATGGGGGATGGATGTGTACAAACTCTTAACATCGATTGTAAACAAAAGATGTTCATGATTGAATATTGTGTCATTGAGTTTCTGTAAAAAGTGCGACGTGTCTCTGATGTAAGTGGAGGTTTTTTGTATCAGCGGTTGGAGGAAAAAGTCAATATAAACTCCAAGCGGTTGATTGATGCTGTCCATACCCGCGACAATAGGTCTTCCTGGTGGTTTGACTTGATCTTTATGGATTTTGGGTAATGTGTAAAAGTTCGGAATCCTTGGGTGAGTGTTATTAAGAAATTTGCGAGTGTGTTCATTTATCCAATCCAATTCAAGTGCCTTATCAAGCAGGGTTTCTAAGTTTTGTTTAATAGACACTGTAGGATCGCAGTCCAACGGTGCGTAGACGGTTCGATCTTGTAATTGTCTCATGCATTCAGCATCATAATCTGTGGTATTCATGATCACCAGTGCTCCTCCTTTATCTGCTGGACGGATAGTTATCTCTTTGTCACAATATAGGTCCCGAATAGATTTCATTTCATGTGGTTTCATGTTCTTATGTGGTGGAATTTTGTAACTGATACGTTCAAGATCCTTAGTAACCATTTTCTGAAAGATGTCTATCGATGGAACCGAGATTGGTGGTATAAAATTACTTTTAGCTCGAAATTCTTGAAAATCAGGAGTATCGGTGGTACTCTCATGTGGTTCAAGTTCCTCAAAGAATACCTTGAGTTTCAATTTTCTGATGAACTTGTAGAGTTCGATCTTGGTATTAAACACATTTGTACTGTATGTGGGCACAAAGCTTAGCCCTTTTTGAAGTGTGTTCACTTCAGTCTTGCTCAATACTTTGTGAGATATGTTGATGACTAGGTTTTTCTCAGTTGTAGTCGTGTTTGTGGCTTGTTTCTGTTTCCTCCTCCCCCTGCGGGTTCTTTTGGGCGCGCTCCTAAAAAAGCCGAGCTTGTGGGTATTTGGGTTGAAGGACTGGCTGGGCGATTGACGTCACCCAATAGTTGTTCTGTGTGTACATCAGAGTCCCTTTGTGCTTCTGAATCTGAGCTAGATGTGGTGTCTGTTGGATGTTTATATAATTTCTTTGAGGCTACTGGTCCGTATTTTTCCATCCATGTATATACTTCTTCGTTGATATAGTCATAGGTATCACGTTTGAATTTTTTCACCTTTTTCTGTTCTAACTCAGTTTTATAATCTTCAAGTTTTGTATTGATTTCAGTTAAGATAATATCAAATTCTTCTTTCCCTAGTGACGTCACAAGATCTTTTTCAATTTCTTGGATTTCAGAGTTCAGAGAAACCACATTTTTAGATAGTTCCTGGATGGTTAAAAGAATCAAGTCTAGAGAACACTTGTTCAAAATAGCCTCCCATTTGCGTACAAATTCTTTACTTTCTTTACAAAGGGTAGGACGGAGTTGAATACGTAAGCCTCTTGGAATACGTTGATTCTTGAAGTAGCGTCCCAGTGTGATCGCATGGAGTTTTCGGTTGATTTCCTTGCGGATCCGATATTCTAGCTGTTTAATGCGTTTCGCCGGATCCTTGGTGGTAGTGGGATGTGTACCTATAGTCGTTTCGCTAATAAGTTCGAGAATGGCAGCTGCTTCCTCGGTCGAAAACCCTAAGGTTTCTGCACATTTCGATGATAGCCCTTCGATGTCTTCAAAGGACATGTCGTTTATGAAAAATATAAGAATCTAAAAATTGAAAATGCCGGAATGTAATCAATGTGTGCCTCCACTAGCGTGTGTCTCAAAAAAGGAGGAAAAAGGAGCAAGTGGCAAAGATAAGTGGGCACCACAGACACTAAGAAAAATTGAGTCGAAAAATGAAGATAAATTGACGCTCAAATAGATGCTTACAGGAGCTGGCTGCAATAAGTCTGGAGACACCCTGACTCTTGAACCAAAAAACCAAAAAGGACTAGATAAAAAAATCTAGTCCAACAGCCGCTCTCTGTACAAACCCCAAATGGGTGATATAATTTAAACATGGATTCCAACAATGGAGATGTAAATTCTTTTCTTCTTATGTATGAGTTCAATAGAAAAACACTGAATTCAAAGTAGAAGTGACGGTAATATGTTTATCAAAAACATGGATTCAAATCAAGGAGGAAAATCACTAATAATGTCTTAGTGAGGATTCAGCTGTCACATCTCATATTTTAAATAGACTTCTTTTACCAATGCATTTCGGAGCTTATAGCTCCTTCATCAGGGTGAGTCTAATCTAATTACATAGAATACAAATATATAACGCAACACGTGAGAAATAACACAATATATAAAAAAAGACAAGGTAAAAATTGAAAATCACATACCAAAAACACGATGTGGGTTCAGGATGGAATATGTAATGAAAAAATGAAAAAAATAAAGAATAAATAACTGAAAGTAGCATGGATAATATGACCAGGTAAACGAAGGGAAAATAATGTAAAAGGACTCACGAGACGTGTTTGGCCTCGTAGAGACGAGAATCCACAGTCAAAAAGCAGATGTGTGGTCTGCTGTCAGTAACGGCAGCGTGCAGAGTACAGACAGATCAATAAACCTATCGGAAACAAAAGTGTGCATTAAGAGGAGTTTCGGGAGCGTAGTGGTGCTATAGTTACAAAGGAACATCTACAATGGTTACCTGGAGGATAATCAGGGTCTGTATCGGCTAAGAAAACGCCGTTCTGCATCGCTGTAAGCAAACGTTGCTAATTGTAACGCTGCTAAAAATACCCACGTGACAGCATTGCATCGGGCGAGCAGCGTGATGTGGCACGTACATATAAGCGAGACTGCATTAGAGATATATGGGCATGTATGGAACTATAAATATAATTGTCAACACTCAGGTAAATGAAAGAAGGAAAGTGGATAAAAGAAAAATAAATGTGCAACAATATCATAGACATAGAAAAAATACTATCAAAAAATACTATAAAAAACAGAGATAGTAGTAGAAGAAAAACATACAACCACACAGGCTCCAAAGATGGCAGCCCATGGAAAAATAAGAGAAAGTAAACATGCATCTCAGCCGTAGTGGGTGGCACCAGAGGTGTCACCTTGGGTCCCAGACGGATGTCCGGGAAAGGCTGACATGATGCTTGGACATAAATGAAGCAATTTAGAGAATTAGCAAATCTTAAACTAACGACTTAGGTGATCAAGAACACTACATGGATATTATCAATGCCTAAGGATACTGGCGTTAGCAAAGTTGGTCCTGACAAATGTCTAGGACCACATTAGTTGTCAATTAACAGTCTAGCCATTACATGTAACATGCAAAATCATCAATAATACATGCAAAAACATTATACAGTGTCACATGAAATCAACAAAGGTGCATCAAATTCAAAGATAACAATGATAATTGATTTCTTCATTTAAGCCATTGGGATATAAGCTCCCCAATCTGTCGATCCAATATGTCTCTCTTTGGTTAAGCCGAAGGCCCAGATCCTCATGTGGATTGACTTTGCTCAACACTTCAAGAATCAGAAATCTGATTTGGGTCAAATTATGGCGTTTCTCGTTCCAATGGCGAGCCACTGCTGAATTGGGATTAGAGTTACGTATGCAAGAGCGATGTTCGTTCCAACGCATTTTGGCTGCTCTCGTAGATTGACCAACATAATATTTTCCACACGGACACTTTATTCCATAAATGATATTCTCACTATCACAAGTGCCAAATGTCCTCAGCAGAATCTTATTGCCTGTACTAGGATGGTATACGGTGTTGCCCGTGATGACTAAGTTACAATTAGTACAATGGAGACAAGGGTATGTTCCCGTGCGTTGAGTACTAGGTTCTTTCAAGGGAGGTCTTGTACGTATTAGTTCATCACGTAAATTCTTGCTTCTTTGGTAAGCAAATACCGGTAATTGATCAAACAATTTCTGTACTCTAACGTCATTCTTAAAGATGTTCCAATGTTTCTTAATGGAATTCTTTATCTTGTTGCTCTGAATGGAGAATCTTGAAACATATACAGGTGTTTGTAGTTCTCTTTTGGGTTTGGTAGTACCGGTAAGTAGTGTGTCGCGATCAAAAGTTTGTACCCTTTGGGACGCTAAATTGAGTTCTTCGTTTGTGTAGCCACGTGCTAGAAATTTGTCTTTCATAGCTAGCTGTTGAGCTAAGCATTCTGCAGGATCACTCACTATTTTTTTCACTCGTAAGAGTTGACTGTATGGTAAATTCTTCAGAAGACTAGGTTGATGAAAACTGAGACGATGTAGAAGATTGTTGCGATCGGTGGTCTTGCGAAACAAAGTGGTGTTGTAACCAGTTTCGTTTTTGACAATACTAACATCAAGGAATGTGATGCGTTCTCTAGATATCTCGCTTGTGAATTGAATACGTGGATCGATGTTGTTTAGATATTCAAAAAAGACCATGAACCTGTCGTAAGTACCTGTCCAGATTCCAAATATGTCGTCGATATAGCGTAACCATAGGTAGATGTTCTGATTCCACTCTTGCTTTTTTAGTACATGATCGGATTCAAATCTGTGCATAAAGCAATTAGCATATGATGGTGCCATGGTGGCGCCCATCGATGTTCCTGAAGTCTGTAAAAAGAACTTATTACGATATTGAAAATATGAGTTCTCTGCAATAAATTGAAGAAGAGTCAGAATGAATTCTTTCTGTGCACGGATTGGAGGTGATTCAAGTAAGAGCCATTCAACAGATTCAATGCCTAAATCATGGGGGATGGATGTGTACAAACTCTTAACATCGATTGTAAACAAAAGATGTTCATGATTGAATATTGTGTCATTGAGTTTCTGTAAAAAGTGCGACGTGTCTCTGATGTAAGTGGAGGTTTTTTGTATCAGCGGTTGGAGGAAAAAGTCAACATAAACTCCAAGCGGTTGATTGATGCTGTCCATACCCGCGACAATAGGTCTTCCTGGTGGTTTGACTTGATCTTTATGGATTTTGGGTAATGTGTAAAAGTTCGGAATCCTTGGGTGAGTGTTATTAAGAAATTTGCGAGTGTGTTCATTTATCCAATCCAATTCAAGTGCCTTATCAAGCAGGGTTTCTAAGTTTTGTTTAATAGACACTGTAGGATCGCAGTCCAACGGTGCGTAGACGGTTCGATCTTGTAATTGTCTCATGCATTCAGCATCATAATCTGTGGTATTCATGATCACCAGTGCTCCTCCTTTATCTGCTGGACGGATATTAATCAATTTATCTTCATTTTTCGACTCAATTTTTCTTAGTGTCTGTGGTGCCCACTTATCTTTGCCACTTGCTCCTTTTTCCTCCTTTTTTGAGACACACGCTAGTGGAGGCACACATTGATTACATTCCGGCATTTTCAATTTTTAGATTCTTATATTTTTCATAAACGACATGTCCTTTGAAGACATCGAAGGGCTATCATCGAAATGTGCAGAAACCTTAGGGTTTTCGACCGAGGAAGCAGCTGCCATTCTCGAACTTATTAGCGAAACGACTATAGGTACACATCCCACTACCACCAAGGATCCGGCGAAACGCATTAAACAGCTAGAATATCTGATCCGCAAGGAAATCAACCGAAAACTCCATGCGATCACACTGGGACGCTACTTCAAGAATCAACGTATTCCAAGAGGCTTACGTATTCAACTCCGTCCTACCCTTTGTAAAGAAAGTAAAGAATTTGTACGCAAATGGGAGGCTATTTTGAACAAGTGTTCTCTAGACTTGATTCTTTTAACCATCCAGGAACTATCTAAAAATTTGGTTTCTCTGAACTCTGAAATCCAAGAAATTGAAAAAGATCTTGTGACGTCACTAGGGAAAGAAGAATTTGATATTATCTTAACTGAAATCAATACAAAACTTGAAGATTATAAAACTGAGTTAGAACAGAAAAAGGTGAAAAAATTCAAACGTGATACCTATGACTATATCAACGAAGAAGTATATACATGGATGGAAAAATACGGACCAGTAGCCTCAAAGAAATTATATAAACATCCAACAGACACCACATCTAGCTCAGATTCAGAAGCACAAAGGGACTCTGATGTACACACAGAACAACTATTGGGTGACGTCAATCGCCCAGCCAGTCCTTCAACCCAAATACCCACAAGCTCGGCTTTTTTAGGAGCGCGCCCAAAAGAACCCGCAGGGGGAGGAGGAAACAGAAACAAGCCACAAACACGACTACAACTGAGAAAAACCTAGTCATCAACATATCTCACAAAGTATTGAGCAAGACTGAAGTGAACACACTTCAAAAAGGGCTAAGCTTTGCGCCCACATACAGTACAAATTTGTTTAATACCAAGATCGAACTCTACAAGTTCATCAGAAAATTGAAACTCAAGGTATTCTTTGAGGAACTTGAACCACATGAGAGTACCACCGATACTCCTGATTTTCAAGAATTTCGAGCTAAAAGTAATTTTATACCACCAATCTCGGTTCCATCGATAGACATCTTTCAGAAAATGGTTACTAAGGATCTTGAACGTATCAGTTACAAAATTCCACCACATAAGAACATGAAACCACATGAAATGAAATCTATTCGGGACCTATATTGTGACAAAGAGATAACTATCCGTCCAGCAGATAAAGGAGGAGCACTGGTGATCATGAATACCACAGATTATGATGCTGAATGCATGAGACAATTACAAGATCGAACCGTCTACGCACCGTTGGACTGCGATCCTACAGTGTCTATTAAACAAAACTTAGAAACCCTGCTTGATAAGGCACTTGAATTGGATTGGATAAATGAACACACTCGCAAATTTCTTAATAACACTCACCCAAGGATTCCGAACTTTTACACATTACCCAAAATCCATAAAGATCAAGTCAAACCACCAGGAAGACCTATTGTCGCGGGTATGGACAGCATCAATCAACCGCTTGGAGTTTATATTGACTTTTTCCTCCAACCGCTGATACAAAAAACCTCCACTTACATCAGAGACACGTCGCACTTTTTACAGAAACTCAATGACACAATATTCAATCATGAACATCTTTTGTTTACAATCGATGTTAAGAGTTTGTACACATCCATCCCCCATGATTTAGGCATTGAATCTGTTGAATGGCTCTTACTTGAATCACCTCCAATCCGTGCACAGAAAGAATTCATTCTGACTCTTCTTCAATTTATTGCAGAGAACTCATATTTTCAATATCGCAATAAGTTCTTTTTACAGACTTCAGGAACATCGATGGGCGCCACCATGGCACCATCATATGCTAATTGCTTTATGCACAGATTTGAATCCGATCATGTACTAAAAAAGCAAGAGTGGAATCAGAACATCTACCTATGGTTACGCTATATCGACGACATATTTGGAATCTGGACAGGTACTTACGACAGGTTCATGGTCTTTTTTGAATATCTAAACAACATCGATCCACGTATTCAATTCACAAGCGAGATATCTAGAGAACGCATCACATTCCTTGATGTTAGTATTGTCAAAAACGAAACTGGTTACAACACCACTTTGTTTCGCAAGACCACCGATCGCAACAATCTTCTACATCGTCTCAGTTTTCATCAACCTAGTCTTCTGAAGAATTTACCATACAGTCAACTCTTACGAGTGAAAAAAATAGTGAGTGATCCTGCAGAATGCTTAGCTCAACAGCTAGCTATGAAAGACAAATTTCTAGCACGTGGCTACACAAACGAAGAACTCAATTTAGCGTCCCAAAGGGTACAAACTTTTGATCGCGACACACTACTTACCGGTACTACCAAACCCAAAAGAGAACTACAAACACCTGTATATGTTTCAAGATTCTCCATTCAGAGCAACAAGATAAAGAATTCCATTAAGAAACATTGGAACATCTTTAAGAATGACGTTAGAGTA
Source organism: Ambystoma mexicanum (assembly GCF_040938575.1). Lineage (NCBI taxonomy): Eukaryota > Metazoa > Chordata > Amphibia > Caudata > Ambystomatidae > Ambystoma > Ambystoma mexicanum. Next base: position 404,462,736 of record NC_090924.1, read on the forward strand.
CAGAAATTGTTTGATCAATTACCGGTATTTGCTTACCAAAGAAGCAAGAATTTACGTGATGAACTAGTACGTACAAGACCTCCCTTGAAAGAACCTAGTACTCAACGCACGGGAACATACCCTTGTCTCCATTGTACTAATTGTAACTTAGTCATCACGGGCAACACCGTATACCATCCTAGTACAGGCAATAAGATTCTGCTGAGGACATTTGGCACTTGTGATAGTGAGAATATCATTTATGGAATAAAGTGTCCGTGTGGAAAATATTATGTTGGTCAATCTACGAGAGCAGCCAAAATGCGTTGGAACGAACATCGCTCTTGCATACGTAACTCTAATCCCAATTCAGCAGTGGCTCGCCATTGGAACGTGAAACGCCATAATTTGACCCAAATCAGATTTCTGATTCTTGAAGTGTTGAGCAAAGTCAATCCACATGAGGATCTGGGCCTTCGGCTTAACCAAAGAGAGACATATTGGATCGACAGATTGGGGAGCTTATATCCCAATGGCTTAAATGAAGAAATCAATTATCATTGTTATCTTTGAATTTGATGCACCTTTGTTGATTTCATGTGACACTGTATAATGTTTTTGCATGTATTATTGATGATTTTGCATGTTACATGTAATGGCTAGACTGTTAATTGACAACTAATGTGGTCCTAGACATTTGCCAGGACCAACTTTGCTAACGCCAGTATCCTTAGGCATTGATAATATCCATGTAGTGTTCTTGATCACCTAAGTCGTTAGTTTAAGATTTGCTAATTCTCTAAATTGCTTCATTTATGTCCAAGCATCATGTCAGCCTTTCCCGGACATCCGTCTGGGACCCAAGGTGACACCTCTGGTGCCACCCACTACGGCTGAGATGCATGTTTACTTTCTCTTATTTTTCCATGGGCTGCCATCTTTGGAGCCTGTGTGGTTGTATGTTTTTCTTCTACTACTATCTCTGTTTTTTATAGTATTTTTTGATAGTATTTTTTCTATGTCTATGATATTGTTGCACATTTATTTTTCTTTTATCCACTTTCCTTCTTTCATTTACCTGAGTGTTGACAATTATATTTATAGTTCCATACATGCCCATATATCTCTAATGCAGTCTCGCTTATATGTACGTGCCACATCACGCTGCTCGCCCGATGCAATGCTGTCACGTGGGTATTTTTAGCAGCGTTACCATTAGCAACGTTTGCTTACAGCGATGCAGAACGGCGTTTTCTTAGCCGATACAGACCCTGATTATCCTCCAGGTAACCATTGTAGATGTTCCTTTGTAACTATAGCACCACTACGCTCCCGAAACTCCTCTTAATGCACACTTTTGTTTCCGATAGGTTTATTGATCTGTCTGTACTCTGCACGCTGCCGTTACTGACAGCAGACCACACATCTGCTTTTTGACTGTGGATTCACGTCTCTACGAGGCCAAACATGTCTCGTGAGTCCTTTTACATTATTTTCCCTTCGTTTACCTGGTCATATTATCCATGCTACTTTCAGTTATTTATTCTTTATTTTTTTCATTTTTTCATTACATATTCCATCCTGAACCCACATTGTGTCTTTGGTATGTGATTTTCAATTTTTACCTTGTCTTTTTTTATATATTGTGTTATTTCTCACGTGTTGCGTTATATATGTGTATTCTATGTAATTAGATTAGACTCACCCTGATGAAGGAGCTATAAGCTCCGAAATGCATTGGTAAAAGAAGTCTATTTAAAATATGAGATGTGACAGCTGAATCCTCACTAAGACATTATTAGTGATTTTCCTCCTTGATTTGAATCCATGTTTTTGATAAACATATTACCGTCACTTCTACTTTGAATTCAGTGTTTTTCTATTGAACTCATACATAAGAAGAAAAGAATTTACATCTCCATTGTTGGAATCCATGTTTAAATTATATCACCCATTTGGGGTTTGTACAGAGAGCGGCTGTTGGACTAGATTTTTTTATCTAGTCCTTTTTGGTTTTTTGGTTCAAGAGTCAGGGTGTCTCCAGACTTATTGCAGCCAGCTCCTGTAAGCATCTATTTGAGCGTCAATTTATCTTCATTTTTCGACTCAATTTTTCTTAGTGTCTGTGGTGCCCACTTATCTTTGCCACTATGTCTCTATAAAAGTCACACATATATCTATACTAACAATTACCATTGGATTATACAGGCCTTAGGGTCTTGACCACTATAATACACCGGTTGAAGTGTGGGTCTGTGCTCACGAGAATCTCCGGTATTTGGCATTTGTTATTGATAAGCAGCGATATACTATCATTGATATAAAGGCGATATACTATATATTGATATAAAGGCGGTTCGCGCCAGTGGATGCGCACTGGCATGGGGGGCTGTCAGGGGCGCGAAAGGCCAAGGTGCCAAACAGCATGTACACTTCAAAAGGTATCCCACACCAAGGGGCCATCGGTCAAATGGTCTCCTCAGACCCCGTGTCTCCAGCCAGGCCTCCCCTTGAAGCAGGCCGCCCCCCTGCAATCCACATAAGTGTGTCTCCATTCAGCAGTATTCCTGTGCCTTATCTGACGCCCCAGGCCCATCCATCCCACCCACCCTCTATCAAAGGCGGTTCGCGCCAGTGGATGCGCGCTGGCATGGGGGGCTGTGACGGGCGCAAACGGCCAAGGTGCCAAACTACATGTACACTTCAAAAGGTATCCCACGCCAAGGGGCCATCGGTCACATGGCCTCCTCAGACCCTGTGTCTCCAGCCAGGCCTCCCCTTGAAGCAGACCGCCCCCCTGCAATCCACATAAGTGTGTCTCCATTCAGCAGTCTTCCTGTGCCTTATCTGCACGCCCCAGGCCCATCCATCCCACCCACCCTCTATCAAAGGCGGTTCGCGCCAGTGGATGCGCGCTAGCATGGGGGGCTGTGACGGGCGCAAACGGCCACGGTGCCAAACTACATGTACACTTCAAAAGGTATCCCACGCCAAGGGGCCATCGGTCACATGGCCTCCTCAGACCCCGTGTCTCCAGCCAGGCCTCCCCTTGAAGCAGGCCGCCCCCCTGCAATCCACATAAGTGTGTCTCCATTCAGCAGTCTTCCTGTGCCTTATCTGCACGCCCCAGGCCCATCCATCCCACCCCCCTGTATCAAAGGCGATTCGCGCCGGTGGATGCGCGCTGGCATGGGGGGCTGTCAGGGGCGCGAAAGGCCAAGGTGCCAAACTACATGTGCACTTCAAAAGGTGTCCCACGCCAAGGGGCCATCGGTCACATGGCCTCCTCAGACCCCGTGTCTCCAGCCAGGCCTCCCCTTGAAGCAGGCCGCCCCCCTAAGACCACGACATACATACGTCATTCATTCACAAACACACCCCTGTTTCTAATACTTTATAAACCACTTGATATGTCTCATGAGAACATCTTTGTGCTTTACAAGTCAACTCCTGAACGTGTTACCTGGCAACCACTGAGATCTACGCTAATCTGCTCGTCGTCGTGCTATCCGTGAACTTCTGTGACCGCTTAGAGCAAACCCATCAGTGTGCTACCTGCCACCCACCTATTCTCCTGCAACATACTGCTCTGCTTGCTGAATCCAACTGTTTGTTGGTCAAGGTAAGGCCATGTATCCTAGTCATATTTCGAAGATTTTTAAATTTCTATCTATTTACGAGTTGAGTACACAATAGTGCTAGGTTCATTGGTCTCATTGCTATTGACTTGAGTTTCCATTGCTATGCTATCAATAGATCTATTTATTTTCATCTGTGTCTATTGTCATCGAATTGCACCCTTCGGGGGTCCAGTCTATAATGTAAGCATGTTTCCTTCTCGTGCAATACAGAACATCCAAGGGATGAGTCACATGTTCAGTTTTTAGTCACATCATTTATACATTTCTGCAACTTATGCAAATACTAAGCCGCACATAATGAACTGGTATAGTTCCTGCGACCAAAACAAACCTTGCATTGATCATTGTATGATTCATTTACTTTTGTATCAAATCTTTATTCTTGAAGATTGTATAATAATGTCGATATTTACTTTTCAGATTTATCAACAATGCCTGCCTGTTCGATTAGCGGTTGCCCTTCGAAGACCCATGCTAAATCTGAAGGCACTACAATGCATGTATTCCCGAAAACTGTTGATCGAATAAGAGAATGGGTCAGACATTGCGGATATCCACTGGATGAGCTGGAAAGTAGATTCCAACAAGTCTTACAGGACAAGAGGGGTGATCGATACCGCATCTGCAGCCGGCACTTTTCCTTGGACATGTACACAACATCTTGGGTAACAAAGAAGAATAAACGGCGAACGACACGGAAATTGCTCGAAAACGCTATTCCCACTCTATTCGTCCACATTCCGCCACCGGTGAGTCAAGTGTCCGGATTTAGCTTTAGGCCTTGCGGTAGTGTGTAGATAGCCGAATGGATTAATTGATATTGTAGGTGTTCTATCCCTTGTAATAATTTCGATATTGATATGAGTGTATAGTTTTTTGAATAATGACATTTATCAATATATTCTTTTTCGATTTCATAACCCACAAACGCAATGTATATATATATATGGGGACAGGGAACTGTGCTGTATTGAGCATTTTTCAAGTATTCTGTCGCCTTACATGGCTATTTTTAATATTGGCATTTCATTATCAATCATTAATTGACCTTTACAACTTCTTGACTATTCCCTTGAATCTGAAGCAAGAACATTCTACATCCTTGACGTGGTCGCAGTTATCAACCACTTCGAGCGCATATCAGGTAATCTTACTAGGCTAATCCGCTACATACTTGTTTTATGCATGTCAAGTAATAGTTTTATTCTATCGTGTAATTATTTTACCGAATGTTTGGTTAGTGCTTTCCAATTGATATACACCTTAGTTATCGTCCACTGGTGTTTGTTTTCAGTTATAATTAGTGTTATCCATACTAATGCAAGTACTGTCTTTCAGGGAGATGCTGAAGCGTCCGCCACATCTACAACATTTCTAGATGTTCTTCAACAGCAGGAGGTATGGATACTGACAGCTCCATCGAGCGTCATCATCAGAGCTGGAATTCTTGTCGTTTGATTGTTCTACAAAATGTTTCATTCGTGGTTAGCCGTTGATATGTACCTGTGCTGTCGACCCCAGGTGTGTGTTATGTTTTCACAATTGTAATCCTCACTAATGCAAGTACTATGTTTCAGGCAGTTGATGGAGCGTCAACCCCTGCACTTGATGCAGAGCCTGACATTCAAGTAATTCCGGTGGAAGCGGGACCATGCGTATACGAATCGGCGCAACAGCTTTCGGAAGTGCGCACTACATTTGCAACATCCATAGATATTCTTCAGCAGCACGAGGTATGGATAATGACAGCTCCATCATGCGTGATCATATAACTTGATTCCATTTGCTATACTTTCTTCCCTATTAACGCAAGTGCTGCGTTTCAGGGAGACGACGAAGCTTCCACTACAATCACAACATCCAATTTAGATGATGCAGATGTAAATAAATCAGAGTAAAAAGTCGATGAAATGTGATCATATTTAGATTTTCCTTGATTCTTTTGGACAATGCATCATTTGCGGTTAACTCTTTATATGTACCTGTGTGTTCGACCCCAAGTGTGTGTTATGTTTCCAATATTGAAAACCATACTAATCCAAGTACTGTGTTTCAGGGAGACGACGGAGCTTCCACCACAATCACAACATCTCATTTAGATGATGCAGATGTAAAGGAATCGTTGAAATAAGTCGATGAAATGTGATCATATTTGGATTTTCCTTGATTCTTTTGGACAATGCATCATTTGTGGTTATATCTTTATATGTACATGTGCCGTCGACCCCAAGTGTGTGTTGTGTTTCCAATATTGAAAAGCATACTAATGCAAGTACTGCGTTTCAGGGAGATGCAGATGCCTCCTCTCCAATACAACCATTCATGGCAGTCCATGCAGAGCCAGAGGTATGGATACTGACAGTTCCATCGAAATAGATCATCACTGGTCGAATACTTGTCGTTTGATTGTTGCACACAATGTTTAAATCGTGTTTGGCTATTGAGATGTACCTGTGTGTTCGTCCTCACGTGTGTTTTATGCTAACAATATTTTGATACATAGTAATGAAAGTACTATGTTACAGGGTGACGATGGAGCCTCATTCCGTGCTGTCTATGCGGATACAGAAAATATAGTCGTTGCAGCGCAAGAGGAAGGGAGGACATGCGGAAATGAATCGGTGCTACAGCGTGCAGATGTTGAAGGAGGAGTCAAAAAAGTTGCAAAGAAAAAAAAACAAAAAAAGGTTAGTTACAAACAGTTCATAACTTTAAAAAAATGTTTGTGCTGGGGACTATTTTATGTTTTTTTCCAGTCAATTCTACTACACTCCATCTTGTGTTTAAACTGAACATCCCTTTTCCAATCTCTCCTCCAGTTACCCGTGGGTGTCAGAACTATACACACACAGACAGTGAAGCGAATGAGAGATGTGGCTTGCCAGACCGTGTACACTATGGAGGAACTATTCATTGAGGCGAGGCGTGTTCAGGCTCGAGATGCTCATGTCCAATGGCCAGAACATGAATTAACTGTGTTTGGAGACTACAGCAAAGTTGCATTGGACCATAGCTACAGTGCGACCGCACCACCACAAGAAGATGTTATTGAATGTATTGAAGATAGCTCTGAAGTAGTTGCAGATCAATTTACACAATCTACACCCGCCAAAAATTTGCCACCAAAAAACCTGTCGACATTGTTGTGTTCTCCCATCAATGTTGAAGTAATAGATGTTGAAATGACAGAGAATGAACCAGCCGCAGCATCCATAGACGCATCAGAACTTGATATCAGCGATATTACTTTCCAATGTGTTGAAATCTCCACAAAGTCACAGGCCGAAACAACGTTGACGCAGGATGACAGTCTAATGAAAGAGAGCAAATACATTGTATTCGACAGTTGTTTGATGGAAATTATAAGTATGCTGAAATGTGTGCATTCCATTAGAGGGAAAGTATGTGGGAAGCCATGTAACGTCAAAATAAATGCTGCCTGTAGATTAAATCATAGGTTCTCATGGTCTGCACAACCGATGCTGGGGAAACTGCCAGCAGGCAATCTACTGTGTGCAGCTGCATCACTTTTTAGTGGCTCCAGTTTTAGAAAGTTAGAGGCTTTCTTTCAGTTTGTGGGACTCCATTTCATTTCTAAAGCGCTGTACTACATATACCAACGTGATTATCTGTTTCCGGCCATTAGTGATGCTTGGAAAATTGAACAATTGTCTCTATCAAGTACATTCGAAGGCAAACGATTCAGGCTAGCCGGCGATGGACAGTGCGACAGCCCTGGATTTTCTGCCAAGTACTGCACCTACCACTTTCAGGACATGGATAGTAAGAAAATTGTGAGTTCGGTGGTCGTGCAGGTAACACAATGTACATCCTCAGTGGCCATGGAGAAACTAGGATTTATAAAATCAGTGGAATATCTACAATCAAGGGGAATGCACATCGACCTCATAGCCACGGATAGACACGTTTCAATTGCCAAGACAATGAGAGAGCAGTTCCCACATATTAAACATCAATTTGACGTATGGCATCTTGCTAAATCAATCAATAAGACAATCTCGGCTGCAGGGAAAAAAAAGGTTTTGAAAGTATTTTGCAGTGGTCACATTCTATCACCAACCATCTTTGGTGGAGCTCAAAAACTTGTGAGGGGTCAGTGGAAATACTACTTGAAAAATGGCGGTCACTGATGCACCACTGTACCAACGTTCACCGCTGGATAGCAAATGAACATTTCCACCAATGTGAACATGGCCCTTTGTCCCCAGAGGAGGCACGAAAAGAAGTGGTTGATTCCATCTTCACCGACACACAAAGCCATTGAGAAGATTGTTTTCGACAAAACTCTATCAAGAGATTTGAGAGGACTGACAGAATTCTGTCACACAGGAGATTTGGAGGTGTTCCACAATATGTGCCTAAAGTACAGGCCAAAGCGCTTGCATTTTAGCTTTCGGGGCATGAAACATCGCACTCTACTAGCGGTCTTGGCCCATAACAGCAATGTCGGACGTGAACAATCTAGGACTAGGGGTAAAGTAAGGATGCCTCGCTACACTAAGGTGTTTTCAAAACGAAGTAAGCAATGGGTGATCAAACCAGTCTATGATGAAATGCAGTTCGACTTTGTGAAAGGCCTTATTGTTGCTGTGTTAGAGAAGCACAGATATGGAATTTTGGACGTTTCTGTGCAGAGCAGTGATCCATTGCCACCGAACATTGCGACTGTGCCATGCCCACCCGAAACACAGCTGATTGTGAAGTACAAATCCCGGTTTAAATAATTGCAATACGATTGTCTTTTTGTTAAATAAATGTTATTGTACAGTGTACCTGTAAACCTAACCCCTACCTTCACCATCATGGGTGGCGAACAAGCTGGGTGTCATCTTTGAATACTCTCTATTCACCTCACATATGTGTATGTATATATTTTTCTCATGTCTCATCTCATGTAAATGTAAATGCTGCGCACTGTTAACGGAGGGGAGGCTTGCGTATTGCAAATAATAAAACAAACAAACAAACAAACAATAAATCTCACTTTTAACTCAACTCCTGTGGTACTTTATACTTTCCCTGACCTTCCGCAAAAAATTAAATGTCTCAATTTGGGCTGCAAAGCTCGCAGACAACGGGGACAAAATTGGGGCACTTAGAACGCGCCAGCCAAGCGGGCCGTGGCATTTGGGAGAGAAGCCAGTTCGCATTTGCACATTGAGGCGCACTACATAGATGGATTCTAAACTTCAAGTTCTCACAGATGCCTATACTACGTGACGTTGCAAATAAAGAATGCGAAGGACAGCGCCCAGATGAGGCCCACAAGTCGCACTGGAAGTATAAGGGTCTATTGTTTTTTGACCTTGAGACAGGGACCATGCCGAAAGAACTACATTTGAAGGGAGTGCGCAATAACGTAAGAGACGATAAGGCAGAAAATTCAGAAACTAGACCGAGTTTCATTTTAGTTCAGTATACGAAAAATCGTTGTCAAGAGCACGGTCCGTTTTACAGACTGCATTATGAAGAGACACAATGGAAATTTCAAATATAATGTAAGTAAATCTTTACACGCTTTTATACCGGAATGAAGATTTAATGAATGGATGCATGAATAAATGAATGAATGAAGAGCTAGGAAAAGCAAGTAAAACGTGTTCATAGTGGGCACATGGGCATGCAGGTCCACTGGTCTCACCGATCTCGGTCCTTGGCCCAGCCACTTTTCCCTGCACTGCCTAACTGCACTACGGGACTGTCTCTGTATCCTTCAGCCCCTTCTCCCGGCATTTACCTTGCACTTGCCACCAGCTGGCCCTATTATTTAATTTGTATTCAACTAACCATGTACAGCCCTTCCCCATAACACTTGAGTATAGGCGCGTTACAAATGCCATATCATATATCATATCATTCCTCACGCATGTAGACTAACTGTCGTTTATCGTGTGTTGGCCTCGATTTATCTCGTTACTTTTCGCATTGATTTTAGAGACTAACATACTCCATTGAACTATCCTTGCAAGCAAATAGTTTCTGATCGGCCGTAATAAATAAAATGAGTAATATTAATGAAGTTCGGTTAGCGAGCCTAATTATCATTTTTTTGTTTTCATAACAGGTATTTGATCCCATTCTGCCACTGCCATCTGTTTGAGACACCGGCGATGGATTCTTCAGCAGACACCTGCAGCTTTGTGTCAACAACTGGAGCACGATCACCATATTATGGGACGATCGCCAAGGGCCCACATGCCCTTACACTGTACTAGTGGCTAGAAGCAACATATCAACCTTTAGGCTGGACTAGTGCCTAGTTGATGGAACAGCCTTGCGGTTCACCGTGCTTCCAAAGTGATTCTTTTTACGAAAATGAACACCCTGTGTACCATAAAGGAACACCGCGTGACTCAAGATGAAACGGAACAGTTATTGCGGATACAGATAAAAGAAAATAAATGGCTTTCGGAGTTCATATGGCAATTGCTGAATATTCTCTAAACATTTAATGTCAAATAAATGTACTTTACCAAATGTACTGTGTTGCTGTTTCATTTTAAAGTACAGTTTCATATTCCGAATTGTGGCGCGCTGTGTTGTGAGTTAATCTGTGTTGGTTTCCGGGTTCTGTGTGGAGTCGCGCAGAAGACGACTGGGCGCGTTTGCCTACGCAGCACAGTAACGTCACGGAGAGAGGCGGGGAATATGAATGTTTTGATAATGTCAGGCTCAGGGGCGGGGGAATTGATTTAGTGCCGCAAAAGCAGATCAGCCAGGGCGATCAGGGAAAAGATAGGATTATCAGAAAATGGCAGCTCCCTGGTGCTTGTTTTCGCGTGCGTTTAATTGACGAAAACTCGGGTAAGGTTCATAGGAAAGTTTTCTAAAATCGAGCCACTTAGGCTTATAAAAACATGGCCGACCCGTAGGGACAATAACATTTTTTACTAGACCATGCCTTTAATGGCTGGACTATGCTTTATGTGAGGTTTCCAGATCACTATGTTTGTCACCACTCTAAATGGCTTTGGCATCTACATTATGCCAATTATCGGGCATAAGGGTTTGGTTTGCAGATTTTAGGGTGCCCCTGGCCAAAAGTGACAGGGCTTGCTGCTGACCTTTATATCATACAAAAATCCCCAGGGCTAGTTTTCTGTTACTAGGCGTGGTGGGGGGATCTACGTCTCATTCTCAAAACCACCTGCCTTTAATATCTTTCTCAATTGTGATTTGGGATATTTGCAATTACTCCTCTTTATTCCTGGATGCTCTTATTTCTTCTCTTTTTAAAGACACTTCACAGCCAATCTACAGAGCTCTGTATGCCTTTAATTAAATCATACTCTTAAACAGCAGCTCTGAAACCACACTCAGACTCATGGTGTGATGTTTGTGTTTGTAATGTCATGCACAGGATAAGGTTATGCTGTATGAGGTTTTAGGAGCACTTAGGTGTGTGCATGTCAACCAACCAGTATAATTGGATTGCTCAATTTCTTGCCCATCTTGGTTTTCAATGCTGTAAATGGTAACGAATGGAAAATAACGAACAGCAATTTGATCTAACATTTATAAGTAAATAAAATGTCGATTTATTGTAATTATATATGTGGGGGGCAGGGTAAAAGGTTAAAACGGGTTGTGGTGATATTAATTAAGCAAAACGGGGGGTTTGAGCAGGGGACCCAAAACTTAAAAAAGTTTAGTTATAAATGTTTAGACAAAAGTGTTAATTATTTATTGGTTAGTTATAATCACATGTTACTGCTGTAAATCACTCTCTTCTAGTACATTAGATGAACACCATAATTATTCTTCCACAAAGACTAGAGATTACGCAAACTGTCAACGCTGTAGGTGGCACTCGGAAAAAAAGGTTTACGCCGCTACTATATTGGGTTACGCCAGGTTTTCCTCCCCTTAATCACACCCCGGGGGGGGGGGGGGGATTGTCATAATGTTTTGTATCTTGTGTGGGGCACAGAACAGACCTTTTCCCCTCAACTTTTCCACTCCGTCTGCCAGACCGCCTGATTTTACGCTGGCGCAACATTTTCACGCTGGAGTAAAACCAATACATTCTTTTGGAATCCGCTTTTGTTTGTACGCGTGGTTAAAGCACACGGATCCTATTGTAAATGTTGTATGACGTATAAATGGCAGGCAACATTTACATTTTGTGCAACGCGATGTGAAAAAAAAGTGTTAAGGCGATTTTGCCGGTTTTAACACTTTTCTTTTACACTACATCTTGCATAAATGATTACATTTGCGGGAGGTCCAGTTGAACATTAGTGCAAATGCTGGTGGTCCCGTCCAAGCACTTACCACTTTGGGAAAAATGAGCCCCGTGTTTCCTCCTGCTAGGAGAATTTAAAATACGCGCATATGTTTACGCCCTTCTTCAAGAAAAACAATGTACAGCAATCTTAAATTGTCTTCATTGCCTGACACGCTGAGGAGAGAAAAACACACAACAGCGCCCCACAACAGAAGCTTAATTGACTTGTTTTTGAGCAAAACTAAAGAACTCTTGCTCAGTCAGGCACAATGTGCCTAAAACATTCACCTTAGTTAGGGAAGAAAAGAGAAAACATTGACGCTATTTCACGTGATCTACTCTACTAATTAGTGCTACTGTTAACACCTGTTTCAGGGGGACTTTGAGGTGATTTGATACATTTTATCAAGACTGTAGAATTCAGGGAGACACCAATCAGCTGCCAGCTGTAAGTCTGTTGGTTTGTGTATGACTGTTTGACTCTGTCTTTGATTTCGTAGCCTGATTTAAATACGGCAGCATAGTCTTATTTTCTTGATTTTCTGTACTTTCATGATCGTGGGCTTTTCTATTAATGTACAGTTCTATGAAGAGGATTTATTAAATGTTAATTTTTTTTCCCCCAACTTGTACGACAACTCCAGGTCTTCCGTGGAGAATGGGGATAGCTGCCACAACCTGAAAATAGCCCTCGTTTTAATGTTTTGAACAAAACCTTGTATGAAACAGACCAAAGAATGCCTACCTGTTGAGGACACCATTAAAAACAATACAGAAGAGAGAAAAAAGTCCGTGAACTGGCATATTTTAAGCAAAAAATCATCTTGTAATATCTAAAGCTAGGGGCATGTATGTATGCATGCCCTGTTTCTAACAATTATGAAATTGAACATGCAGATTTCCTATATGCCTGAATTTGGTATTCCAAAAGGAGCTGAAAATGCAGTCATTTCTGAAATTCTGTTGGTGGGAAAAGATCCCCAGGGCCAGCTTTGGGGTGGGATTGCCAGATCAGAGTTAGGGGGGCGCCAAGCTCACAAAACGTTGTAAGTGCATCACTGCTGTGCTGTTCAGTCACTAAACTGCTGATCGATATCCCATGCCGAATAATGTTTTTGCAAATCTATCCCTCGATCCCCCAAGGTTTAACCGAAGCAGTTTCCAAAGTTGGGCACCAGATCCAACCTTAGCATAGGTGTCCCGTGTACCTAAGAACCAGCCACCGAAGGAAGGATTAAACCAGTGGCCCCAGGGCCAAGTACCCAGTAGTTTATGTGAATAATGTGTCTATTTTGCCTATTCCATATTATGCCTGACTTGAATTGTTATCCCACCATAATGCCCTCATTTCTACTTGTGTGACCTGTTCACTCTGATCCCAACAGGGCTGGCTCTCTCAACCAACACACACTCTTCATCTATGATATATTCTGATACCTTAATCCTCCCTTGTCTTTCTTATTTGAATGCTGATTATTTTGCATCCAGATTGTTTTTGCATCCAGCGTCATCATAAACACTGATCGCTTATTCAGGCTTGACATCCAGTGTCTGCTTGTCTGTCTCTATGCTTAAAATTTGACAACCAGGGTACGTTGCCCATCTTCATCATGTGTAACTGATCAGGGTCAATTTACAATGTGTCTTGTTCTGCCAGATACTATTGTCGCTGCATTCCCAAAGTTACACTGCTCCTCTCCTGCAGCTACTGGTCGTGACACAGCCCGACTCCTTGGTTATTCCTGCCATCCCTACCCTTCGCCAGCATGACATGTCTCCTTTTGTGTCCCCAGTCCTGCTCCAGCAGTGTTTGTATTGCCCGCTCAGATGAGACGTGGGTGTTTCCATCCCCCTGTTGTTTTCACCTGCATTATGCTAATCGGGTTGTCCTTTCATAGGGAACCTACCTCCCTGTGGCACTACCTCCTTTTTTTGTGTTCCCATGTGCAGAAATATTTGTGTATTTTTATATCTTCTGATTTCTAGGCTTGCGCTGACTTCACTTGTGAAACTAACAACCCCATTTAGACATCCCACCCCACAATTCTGGGCACGGACCAGAAAGCGAACTAGTCAAAATCGAAACACATTTAAAAGAAGAGAAGTTGGTCTGTTGCTTAATACCATGTAGATGAACACAACGCTATAGAAAAAACCATAATCAATTAGAAACCAAATTACCTGCTTGTATGAATCCCACTATTGTCAGTCCACTGAAACATGTGTTTTCATTCTGAGATATTGGCCCTCATTACAACACCAGCGGTAACCAATGGCGCTATTATCATCATGTTTGCTGCCGGTATTGCAACAAGTACACCAATGGTAAATAGGGAACTACCGTCCCATTCCAAGGTTGGCGGGGCGGTAATTCCCCATTTACCATTGGCCCTTCCCCATTCCCATTTTTGCCCCATAGGGCTCAATGGGACTGGGGAAGGCGGTAATTACGGTACCGCAAATTGCAGTACCATAATTACCTTGAAAGTCCCTTTGCGGGTCCCTACTTTAGCGGGTGGTCCAAACCAGCCGTTAAGGTCGGGAGCCGCAAAGGGACCTCGTAATCAGGCGTTAAGGGTTTAACGGCGCCAACACCTTTTACGGCACCATTAACCCCTTAACGCCAGGGTCCTAATGAGGGCCATTGTACTCTATATGATACTAAGCATTATAATCCACCCTATAATATAAAATCATAAGTGATGATTTTGTGTAACATTTTTATGTAATAATTTCTGTAACACTTGAAATTGAGGTCGTATGTCCTACAGACATGGTTCTGGTCTCATCCCATTCCACATTTACCCCCACTTTAATGGTATGCTGTCCACATCTGTAATTCCTAAGGCATTTGAAGTTTATTCACTGATGAAATTGTGTGTAAGTGACCATTTTGTGTAGCGTTTCATATGAGGCTGGTGGCATTCCATTCCACATGCATCCAACTTTGATGGTATACTGTCCAAATCTACAATTCCTAAGGCGTTTGACGTTTATTAACTGACATTAACTGATGTAGTTCTGTTATGAACTTGTATAAGTGATCAGTGACGGTATCATAACGCTTTGAATTGTGGTCATTGTATGCCCTAAAGATATGAGTCTGCTGTCATTCCGTCCCACATTCCTCCAACTTTGTTGGTATACTGGCCAACTTTCCAATTCCCCAAAGGGTGGTGGTGCATACAAAGTGAGCCCTTGGTGGAGTATCCCTACTAGCGACCAAGTCGCTGAGTTCAACACGCAGCAGTCACCAGGGAGAGGGCGATGGGTGCAGCGAGCCACTCAGGGGTTTGGACACTGAAGGGGCAATGGGGCAGAGCCCCCGGGATTGGACACCGAAGGCACCATTCTTTAGTCTCAGCACTACAATTTTACTTCAATGCTAACATTGCCGCTTCTTGGCCATTGTAAGTATATTTACAAGTAAGCATTTCAAACCACTTTCCAGAATCCTAGTTTTCTCCAGTTTCAAGGCAAGTATGTTATCATAAACAATGTGCTTGAATAACTACTTGATAGTACATCCGCAATCAACCAACTCACTGTGCAGGTGTGATGTAGTGAATGTATTGGCTATGTATAGGTCACTCAAGGTAGACAATGATGAAATGAATGTGGCCCCTGCAAGTTTAGATTTGAAAATGCTCTCAATTATTTATTTACCCTGTTCTAAACCCACATGTATGCTATATTCTCAAAATACATGGGTTCAGATTTCTCCAATCATACATGTGTGACTTTCACTAAATATGTGTGTTACTTTCAGTCTGTACCTGTGTCTGTGTGTAACTGTGAATACAGCTATGCATGCAGCTTTCAATTCACTCTTGTATTTCTGTAAATTCTGTTTTCAAGCTACTTGCATGAGGAACTTTTCAATCTACGTATGCCTGAACAACTTTAATGCGTTTTTGAGCTGGAGCTATACTATTCCAGTAACATGCACTATGTTTAAGGACCCTTTTCAATCACCTTGCACACACATCTGTCTGTGCGCTATATTGGAATTAAGAGGTTTGCACTTCACACAATTCTTAACAAATCAAATGAATTCTTTGTACTCATTGTCGTTGTTCCAAAGCTGATCTATGACTATGGCTTCCCTCGGCTACATGAATGTAAGATATCGCCTTAGGGAATTACATTTTGCAACAGTATCATGACACAAGATGACTCTGGACTGGCTTAAGCCACTACTTGTATTTGAAAGAATACTTAATCTCAAAAAAGGAAGTTGCTTATTACTGTGGCACCAAAATGCATTCAGTTTGACATTTCTCTTTTCAATACCAAGTGCATTGGACTTTAAAGGAGTAACTCACTTTGTGTCCTATATAAATGCCGAACACAGAGCAATACATTACCAGCACGTGTATTCCTCTTTTAAAATTGCATTCCCCACAGTTAACTTCACTTTATCTCTTTCATCCTGATAATTTTATAAGGAAAGTTTGGGGTTGATTTTAGCTTGATTTACCCTTTGAAAAGTGACTTATGATTTTCTGAGAGACTCATTCACCTGAGAATCATTCCACCATTCATTCAGCAAACCCATCTCTTTATGTGGCTATTTGGAAATCAA
Organism: Ambystoma mexicanum; assembly: GCF_040938575.1. Taxonomy (NCBI): domain Eukaryota; kingdom Metazoa; phylum Chordata; class Amphibia; order Caudata; family Ambystomatidae; genus Ambystoma; species Ambystoma mexicanum. The sequence goes on from NC_090924.1 coordinate 404,479,189, forward strand.
TTTCCCATAGACTATTCACTCTTCTCTCAGTGGGTGGGCCTCCTTCTCTCCTGGAGTCAGTCCTTCAAGTTCTGCTATCCCTCTCCAGATAGTTCCTCATAATTATCTTAAAATATTCTATAAACCGTCTTCTGCCCTATTTACATGCAATTATATATAATTTCTCATTCCACCTATGCATTATGACAAATGTGTGGTTTTAGTTCCATGATCAGTGAGGCTGGGAGTTATCCTACTCCTTCTGCTGAAAAGCACATTTTGTTTTATACTCTAATTTCAGATTAAAATATGTAAATACAAAAAACGAAAATGTTCAGATTCTGCAAGTTGTTGCACATATGTAGAGACTTGAAATGATTGGGCTACTATAAAATGTGGCACACTTACACAGTTTTTCCATATTTCACCTACTCAGAAGATGGCAAGTTGTATTTGTTATTACATTTTCTGATAGATATTACTTCTATCTACAAACTGTCAAAATTCTGTGTTGATCAGAGCTTCCATTGTGACCCAGCGATCCATTTAGAGATTACACATATTAATGTGAAATTTTCCTTCACATTAATATGAATCTGTTTTTTCTAGTGTGAAGTTGCAGAGGTTTTTCTACAGGTGGCAATGGTGATACTTTGCATAAATGCTCCCTTTTCTGCTACCTATGGGTACATAGAGCAGGCGTCTTTTGTCGGACATACATTTCATAACCTTTTGTTTAACTGTGTTCACAGTATGACCCAATCCTGGCGACAAGATACGGGGAGGGGGACCATCCAAGTAAAACTCTGGCCTGAGCTGTTTTGAAGGAACAACATTCCACCAGCATAGCTGAGGTCGAAAGCCAAAATGGGAACCCTGTTAAAGACTTGCAAGGGATCAATAACGAATTTTGGGAATACTACAATCGGCTACATACATCTTGCCCTAACCCCGGTCAGGATGAGCTGACACAGTACCTAGATGAGGTAGCATTGGGTTGGTTAGAACAAGATCAAGGGGCCTCTCTTAATAACCCCATTACTGAAGAGGAAATCCACAAGCCAATGAAATCACTTGGCAGTGGCAAGGCCCCCGGGCCAGACAGGATAACAGCAGAATTTTACAAAGCATATGAAGACCTTGTGCTTCCCTACCTAATGGGTATGTATGAGAGGGCATTCTCCAGTGGTTCCTTCCCGGAATCCACCAGATCTGCCCTGGTCACTGTGCTCCTAAAGCCCAGGAAAAATCCCTGACAATTATCATCGTACCAGCCGCTATCACTAATCACCAACAATAAAATTCTAGCTAAAATACTCACTGACCGTATTCTCCCTTACATGCCGGCATTGGTTCTTCCGGACCAAGCTGGATTTATTCCAGGCCGATCCTCCCAGCATAACCTAAGACGCCTGTTCACCCTTATGCACAATGTAAACCCCGAGGTACCGATGGCGATAGCGGCTCCTGATGCTGAAAAGGCCTTCAACTCTGTCAAATGCTCCGGCGATCTGGGTTTATATTAACATATATCCGGTGGATTAAATTGCTATACATGGCCCCCAGAGCAGCAATATAAACAAACGGCACGACCTCGGAGCACATCTACCCCTCGTGCGGCACCCTTCAGGGCTGTCCATCTCCCTGGTCCTATTTGCCCTCGCAATGGATCACTTAGCATGCCCCGTTGGGGAACTACACACGCATAGAGGGATACGCTTACACACACACCTCGCCATTGTGTCCCTATATGCAGACGATATCCTTCTATATGTTAAGCACCCTTGGCAGAAACTTAACCTCAATAACGCACAAAGTGGTTAGATTTGTAGAATTATCCGGGCTCAGAATTAACTGGAATAAGTCAGAGGTCCTCCCCTTGACCCCCACTATACAGCAAACTGACGTGGGTGACGCATTTAGCTGGTGCCCTCGGGGGATACACTACTTAGGCATCATAGTCTCCACTACACCGGACAACCTATACAGGGACAACTGCATAAAACCACTGGAGGTTTTAGGGCAGAAGGTAGAAGTATGGATAATACTTCCTATATCCCAGGCGGCCCGCATAGCGCTAGAGAAGATGGTAATTCTCCCTAAACTACTATATATCTTCAATAACGTACCTCTGTGGTCCCCCGCTTGCAATTGGACCTGCGTTAGGAGACTGATGTCAAGACTGGCATGGGCCGGAAAACAACCTAGGATAGCCTACGAAATGCTTGCACGCCCACATGAACAAGGGGCCTGGAGTATCCGGATATGTATTTATATCACCTGGCAGCCCAGGTGCAATGCATAGCCGGATGGAATCCCCCTAGCCCTGATTCGCCTCACTCCCAGTTAGCGAAAGCAATCACTACTCCAGACATTTTAATGTGCATATTATGGGGCAATAGAGATACAACCCCGAAAGGAGAGGTTTAACCCTTAGCAGTAACTTGCATAGCCTGGGATAGGATATGTCAGCTTCTTGAGACCATTCCCTACTACTTATCTGGTCTACCAATATACAACATAATAGGGATTCCACTCACACATGAAAGATCCTTCAGAGAACAGTTTCAAACACTAGGAGTACAGACCCTGGGCGACCTGGTACAGAATGGCTGATTTGTGCTCTGGGAAGAGCTCATAGCAAGGGGTGAACATAATGCAGTGACTTTGCTCCACTACTACAGACTAAGGGGAATACTCAGGAACAAGTGGCCTGATTTCCCACAAGCCCCGTCCTCTCACCCAGCCCAGTGCTACATAACACAGCCCCCGTCCACCAGGAAACTGGTATCTACCATTTATAAATTAATTAGAAGCAGAAATAGAGTAAAGAAACAAAATGTACAAAAACACATAGGAGACATCACTAGGAGAACCACTGAGCGAGGACCATTGGAAGCGTGTGTGCATGCAAACCCACTATATATCCCTAAACTGTCAATACAGGCTGATCCATTACATATTCATCCATCAGGTTTACTACTCCCCCATCAACCTGATCAGGTTCTTCCCTAAGAGACCCTCCATCTGTAAAAGATGTGGGACACAATCTGCTGACTTATATCATGTTGCTTGGTGCTGCCCCCACATTAGAACTTTCTGGGTAAATATAGAAGAAGCAATGTCTGAAATGCTATCCCGGTTGAGGAAATACTCTCCGAAACTTTGGCTACTATCTCCGATTGAAGGAGGAACCCGCACTGAAAAGAAACTGTTAGGCATGGCCTCAGTGATGGCCAGATACCTAGTAGCAAGAACATGGGGGAGATCCAACCGCCCCACATTTTCAAAGTGGCTGGAGTGTATGAACTTATGTGAACAAAGGAAAACCAGGTACGCTTCTACACTACCGGCCTCCAGCCACCCTTTTGACTATTGGCCCCCCCTTCAGACAATACCAGGCAGATACCGCCCTGGCAACACAAAACCCCATATCATCCCCAGGACACTGACAGGAGAATGTACTTGTGGCCACTTTATCGCCAGTTGACAGACACAAAGGTGAACTGCAATGAACCGTAACAATGCTTCATAATGTGATATCAACAATTCAAACGATGAAAGCATATGCTTGGTCGTAGCTTTGTTAGTCTGGAGGGAGGGTCGGGTGGAAGGGCAGACAAGTTGGGGGCAATTGGGGAACTGTTGATTATTTGTTAACTTTAAATCAATAAAGAAAGTTTTTTTTAAAACTGTGTTCAAAGTATATGTATGTTTGCTATGCATAGTTCAGTGACCTTTACCATAGCCTGGGCTAGTGGAGTTTTTATGATATGCCAGGACTTTAACCAATGTTGAAAAGGCCTTTGAAGCTAAGGGCTTGAATCAATTTGTGTAACATTTGTCATAGCCATTATAGATATAATCTTCAGGACAGGCCCAAACTCGACAAAAGAAATCCCTTGTGTGTTAATTCTGAAAGTAAACCCTGGAAGGTTTATTTCCGTCATTTTGACCATTTCGAACATACATAGCAAAGCAGAAATTAAACTTTAAACACGTTTTCAGTTCTACCCTACATTTCACATCCTTTTGGTTATGCAAATATATCCAACGGAATTGTACAAACAGTGATGTTTCACATAATGCTGACTTAGTGTCATGAACACCAGCGGGAGCCATCTGTACATTGACACACACATCTGGGGCCAGGAACATGAAGAAAGATAAAAGCTGGACGTCATTATGGTGCACCTGGTGCTCTTTAAAACCTTGAAACTGATCTTACATGATATCAGAGGGACACTCCAAGATGACCGCTCTGGAAGGCCAAGATGGCCGACAACCTGGCCAGTGAACTTTTTCTAAGATGGCAGCCTAGTGCGCATAGGTGGGTACCTATTTAAACCACACCCAATGCGTGTTTCCCTCGGCACACTCCGAGCCGGCACCTGAAAGGAAAGGAGAAAGGGATCACTCTTCGGAAAGTGAAGCCAAGTAAAAGTCCTGTAGCAGAAGTTTTGCAGCGCACAAGGCAACAGCATAGACACGCACCCTGTACACCAGGCAGCAGCAGCGCTCAGCATGTAAACAGAGCCCAAGCCCTTTTTAGAGAGACAATCAGCCACAGCAGGTCTGGGCTCAAACTGTCAGTGAAGTAACTGGGAAAAGACTTAACACACTCAGAAGGAATAAAGGAGGTAAAGCAAGTGCGATCAAGTAGTAAAGCAAACACAAGTAGATGGAGGCATCAACAAGCTAAAGAAGAGAAAAGACAAGCAGACAGTAGCTGAAACAGAAGAAGTGCCCCTGCAAGAGATAGCAGGAAGGAGAGCACCATAGTGCAAGCCAGCAGGTTAGTCCAGGCCTCCACGGAAGGTAATCAGGACGGTGCAGGGGTTCATGGGATGCATATATCAGGTTGATACACTTTTGACACACGTGTTTTCACTCTAGGGGGAACTTCCGCAGCATACCCATACCCAGCAGCTCGCACCATATCCCTAGATGCTAGAGGGTCCAAGCACTTCTTGAGAGTCAAGGTAAGCGTTATACTTAGGGCTTATATTGGTTGACAATTTTTCTTTGTACTCAAAATGCACAATACTGACAGTCCTTGAATACAAATCACATTTAAACTGCAGACATACTTTTTTTTACACAGGTCATAAACAATACAAATTGCTCTTCTTTGTATACAAGGAGTACATCAATGTTTCACTTGTGATAATATCCCAGACTTTTCTGTATCTGTATCAGGTTCTTCGACAAAGAATCTGAGCCTGTGGAATTCTTTTGGGAAGTAAATACATTCAAAAGGTTTTGGTGCTATCTTTTTTATTTATATATTTATTTATTTTTACATTTGTAAAGCGGACAGACAGCCCTTGGGCATTGCAGCGCTGTTACTTGTAGGGAGCTTAGTTACACAGGATAGTAAAAGTACTATACATAAATTCATTACATTTCATTACACATAAAACAATGTACATTTTGTAATGCAGGTATATTTCTTAGTAGCTGGATGTAGTGGGTGGAGTTCAGGTGAAGATCAGAGTTTTCACAGCTTTGCGGATGGAGCATAGCTCTTATTTGCCTCTCAGGATTGTGCTTTTGAATTGTCACGCAGTTGGGCGGTGCCGTTGAAATGTGGTAGTATTACCACATACCACTGTATTACTGCACTGCCCAGTTTGGTGGAATGTTGGAGGATTCACCTGCAGCTATGATCTGGAGGTAAATCTGCCAACATTTCGGCCAATTTCGGCAGAATTTCTGTGGCAGTAATTCTGCCGAAATGCCCTCATTGAGTCCTATGGACTCACATTAAATGGGAACTAACACCTCCACTACTACTTGCAGTCAGGCGGTAATACCGCAGGACCAAGTGGCAGTAACAGTGATTCCGTTTGGTGGTAACTAGGCAGATTTATCAGCCAGATACCAAAGTTGTAATGAGGCCCAGTTGCTGAAAGAAAATATGTAAACTACACCCTTTGCTTTAAATGTGAACCTGGCCTTGAAAATGATGGCAATCCAAAAGTTACTTTCACCATATTTACAATGGTATTGGGCCCATCCATAAGTGTGAAGTGTTTTGCATTTACATGGCACCCTTTTTGTCCTGACAGTAATAAGCGGCATAGATTTCCAACAAATAACATACTTGGAAAGGAGTTCCACTCTTGCTCTTTCAGGAAGGCCCATTTTTTAATTCACTTTATTACAGGCAATTCGTTTTGCTCCAAATATTCTGACACAGGGGATGCACTCATGCCTCTGTTATTTTCTTTTTTGTAATCTTTCCTGCTTCTCCAATTTCTGAAGCATGACCCGACCGCACCTATTAACAACACAGAGGGAAACGTGCAGTATAGTTGCAGCGGTATCGTAAACTGTGTCCAGTGTAACACCCGGTTTTTGTTGCTTCATAGTGATTGAACAGTCCTAAACACTGGTTGCGTATTCAACAGGTTTCAAGCGTGATATTGTCTGCTTGCTTCATTTCCACCAATTCATTTGATGCATTTATTTTAATCAGTGTAGCAATTTCTTACTTGACCATCATTTAAGCTTATCTAACATTGTATCTTATTATTCTCCTGTTCTTGGAAGTATTCTGGCTTTACCCTCAATCTCTGAATAGTGACTTCTCCTTCATTTGCCCATTGCCTGTTCCTTGCGTTTCTATCTCTTAAATCCAGCCTTGCTCTGCACTATTCTCACCCCTGCTCTTAACATGCTCTCCCATCCTATTTTCCTTCAATTCTTTGAAACATGAACCCATTTTCTTCCTCACTACCACCCTCTACCATGACACTACTACAGGATCTTAGTATCTCCATCAACTCCCGTCACAAGCATCATAACGTCCTTCATGTATTTGTATTTATTAAATTTTATATAGCGCTTTAAGCCAAAGCGCTTTACATAAGCAAAAATGAATACATAACAAGCAATACATTACAAGTCATGAATCAAAAACTGATAACAATATACAAGAAAATTTTCCATGAGAAATAGAAGAGAACATGAGCAGTACAAGTTAGTTGTGAGGGAGAACAGTAGAGAGTTATCAGATTGGAAATTGAAGAAGGTAAGATTTTGAGGAAGTGCAGAAGGAAGGGTAAGTGGTGGTGGAGTGGATAGAAAGAGGGAGACGGTTCCAGTGAAGAGGAGCAAGAAGTTGGAAAGAACCGAAGTGGGAATGAGCGCAGGGTGCTGGTGGTACAATGAGTAGGAAATGATCAGCGGAGCGAAGTGGCCAAGAAGGAGAGTAGAAGGAGAGGAGGGAGGACAGGTAGGATCGAGCAAGGCCATAGAGAGATTTAAAGACAAGACAGAGGAAGTTGAATTTGAGTTGGGAATGAAAAGAGAGCCAGCCTAGTGAGGAGAGAGAGGAGGAGATGGAATCATGAGGAGAGAGAAGGCAGAGTGGTAGATGGATTTAAGGGGGGTTAGGTGTGAGGAAGGGAGACCGAAGAGGAGAGCAGAGCAATAGAAAAATCTAGAGAAGACTAAGGAGGAGATTAGGAGTTTAGCAGCGTGAAAGGTGAGTAAGGGTCAGATTTTGCGAATATTATAGAGATGGAAACGACGGGCACGGGAGGTAATAGAGATGTGCTGAGTGAAGGAGAGGTTAGAGTTGAAGTATAGGCCAAGATTGCGGGCATATGGGGAGATAGGTAGCTGGGAGGGAGGAAAGAGGATGTAAGAAGGTCGGGAGGGAGGAAGGAGGGTGTTAGCGGGAAAGAATCAGACTTCGGTTTTGTCAGTATTTAGGGTAAGAAAGAGGGAGGACATCCAGGATTTAATAGCAGAGAGGTAGGAGGAGAGCTTGAGGTGGATGTCAGGGGTAAAGGAAGAAAAGGAGAGGAAAAGGTGGGTGTCATTGGGATAGAAGTGATGGGAGATGTCAAAGGAAGAAATAATAGGAGCAAGCAGAGAGGTATAGAGTGAGAAGAGAAAAGGGCCAAGCACGGATCCGTGTCGGGCCACAGTTAAGAGAGTGGGTGGGGGAGGTGTTTCCGCCCCAAGAAACTGAAAAGGTGCGATTGGATAGCTAGGAGGTGAACCAATTAAGGACGGAGTCTGTGAGGCCGAAGGAAGAGAGAGAGTCGAGAAGTGGAGAGTAATCAACAGTGTCAAAGGCTGCTGAGAGGTCAAGAAGAATGAGAATGGATGAGTGTTCAGAGTAGTGAGCACAGAGGAGGGAGTTCAGAACAGAGGTGAGAGCAGTTTCAGTGGAGTGGTTAGGGTGAAATCCAGATTGGGTAGTGGAGAGGATAGAGAGGTTGGAGACAAAGGCGGAAAGTTGTGAATAGACAAGTCGTTCAAGGAGCTTTGACAGGAGGGGTAAGAGAGAGATGGGGTGAAAGTTAGAAGCCAGATGGGGGTTGGCTGAGGGCTTTTTCAGGATTGGGATGATAGTTGCATGTTCGAAGGCAGAGGGGAAGGTAGAGGTGGCAAGACAGGTGTCGAAGAAGGAGGTAAGGTAGGGTATAAGGAGGGGGTACGTTTTGGGAATGAGAGGTGGGAAGGGGGTCGGATGGGGCAGAGGTAGGGTGAGTTTTAGACCAGAGGAGGGAAACCTCAGATTGAGTGACAGGAGTGAAGGAGGACATAGTAGTGGATGAAGTAGTGGGAGGAGGTGAAGGGGGTGGGTAGGAAGGGGGGCAGAGAATGTTTTGAAGAAGAGTGTGGACCTTGGAAGAAAATAAGTTTTGCCAGATCAGTGGCAGAGAGAGGAGAGGCAATGGAATGGTTGGGGGCGAGGGTGAGAGGATTGAGAGTGGAGAAGGTCAGAGAAGTAAGCACAATTGGCGGAATTGAGCCAGTTATCATAGAGGGTGTGGTATGAGAAGTAGGTGGATTGGTTAGGAGGAGAGCGATGTTTAAGCCAACGCCTTTCAAGGCGTCTGAGGAGGCGGTGCATGGAGGAAAGGTGAGGAGAAAGCCAAGGTAAGGCAGGTTTGCGACAGGGGTGGAAGGAGGCGAGAGGGTAGAGTTGGTCGACACTGGAGGTGAGGGAAGAGGATAAAGCAGAGGAAGCGTCATTTGAAAAGAGAGAGGAGAAGTGAGAGAGAGAGGGGAGGGAGGAGGAACAGGAGGCATAGAAAAGAGAGGGATTGAAGTTACGTAAGTCACAGTGTGAAACAGAGATGGAGGGAGAGGGGGGAGGAGAAAAGGAAAGGGGAGTGAGGGAGGCAGAGAGTAAAGAGTGGTCAGATAGATATAGATAGTTAGGAAGGGTGGATATGGCTGAAGTTTTGAAAGAGGAGATGAAAATAAGGTTTAGAGTGGAGCCGGATGAGTGTGTGGGTGGGGAGGAGAGAGGGTAAGAAGATAGGAGTCAAGAATAGGTACATACATGCCAACCCTCCCGATTTAGGCGGGAGACTCCCGACTTTTCAGTGAGAAATATTGCTTTTTTTCACATTATCCCACCTAAAATAATTCCAGCGCCAATACAGTCCTATGGGAAAAACTATGTCTCCCGATTTTCTCTCCCAAAACTCACTCCTAGTTGCATTGGAATGTTGGCATGTATGTAGGTAGGAGAGGAGAGGTATGGGGATTAGTGGAGAGATGCGGGTTAAAGTCGCCAAGAACGATTAGAGCAGCGGTTTTGTTACATAGTCTTCTGGCATTCCATAAGGCGATGTTGATGGTGTTAGCAGTGTTGGTAATTTGGGGATAGATGAGATTGTGGAGTCGAATTGAGGTGTTTCGGTGTTGGGACCTGTGGGGATGGGGGATGAGGGATGGTTGAGAGTAGAGATAGTCATGATGATAAGGCAGATCATTTTGGGGGAAGGGAAGGCAGTGAGGCAGGGAATGGAAGGGAGAAAAGGATGAGGCTGGTATGAGGTATAACGCATGCCTGAGAGCACAGTAGGATTGGAGAGGTTGTGGGTAAGTGTGTCGTAAATGAGAGGTGCTGTGCACACCATGAGAGATAGTGTAGAGACTGTGTAGGGGGGTGCCTTTGAGCTAGTAGGGAAGGATAAGCAGGTTGTGGGTGCAAGCAGGATGGAACTGGTGGCTTAATTTATTGGTAGGAGGTCTCTGGTGGTGTAATGAGAGGGGGTGAGGGTACAGTGGATTCTGTGACTGGGAGGTTAGTGGTGGTGTGGGAGGTTATTATGTGGGGTAGAAAAGGACAGGGAAGCAGTAGGGGATGGGAGATGGTAATGGGAGTTGACTCACAGAGTTGGAGGTCTGAGGGAGAGTGGTGATGGGTAGTAATGCGACAGAGCAGTCAAAGGGGCAGTTTGGGCAGGCAGTGAGGGCAGTAGATAGGCTACAGTAATTAATTAAACATACAGGTGATTTGAGTGTGAACAGTTGTTAAGTGTGCAGGATAGCGTCCCAAGAAGGTAAGGCTAGCCAGCAATGCAGGAGAGTGTCCTGAGGAGTCAGAGGCTGGCCAGGGATTTGAAGGTGCTGATCGCGGAGATCTGTGGATGGCAGGGAGATGGCTGTAGCCCAGCAGCAGAGATCAGTGGTTGGAGTCTGCCAAAGAGGGATCCAGCAATGGAGCTGCAATAGCAGGGGAGAGGGGCGCAAGTCAGTAGATCAGTTCAGTAGATGCACCCACTTTAGTGGTCACCGCCGAGGGAGCAGATAAAGAAGGAGGCAGGTGAGGTTGTGGAAGGGATGAGTAGCGCCCATCAAGGGTATGGCAGCAGTGGTTGCATAGAAGGACGCAGTACAAGGACCAGGCGAAGACATAAGTGTTGGGAGAGGGGTTAGAGCCTGCTAAAGAGGGCTTCAGCAGTGGAGGAGTTGGAGCTGCGATAACAGGGGAGAAGGGCATAGTCCAGTAGATCAGTTCAGCAGAAGCACCCGCTTAGTGGTCACCACAGTGGGAGCATGAAGAAGGAGGCAGGTGAGGTCGTGGAAGAGATGAGCAGCGCCCCGCCAAGGGCACGGTATTAGCGATTGAAGAGAAGGACCCAGCCGATGGACCAGGCGGAATCACAAGTGCTGGGGAGAGGAGCGCGGCTTAGCGGCCCAAGTCGGTAGCCTCGCCTGTTCATGTACTCTACTTAAACTCTACTCTACTTAAAGGCCAGATCTGCTATACAAAACTGCCCTCACATTTTCAACCTCATCTTTGAGCACAGCCCCAACTTCCTCTGTCTCTTTGAAACATGGTTTGCTCTTGACTCGCCTATAATCCTTGATGAACACCTACCCTCAGACTCTTAAAACTTACATCAAAACTGTACAAACAAAATATGTGGGGCTGTAACCGCCTCTCCTTTTCTTCTGTCTTTCACCCTCTATATAGCCGCGGGATCTATCCCCAATATCCTACAGCATTTGAATCTTGGTCGGGAATTTTCCAGCATTACTGTACACAAGTACCGATGATGGACAAGCAATTGTAGCATACATATCATCTGAGCTGGGCACTTTTTTCATGAAGAGCGCAGCACATGCATATCTAGATCGACCTGCTTACGTTTTGCCTTGAAAAGGACCCGATGTTTAGGGTCGAAACACGTGTCGGCAGTTCTGTTCTAAGCATTCATTTCATAAAAATTGTTCTAATTAGCACTTTGGCTGATGAACTTTTTGGACTTAACCACTTGTCACATTGTGCTTGTTTATTTGTTATACAACACAGTTTAAATGTGCTCCATTCAACTGCATTAGGGCTGCGCAACGACTCTGAGGTGACACCTTTTGAGTTTTCTTTTATAATTCTTTTGAACACTGCTCTTTAAAATTGACTTTTAATCCCTATACATTTATCCTCATTGCAGTGACCTACTGCCTCCCCTTCATGGCTAACTCTGCTGGCTTTGCTTCTTCTTTGCTTAACTCTGCCAACAAAGTCATTATTGTTGTAGACCTCAATATTTGGATCGATAGGCCTTCCTATTCAGAAGCCGTGAATCTCTTTGAATAATATGGACATCCTCAGATTTGAAAAATTGATCCAGGTTCCCTCTCATTGCAAAGGTCTCAGCTTGGACCTCTTGTTAGTAAACACTTATTGCTGACAACCAGCACCATCTTTTGGTCGGACCACTTCACCATCTCTTTCCACATCCCATTTCACTCTTTTCAGTATTCCGAAAGCAGAGGGCATGCCATGGCCCCTTGTTTGATTGTAAAATCTCCAACATGAACCAATTGCTCCTCTTAAACATATTCTCACCTCCTCCTTCTGACTGTACCCAGCACTCTACTCCTTCCTTCACAATCTACCCCCTCCTTTTTCTCTTAATCATCAACCTAAGCTATGCCTAAGACTCCCTTGCACCCCCCCAATATCATAACTGAAATCCTTCAAAAATTCTTACAACACCAGGCACTATGAAGCGCATTTCCATATTGAAAGAGATGGTTTCAAGTTAAAGAGAAAATTGGAAAAAACCTAACCAAATAAAGACAAACTTTGCTGCATCGTCCAAGCCAAACCCTACAAGGCACACATACTTTCAGCAAAAAAAACGACATCACACTTCCAGAATCACAGATGCCCCTAACAACTCTGAAAACTCATCAAAATGCTCAAGGAACTCTGATCTGATCACACCTTCTCTTCCACTGAGCACTTCTCTCAGGTTCTTTGTGTTGACATTCACAAATCCTCCAGAGAGGTTTCCAAAATCAGGAACAATAATCTGGTCAACCCCTCCCCATGCCCCACTGATTCGACTGCTCCCGCTTCACCTTCTCATAGGTGGCAGATGACATCATCCTCAATGCAAAAATGTCCCAAAACCTCATTAAAACCCATGCTACAACGCTCCTCCCAAATATTACTACCCGAAAGCAATTCTTAACTTTCCACTGGAATACTCCTGTCATATCTCAAACAAAAAACAATGACACCTCCCCTGCAAAAAAATGTCTCTAATACGATGAATTCTGCCAACTACAGACCAAATGCCAAAATTCCAAATCTTGCAAAATCATACAAAAATGTACTACAATCCAAGTGCAGCACCATCTCCAATCCCACAATATTCTGAATAATTGGCAGTCCGGCTTCCACTTATTCAGAGGAACTGCTATTCCCCTTGACTGGATTTGTGAAGAACTCCTAAGAAAAAGAGACTTTTGAAAGACTGCTGTCCTCCTTCTTGATCTTTTTGCCACATTTGACACCATCAATCATACAATTTTTCTAAATCAGCTAGCCTATATTTGTAATATAAGCAAGCAAGGCACCCTCAGATTTCACTACTTCTACGAGACTACCTTTACTCCACCAAACCTGGCTCCATTATTTCCTCTAATAACTAGCATTGCCCCCAAGGTTCTTGCTGATCCCCTCTTCTTTTGAACATTGATTTCAAACCTCTCGCTGACCTAATTCACAACTTGAATCTCCATTTATAATCCTAGGCAGAAACCACCCATATTTACTCCCAGTTATCCCGAGCCACCAACATCAGGTAGTTGACTACCCTAATGCCATGAATTCAAGGATGAATTGCAAATAGTTTTGCCGTAACGGCTCCAAATATGAAATTCACATCCTCTCCAACCAACACTCTCCTTCTCCACAATTACTTAGCATAACAAGTTCGGTAACCTGCCTACACCTAAATTCAACAACCTTGGTATTGCCTTTGACAGTAAACTCTCACTAACCCCCACAAACCTCAAATCTCATCTACCGCAATATTCAAGCAAACAGGATCATAAATATCCTCCAGATCCTCTCTTTTGCTCAAATGATTGCAATCATAATCATCACCATCCTCTCTAGCTTGGACTATTGTACGACACTTACTGGATTGCCTTCTTCATCGGTTCATGAACTTTAAATCATCCAAAACCATGCCTTCAGAGCCATCGTTAGATGGTTTTCATATCACCACGTTAGCGAGGGTCTCACGGCCCTTGATTGGTTGCCTATATTGGAGTGCTTGCACATCAAACTCCTTGTCCTCAAATCCATACTGGCTGCTCTTCATATTACCCCAAGGCCAAATTGACCATTTATCAGACTATCTGCAACCTCCACTCCTCATCCCTATACCTGATCTCCTGCCCTGCTTTCCGTTCATCCCGTCTTGGATCTCATGCTCCCTCGGCACTGAGAGTATTTTTGGAAGATTCTGCTGGCTAGCCTTCGCTCAAAACTCAAATGACTATGTCTTCCACTACTTTCTCTCTCTTCCAGCTTCTTGCCTAGTGCACTGAAGCTGTGTGTGTGACATTTGTTTTCCACTGTACCAAAACATTAAATGCATAAATAAATAAAGAAACAAATAAACAAATGATAGATTAGGAGCCCAAAACAGCCTTCAAGGTTCAGGGTTCATTCGTTAAATTTAAAATATCCATATCCCAACCATCCTGCATTTCAATTCCCATTTTCACCTGGCAAGATCTATGCACACCGTTAAAAAATGTATTCCTTGAAACGATCCATGGACTCCAGAACACAAGAAATACCCACCTCAGTCATCCAACTCCCCTAAACCCGGAAATACTGCAGAGTCCCCTTCCCTTGTCGCTTTCTCTCACACATCCCAACGCGCTTTAACTTTGTGCCAGTCACAACTTCTATGCAGGTGCCCTCTTTCATAGTTTCCAACTTAGAAGTGGGTAGGGTAGACTGGGCTTGTGTGCTGGGCTTGTGAAGGATCGTTCCAGGAGGCTTGATCAAGGTCGACTTGAGTTTTGAGCAAGTACCCGTTAAGGCCATGAGTTGAGATCTACCCTCAATGCACTACTTACGGTCATAGAAAAAAAATATGTATACATTAAAAAAAAGGCATGGTTGACCAAAGGAGGGTGGCATCTGCCTGACTTTCTGTCGCACGCATCACAGGTCAGCATTTGCAAGGTTTCAGAGAAGGGTGTCTGTTGATTGTCCTTAAAGGGGCTGAACTGATCAGCATTTGGTCTTTTCCCATCAACTCCTATTGGTTGATCTTTTGCCAGGCTGGCACTTGGCCAACAGATCAATGCTGCCACCAGCCGACTCCTCCATACCAATGCTGACTCTCAGTCAATATGAATTCCTACATGGGGGTTGGTTTGCTGTGTGGGGGAGGGAGACTTGGTGGGGTAGGCAGGCTTTGTGGCAAACAGGGTTTTTGGTTGGGGGCAGTGGTGGAAATGGAAACAATTTAAAGGGCGATCCCACAAGCGCAAGGGTGAGGGTGGAATTTGGAGGAGGGTGCAGAGTTGCGAGGAAGCAGAGTTCTGAGTGGGCAGAGCTGGCAGTTGAACTCCGCTCAAGGTAAAAGTTTAAAATAATAGTTTGAAAATTGGGCATTTTCTTTCATGCTGCTTCTTTCCAAACTCCACACTGTACAGCAAGTTCATTTTAAATCACTTCTGTAGCGCAGTGGCGCACCCAGCATAAGTTATCATTGCTACTTTAATATCGCTATAGGATTCCCATCATCTGATGAGGTGTAAACAGAGGTGGACTGGGGCCCAAAAGGGGCCCTGAAAATGTTTGTCAAAGTGGCCCCATATTACACAGTGGGGACAAGCACAACTGCTCTAAGAAGGGTTTGGGGGGTTCTCGCACAAGAAACTTGGAAGAAAGGGACCCAATTAGTGATTATTTAAGATCTTTTGCCCCTATATAAAGGGATGAAAAGGCAATACCTTACTTCGCAGAGATGTAGGGGGATAAGGAGAGATGGAAGGAAGGGGTTGGAGGTGTGTGGGAGAGGGGGTTAGAGGAGCACACACAAAAGAGGCCCTTGGTGCAGAGGCCAACCCGGACATTTCCGGAGTTCCCAGTAGGCCAGTCCACCCCTGGTTTGCAGTGAGATTAAAAAATGTCAGATGATCTATAGTTAGCCTTGATTTTAGAGTCAGTTACACTTTTTCGAAAAAAGCCTCCCATGGAAAGATGGTCTAACATGCTCTATTTAGCCAAGAAAAGAAGCTCACATCCGAATCGATCATGTGATTTGCCGTAGAAAAAAAGGGCTATGTCTATCTCCTATATGGACAGATTAAATACACAGCAGTGCCCGAACAGGATTGGATCTCCACAGGTGTGAAATCTGGCAAAAATGGTCTGCATTGAGCCCGGATCTAGGAAAACCAAAGACACATGTCTGACCCCCTCCTCAACACCCCCCCCCCCCAACACTGCATCCATGATGATCAGCTGTTCCCAGTACTCAGAGATGAGCTTCAGAACTCTGAAGAGCTTGTCTGTTTTGCCATTTAAGCATATTAACGAGAAAGTCATGTTAGATGGCTGCAGAATGAGCAATGAGTGGGTAGTGGGATTCAGCTATGGTCTGTGACATGTCCTTTAAGGGGCATATGTGTATGTTGAGTGGTTAGAAATGGGAGCGATGCATAAAGCTGTAAAAAAAAAAAGATAGGATATGATGCATTTTCTTTCACTTTGCTTCTTTCACTCTAGATATTGCAGCTTCCAAACCCACAGGGCATTGTATTGGCCCACAAGACTTATCATGCTGCTAATGAAAGGGTACAAATCAGACTGGAAACATTACGCTAGACTCTTGCTTTTCTGCATGGCATCACTAGAAGGTCGCCAGTTTAGATCAGTATTTAAATTGTGCATATTTCAGGTAATCTCTTTAAAACCGTATTTTACACAGGGGCCATTTCGCTTCCATGACACGGGCCCTAGCTCCGCCCCACTACCCCAACTTTACCCTCTTCCATTTCCGGTGCTAATAAAGATTGCTATGCGGCTACTAAAAGGATGCACTGTCCCTCACAAGGCTGCCCTGCAATGCCGTTTGATTTCTTCAAGGCCCGCGCGCTAAGTGAAGGGCCAAACACCGAATTGCAGGAATTACTATATTGACATATTATTGAAGCCGATCACGGGGTGCAGTGTGGGATAGTTGCTGTTTTCAGTTGCGGACCGATTTCTGTTTAAAGGAAAATATAATTTCCCACACACAGAGCTCGGAAAAGCGGAGTCGTTGCAAAATGTTACCTTGTTTTTTTCTTCTGTCTTTTGATAGTTTTCCGCGTGTGGTGTTATTTATTATCTTTAAACATGTTAGAAACTGTGTTTTCTAAATGAAAAGGTCTCCATGCGTTGCCATGTCTTCTTCCACCGGGAAGCAGCATCAGAATTGCTTTCCTCAAGTCTGCTCATTACACGGAGAAATGTGTTTGCCGAGTCAACATGCAAGCCTACCCCTTTGGTAAAATGCCATTTGGAGCACAAGCTTTTGGCACCATCATTAACATGCTAAAGAATTTTAGATAGATTTCAGGCCTGCAAACAGTTCGATCTATAATCTGCCAACCCACATAGCTATTTCCAGTACACTTGCAGGTCGGATTACTGCTATACATCTTAAACTATAACGACACTTATGCACAGTTTGCAATAACCCATCGAGACCTATAGAAAATATCACCCCCACAGTAATTATAGGATTCTTCTGGATAAATGGGACAGCAATACCACCTGCCATTACAGTTGTTAGAAGCGGAAGGAATTCTGCATAAAGCGCTATATTTAAACACAAACTATTATCACGTATGTATCCATCTTGCAAGATTGTCTGCAAACCATTACTGTATGCATATTCAAAGCATTCTGCCCCTCTTCCAGCATCAAAGTGCTATGATATCAAACAGTGCTGAGTGCTCGCCTGCCACGAATGCCCGCGAGAAATCATTTCCCTCTGTGAAAGTAGATCATAATTTCATCTCCAAAAAGCCCATATTGAAAATAGGAATTGCGTAATGCTGGTGCGCAATTTACAGGGTAATTCATGGAATAAATGTGTGCCGAAAAGGGGAGCGCAAGCGTGAAAATAGCAGCGCACGCGTGCTAAAGCCGCGCACGCAGCCGTTCATCGATTCATGGAATGCGCTGCGCTTATAAAACCTGGGATGTGCGCCAAATCCGTGGGTGGTGCACACGGGCGCACACGTTACTAAACGGCGTGAGCGACGCGCGCAGGGAAAGTGCACATCGTGTAGCGCACACAAGAAAAGTGGGCGTAACACGGGGCGTAACACGCGGAATGGGAAACAACGCGTGAAAATGTGGGCGTTACGGGGGAAGTACATGAGGTAAATGCTCGCAACGCCCACACGCGCGCCAACAACACGTATTCATGGAATCGAACAGGGGAAAGCTGTGCGCCAAAAAAGACGCCCTAATCCGGTAACACGTATGCCAGCAGGAAGCAGGCATAAGCGGCCCCGCGCAGCATAAAAGTGTGCGCAAACAACTAACAAGCCCAGACGCTACGATGAATATACTGTTCCTAGCAGCAGTGGCCGTGGGACACCGCAGGAGGAGGACGATAGCCAGGCCCCGCATTTTTTTACCCAGGACCAGCCTTTTTGGGATGCTTGATGACCAGGTGTATGGGAGGTACATGTTTCCACCGCACATAATCGTAGAACTGGACAGGGAGTCGGAGGATGACCTCACATCACCCACCCTGTGCTCCCAAGCACTGAGCCCCTTGGAAAAGGTGCTCAATGTACTGCACTTCTTGGCAACTGGGTCATTTCAGCAGACAAGTGCCATAGTCGGGTGTGTCTCACAGGCCACGCAGTCACGCTGCCTACACCAGGTGTTGGCCATCATGACTGCACGCCCCTCAGTCCACAGGCACATATACATGCCCAGAACACCTGCAGAAAGGCAAGCTGTTGTCCAGGACTTTTACTGGGTGGCACACTTCCCCAAAGTGCTAGGTGTCATTGATTGCACCCATGTGGCTATACGTCCTCCCTGAGGCTGCAGGACTGCATTCCTCCTTTGATCTGCTGGCCCAGAAACAGGAGCAAATATTGTGGAGTGTGACCCTGCATCTGTAATCGCCACAGGCAGACTTTCCAACACTGAATGCCCCATAGAGGGGTCTACCCCCAGTGCAGGTGGGTTGGACAGAACAGCATCCCTGCCAGAAACACTCACCTGCGACGGGACATATGTCTCAATGTCAGATTCAGCACCTGATTCATAGAGGTCTCCACACTACGCTGTGGCACCCAGAAACACAAAAATAAGCGTACGCGTGGTACACGCAGGCTACAATGACCTCTGAATGGGTATGCGATGTGCGCGACTCACCGTCTGTCTGGAAAAAGAATGTGAAAAAGACGCGCACTGGAACCGTTATGAAGTAACCGCGTGTGAACCGACAAGAAGTACAAGAATCACCCGCTCGCTCTCCACAAAAAGCATGTACAAGAAAATTGCATCCTACGCGTACCTTTTAACCCAGCCCACACGTGCAACATCACTTACGCACGTACGCGCTAAGGGCCTTTCCTCCAATTACACGCAGTGACACCCGGACGTGCAGTTTTTGCACGTGTACAATCAACATGCACCCGTGCTGAGGGAAACGCCCTTGCACGTCACATCACAGACGCGCTTACGCGCTAAGTGTCTTTCCTCGAATTACACGCAGACGTGCAGTTTTTTCACGTGCCAAATCACTCCGTATCAAGCTGGCCATGCAACAACACACGGAAGGCTAAGCTCCTGCCCAGAAGGCCATTTTCCTGCCCCCCAGAACCCCGAGTACGCTCCCACCTGCCACCTGCTCCTGCCTGCCGCCCACATGCCCTGCTGTTTGGTGCCTGCACGTCAGCCATCTGCAGGGGTGCAGTTGCTGTGACCACCCCTGCTGGAACAGAAGACTTCCGACTGGTATTCCATCGCTCCACAGCCCAGCCCCAGGACCCAGTTGCCCACCCACACCTGCCTCTGGGGTTGCCATGTCGGACACAACACCATCTGGCACCACTGGCAACCCCCAGCCAGAGAGGCAGAGGGCTACCAGCTTCAGTGCCAATGAAGTTGGAATCCTGGTGGAGCGAGCCCTGGGGCAGTATGATGCCCTCTTTGGAAGTTCGCACGCCCACAATGAAGGACGGAAGAGGATCTGGATGGACATTGCGGCTGCCATCGACGTGGAGGGGGTGGCAGTCCACGACATTCAACACGCCCGGAAGCACTGGGAGGACTTCAGGTCCAGGACCCTCAACAAGGCCCGGCGCCTCTTGAAGGCAGCAGATGCTGAGGGGTGCCAGGTCCGCCTAACCAACAACCAGATAAGGGTCCTGGAACGTATACGCCCAGCGCTCCACCTCGAGGTCCTTGAGAGGAAGACCCCTCCGGAGTCGAGCGGTAAGTGCACATGCGTACTGATTGGACACTGTGCATTTTGAGGTGTGGCAGGAGTGTGCAGGTTGCACATATGTCTTTGTAGGGCCATGTATGGATGTTTATGTATAGGGACATGAGCCTGCTGCATGTGAGTCCTCTCATGTGTGAGACACATCAATGGTGTATGTGTTGGTAAGCATGCTGGCCAAATGAATGTGTGGGTGCACACATTTTTAAATTTCTGTGTATATACTGTGGCATTGTTGTGGTGTCACACATGGATGCTGGTTTCACCTGCATGTATCTGCACAATGTGCATGTGTGTGTATTTGAAAAGTGTGCAACTGTGATACACCATGGATACATGTGACACTGATGTGTAGGAGGCTGATTGCCAGATGTGACATGGATGGCGATGTTATCACTGTGACAGGTGGTGGAGATGTACAGATGCATTTATGTCTGGTGGTGTGTGTGCATGTGTTCTGCACTCCCCATGTTGGATGTGACGTCAGGCTCACCTTCGGCTGCTCATGCTGTTGTTTGTGTATGGATGGTGCTGCCTGGTGCAACATTCCTGTTGATTTGCTTATGTGTTTGAGTTGAAATGACATGTGTGTTGGGGAGTGTGATGCCATGTCTGAAGTTTGACACTGCCACTCATGTGCAACTGTCATGTGTGTATCAGACCATTGTACAGTGCCCTGATGCCTGTGTTCTATCTCTCCCTGTCTGCAGCGTCAACTGATGAAGAGGGCAGAGACGGTGCTGTGGAGCAAAGCGGCAGGGATCGCACCGCCAGCCAGAGACGCAAGGCCCGGCTCCCCTCCCATGTTGTCATCTCATCAGGGAGTGAGGAGTTAGGTGCCACGTCCATGGCCGCAGCTGCCGAGGGTAGATCCAAGAGGCGGAGGTCATGGGGGGACTCTTTGGCAGCAGAAGGGGCAGCTGAGACCCCACAGGGTCCGATGGAGGAAGATGGCACAGAGTCATCCAGGTTGGTGGGGGGTTTGGTTGAGGAGGAGGCCGTGGAAGGGACACACACGGGGTGTGGAGGGGGGGATTCCACTGGTGCTAGTGGTGCAGTCCAGGGGCACTGCTGGGTGGGTAGAGGTGCAGGGGGACATGAGTTGGGGCCTGCTGGCAGGTGCCTGTCACTGCTGGGTGGGTGGGGGTGCAGGAGGACATGAGTCAGGGCCTGCTGGCAGGTGCCTGTCACTGCTGGGTGGGTGAGTGCATGGGGGGATATTGGTTGGGGCCTGCTGGAAGGTGCCTGTCACTGCTGTGTGGGTGGGAGTGCAGGAGGACATGAGTCGGGCCTGCTGGCAGGTGCATGTCACTGCTGCGTGGGTAAGTGGGAGGGGGGGACATGGGTCGGGCCTGCTGGCAGGTGCCTGTCACTGCTGGGTGGGGGGGGGTGCAGGAGGAGATGAGTCTGGGCTTGCTGGCAGGTGCCTGTCACTGCTGGGAGGGTGAGTGGGTGGGGGGACATGGGTCAGGGCCTGCTGGCAGGTGCCTGTTACTGCTGGGTGGGTGGGGGTGCAGAGAGACATATGTCGGTGCTCACTAGTGCATGGTGACATGTGGGCTGGCTGGGGGGCATGGCCAGGGTGGATGGGCTGCCTGCAGGGCATGGCCAGGGCTGGAGGGTAGTCCACTGCGGCATGGGCTGCCTGCGGGGCATGGCCAGGGTGGATGGGCTGCCTGCGGGGCATGGCCAGGACTGCAGGGTAGTCGCCTGTGGCGTGGGCTGCCTGTGGGGCATGGCCAAGGTGGATGGGCTGCCTGCGGGTCATGGGCAGGGGTGCAGGGTAGTCCCCTGTGTTGTGGGCTGCCTGCAGGGCCTGGGGAGGGGGGAGAGGGCACACCTGGGAGGACCCACACTGCCAATTTGCGTGTGGTACTCCCCGCGCACCCCAGGAATACACGTACCCTGCTCGCCAGGCGAAATTGCGTGTGAAACTCCCTGCACACCCCTCAGAATACACGTACCCCGCTCACCCAGCGAAATCGTGTGTGATACTCACCGCACACCCCTCAGAATACACGTACCCCACTTGCCCAGCGAAATCGCGTGTGAAACTCCCCACGCACCCCACAGGATACACGTACCCCACTCGACCAATGCCTATCGCATGTAAAACTTCCCGCGCACCCCTAAAATACACGTACCCCACTCGCCCAAGGCCTATCACGTGTGATACTTCCCACGCACCCCAGAATACACGTACCCCGCTCACCCAAGGCCTATCGCGTGTAAAACTTTCCACGCACCCCCAGAATACACGTAACCCACACGCCCAAGGCCTATCGCGTGTAAAACTTCCAGCGCACCCCCAAAATACATGTACTCCGCTCGCCCAAGGCCTATCGCATGTAAAACCTCCTGCGCACCCCCAAAATACACGTACCCCGCTTGCACAAGGCCTATCACTTGTAAAACTTCCCGCGCACCCCCAAAATACACATACCCCGCTCGCCCAAGGCCTATCGCGTGTGATACTTCCCGCGCACCCCCAAAATACAGGTACCCCGCTCGCCCAAGGCCTATCACGTTAAAACTTCCGCGCATCCCCAAAATACACGTACCCTGCTGGCCCAAGGCCTATCGTGTGTAAAACCTCCTGCGCACCCCCGAAATACATGTACCCCGCTCGCCCAAGGCCTATCGCGTGTGATACTTCCCGCGCACCCCGAATTACACTGTACCGGCCCTGTGCACTACATTGGGGATTTCAATGCCTTATCCTTGCGCAAGGGGCGTTCTTGGGGGTGTAACTGGCGCTGCGGGATGTTCTCTGCGCCAGCGCTCAAAATGGCTTTGATATTCCATGAATATGCGTGCGCCAGAATGCTGTTTAGCGCACACGGCTGGCGCACGCTCCCTCTCTGCGCTGCTCATGTGCGCTGCCTCTGCACTGAAATCCATGAATTACCCCGTTAATGTTGCAGCAAAATGGCCCGGCACTGGCTTCAGGCACTTCCCCATTGCATTCTGAGTTGCGTACTTCTTCTCCAAAACAGACAACTGAGCCGTAGCACCACGTGCACATATCTTTTTTAAAGTTTTTGTGGCGGATATGGAATGGAACGGAAACCGGATTCAAGTGGCAGCTGAGCTTGCCTCGTTTTCGACTCGTCGTCGAAGCATGGCCAGCCAGTGCTGCACCTGCGCAGGTGCGCATGCAAGCACAGTCACACGGACACTAAGTCACCTGCGGTGCCCCCCACGCATGCGCAGGTGAAAGCCAGTGCCCGGCACGGCTCTGGTAGAATTGAAGCAGACAGTGAAGAGCGAACCACCTAGGCTGACCTGGATCATGGATGATGCTTGTCCCCATTATGTATCCTTCCCCCAAGCAAGAAAAGAGGCCCTATGTCCCCAAGTCCTGGTGGGCTAGTTTAACACTGGGTCTGAAGGCTGGGGTAGGAGCTACATGTGAGGAGGCTGTGGTAAGGAATCTATTTTGCATTAGATTTGACAGACTTCAGAAAAATGACTATTGATTTCTATATCAACCTTTCTCCCTTCATGCAAAGTGACCCCTTGAAATTTTAGAATATTGGCAGATTATGTGGAAAGTTTGATGAGCTCTGCTTGCCTGCCTCCTGCTGCTACATGTGTTGTAAAATGTGTTCTTCTGACCAGGAGATTGATATGGCTCTCTCCTTTCACTCGGTGTGGGAACTTGTGACCCCATAGCGAAAATCAAATGCTGGCACCCATGAAAATGCACAGCAAGTGAACATATCTTAGAGACATATATACAGATTTAGTTCAATTGCTCTTACCCCTCAGAAGAAAGTGTACAAGACAAAAGAGCATTGGCCATTCCCCCCAAAAACAATCAACACCAGAAAAATAAACAGAGAGATGAGATTTTCCAAAAACTACGCTGGAAAAGTATAAAAGGTGCTCACCTTTTAAACCCAGCAATCTATAGTGCCATATTCCCTGGAAACCAAATCCAAATATGAGACATGTGCTTTGATTATTCTTGTATGTGGTCTTGTGGGTAAACATCGGCACTGGGAATGTGACAACATGGGTGAAATCCTGCTAGCCAAACAGCTGAGCAAACTTGACTGCCTCAAAAACACACCAGGGGTGTTGTGTTTGCCCTCTGAAAAAAAGCGACACTGTCCAGCCACATGTATCATTTCCTTGGTCCCTGAAAAGGCGACACGTTGCCTCACTAAGACTACCCACTAGAAAGCATGTATTTATATGCTGGGAGCAGGCAGCTGGTGCCTGCAGGCCCTGGTCAGCTGCAGAGATTGCCCATGCCGCCTCAGGCCGGCCCTGGCTGCCAGGACAATCAGTGTGCTGAGCAGGAACACCGCCCTGCTGGGCATCCTCATTGTCCTCCCAGCGGGACACCTTTGCCATTCGGCACCAATGAGGGTGCCGAAGGGGAGAAATGTCCCGGTCTGACTCTGAAAAGAGCCACTGGGGCTGAGGCAGGCCGGGTCCGTGATCCGGGGAGACATATGAGGCCGGATCTCGGACCCTGCAAGAGCCGGTCCATTGACCAATGCTGGTTGGGTGGCATGCCATTTCCAGACAGTAACATATCTTAGATACTGTATAATGCAATGAGTGCCTCCATTTCCCTAGTTAATTGGGATAAAAAGCACAAGAGTCAAAATGGAAGTACCAATTTACAAAATATGATATGCACTCCAGAGCTTAGAGTACAGTATGTTCACTTTGAATAGAATGCAGAGCTCTCAAATCGTACCATGTCCTATGGTATCAACACCTGGTCCAGTCAACGTTTCTTTAAGTTCCTAAACCACAATAGGCTTATTCATATCTTTGTAGCCCGCACACTCTAAAGCCAGAAGCCTCATCTCAGACATGCTCTATGTGGCAGTTGCTGGATGCTTTCCATGTTAGGAAGTTGCAGTGCAAGTCCTGGCTGGCCTGTTATGAATAAGACTTCCTGTTCAACCTTCTGGCTACCTTGTTTGTCATCATTCGTCACCGGGCCCAAGCCAAAGACGAAGTGGGGAGCAGAGCGCACACCATCACAGGGAGCTACTTGTTTATGCATCCTGGCTAGTGAGATTGGTGTGGTCCCTCGTTTAATGGAGTGGATCACTGCAAATGTGAGCAACTTGCTCAAAAAGTAGTGCATGCAGAGTTGGGTGGTACTGTACAGGCATTCGGTTCAGCAAAACATCACAGTCACATGCCAAGGAAGCCTCCAGCTGCCCACACTGAGTGGGAGTTGCGCAAGAAGTGCGCTAGAAGCCTTACAGCAG
Source organism: Ambystoma mexicanum (assembly GCF_040938575.1). Lineage (NCBI taxonomy): Eukaryota > Metazoa > Chordata > Amphibia > Caudata > Ambystomatidae > Ambystoma > Ambystoma mexicanum. Next base: position 404,504,456 of record NC_090924.1, read on the forward strand.
GGCTGCACAACTCTGGTCCATAATGTCCACAAACCGGTCAGGTGTTCAGGATATCAATCATGAAAATTGATGAGATGGCCAGGAACCCAGTTGATCCAATTGGCAAATCATGTACATAGTCCGTATTTACCCAGGAAATCTGATTTTTCCAAGCTCGAGGTCCAGTGTTATGCACCACTTTTAAAGATCACCTGGTTAGCGTGGTTGTGCCACCGCTGCGTGAGCAGGAAAGTTGGGGGCCACACAAGAACACAAGAGGGGCAAACACTGAAACACTGTGTCCTGGAGCACTCACGGGCTGAACGGGATAAGAAGGGGGCAATGCAAGCAACAATCCAAGTCCTTCTTACTTTGACTGCATAGCTACCAGCTTGGAGGGCAGAAGCACGTGAGGTGAAAGAGATGCCCAACAAGGTGATGTGGCTGAAGCACTAAGCCCAGGCCGCACCGACATGGATGGGAGACCCTACAGTGGGGTGGGAAATATGGCAAGGCTGCCGAATGGAACAGGATCACTGTTAGTGGAAAACCTAGGATTACACTACTTGCGGATATGCTCCATTGCACAGAACTACATCATTGATATAGTTGTATTTTAATGGTAAACGTGTAACCTCTATGCAATGTCCCTCACATTTCTTAGTTTAATTTAATATTATGTCTCTGCCTCCATGGTTGCATCACCAGTGTGGCCCTCAACGGACTGCTTACGGGTGGTTAGTGTGGTGGCTTCCTAAATGCTAAGATTATATTGGACTATGTTACCCATAACCCTTGGCGTGATGTCAGCAATGTGGAGCTGCTTACAGTCTGCTCAACGCCTCTTTGTTTCCATGTGGAACCAGCACTGATAACTGTCTCCGGATATCTTCGTGTATTCATTTTTTACCCTCAGATGTGCTCTTTATCCGCCACCTGATCCCTGCATTCTTTCATTTCACTGGTTCCTTACTCCTGGCCTGTCCTCTGTATTTAGCTATCTCTGCACTTAGGAAACGTTTCACCCTTCGAGTTGGCGTGTTCTATAGGCAACTTCTAATTAGAGCTAGGATACTGTGCCAAGCAGTCCCCTGTGTCTTCTTCCCTGGTCCTCAGGCCCACCTCTATACCTCTGCTGCCCTTCTCTTTTCCCCATCTCTAGAACTTTGCATTCCTCGGAATGGGACCTTGTGGAGCAATCCTGCTGATGTGGACTATGCCTTCTGGAATTCTGGATGTGTGCTCTACCCGCTTGGAAGGTCATTTTGGCCAAATGACACATTATTAAGCGATGTGCATTTTCCGGACCTAGCGTGGGTGGCTATGTAGATATTATTTTAGGTGATCTCAAGGCACTGCTTAGCTACATGTTATTTCACAGAGTGGGTGCTTTAGGAATTAGTTAAAGATTAATACTTGAAACACCAAAAGGCATGAAAGGATATGATTAGGCCAAGATTCCAACCTTTGCTAAGCGTTGGCGTAGACTTGCCACAAAGTGTGTTAAAGATGTGATGAGGAACAACATGTGAACAGCTTATTCAAAAGTTCCCTGAAGGACAAATGTATGGAAAAAGATGGCAGGAAGAAGAAATTCATCCGTAGTGCCACCCAAGGTACTGCACTCAAAATAAGCAAATAGCTATGTTCTAGGTGTGGGTTGGCAGGACATTGGGCTAATACCAACAACTGTCTTATTGCTTAAGCATTGGGTGTGGTCACATGATCCTACAAATAAATAGTAGAATGATCAAGGCTTCCATGCTTGATTTTATTATCAGTTGAGTTTATATATAAATTGTGGATCCCTCTTGAGCACCACACACACTAATTATATCGTAGTAATCTGATACCAGCTCTGATCCCTGTGAGGGCGCTCATGCCTGTACTGCACACACAGAGGCTGACATATGCTTTGAAGCGAGAGTTTGAACAGGAAATGGCAATTCCTGTTCAAACAGATATGAAGTAAATGTTGCAAGGTCAGTAAGATTAGTCAGCATTTATTGTTAGCTTCAGATACGTGACAAACTTGTCCATAGAGTTCTAACAGAACAATGTTTGTGGGCAGCTTGCAGTTATTGGGAAAAGCAAAGAAAGTATTACCATAGTGTCACAGGAGTTCCAGAAGAGGGGTCTTTCGCACCCGACCCAAAGAGTTCCTGAAAGATGAACAGAGGCCCGGCGAAGAAGAGTTATGAAGATAGAGACTGCCCCTTTTGTAGGGGTCTTGAAACAGGACTGCCGGCTAAGACCTATGACCCAAGAGGACGAGATCAGTGATGGATCTAAAGTCATAAGGCCGAGCTGAGGGGTCCCGTTGAGGAAGGCCTGGAGTCACAGATGCAAAGGTTACTTTCATCGTTGGGGTTGAGTTTTGGTTGCAGTGCTGGTTCCTGTTACAGGGTCTTCAAGCAGCGGTCCTGTATATGGTTGTGCAAAGACAATTTATATCAGTGACATTAAACAACACCCTTCACACGATCCACAAGAGAAGTGAGGAATACAGTATTTCTATTTCTATTTAATTCCTTTTCTAAAGAGCTACCATCACCTTCACTGGTACCTTGGTGTAAAGTAATGAAAACGGAAACAGAGAAGTGTGAGAATCATTACTAAGTTCAATAAACCCATGTCAGTAAAGTCCTGTAAAAAAAAGAGTAAGTCTGGAAAATGTCAGGCAGTTAGGGAGCATGCTCCACAGGTGAGCCATCAGTGCAGAAAAGCTCTACCACCACTGAGACCAGAAAAAACGCATGTTAGCAGCACAAGAACATTAGCCGTATACGAGCCCGGTGAGTGGGACAGGCAATATATCTGAAATTTATCGGACAAAAACCTTTAAAATTAGAATGAAGACTTGTCATTTTCAATTTTTTGGCAATTAGGATCTAGTGTAGGGAATGAATAACAGGATACAGGCAAACTGTGATATTAAGCCACAAAGGATTGTTGCTGCCACCAAGCCGTGAGAAGGTCGCACCTGCCCACTGCGAAGGTACATTGTCTGCCTGTTCTGTCCTATAAGTGCAATAGGCCTGCAACCAGAGCTCATGTCAATAAAATAACATCTGAGCTTGCAGTTGAATTACGCTTCCCACTTCCCCAGTCTATATATGGCAGTCTAGAGGCAAGAAAGGGGTCTCTCTAAGAAATACCTAATGCTACCTAATGCTGGGACTTTGGCTCTGGCCCCCGTGCAGCATAGTATTCTACCTAATGTCTCCAGGGTCGAAGGGGAGTCGGTTCTCCAAAGTCCTGGCACTGAGGAGACAGCATCTCCAGGACTGGAGAGCTGGATTCTCCAACGATGATGCTAGCCCTGGTTAGAGCATGGTTCACCTATGCCAAGGGTGGTTTTGGAAACGATGGGTGCATCTACCCCTATGTCCTTACAATCTCCAGTGAACAGAACAGAGAACGCTGCCCCAGAATCCATCCTCTTTACAACCTCCCCTGGGCCATGTGAGGTGGATGACAAGCAAATTGAGCAAGTCAGCAATGAACAATGGCATTGTGTATAGAAAAACATCATATGTGATCTTAATCAATGTACTCACTGTGCGTATTGCTGTGCATGGGGTGACTCCTTAGATAGATGCGCTTTACAGGTCTGGCCAGACAAGGCTGATCAAATCTGTCAAACTGACCGGCTATCTTTGAAATTGGTTGCAACCGTGGTTACTATGCAATTATTGAAAGATAGTAGGGACATGAATGTTTCAGGTTCTGTGGAAAAGTTTGGCAGAGAGCTTTAAGTGAGGTGAATCTTCTGGAAGATAAATCTGTCAACATGCTGAAGGTGATGTCTAATCCCTTACCTTTCACATGAACACTGCCTGTGGTAACCGATGGGCCTATTCAAGCATCTTTCTGTTCTCTTTGCCCAGTTATCTTCAAATGAAAACTCTGTTCTTCTAAAAGCTTGCGAGTTAGTAAGGATCTTATGCCTGCAATATTGGACAAGTCTTTGAATGGTTATGTCATGGACAGAAGAAACTTTGTAATCAGAGTTATTGAGAAGCCGAAAGGCTATGGACCTAAGGAAGCCCTTAGAAATAAAGTGCTGGACTGGCTAAGATCGAAGACTGGGCCGGGGGTCATCAGAAGCTCTGACCATCAGATCCTGCATAGCGTTAAAATGGGCAACTGGTGCTCCTGGAACAATAAAGACTGGGTCCTTGTGGCATGTGGCGGTAATAATCTCCCACTTTTTTTTAGCATTCTTAAAGATCTTCCCAATGGCCCGTCCAATTTGAAATTGGTACTTAGCCTGGTCTAGGACCCACATTACTTTCTGGAAGTTTAGCTGTGAATGTATCCTTTCTGCTTTATGTTTGATGTAATGATTGTTTTTTTTACATTCTCTTTTTGATTTGCTAGTAGCATGATCCGAAATCTCGGCATGTTTTTGATATAGGTTGTTTTATTATGTGTTCTGTTATGCATCATGTTTTTCGTCTTGTTTCGGTTGTTAGTGTTTTGATGACATCTCCGCCAGGGTTGACTTCCAGTCACCGCTTACAACGGCATGTTTGATGAGCCGGAAGCATTCATCCCCACGTGTAGCGTCTGCCACCTCCTCCAGTGTTAGGGCTACTGGTATGGCTGCGTCCACTACTAGGCGAACATGATCTTCGCAGTCCCAGAACATTTTCGACCCTTGATCACTGCCACTCCTGGGGTGACGTGACAGTTAGTTAGCTGGGTTGTGAGTTCCTGGTCGATATTGCAGTTTCACTCCATATTCCATGAGGGCAAGCATCCATCTTTCAATCCTCAGTGGTGATTTAGATGATGAACCTGCCATGATTGGGATGAGTGGCTTGTGGTCAGTGATAACAGACACAGGCTTTCCCAGAACATAGATGCGAAAGTGTCGACAGCCCCACAACACAGCCAGCACCTCCCTCTCAATTTGGGAGTATCTTTGTTCAGTCGCCGTCAGTGCCTTGCTAGCATAAGCAAAGGGTCTCATTTGTCAGTGGACTTCAGGCCGGATGGGCACGGCTAGCATCCACGATTAGTTCGGACTCCTTCCCGGGGTGGAATAATGACATGGTTTCTCGCCCTGTGAGGGCGACTTTTATGGTGTCAAAAGCCTTCTGTTCCACTCCAGACCAAGCACGAAGAGGTTCCGAGAGAGTTGCCAAGTCTGGGATTAACCTCCCGCAGTATGTTACCATGCCAAGGAAGCTTCTGACCTCTGAGGGGTTCTCCGGGGGTTTAGCCTTTTGGATGTCCTTCACCTTCTGCGGGTCCGGAGATATGCCATCTGCGTGGAAGACGAACCCAAAGAATTCAATGCGATCCTTGAGAAATTCACACTTCTCCCGGTACAGCGTCAGGCATAGGTTTCTGATTCTTTCCAGTGTCTTTTCCCGCCAGGCCATGTGCTCAGTCTCTGAAGCTGCATATACCAAACATCATCGCTCAAGTTTATTACGCCCTCTAGGCCGGTGAGGCCACCTCTAATGACATTTTGGAATACCTCAGCTGCTGAGGAGACCCCAAAACTCAGGCGCTTATATTGGTATACAGCGTTGTGAGTTGGGAATGTCATTATATAACGTGAGTCCGGTTGTAATTATAGCTGGTGATATCCGGATCACAGATCGAGTTTGGAAAATACCTTGGCTCCCTGTAACTCTCCGACCACATCGTCTAGTGTTGGCGTGAGGTGTCTTTCACGTTTTATGGCAAGGTTGGGTAGCCTCATGTCCACGCATATACAAACAGATCCTGGCTGTTTGGACTTTGGCACTACTACAATGTGGGACACCCACGGGGTCAGGCTGTTTATCTTTTCAATAATATCTGAGTCTACTAGGTTTTGCAGTTCTCTTTCTACTTGCGCTCTCAGGTGGAAGGGTATGCGCCTATGTTTTAGCGCCATTGGGCGCACTGTTTCGTCAATATGCAATTTGATGGGCTCCCCTTTTAACATTCCAATGCCCTGAAAGATGTCCGCAAACTTTTCAATGTAATCTCTGACATCGGCTTCATATACTGAGAGCACAAATGCGGCACAGCTCAAGAGCGAGTGTGGGCTGAAGTCTGTCACAAAGAACCTTGCCCTGATGGTATTGTTGGCATGAGTTACTTGAGCTATAAATACTCCTCGTAGGGGAAGTGGCCTACCCCCCCCCCATGAGTATATTTTGTCACTTGTCCTTCCTAGTGCTGGTGGATCTGGGAGTGCCTCGTAATGACATGTCGCCAGTACACATACTGAGGCTCCTGTGTCAATTAGTACTGGAGTGGGCGTCCCACATATTGTCACTGTGCACGAGGGTTGTCTCCTTTTCGTTCTCACCAAGTCGATGTTTGAGATGAAGAAGACCTCCTCATCCTCCTCTTCTCATCCTCCTCTTCTTCTTTGGCAATCTCCAGGTCTTGGTGCTCCTGTTCCACCATGGCTGCATTGCTCTGTCTGCGTGGGGCTGCAGTGGTCGCCCTGCTTGGTCTCCTGGGGATAGCGGTCGGGGCAGCAGCTCAGCACATTCTAGCAAAATGCCCTGCAGCTCCACATCACCCATACACTCTTCCCTTTGCCGGACAGTCACTAGTATGCGGGAGGTCATACCCGCAATTTGGACAGTGCTGTGAAGAGTCTACCTTCTTCTGTGACCACCAGGACGTGAGGGGTCGGCGTTTGCCGTCCACCCAATGGCACATACCTCGTCACCGATTTGCCTGCGGCATCCATCTTGGTGGCACGGCTATCTGCAAGCTCGTAGGACCCCCCCATGTCAAGGATGCCTGCCAGTGAAAGCCCTGGTTCACTGAGTACTTGTCGACATAGTTTCTCAGAGCTACAACCTTGTAGTAGCTGATTGCGGATCATACCTTTCTCATTTTCCCAGTGGCACATGCTGGCCAGTTGACGTGGCCGCCTGCAAAATTGGTCTAGTGATTCGTGCTCACGTTGTTTCTCGCTACACATAATGAAGCGTTCGAAGTCCTGGTTTGCTAGCGGTAGGAAGTGCTCGTTGAGCAAGTCTTTCACGGCCTGATATGAGCCATCGGTGGGGGAGGGGACTTGAAGATGCAATGTACCTCAGATCCTGCAGCGTAGAGAAGTGTTGCCACCTTTGCTTCATCATCCGTCTCACCCGTGGCCTTAAAATACATCTTGAGCTTCTCGACCTACAGCAGCCATTGTTGGACTCAACATCGACGGAGCGCCCAAAACATCAAACTTTGGCATGGGGGCCATTGTGCCTTGTTGTCTGGGCGTCCTCCCAATCTGTGGGGTGCATTCGCCCCTTGAGCGCCATCTCCAGGGTTGTTCATGTCCACGGATCGCAGTGTCACCTACCACTGATGTGAAGGCCGCAAATCCATTGATGAGGTGGACCACAGAAGTGCTGGACATGCACAGACACCCACCTTCGGGCTGTGGTGTGTTTCTTGGTGGTGAGGGTTGGCGCTGCTTCAGGTGCCTCCTATGGTACCAGCGGAAAGAGACTGAGAACAATTCCTCTGTACTAGAGGGTGTAGACATGCAAAGTCTTCTGACATGCACTTTTGCATGTATCAGGAAAAGAAAAAACTTTTTTTGGGAGAATGTGGGGGCCCCCAGACACTTCCTGGTGGCCTCTTTAGCTTGATTCTGCCCTCGTGTGCACCAGTAACCCACGTGTGAGACCACAACCATCCGTATCACAAAATGGCGGATTGAACGTTCCTGCACAGGTAGCGTTCCTGGTAGGCGTCGGAACAGTGATTCAGATACTGATTCTGGCGTCGGAATATGGACCCACTACCCAGTAGCCTCCTCGCCAGTATGATAGTCGGTATCGTGCCCCCCCAGTCCCCTGCTCGCAGGCGATTTATTTTTTATTCACAAGCCACTTGTTTCGGACACTACTTCATCATTAAATTTGTGAACATTCTCTGCACTCGTAGCCAGGGACATAACTGCTGGCTGTAGAACGCTGCGTCGTGTTGAAGGACTGACTGTGATGGGATGGACGCGCCCTGCAGTAGCTGATTAAGCTATAAATGAAGGCCTGCCAGGGCACACTGCAGCAGGTCTGTTCTCTGGAGCTGTGGCAATGGCACGACTGCCACAAGTGAGTATGGCTGGAGTCAGAAACTGGTAAGGACACTACCTGTGGAGCACCGCAAGCAGAACATATATAGTCCTCATTGCAGCAAGCATGTGACTACAGAAGACAGTGCAGAATGGTTAACCCGGGTGTACTGCATTCAATCATCTGTCCAGCATTCAATACTCTGTCCATGGACTAATGTCACGTGACGTAACGCACGAGTCAGAAATGATAGAAAAGGCTGCGACGTGCAGTGCTACAACTAGGCATATTTCAAGAGTAAGTTCCAAATTTGTTTGCTTTTATTTTAAAAATAAAACATTCCGGAACCGTTTAAAAAAAAGAAGTATTGGAATGGTGAAGTATAGAAGTATCAAAGAAAAAAGTAGAGGAGCATTGCTCCCACTCTCTTCAACCAATGGGCAATGATGTGATAGATTGATTTTAGCAGCTCTTATTGAAATTAAGAGGACATTCTAAGTCATTGAGGGCAAAGGGTGGTGTTGTTGTGAATCAGGTTATTTCAAACCTTTTGGGGCCATTTCATATACTCTTTCCAGAACTCATAAACATTAGATACCACTTATTTCCACACAGTGATCAGCTTTGGCTTCCACAAAGGATTTAAACACGGCTGCCAGGGTTACGAGATTGGCACTTGGGAGTAGAATATGTTGCAGGAGAGGAGAAAAGGTAGATGATTATCTATTCAGTTGGTTATTGAGGAGCAGGAATAGTTGGGGAGTGGAAAGGGTGGTTGTCTATGCCTAGTTAGGAAGCAGTCACAGGGTTTGCCAACACTGGTGAGAGTTTCAGAAAGGCAAAACAATGATTCTGCATCTTATAAATTAGGTTTGGTATGTAGTAGGTGGTCCATTTCACCAAGAAGCGTAATTAACAGAATAATCAGCACAGGTCATGATGGACATCCAGGGGACATTCTCACCAAGACAGGTCTTACAGAGATTCACATTGGTGATGTGCATTCATTCAGAGTTTGAAACTACCATGAATTGTTTGGCACTGCCAGCAGTAGTATGGTTCTTGATTTGGTAGATAGCATAGCTCCACTTCCTATTTTTCTCAATTAATTTTTGAACAATATTTAATCCTCATCCAAGGAAGGAGAGGCTCACACTATCAATGCCATGCTAAGATCTCAAAATATCTGCCTCCCACCATAGTTCCCTGCTTACAGTCATTGGCCAGTTCATACTTGCAGTCACGGTCCAATACTTTTGGTTCTGAAGCATGCAGAGATATTTCCTCTGCTAAAGAGGCTTTGATTGGATTCACACAACACCTCCAACATGTGTCTAACATCTAACCTTACCCATCAGATAACATTATTTCAAAATGTTTTTATGGCTATTTGCAAGGTTTAGTGAAGGGGGCATAGACAGTTTGATCCATTTCGGACCAGCATTAGGCCATTGAGGGTTACATAGTCTGTCCTTCACCTCAGAAAAGGAGGATTCTGATGTGGTCAGCATCTAAACCTGTTAGACATGTGGCTGGAGTTTGACTATCCCACCTTCTTTTCCAGTTTCAAACAGATTGACAACATCGACATCCCAGTCTCCGAAACTGTGAAAACCTTCGGAGTATACTTAGACTCAAACCTTTCGATGACTAGACAAGTTAATGCCATCGCTTCGGCCGCTGCATACCACGCCAAACTACTAAATGTAGCTAGACCTTTATTATCCAAGGACAATTGCCTCACCATTGCCAGGGCTATGACAGGGTCAAGACTTGACTAATGTAATGCCCTTTTTCTGGGAATGTCAGTAAAAAACACGGAAAAGTTGCAGATTATCCAAAACAGTGCCCTCTGGGCAGATATAGGCATCCCCAAAAGGGAACATATAACTGCCGCCAGGAAACCTACTCACTGGCTACCCATCAAAGAGCGGGTCCACTTTAAGACCCTCGCTCTTACCCACAAATGCATCAACCAAATGGCCCCCCATACCTGTCCTAAAGAATACACAGAGCTGCATCCTCTAGGCCAACTAGAACTCCCTATTCTAACATGCTCACAGTACCCAAAATTAAGCGAGTTAGAGCAGGTGGAGCTAGCTTCCCATACCTAGCAGCCCTGTTATGAAATGCCCTCCCAACATCCCTAAGAGCTGAAAATTCCCACATAGCCTCCCGCAAGGCTGTCAAGACTCTGCACTTCATCTAACCCTGGCTTTACACCGTCTGTATAAAACGCTATTAATATGCCTGCCTGTAATACACACCTCTGTATAAAACACTATTAATATGCCTGTATGATATATTTGTAATGATTGTATTAAGTTTGCATTTATTCCAACTACCATCCAGATGCTGCATGTAACTAAGCTAATCACATGTAACAGCGCCTCGATGCCTAAGGGCTGTTTGCCCGCTATATACATTTAAATAAATAAAATAAATAAGGATGAGGATCCAGGGATCAGCTTTGAACTGGATTTGCTACTACTGAATTGTGGGGATTACCTAGTCCTAAAGGTGACCACCCAAAGGTCTTGTGCTATGTGTCAGTGTACATCCACTTCTGTTCAAGTGGAGATAGGTCTATACACTCTTTGGAAACTTAACATGTTCACTCATTGTGATACACACAAAGTTGTTTACATGATTATATGTCCATGTCTGAAAAGATATATTGGATGTAGGATGGGGCCGTCCTGCACCGAAATGCCAGGCGAACCTTTTTGAACAAGAGTACCAACAGCAACCCCAGACAAGTGTTTAAGCCTTGCTGGGCCTCATCAGTGAGGTGGAGCTGTGCCTCTCTGAGCACAGTGATCAAGGAGTCCATGTCTGGGTTCCCTCAGGTAACTTAGGGTGACCAACCCCAAGTTCCTTACAAAAAATACAAAAAGGTAGGAGGCGCCCCTCTCTAGAAAGAACATGGCATGATAACCTGTTCTGTGATCTTTTCCCACTTTGAGAGTCCGCAGCCATCGCTTTTTCCTCATTGTACTTTTCACAAAGGAGGAATATCCATTTTTATATCAGTCTTTGTCCTGCCCACAAGGGCAGTCCAGCACTGAAATGCCAGGCAAACCCCCTTTGAACAAGAGTACCAACAGCAACCCCAGACACGTGTTTCAGCCTTGTTGGGCCTCATCAGTGAGGTGGAGCTGTCCCTCTCTGAGCGCAGTGAGCAAGGAGTCCACGTCTGGGTTCCCTCAGGTAATTTAGGGTGACCAACACCAAGTTCCTTAGAATGATACAAAAAGGTAGCAGGCGCCCCTCTATAGAAAGAACATGGCATGGTAACCTGTTCTGTAGTTGTCTCCCACTTTGAGAGTACGCAGCCATCACTTTTTGCTCACTGTTATTTTTTGCAAAGAATGAATAACATTTTGCATATCAGTCTTTGTCCCCCCCACAAGGGCAGTCCAGCACCGAAATGCCAGGCAAACCTTCTTTGAACAAGAGTACCAACACCATCCCCAGACACGTTTTTCAGCCTTGTTGGGCCTCATCTGTGAGGTGGAGCTGTGCCTCTCTGAGCACAGTGAGCAAGGTGTCCACATCTGGGTTCCCCCATGTAACTTAGGGTGACCAACCCCAAGTTCCTTGAAAAAATACAAAAATGGTAGCAGGCGCCCCTCCCTAGAAAGAACCTGGCATGATAACCCGTTCTGTGGTTTTTCGCATTTTGAGAGTCCGCCGCCATCACTTTTTGCTCACTGTTATTTTTGCAAAGAATGAATAACCATTTGCATATCAGTCTTTGTCCCCCCCCACAAGTACAGTCCAGCACCGAAATGCCAGATGAACCTTCTTTGAACAATAGTAACAACAGCAACCCCAGACATGTGTTTCGCCTTGCCGGGCCTCAACAGTGAGGTGGAGCTGTGCCTCTCTGAGCACAGTGAGCAAGGTGTCCACGTCTGGGTTCCCCCATGTAACTTAGGGTGACCAACCCCAAGTTCCTTGAAAAAATACAAAAATGGTAGCAGGCGCCCCTCCCTAGAAAGAACATGGCATGATAACCCGTTCTGTGGTTGTCTCCCACTTTGAGAGTCTACAACCATTGCTTTTTGCTCGCTGTAATTTTCACAAAGGATGAACATCATTTGCATATCATTCTTTGTCCTGCTTACAAGGGCAGTACAGCACCGAAATGCCAGGTAAACCTTATGTGAACAAGAGTACCAACAATAACCCCAGACACGTGTTTCAGCTTTGTTGGTCCTGATCAGTGAAGTGGAACTGTGCTTCTCTGAGCACAATGAGCAAGGGGTCCATGTCTGGGTTCCCTCGGATAACTAAAGGTGAGCAACCCCATGTTCATTGCAAAAATACAAAAAGGTAGAATGCGCCCCTCTCTAGAAAGAACATGGCATGATAACCTGTTCTGTGGTTTTTCCCACTTTGGGTGTTCGCCGCCATCCCTTTTTGCTCACTGTACTTTTCACAAAGGAGGAATATTGATTTGCATATCAGTCTTTGTCCCACCCACCAGGGCAGTCCAGCACCTAAATGCCAGGCAAACCGCCTTTGAACAAGAGTACCAACAGCAACCCCAGACATATGTTTCAGCCTTGTTGGGCCTCATCAGTGAGGTGGAGCTGTGCCTCTCAGAGCACAGTGAGAAAGCGGTCCACGTCTGGATTCCCCCAGGTAACTTAGGGTGACCAACCCAAGTTCCTTGCAAAAATACAAAAAAGGTAGCAAGCGCCCCTCTCTAGAAAGAACATGGCATGATCACCTGTTCTGTGGTTGTCTCCCACTAAGAGAGTCGCAGCCATCACTTTTTGCTCACTGCTATTTTTGCAAAGAATGAATAACCATTTGCATATCAGTCTTTTCCCCCCACAAGGGCAGTCCAGCACTGAAATGCCAGGCAAACCTTCTTTGAACAAGAGTACCAACAACATCCGCAGACATGTGTTTCAGCCTTGTTGGGCCTCATCAGTGAGGTGGAGCTGTGCCTCTCTGAGCACAGAGAGCAAGGGGTCCATGGCTGGGTTCCCTCAGGTAACTAAGGGTGACCAACCCCAAGTTCCTTACAAATATACAAAAAGGTAGCAGGCTCCCCTCTCTAGAAAGAACATGGCATGATAGCATGTTCTGTGGTCTTTTCCCACTTTGAGAATCTGCAGCCATCGCTTTTTGCTCACTATACTTTTCACAAAGGAGTAATATGCATTTGCCTATCAGTCTTTGTCCTTCCCACAAGGGCAGTCCAGCACCTAACTGCCAGGCAAACCGCCTTTGAACAAGAGTACCGACAGCATCCCCAGACACGTGTTGCAGCCTTGTTGGGCATCATCAGTGAGGTGGAGCTGTGCCTCTTAGAGCACAGTGAGTAAGCGATCCACGTCTGGATTAGCCCAGGTAACTTAGGGTGACCAACCCAAGTTCCTTGCAAAAATACAAAAAAGGTAGCAAGTGCCCCTCTCTAGAAAGTACATGGCATGATCACATGTTCTGTGGTTGTCTCCCACTTTGAGAGTCGCAGCCATCACTTTTTGCTCACTGTTATTTTTGCAAAGAATGAATAACCATTTGCATATCAGTCTTTGTCCCCCCACAAGGGCAGTCCAGCACCTAAATGCCAGGCAAACCTTCTTTGAACAAGAGTACCAACAGCAACCACAGACATGTGTTTCTTTATTGTTGGGCCTGATCAGTGAGATGGAACTGTGCCTCTCTGAGCACAATGAGCAAAGTGTCGATGTCTGGGTTCCCCCATGTAACTTAGGGTGACCAACCCAAGTTCCTTGCAAAAATTCAAAAAAGGTAGCATGCACCCCTTTCTAGAAAGAACTTGCCATGATAACCTGTTCTGTGGTTTTTCCCATTTTGAGAGTCCGCCGCGATTGCTTTTTGCTCACTGTACTTTTTACAAAGGAGGAATATCCATTTGCATATCAGTCTTTGTCTCACCCACAAGGGCAGTCCAGCACCGAAATGCCAGGCGAACCTTCTTTGAACAATAGTACCAACAGCATCCCCAGACACGTGTTTCAGCTTGCTGTGCCTCATCTGTGAGGTGGAGCTGTGCCTCTCTGAGCACAGTGAGCAAGGTGTCCACGTCTGGGTTCCCCCATGTAACTTAGGGATGACCAACCCCAAGTTCCTTGAAAAAATACAAAAATGGTAGCAGGGGCCCGTCTCTAGAAAGAAAATGGCATGATAACCTCTTCTGTGATTTTTCCCATTTTGAGAGTCTGCCGCCACCACTTTTTGCTCACTGTGCTTTTCACAAAGGAGGAATATCCATTTTCATATCAGTCTTTGTCCCGCCCACAAGGGCAGTCCATCACCGAAATGCCAGGCAAAACTTCTTTGAACAAGAAAACGAACAGCAACCCCAGACACGTGTTTCAGCCTTGTTGGGCTTCATCAGTCAGGTAGAACAGTGCCTCTCTGAGCACAGTGAGCAAGGAGTCCATGTCTGTGTTCCCTCAGGTAACTTAGGGTGACCAACCCCAAGTTTCTTGCAAAAATACAAAAAAGGTAGCAAGCGCCCTTCTCTAGAAAGAACATGGCATGATTGCCCGTTCTGTGGTTGTTTTCCCACTTTGAGAGTCTGCAGTCAGTCATCACCTTTTGCTCACTGTAGTTTTCAGAAAGGAGGAATATCGATTTTCATATCAGTCTTTGTCCCGCCCACAAGGGCAGTCCAGCACCGAAATGCCAGGCAAACCTCCTTTCAACAAGAATACTTACAGCAACCGCAGTCACGTTTTTCAGCCTTCTTGGGCCTCATCAGTGAGGTGGTACTGTGCCTCTCTAAACACAGTGAGCAAGAAGTCCATGTCTGGTTTCCCAATTGTAATTTAGGGTGACCAACCCCAAGTTCCTTGAAAAAATACAAACATGGTAGCAGGCGCCCCTCTCTAGAAAGAACATGGCATGATAACCTGTTCTATGTTTTTTCCCATTTTTAGAGTCCACCGCCATCGCTTTTTGCTCACTGTACTTTTCACAAAGGAGGAATATCCATGTGCATATCAGCACTTAAATGCAAGGCAAACCGCATGTTCTGTGGTTGTCTCCCACTTTGAGAGTCGCAGCCATCACTTTTTGCTCACTGTTATTTTTGCAAAGAATGAATAACCATTTGCATATCAATCTTCCCCCCCCACAAGGGCAGTCCAGCACCGAAATGCCAGGCAAACCTTCTTTGAACAAGAGTACCAACAACATCCACAGACACGTGTTTCAGCCTTGTTGGGCCTCATCAGTGAGGTGGAGCTGTGCCTCTCTGAGCACAGAGAGCAAGGGGTCCATGTCTGGGTTCCCTCAGGTAACTAAGGGTGACCAACCCCAAGTTCCTTACAAAAATACAAAAAGGTAGCAGGCTCCCCTCTCTAGAAAGAACATGGCATGATAGCATGTTCTGTGGTCTTTTCCCACTTTGAGAATCTGCAGCCATCGCGTTTTGCTCACTATACATTTCACAAAGGAGTAATATGCATTTGCATATCAGTCTTTGTCCTTCCCACAAGGGCAGTCCAGCACCTAAATGCCAGGCAAACCGCCTTTGAACAAGAGTACCAACAGCAACCCCAGACACGTGTTTCAGTCTTGTTGGGCATCATCAGTGAGGTGGAGCTGTGCCTCTCAGAGCACAGCGAGTAAGCGGTCCACGTCTGGATTAGCCCAGGTAACTTAGGGTGACCAACCCAAGTTCCTTGCAAAAATACAAAAAAGGTAGCAAGCGTCCCTCTCTAGAAAGTACATGGCATGATCACATGTTCTGTGGTTGTCTCCCACTTTGAGAGTCGCAGCCATCACTTTTTGCTCACTGTTATTTTTGCAAAGAATGAATAACCATTTGCATATCAGTCTTTGTCCCCCCCACAAGGGCAGTCCAGCACCTAAATGCCAGGCAAACCTTCTTTGAACAACAGTACCAACAGCAACCCCAGATATGTGTTTCTTTATTGTTGGGCCTGATCAGTGAGATGGAACTGTGCCTCTCTGAGCACAATGAGCAAAGTGTCCATGTCTGGGTTCCCCCATGTAACTTAGGGTGACCAACCCAAGTTCCTTGCAAAAATTCAAAAAAGGTAGCATGCACCCCTTTCTAGAAAGAACTTGCCATGATAACCTGTTCTGTGGTTTTTCCCATTTTGAGAGTCCGCTGCGATTGCTTTTTGCTCACTGTACTTTTTACAAAGGAGGAATATCCATTTGCATATCAGTCTTTGTCCCACCCACAAGGGCAGTCCAGCACCGAAATGCAAGGTGAAACTTCTTTGAACAATAGTACCAACAGCAACCCCAGACACGTGTTTCAGCCTTGCTGTGCCTCATCTGCGAGGTGGAGCTGTGCCTCTCTGAGCACAGAGAGCAAGGTGTGCACGTCTGGGTTTCCCCATGTAACTTGGGGTGACCAACCCCAAGTTCCTTGAAAAAATACAAAAATGGTAGCAGGGGCCCCTCTCTAGAAAGAAAATGGCATGATAACCTGTTCTGTGATTTTTCCCATTTTGAGAGTCTGCCGCCATCACTTTTTGCTCACTGTGCTTTTCACAAAGGAGGAATATCCATTTTCATATCAGTCTTTGTCACGCCCACAAGGGCAGTCCATCACCGAAATGCCAGGCAAACCTTCTTTGAACAAGAAAACGAACAGCAACCCCAGACACGTTTTTCAGGCTTGTTGGGCTTCATCAGTCAGGTAGAACAGTGCCTCTCTGAGCACAGTGAGCAAGGAGTCCATGTCTGTGTTCCCTCAGGTAACTAAGGGTGACCAACCCCAAGTTTCTTGCAAAAATACAAAAAAGGTAGCAATCGCCCCTCTCTAGAAAGAACATGGCATGATTGCCCGTTCTGTGGTTGTTTTCCCACTTTGAGAGTCTGCAGTCATCACCTTTTGCTCACTGTAGTTTTCAGAAAGGAGGAATATCCATTTTCATATCAGTCTTTGTCCCACCCACAAGGGCAGTCCAGCAGCGAAATGCCAGGCAAACCTCCTTTCAACAAGAATACTTACAGCAACCGCAGACACGTGTTTCAGCCTTCTTGGGCCTCATCAGTGAGGTGGAACTGTGCCTCTCTAAGCACAGTGAGCAAGAGGTCCATGTCTGGGTTCCCAATTGTAACTTAGGGTGACCAACCCCAAGTTCCTTGAAAAAATACAAACATGGTAGCAGGCGCCCCTCTCTAGAAAGAACATGGCATGATAACCTGTTCTGTGTTTTTTCCCATTTTGAGAGTCCACCGCCATCGCTTTTTGCTCACTGTACTTTTCACAAAGGAGGAATATCCATGTGCATATCAGTCTTTGTCCCACCCACCAGGGCAGTCCAGCACCGAAATGCCAGGCGAACCTTCTTTGAACAATAGTACCAACAGCAACCCCAGACACGTGTTTCAGCTTGCTGTGCCTCATCTGCGAGGTGGAGTTGTGCCTCTCTGAGCACAGTGAGCAAGGTGTCCACGTCTGGGTTCCCCCATGTAACTTAGGGTGACCAACCCCAAGTTCCTTGAAAAAATACAAAAATGGTAGCAGGGGCCCCTCTCTAGAAAGAAAATGGCATGATAACCTGTTCTGTGATTTTTCCCATTTTCAGAGTCTGCCGCCATCACTTTTTGCTCACTGTGCTTTTCACAAAGGAGGAATATCCATTTTCATATCAGTCTTTGTCACGCCCACAAGGGCAGTCCATCACCGAAATGCCAGGCAAACCTTCTTTGAACAAGAAAACAAACAGCAACCCCAGACACGTGTTTCAGGCTTGTTGGGCTTCATCAGTCAGGTAGAACAGTGCCTCTCTGAGCACAGTGAGCAAGGAGTCCATGTCTGTGTTCCCTCAGGTAACTAAGGGTGACCAACCCCAAGTTTCTTGCAAAAATACAAAAAAGGTAGCAATCGCCCCTCTCTAGAAAGAACATGGCATGATTGCCCGTTCTGTGGTTGTTTTCCCACTTTGAGAGTCTGCAGTCATCACCTTTTGCTCACTGTAGTTTTCAGAAAGGAAGAATATCCATTTTCATATCAGTCTTTGTCCCACCCACAAGGGCAGTCCAGCAGCGAAATGCCAGGCAAACCTCCTTTCAACAAGAATACTTACAGCAACCGCAGACACGTGTTTCAGCCTTCTTGGGCCTCATCAGTGAGGTGGAACTGTGCCTCTCTAAGCACAGTGAGCAAGAAGTCCATGTCTGGGTTCCCAATTGTAACTTAGGGTGACCAACCCCAAGTTCCTTGAAAAAATACAAACATGGTAGCAGGCGCCCCTCTCTAGAAAGAACATGGCATGATAACCTGTTCTGTGTTTTTTCCCATTTTGAGAGTCCACCGCCATCGCTTTTTGCTCACTGTACTTTTCACAAAGGAGGAATATCCATGTGCATATCAGTCTTTGTCCCACCCACCAGGGCAGTCCAGCACCTAAATGCCAGGCAAACCGCCTTTGAACAAGAGTACAAACAGCAACCCCAGACACATGTTTCAGCCTTGTTGGGCCTCATCAGTGAGGTGGAACTGTGCCTCTCAGAGCACAGTGAGTAAGCGGTCCACGTCTGGATTCCCCCAGGTAACTTAGGGTGACCAACCCAAGTTCCTTGCAAAAATACAAAAAAAGTAGCAAGCGTCCCTCTCTAGAAAGTACATGGCATGATCACCTGTTCTGTGCTTTTTTCCCACTTTGAGAGTCGGCAGCCATCACCTTTTGCTCACTGTACTTTTCACAAAGGAGGAATATCCATTTTTACATCAGTCTTTGTCCTGCCCACAAGGGCAGTCCAGCACCGAAATGCCAGGCAAACCTCCTTTGAACAAGAGTACCAACAGCAACCCCAGACATGTGTTTCAGCCTTGTTGGGCCTCATCAATGAGGTGGAACTGTGCCTCTCTGAGCACAGTGAGCAAGGAGTCCATGTCTGTGTTCCCTAAGCTAACTAAGGGTGACCACCCCAAGTTCCTTGCAAAAATACAAAAAGGTAGCATGCGCCCCTCTCTAGAAAGAACATGGCATGATAACCTGTTCTGTGGTTGTCTCCCACTTTGTGAGTCCGCAGCCATCACTTTTTGTTCACTGTAATATTTGCAAATAATGAATAACCATTTGCATATCAGTCTTTGTCCCCCCCACAACGGCAGTCCAGCACCAAAATGCCAGGTGAACCTTCTTTGAACAAGAGTACCAACAGAAACCCCAGACATGCGTTTCTTCCTTGTTGGGTCTGATCAGTGAGATGGAACTGTGCCTCTCTGAGCACAGTGAGCAATGTGTCCATGTCTGGGTTCCCCCATGTAATTTAGGGTGACCAACCCAAGTTCCTTGCAAAAATTCAAAAAAGGTAGCATGCACCCCTTTCTAGAAAGAACTTGCCATGATAACCTGTTCTGTGGTTTTTCCCATTTTGAGAGTCCGCTGCGATTGCTTTTTGCTCACTGTACTTTTTACAAAGGAGGAATATCCATTTGCATATCAGTCTTTGTCCCACCCACAAGGGCAGTCCAGCACCGAAATGCAAGGTGAACCTTCTTTGAACAATAGTACCAACAGCAACCCCAGACACGTGTTTCAGCCTTGCTGTGCCTCATCTGCGAGGTGGAGCTGTGCCTCTCTGAGCACAGAGAGCAAGGTGTGCACGTCTGGGTTTCCCCATGTAACTTAGGGTGACCAACCCCAAGTTCCTTGAAAAAATACAAAAATGGTAGCAGGGGCCCCTCTCTAGAAAGAAAATGGCATGATAACCTGTTCTGTGATTTTTTCCATTTTGAGAGTCTGCCGCCATCACTTTTTGCTCACTGTGCTTTTCACAAAGGAGGAATATCCATTTTCATATCAGTCTTTGTCACGCCCACAAGGGCAGTCCATCACCGAAATGCCAGGCAAACCTTCTTTGAACAAGAAAACGAACAGCAACCCCAGACACGTTTTTCAGGCTTGTTGGGCTTTATCAGTCAGGTAGAACAGTGCCTCTCTGAGCACAGTGAGCAAGGAGTCCATGTCTGTGTTCCCTCAGGTAACTAAGGGTGACCAACCCCAAGTTTCTTGCAAAAATACAAAAAAGGTAGCAATCGCCCCTCTCTAGAAAGAACATGGCATGATTGCCCGTTCTGTGGTTGTTTTCCCACTTTGAGAGTCTGCAGTCATCACCTTTTGCTCACTGTAGTTTTCAGAAAGGAGGAATATCCATTTTCATATCAGTCTTTGTCCCACCCACAAGGGCAGTCCAGCAGCGAAATGCCAGGCAAACCTCCTTTCAACAAGAATACTTACAGCAACCGCAGACACGTGTTTCAGCCTTCTTGGGCCTCATCAGTGAGGTGGAACTGTGCCTCTCTAAGCACAGTGAGCAAGAGGTCCATGTCTGGGTTCCCAATTGTAACTTAGGGTGACCAACCCCAAGTTCCTTGAAAAAATACAAACATGGTAGCAGGTGCCCCTCTCTAGAAAGAACATGGCATGATAACCTGTTCTGTGTTTTTTCCCATTTTGAGAGTCCACCGCCATCGCTTTTTGCTCACTGTACTTTTCACAAAGGAGGAATATCCATTTGCATATCAGTCTTTGTCCCACCCACCAGGCCAGTCCAGCACCGAAATGCCAGGCGAACCTTCTTTGAACAAGAGTACCAACAGAAACCCCAGACATGCGTTTCTTCCTTGTTGGGTCTGATCAGTGAGATGGAACTGTGCCTCTCTGAGCACAGTGAGCAATGTGTCCATGTCTGGGTTCCCCCATGTAATTTAGGGTGACCAACCCAAGTTCCTTGCAAAAATTCAAAAAAGGTAGCATGCACCCCTTTCTAGAAAGAACTTGCCATGATAACCTGTTCTGTGGTTTTTCCCATTTTGAGAGTCCGCTGCGATTGCTTTTTGCTCACTGTACTTTTTACAAAGGAGGAATATCCATTTGCATATCAGTCTTTGTCCCACCCACAAGGGCAGTCCAGCACCGAAATGCAAGGTGAACCTTCTTTGAACAATAGTACCAACAGCAACCCCAGACACGTGTTTCAGCCTTGCTGTGCCTCATCTGCGAGGTGGAGCTGTGCCTCTCTGAGCACAGAGAGCAAGGTGTGCACGTCTGGGTTTCCCCATGTAACTTAGGGTGACCAACCCCAAGTTCCTTGAAAAAATACAAAAATGGTAGCAGGGGCCCCTCTCTAGAAAGAAAATGGCATGATAACCTGTTCTGTGATTTTTTCCATTTTGAGAGTCTGCCGCCATCACTTTTTGCTCACTGTGCTTTTCACAAAGGAGGAATATCCATTTTCATATCAGTCTTTGTCACGCCCACAAGGGCAGTCCATCACCGAAATGCCAGGCAAACCTTCTTTGAACAAGAAAACGAACAGCAACCCCAGACACGTTTTTCAGGCTTGTTGGGCTTTATCAGTCAGGTAGAACAGTGCCTCTCTGAGCACAGTGAGCAAGGAGTCCATGTCTGTGTTCCCTCAGGTAACTAAGGGTGACCAACCCCAAGTTTCTTGCAAAAATACAAAAAAGGTAGCAATCGCCCCTCTCTAGAAAGAACATGGCATGATTGCCCGTTCTGTGGTTGTTTTCCCACTTTGAGAGTCTGCAGTCATCACCTTTTGCTCACTGTAGTTTTCAGAAAGGAGGAATATCCATTTTCATATCAGTCTTTGTCCCACCCACAAGGGCAGTCCAGCAGCGAAATGCCAGGCAAACCTCCTTTCAACAAGAATACTTACAGCAACCGCAGACACGTGTTTCAGCCTTCTTGGGCCTCATCAGTGAGGTGGAACTGTGCCTCTCTAAGCACAGTGAGCAAGAGGTCCATGTCTGGGTTCCCAATTGTAACTTAGGGTGACCAACCCCAAGTTCCTTGAAAAAATACAAACATGGTAGCAGGTGCCCCTCTCTAGAAAGAACATGGCATGATAACCTGTTCTGTGTTTTTTCCCATTTTGAGAGTCCACCGCCATCGCTTTTTGCTCACTGTACTTTTCACAAAGGAGGAATATCCATTTGCATATCAGTCTTTGTCCCACCCACCAGGCCAGTCCAGCACCGAAATGCCAGGCGAACCTTCTTTGAACAATAGTACCAACAGCAACCCCAGACACGTGTTTCAGCTTGCTGTGCCTCATCTGCGAGGTGGAGTTGTGCCTCTCTGAGCACAGTGAGCAAGGTGTCCACGTCTGGGTTCCCCCATGTAACTTAGGGTGACCAACCCCAAGTTCCTTGAAAAAATACAAAAATGGTAGCAGGGGCCCCTCTCTAGAAAGAAAATGGCATGATAACCTGTTCTGTGATTTTTCCCATTTTGAGAGTCTGCCGCCATCACTTTTTGCTCACTGTGCTTTTCACAAAGGAGGAATATCCATTTTCATATCAGTCTTTGTCACGCCCACAAGGGCAGTCCATCACCGAAATGCCAGGCAAACCTTCTTTGAACAAGAAAACAAACAGCAACCCCAGACACGTGTTTCAGGCTTGTTGGGCTTCATCAGTCAGGTAGAACAGTGCCTCTCTGAGCACAGTGAGCAAGGAGTCCATGTCTGTGTTCCCTCAGGTAACTAAGGGTGACCAACCCCAAGTTTCTTGCAAAAATACAAAAAAGGTAGCAATCGCCCCTCTCTAGAAAGAACATGGCATGATTGCCCGTTCTGTGGTTGTTTTCCCACTTTGAGAGTCTGCAGTCATCACCTTTTGCTCACTGTAGTTTTCAGAAAGGAAGAATATCCATTTTCATATCAGTCTTTGTCCCACCCACAAGGGCAGTCCAGCAGCGAAATGCCAGGCAAACCTCCTTTCAACAAGAATACTTACAGCAACCGCAGACACGTGTTTCAGCCTTCTTGGGCCTCATCAGTGAGGTGGAACTGTGCCTCTCTAAGCACAGTGAGCAAGAAGTCCATGTCTGGGTTCCCAATTGTAACTTAGGGTGACCAACCCCAAGTTCCTTGAAAAAATACAAACATGGTAGCAGGCGCCCCTCTCTAGAAAGAACATGGCATGATAACCTGTTCTGTGTTTTTTCCCATTTTGAGAGTCCACCGCCATCGCTTTTTGCTCACTGTACTTTTCACAAAGGAGGAATATCCATGTGCATATCAGTCTTTGTCCCACCCACCAGGGCAGTCCAGCACCTAAATGCCAGGCAAACCGCCTTTGAACAAGAGTACAAACAGCAACCCCAGACACATGTTTCAGCCTTGTTGGGCCTCATCAGTGAGGTGGAACTGTGCCTCTCAGAGCACAGTGAGTAAGCGGTCCATGTCTGGATTCCCCCAGGTAACTTAGGGTGACCAACCCAAGTTCCTTGCAAAAATACAAAAAAAGTAGCAAGCGTCCCTCTCTAGAAAGTACATGGCATGATCACCTGTTCTGTGCTTTTTTCCCACTTTGAGAGTCGGCAGCCATCACCTTTTGCTCACTGTACTTTTCACAAAGGAGGAATATCCATTTTTACATCAGTCTTTGTCCTGCCCACAAGGGCAGTCCAGCACCGAAATGCCAGGCAAACCTCCTTTGAACAAGAGTACCAACAGCAACCCCAGACATGTGTTTCAGCCTTGTTGGGCCTCATCAATGAGGTGGAACTGTGCCTCTCTGAGCACAGTGAGCAAGGAGTCCATGTCTGTGTTCCCTAAGGTAATTAAGGGTGACCACCCCAAGTTCCTTGCAAAAATACAAAAAGGTAGCATGCGCCCCTCTCTAGAAAGAACATGGCATGATAACCTGTTCTGTGGTTGTCTCCCACTTTGAGAGTCCGCAGCCATCACTTTTTGTTCACTGTAATATTTGCAAATAATGAATAACCATTTGCATATCAGTCTTTGTCCCCCCCACAACAGCAGTGCAGCACCAAAATGCCAGGTGAACCTTCTTTGAACAAGAGTACCAACAGAAACCCCAGACATGCGTTTCTTCCTTGTTGGGTCTGATCAGTGAGATGGAACTGTGCCTCTCTGAGCACAGTGAGCAATGTGTCCATGTCTGGGTTCCCCCATGTAATTTAGGGTGACCAACCCAAGTTCCTTGCAAAAATTCAAAAAAGGTAGCATGCACCCCTTTCTAGAAACAACATGGTATGATAACCTATTTGTTAGTTTTTCCCATTTTGAGAGTCTCCCGCGATTGCTTTTTGCTCACTGTACTTTTCACAAAGGTGGAATATCCATTTGCATATCAGTCTTTGTCCCACCCACAAGGGCAGTCCAGCACCGAAATGCCAGGCGAACCTTCCTTGAACAATAGTACCAACAGCAACCCCAGACACGTGTTTCAGCCTTGCTGTGTCTCATCTGCGAGGTGGAGCTGTGCCTCTCTTAGCACAGTGAGAAAGGTGTCCACGTCTGGGTTCCCCCATGTAACTTAGTGTGACCAACCCCAAGATCCTTGAAAAAATACAAAAAAGGTAGCATGCACCCCTTTCTAGAAAGAACATGGCATGATAACCTGTTCTGTGGTTTTTCAGACTTTGAGAGCCCGCCGCCATTGCTTTTTGGTCACTGTACATTTCTCAAAGGAGGAATTTCCATTTGCATATCAGTCTTTGTCCTGCCCACAAGGGCAGTCCAACTCCGAAATGCCAGGCAAACCTCCGTTGAACAAGAATACAAACAACAACCCCAGACACGTGTTTCAGCCTTGTTGGGCTTCATCCATGTCTGTTTTCCCTCAGGTAACTAAGAGTGACCAACCCCAAGTTCCTTGCAAAAATATAAAAAGTTAGCATGCGCCCCTCTCTAGAAAGAACGTGGCATGATAACCTGTTCTGTTGTTGTCTCCCACTTTGAGAGTCCGCATCCATTACTTTTTGCTCACTGTAATATTTGCAAATAATGAATAACCATTTGCATATCAGTCTTTGTCCCCCCCACAACGGCAGTCCAGCACCAAAATGCCAGGTGAACCTTCTTTGAACAAGAGTACCAACAGAAACCCCAGACATGCGTTTCTTCCTTGTTGTGCCTCATCAGCGAGATGGAACTGTGCCTCTCGGAGCACAGTGAGCAAAGTGTCCATGTCTGGGTTCCCCCAGGTAACTTCGGGTGACCAACCCAAGATCCTTGCAAAAATTCAAAAAAGGTAGCATGCACCCCTTTCTAGAAAGAATATGGCATGATAACCTGTTCTGTAGTTTTTCAAATTTTGAGAGTACGCTGCCATTGCTTTTTGCTTACTGTACTTTTCACAAAGGAGGAATATCCAATTGCATATCAGTGTTTGTCCCGCCCAAAAGGGCAGTCCAGCACTGAAATGCCAGGCAAACCTCCTTTGAACAAGAATACGAACAGCAACCACAGACACGTGTTTCAGCCTTCTTGGGCCTCATCAGTGAGGTGGAACTGTGCCTCTCTAAGCACAGTGAGCAAGAAGTCCATGTCTGGGTTCCCAATTGTAACTTAGGGTGACCAACCCCAAGTTCTTTGAAAAAATACAAACATGGTAGCAGGTGCCCCTCTCTAGAAAGAACATGGCATGATAACCTGTTCTGTGTTTTTTCCCATTTTGAGAGTCCACCGCCATCGCTTTTTGCTCACTGTACTTTTCACAAAGGAGGAATATCCATGTGCATATCAGTCTTTGTCCCACCCGCCAGGGCAGTCCAGCACCTAAATGCCAGGCAAACCGCCTTTGAACAAGAGTACAAACAGCAACCCCAGACACATGTTTCAGCCTTGTTGGGCCTCATCAGTGAGGTGGAGCTGTACCTCTCAGAGCACAGTGAGTAAGCGGTCCACGTCTGGATTCCCCCAGGTAACTTAGGGTGACCAACCCAAGTTCCTTGCAAAAATATTAAAAAAGTAGCAAGCGCCCCTCTCTAGAAAGTACATGGCATGATCACCTGTTCTGTGCTTTTTTCCCACTTTGAGAGTCGGCAGCCATCACCTTTTGCTCACTGTACTTTTCACAAAGGAGGAATATCCATTTTTACATCAGTCTTTGTCCTGCCCACAAGGGGAGTCCAGCACCAAAATGCCAGGCAAACCTCCTTTGAACAGGAGTAGCAACAGCAACCCCAGACATGTGTTTCAGCCTTGTTGGGCCTCATCAATGAGGTGGAACTGTGCCTCTCTGAGCACAGTGAGCAAGGAGTCCATGTCTGTGTTCCCTAAGGTAACTAAGGGTGACCACCCCAAGTTCCTTGCAAAAATACAAAAAGGTAGCATGCGCCCCTCTCTAGAAAGAACATGGCATGATAACCTGTTCTGTGGTTGTCTCCCACTTTGAGAGTCCGCAGCCATCACTTTTTGTTCACTGTTATTTTTGCAAAGAATGAATAACCATTTGCATATCAGTCTTTGTCCCCCCCACAAGGGCAGTTCAACACCGAAATGCCAGGCAAGCCTTCCTTGAGCAAGAGTACCAACAGCAATCCCAGATATGTGTTTCTTGCTTGTTGGGCCTGATCAGTGTTGATGGAACTGTGCCTCTCTGAGCACAGTGAGCAAATTGTCCATGTCTGGGTTCCCCCATGTAACTTAGGGTGACCAACCCAAGTTCCTTGCAAAAATTCAAAAAAGGTAGCATGCACCCCTTTCTAGAAAGACCATGGTATGGTAACCTGTTCTGTAGTTTTCCCACTTTGAGAGCCCGCCGCCATTGCTTTTTGCTCACTGTACTTTTCACAAAGGAGGAATATCCATTTGCATATCAATCTTTGTCCCACCTACAAGGGCAGTCCAGCACCGAAATCGCAGGTGAACCTTCTTTGAACAATAGTACCAACAACAACCCCAGACACGTGTTTCAGCCTTGATGTGCCTCATCTGCGAGGTGGAGCTGTGCCTCTCTTAGCACAGTGAGCAAGGTGTCCACGTCTGGGTTCCCCCATGTAACTTATTGTGACCAACCCCAAGATCCTTGAAAAAATACAAAAAAGGTAGCATGCACCCCTTTCCAGAAAGAACATGGCATGATAACCTGTTCTGTGGTTTTTCAGACTTTGAGAGCCCGCCGCCATTGCTTTTTGCTCACTGTACTTTTCTCAAAGGAGGAATTTCCATTTGCATATCAGTCTTTGTCCTGCCCACAAGGGCAGTCCAACTCCGAAATGCCAGGCAAACCTCCGTTGAACAAGAATACAAACAACAACACCAGACACGTGTTTCAGCCTTGTTGGGCTTCATCCATGTCTGTTTTCCCTCAGGTAACTAAGAGTGATCAACCCCAAGTTCCTTGCAAAAATATAGAAAGGTAGCATGCACCCCTCTCTAGAAAGAACATGGCATGATAACCTGTTCTGTTGTTGTCTCCCACTTTGATAGTCCGCATCCATCACTTTTTGCTCACTGTAATATTTGCAAATAATGAATAACCATTTGCATATCAGTCTTTGTCCCCCCATCAACGGCAGTCCAGCACCAAAATGCCAGGTGAACCTTCTTTGAACAAGAGTACCAACAGAAACCCCAGACATGCGTTTCTTCCTTGTTGTGCCTCATCAGTGAGATGGAACTGTGCCTCTCGGAGCACAGTGAGCAAAGTGTCCATGTCATGGTTCCCCCAGGTAACTTCGGGTGACCAACCCAAGTTCCTTGCAAAAATTCAAAAAAGGTAGCATGCAGCCCTTTCTAGAAAGAACATGGCATGATAACATGTTCTGTAGTTTTTCAAATTTTGAGAGTACACTGCCATTGCTTTTTGCTTACTGTACTTTTCACAAAGGAGGAATATCCATTTGCATATCAGTGTTTGTCCCGCCCAAAAGGGCAGTCCAGCACTGAAATGCCAGGCAAACCTCCTTTGAACAAGAATACGAACAGCAACCGCAGACATGTGTTTCAGCCTTGTTGGGCCTCATCAGTGAGGTGGAACTGTGCCTCTCTAAGCACAGTGAGCAAGAAGTCCATGTCTGTGTTCCCTCAGTAACTAAGGGTGACCAACCTCAAGTTCCTTGCAAAAATACAAAAAGGTAGCTTGCGCCCTCTCTTGAAAGAGCATGGCATGATAACCTGTTCTGTGGTTGTCTCCCTCTTTGAGAGTCCGCAGCCATCACTTTTTGCTCACTGTAATTTTTGCAAAGAATGAATAACCATTTGCATATCAGTCTTTGTCCCCCCACAAGGGCAGTCCAGCACCAAAATGCCAGGCAAACCTTCTTTGAACAAGAGTACCAACACCAACCCCAGACACGTGTTCCAGCCTTGTTGGGCCTCATCAGTGAGATGGCATTGGGCCTCTCTGACCACAGTGAGCAAGGTGTCCACGTCGGGGTTCCAAATTGTAACTTAGGGTGACCAACCCCAAGTTCCTTGAAAAAATACAAACATGGTAGCAGGCGCCGCTCTCTAGAAAGAACATGGCATGATAGCCTGTCCTGTGGTTTTTCCCATTTGAGAGCCCGCCGCCATCGCTTTTTGCTCACTGTACCTTTCACAAAGGAGGAATATACATTTGCATATCAGTCTTTGTCCCACCCACCAGGGCAGTCCAGCACCGAAATGCCAGGCAAACCTTCTTTGAACAAGAGTACCAACAGCAACCCCAGACATGTGATTCTTACTTGTTGGGCCTCATAAGTGAGATGTAACTGTGCCTCTCTGAGCACAGCGAGGTAGGGGTCCATGTTTGGGCTCACCCAGGTAATTTAGGGTGACCAACCCAAGTTCCTTGCAAAAATTCAAAAAACGTAGCAGGCGCCCCTCTCCGAAACAACATGGCATGATAACCTGTTCTGTGGTTTTTCCCATTTTGAGAGTCTGCCACCATCACTTTTTGCTCACTGTTCTTTTCACAAAAGTGCAATATCCATTTTTACATCAGTCTTTGTTCTGCCCACAAGCACAGTCCAGCACCGAAATGCCAGGCAAACCTCCTTTGAACAAGAGTACCAACAGCAACCCCAGACATGTGTTTCAGACTTGTTGGGCCTCATCAATGAGGTGGAACTGTGCCTCTCTGAGCACAGTGAGCAAGGATTCCATGTCTGTGTTCCCTAAGGTAAGTAAGGGTGACCACCCCAAGTTCCTTGCAAAAATACAAAAAGGTAGCATGTGCTCCTCTCTAGAAAGAACATGACATGATAACCTGTTCTGTGGTTGTCTCCCACTTTGAGAGTCCGCAGCCATCAATTTTTGCTCACTGTTATTTTTGCAAAGAATAAATAACCATTTGCGTATCAGTCTTTGTCTCCCCCACAAGGGCAGTCCAGCACCAAAATGCCAGGCAAAACTTCTTTGAACAAGAGTACCAACAGCAACCCGAGACATGTGTTTCTTCCATGTTGGGCCTGATCAGTGAGATGGAACTGTGCCTCTCTGAGCACAGTGAGCAAAGTGTCCATGTCTGGGTTCCCCCATGTAATTTAGGTTGAACAACCCAAGTTCCTTGCAAAAGTTCAAAAAAGGTAGCATGCACCCATTTCTAGAAAGAACATGGTATGATAACCTGTTCTGTAGTTTTTCCCATTTTGAGAGTCTCCCGCGATTGCTTTTTGCTCACTGTACTTTTCACAAAGGAGGGATATCCATTTGCATATCAGTCTTTGTCCCACCCACAAGGGCAGTCCAGCACCGAAATGCCAGGCGAACCTTCCTTGAACAACAGTACCAACAGCAACCCCAGACATGTGTTTCTTCCTTGTTGGGTCTGATCAGTGAGATGGAACTGTGCCTCTCTGAGCACAGTGAGCAATGTGTCCATGTCTGGGTTCCCCCATGTAATTTAGGGTGACCAACCCAAGTTCCTTGCAAAAATTCAAAAAAGGTAGCATGCACCCCTTTCTAGAAACAACATGGTATGATAACCTATTTGTTAGTTTTTCCCATTTTGAGAGTCTCCCGCGATTGCTTTTTGCTCACTGTACTTTTCACAAAGGTGGAATATCCATTTGCATATCAGTCTTTGTCCCACCCACAAGGGCAGTCCAGCACCGAAATGCCAGGCGAACCTTCCTTGAACAATAGTACCAACAGCATCCCCAGACACGTGTTTCAGCCTTGCTGTGTCTCATCTGCGAGGTGGAGCTGTGCCTCTCTGAGCACAGTGAGCAAGGTGTCCACGTCTGGGTTCCCCCATGTAACTTAGGGTGACCAACCCCAAGTTCCTTGAAAAAATATAGAAAAATGGTAGCAGGCACCCCTCTCTAGAAAGAACATGGCATGATAACCTGTTCTGTGGTTTTTCCCATTTTGAGAGTCTGCCGCCATCACTTTTTGCTCACTGTACTTTTCACAAAGGAGGAATATCCATGTGCATATTAGTCTTTGTCCCGCCCACCAGGGCAGTCCAGCACCGAAATGCCATTCAAACCTCCTTTGAACAAGAGTACCAACAGCAACCCCAGACATGTGTTTCTTCCTTGTTGGGCCTCATCAGTGAGATGGTACTGTGCCTCTCTGAGCACAGTGAGCAAAGTGTCCATGTCTGGGTTCGCCCAGGTAACTTAGGGTGACCAACCCAAGTTCCTTGCAAAAATTCAAAAAAGGTAGCATGCACCCCGTTCTAGAAAGAACATGGCATAATAACCTGTTCTGTGGTTTTTCCCACTTTGAGAGTCCACCGCCATTGCTTTTTGCTCACTGTACTTTTCACAAAGGAGGAATAACCATTTGCATATCAGTCTTTGTCCTGCCCACAAGGGCAGTCCTGCTCCGAAATGCCAGGCAAACCTCCTTTGAACAAGAATACGAACAGCAACCCCAGACACGTGTTTCAGCCTTGTTGGGCTTCATCAGTGAGGTGGAACAGTGCCTCTCTGAGTACAGTGAGCAAGGAGTCCATGTCTGTGTTCCCTCCGGTAACTAAGGGTGACCAACCCAAGGTCCTTGCAAAAATACAAAAAACGTAGCAAGCGCCCCTCTCTAGAAAGAACATGGCATTGATACCTGTTCTGTTTTTTTTCCCACTTTGAGAGTCTGCTTCCATCACCTTTTGCTCACTTTACTTTTCACAAAGGAGGAATATCCATTTCAATATCAGTCTTTGTCCTGCCCACAAGGGCAGTCCAGCACCGAAATGCCAGGCAAACCTCCTTTGAACAAGAGTACGAACAATAATCCCAGACATGTGTATAAGCCTTTTTGGGCCTCATCAGTGAGGTGGAACTGTGCCTCTATGAGCACAGTGAGCAAGAAGTCCATGTCTGTGTTCCCTCAGGTAACTAAGGGTGACCAACCCCAAGTTCCTTGCAAAAATACAAAAAAGTAGCATGGGCCCCTCTCTAGAAAGAACATGGCATGATAACCTGTTCTGTGGTTGTCTCCCACTTTGAGAGTCCGCAGCCATCACTTTTTGCTCACTGTACTTTCCACAAAGGAGGAATATCCATGTGCATATTAGTCTTTGTCCCACTTACCAGGGCAGTCCAGCACCGAAATGCCATTCAAACCTCCTTTGAACAAGAGTACCAACAGCAACCCCAGACATGTGTTTCTTCCTTGTTGGGCCTCATCAGTGAGATGGCACTGTGCCTCTCTGAGCACAGTGAGCAATGTGTCCATGTCTGGGTTCGCCCAGGTAACTTAGGGTGACCAACCCAAGTTCCTTGCAAAAATTCAAAAAAGGTAGCATGCACCCCTTTATAGAAAGAACATGGCATGATAACCTGTTCTGTGGTTTTTCCCACTTTGAGAGTCCGCCGCCATTGCTTTTTGCTCACTGTACTTTTCACAAAGGAGCAATAACCATTTGCATATCAGTCTTTGTCCTGCCCACAAGAGCAGTCCTGCTCCGAAATGCCAGGCAAACCTCCTTTGAACAGGAGTAGCAACAGCAACCCCAGACATGTGTTTCAGCCTTGTTGGGCCTCATCAATGAGGTGGAACTGTGCCTCTCTGAGCACAGTGAGCAAGGAGTCCATGTCTGTGTTCCCTAAGGTAACTAAGGGTGACCACCCCAAGTTCCTTGCAAAAATACAAAAAGGTAGCATGCGCCCCTCTCTAGAAAGAACATGGCATGATAACCTGTTCTGTGGTTGTCTCCCACTTTGAGAGTCCGCAGCCATCACTTTTTGTTCACTGTTATTTTTGCAAAGAATGAATAACCATTTGCATATCAGTCTTTGTCCCCCCCACAAGGGCAGTTCAACACCGAAATGCCAGGCAAACCTTCCTTGAGCAAGAGTACCAACAGCAATCCCAGACATGTGTTTCTTGCTTGTTGGGCCTGATCAGTGTTGATGGAACTGTGCCTCTCTGAGCACAGTGAGCAAATTGTCCATGTCTGGGTTCCCCCATGTAACTTAGGGTGACCAACCCAAGTTCCTTGCAAAAATTCAAAAAAGGTAGCATGCACCCCTTTCTAGAAAGACCATGGTATGGTAACCTGTTCTGTAGTTTTCCCACTTTGAGAGCCCGCCGCCATTGCTTTTTGCTCACTGTACTTTTCACAAAGGAGGAATATCCATTTGCATATCAATCTTTGTCCCACCTACAAGGGCAGTCCAGCACCGAAATCGCAGGTGAACCTTCTTTGAACAATAGTACCAACAACAACCCCAGACACGTGTTTCAGCCTTGATGTGCCTCATCTGCGAGGTGGAGCTGTGCCTCTCTTAGCACAGTGAGCAAGGTGTCCACGTCTGGGTTCCCCCATGTAACTTATTGTGACCAACCCCAAGATCCTTGAAAAAATACAAAAAAGGTAGCATGCACCCCTTTCCAGAAAGAACATGGCATGATAACCTGTTCTGTGGTTTTTCAGACTTTGAGAGCCCGCCGCCATTGCTTTTTGCTCACTGTACTTTTCTCAAAGGAGGAATTTCCATTTGCATATCAGTCTTTGTCCTGCCCACAAGGGCAGTCCAACTCCGAAATGCCAGGCAAACCTCCGTTGAACAAGAATACAAACAACAACACCAGACACGTGTTTCAGCCTTGTTGGGCTTCATCCATGTCTGTTTTCCCTCAGGTAACTAAGAGTGATCAACCCCAAGTTCCTTGCAAAAATATAGAAAGGTAGCATGCGCCCCTCTCTAGAAAGAACATGGCATGATAACCTGTTCTGTTGTTGTCTCCCACTTTGAGAGTCCGCATCCATCACTTTTTGCTCACTGTAATATTTGCAAATAATGAATAACCATTTGCATATCAGTCTTTGTCCCCCCATCAACGGCAGTCCAGCACCAAAATGCCAGGTGAACCTTCTTTGAACAAGAGTACCAACAGAAACCCCAGACATGCGTTTCTTCCTTGTTGTGCCTCATCAGTGAGATGGAACTGTGCCTCTCGGAGCACAGTGAGCAAAGTGTCCATGTCATGGTTCCCCCAGGTAACTTCGGGTGACCAACCCAAGTTCCTTGCAAAAATTCAAAAAAGGTAGCATGCAGCCCTTTCTAGAAAGAACATGGCATGATAACATGTTCTGTAGTTTTTCAAATTTTGAGAGTACACTGCCATTGCTTTTTGCTTACTGTACTTTTCACAAAGGAGGAATATCCATTTGCATATAAGTGTTTGTCCCGCCCAAAAGGGCAGTCCAGCACTGAAATGCCAGGCAAACCTCCTTTGAACAAGAATACGAACAGCAACCGCAGACATGTGTTTCAGCCTTGTTGGGCCTCATCAGTGAGGTGGAACTGTGCCTCTCTAAGCACAGTGAGCAAGAAGTCCATGTCTGTGTTCCCTCAGTAACTAAGGGTGACCAACCTCAAGTTCCTTGCAAAAATACAAAAAGGTAGCTTGCGCCCTCTCTTGAAAGAGCATGGCATGATAACCTGTTCTGTGGTTGTCTCCCTCTTTGAGGGTCCGCAGCCATCACTTTTTGCTCACTGTAATTTTTGCAAAGAATGAATAACCATTTGCATATCAGTCTTTGTCCCCCCACAAGGGCAGTCCAGCACCAAAATGCCAGGCAAACCTTCTTTGAACAAGAGTACCAACACCAACCCCAGACACGTGTTCCAGCCTTGTTGGGCCTCATCAGTGAGATGGCACTGGGCCTCTCTGACCACAGTGAGCAAGGTGTCCACGTCGGGGTTCCAAATTGTAACTTAGGTTGACCAACCCCAAGTTCCTTGAAAAAATACAAACATGGTAGCAGGCGCCGCTCTCTAGAAAGAACATGGCATGATAGCCTGTCCTGTGGTTTTTCCCATTTGAGAGCCCGCCGCCATCGCTTTTTGCTCACTGTACCTTTCACAAAGGAGGAATATACATTTGCATATCAGTCTTTGTCCCACCCACCAGGGCAGTCCAGCACCGAAATGCCAGGCAAACCTTCTTTGAACAAGAGTACCAACAGCAACCCCAGACATGTGATTCTTACTTGTTGGGCCTCATAAGTGAGATGTAACTGTGCCTCTCTGAGCACAGCGAGGTAGGGGTCCATGTCTGGGCTCACCCAGGTAATTTAGGGTGACCAACCCAAGTTCCTTGCAAAAATTCAAAAAACGTAGCAGGCGCCCCTCTCCGAAAGAACATGGCATGATAACCTGTTCTGTGGTTTTTCCCATTTTGAGAGTCTGCCACCATCACTTTTTGCTCACTGTTCTTTTCACAAAGGTGCAATATCCATTTTTACATCAGTCTTTGTTCTGCCCACAAGCACAGTCCAGCACCGAAATGCCAGGCAAACCTCCTTTGAACAAGAGTACCAACAGCAACCCCAGACATGTGTTTCAGACTTGTTGGGCCTCATCAATGAGGTGGAACTGTGCCTCTCTGAGCACAGTGAGCAAGGATTCCATGTCTGTGTTCCCTAAGGTAAGTAAGGGTGACCACCCCAAGTTCCTTGCAAAAATACAAAAAGGTAGCATGTGCTCCTCTTTAGAAAGAACATGACATGATAACCTGTTCTGTGGTTGTCTCCCACTTTGAGAGTCCGCAGCCATCAATTTTTGCTCACTGTTATTTTTGCAAAGAATAAATAACCATTTGCGTATCAGTCTTTGTCTCCCCCACAAGGGCAGTCCAGCACCAAAATGCCAGGCAAAACTTCTTTGAACAAGAGTACCAACAGCAACCCCAGACATGTGTTTCTTCCATGTTGGGCCTGATCAGTGAGATGGAACTGTGCCTCTCTGAGCACAGTGAGCAAAGTGTCCATGTCTGGGTTCCCCCATGTAATTTAGGTTGAACAACCCAAGTTCCTTGCAAAAGTTCAAAAAAGGTAGCATGCACCCATTTCTAGAAAGAACATGGTATGATAACCTGTTCTGTAGTTTTTCCCATTTTGAGAGTCTCCCGCGATTGCTTTTTGCTCACTGTACTTTTCACAAAGGAGTGATATCCATTTGCATATCAGTCTTTGTCCCACCCACAAGGGCAGTCCAGCACCGAAATGCCAGGTGAACCTTCCTTGAACAACAGTACCAACAGCAACCCCAGACATGTGTTTCTTCCTTGTTGGGTCTGATCAGTGAGATGGAACTGTGCCTCTCTGAGCACAGTGAGCAATGTGTCCATGTCTGGGTTCCCCCATGTAATTTAGGGTGACCAACCCAAGTTCCTTGCAAAAATTCAAAAAAGGTAGCATGCACCCCTTTCTAGAAACAACATGGTATGATAACCTATTTGTTAGTTTTTCCCATTTTGAGAGTCTCCCGCGATTGCTTTTTGCTCACTGTACTTTTCACAAAGGTGGAATATCCATTTGCATATCAGTCTTTGTCCCACCCACAAGGGCAGTCCAGCACCGAAATGCCAGGCGAACCTTCCTTGAACAATAGTACCAACAGCATCCCCAGACACGTGTTTCAGCCTTGCTGTGTCTCATCTGCGAGGTGGAGCTGTGCCTCTCTGAGCACAGTGAGCAAGGTGTCCACGTCTGGGTTCCCCCATGTAACTTAGGGTGACCAACCCCAAGTTCCTTGAAAAAATATAGAAAAATGGTAGCAGGCACCCCTCTCTAGAAAGAACATGGCATGATAACCTGTTCTGTGGTTTTTCCCATTTTGAGAGTCTGCCGCCATCACTTTTTGCTCACTGTACTTTTCACAAAGGAGGAATATCCATGTGCATATTAGTCTTTGTCCCGCCCACCAGGGCAGTCCAGCACCGAAATGACATTCAAACCTCCTTTGAACAAGAGTACCAACAGCAACCCCAGACATGTGTTTCTTCCTTGTTGGGCCTCATCAGTGAGATGGTACTGTGCCTCTCTGAGCACAGTGAGCAAAGTGTCCATGTCTGGGTTCGCCCAGGTAACTTAGGGTGACCAACCCAAGTTCCTTGCAAAAATTCAAAAAAGGTAGCATGCACCCCTTTCTAGAAAGAACATGGCATGATAACCTGTTCTGTGGTTTTTCCCACTTTGAGAGTCCACCGCCATTGCTTTTTGCTCACTGTACTTTTCACAAAGGAGGAATAACCATTTGCATATCAGTCTTTGTCCTGCCCACAAGGGCAGTCCTGCTCCGAAATGCCAGGCAAACCTCCTTTGAACAAGAATACGAACAGCAACCCCAGACACGTGTTTCAGCCTTGTTGGGCTTCATCAGTGAGGTGGAACAGTGCCTCTCTGAGTACAGTGAGCAAGGAGTCCATGTCTGTGTTCCCTCCGGTAACTAAGGGTGACCAACCCAAGGTCCTTGCAAAAATACAAAAAACGTAGCAAGCGCCCCTCTCTAGAAAGAACATGGCATTATAACCTGTTCTGTTTTTTTCCCACTTTGAGAGTCTGCTTCCATCACCTTTTGCTCACTTTACTTTTCACAAAGGAGGAATATCCATTTCAATATCAGTCTTTGTCCTGCCCACAAGGGCAGTCCAGCACCGAAATGCCAGGCAAACCTCCTTTGAACAAGAGTACGAACAATAATCCCAGACATGTGTATAAGCCTTTTTGGGCCTCATCAGTGAGGTGGAACTGTGCCTCTATGAGCACAGTGAGCAAGAAGTCCATGTCTGTGTTCCCTCAGGTAACTAAGGGTGACCAACCCCAAGTTCCTTGCAAAAATACAAAAAAGTAGCATGGGCCCCTCTCTAGAAAGAACATGGCATGATAACCTGTTCTGTGGTTGTCTCCCACTTTGAGAGTCCGCAGCCATCACTTTTTGCTCACTGTACTTTCCACAAAGGAGGAATATCCATGTGCATATTAGTCTTTGTCCCACTTACCAGGGCAGTCCAGCACCGAAATGCCATTCAAACCTCCTTTGAACAAGAGTACCAACAGCAACCCCAGACATGTGTTTCTTCCTTGTTGGGCCTCATCAGTGAGATGGCACTGTGCCTCTCTGAGCACAGTGAGCAATGTGTCCATGTCTGGGTTCGCCCAGGTAACTTAGGGTGACCAACCCAAGTTCCTTGCAAAAATTCAAAAAAGGTAGCATGCACCCCTTTATAGAAAGAACATGGCATGATAACCTGTTCTGTGGTTTTTCCCACTTTGAGAGTCCGCCGCCATTGCTTTTTGCTCACTGTACTTTTCACAAAGGAGCA
Source organism: Ambystoma mexicanum (assembly GCF_040938575.1). NCBI lineage: Eukaryota > Metazoa > Chordata > Amphibia > Caudata > Ambystomatidae > Ambystoma > Ambystoma mexicanum. The sequence continues at coordinate 404,541,721 of NC_090924.1, forward strand.
ATAACCATTTGCATATCAGTCTTTGTCCTGCCCACAAGAGCAGTCCTGCTCCGAAATGCCAGGCAAACCTCCTTTGAACAAGAATACGAACAGCAACCCCAGACACGTGTTTCAGCCTTGTTGGGCTTCATCAGTGAGGTGGAACAATGCCTCTCTGAATACAGTGAGCAAGGAGTCCATGTCTGTGTTCCCTCAGGTAACTAAGGGTGACCAACCCAAGGTCCTTGCAAAAATACAAAAAACGTAGCAAGCGCCCCTCTCTAGAAAGAACATGGCATGATAACCTGTTCTGTTTTTTTTCCCACTTTGAGAGTCTGCAGCCATCACCTTTTGCTCACTTTACTTTTCACAAAGGAGGAATATCCATTTCAATATCAGTCTTTGTCCTGCCCACAAGGACAGTCCAGCACCGAAATGCCAGGCAAACCTCCTTTGAACAAGAGTACGAACAATAATCCCAGACATGTGTATAAGACTATTTGGGCCTCATCAGTGATGTGGAACTGTGCCTCTATGAGCACAGTGAGCAAGAAGTCCATGTCTGTGTTCCCTCAGGTAACTAAGGGTGACCAACCCCAAGTTCCTTGCAAAAATACAAAAAGGTAGCATGGGCCCCTCTCTAGAAAGAACATGGCATGATAACCTGTTCTGTGGTTGTCTCCCACTTTGAGAGTCCGCAGCCATCACTTTTTGCTCACTGTAAATTTTGCAAAGAATGAATAACCATTTGCATATCAGTCTTTGTCCCCCCCACAAGGGCAGTCCAGCACCGAAATGCCAGGCAAACCTTTTTTGAACAAGAGTACCAACAGCAACCCCAGACACGTGTTTCAGCCTTGTTGGGCCTCATCAGTGAGATGGCACTGTGCCTCTCTGAGCACAGTGAGCAAGGTGTCCACGTCGGGGTTCCCAATTGTAACTTAGGGTGACCAACCCCAAGTTCCTTGAAAAAATACAAACATGGTAGCAGGCGCCCCTCTCTAGAAAGAACATAGCATGATAAACTGTTCTGTGGTTTTTTCCCACTTTGAGAGTCGGCAGCCATCACCTTTTGCTCACTGTACTTTTCACAAAAGAGGAATATCCATTTTTACATAAGTCTTTGTCCTGCCCACAAGGGCAGTCCAGCACCGAAATGCCAGGCAAACCTCCTTTGAACAAGAGTACCAACAGCATCCCCAGACATGTTTTTCAGCCTTGTTGGGCCTCATCAATGAGGTGGAACTGTGCCTCTCTGAGCACAGTGAGCAAGGAGTAAATGTCTGTGTTCCTTAAGGTAACTAAGGGTGACCACCCCAAGTTCCTTGCAAAAATACAAAAAGGTAGCATGTGCCCCTATATAGAAAGAACATAGCATTATAACCTGTTCTGTTTTTTTTCACACTTTGAGAGTCTGCTTCCATCACCTTTTGCTCACTTTACTTTTCACAAAGGAGGAATATCCATTTCAATATCAGTCTTTGTCCTGCCCACAAGGGCAGTCCAGCACCGAAATGCCAGGCAAACCTCCTTTGAACAAGAGTACGAACAATAATCCCAGACATGTGTATAAGCCTTTTTGGGCCTCATCAGTGAGGTGGAACTGTGCCTCTATGAGCACAGTGAGCAAGAAGTCCATGTCTGTGTTCCCTCAGGTAACTAAGGGTGACCAACCCCAAGTTCCTTGCAAAAATACAAAAAAGTAGCATGGGCCCCTCTCTAGAAAGAACATGGCATGATAACCTGTTCTGTGGTTGTCTCCCACTTTGAGAGTCCGCAGCCATCACTTTTTGCTCACTGTACTTTCCACAAAGGAGGAATATCCATGTGCATATTAGTCTTTGTCCCACTTACCAGGGCAGTCCAGCACCGAAATGCCATTCAAACCTCCTTTGAACAAGAGTACCAACAGCAACCCCAGACATGTGTTTCTTCCTTGTTGGGCCTCATCAGTGAGATGGCACTGTGCCTCTCTGAGCACAGTGAGCAATGTGTCCATGTCTGGGTTCGCCCAGGTAACTTAGGGTGACCAACCCAAGTTCCTTGCAAAAATTCAAAAAAGGTAGCATGCACCCCTTTATAGAAAGAACATGGCATGATAACCTGTTCTGTGGTTTTTCCCACTTTGAGAGTCCGCCGCCATTGTTTTTTGCTCACTGTACTTTTCACAAAGGAGCAATAACCATTTGCATATCAGTCTTTGTCCTGCCCACAAGGGCAGTCCTGCTCCGAAATGCCAGGCAAACCTCCTTTGAACAAGAATACGAACAGCAACCCCAGACACGTGTTTCAGCCTTGTTGGGCTTCATCAGTGAGGTGGAACAATGCCTCTCTGAATACAGTGAGCAAGGAGTCCATGTCTGTGTTCCCTCAGGTAACTAAGGGTGACCAACCCCAAGTTCCTTGCAAAAATACAAAAAGGTAGCATGGGCCCCTCTCTAGAAAGAACATGGCATGATAACCTGTTCTGTGGTTGTCTCCCACTTTGAGAGTCCGCAGCCTTCACTTTTTGCTCACTGTAAATTTTGCAAAGGAAGAATAACCATTTGCATATCAGTCTTTGTCCCCCCCCACGAGGGCAGTCCAGCACCGAAATGCCAGGCAAACCTTCTTTGAACAAGAGTACCAACAGCAACCCCAGACACGTGTTTCAGCCTTGTTGGGCCTCATCAGTGAGATGGCACTGTGCCTCTATGAGCACAGTGAGCCAGGTGTCCACGTCTGGGTTCCCAATTGTAACTTAGGGTGACCAACCCCAAGTTCCTTGAAAAAATACAAACATGGTAGCAGGCGCCCCTCTCTAGAAAGAACATAGCATGATAACCTGTTCTGTGGTTTTTCCCATTTTGAGAGTCCGCCGCCATTGCTTATTGCTCACTGTACTTTTCAGAATGGAGGAACGTCCATGTGCATATCAGTCTTTGTCCTGTCCACAAGGGCAGTCCAGCACCGAAATGCCAGGCAAACCTTCTTTGAACAAGAGTACCAACAGCAACCCCAGACACGTGTTTCAGCCTTGTTGGGCCTCATCAGTGAGATGGCACTGTGCCTCTCTGAGCACAGTGAGCAAGGTGTCCACGTCGGGGTTCCCAATTGTAACTTAGGGTGACCAACCCCAAGTTCCTTGAAAAAATACAAACATGGTAGCAGGCGCCCCTCTCTAGAAAGAACATAGCATGATAAACTGTTCTGTGGTTTTTTCCCACTTTGAGAGTCGGCAGCCATCACCTTTTGCTCACTGTGCTTTTCACAAAAGAGGAATATCCATTTTTACATAAGTCTTTGTCCTGCCCACAAGGGCAGTCCAGCACCGAAATGCCAGGCAAACCTCCTTTGAACAAGAGTACCAACAGCATCCCCAGACATGTTTTTCAGCCTTGTTGGGCCTCATCAATGAGGTGGAACTGTGCCTCTCTGAGCACAGTGAGCAAGGAGTAAATGTCTGTGTTCCTTAAGGTAACTAAGGGTGACCACCCCAAGTTCCTTGCAAAAATACAAAAAGGTAGCATGTGCCCCTATATAGAAAGAACATGGCATGATAACCTGTTCTGTGGTTTTTCCCACTTTGAGTGCCCGCCGCCATCGCTTTTTGCTCACTGTACTTTTCACAATGGAGGAATATCCATTTGCATATCAGTCTTTGTCCTGCCCACAAGGGCAGTCCAGCTCCGAAATGACAGGCAAACCTCCTTTGTACAAGAATACGAACAGCAAACCCAGATACGTGTTTCCGCCTTGTTGGTCTTCATCAGTGAGGTGGAACAGTGATTCTCTGAGCACAGTGGGCAAGGAGTCCATGTCTGTGTTCCCTCAGGTAACTAAGGGTGACCAACACCAAGTTCCTTGCAAAAATACAAAAAACGTAGCAAGCGCTCCTCTCTAGAAAGAACATGGCATGATCGCCCGTTCTGTGGTTGTTTTCCCACTTTGAGAGTCTGCAGTCATCACCTTTTTCTCACTGTAGTTTTCACAAAGGAGGAACATCCATTTTCATATCAGTCTTTGTCCCGCCCACAAGGGCAGTCCAGCACTGAAATGCCAGGCAAACCTCCTTTGAACAAGAATACGAACAGCAACCGCAGACACGTGTTTCAGCCTTGTTGGGCCTCATCAGTGAGGTGGAACTGTACCTCTCTAAGCACAGTGAGCAAGAAGTCCATGTCTGTGTTCCCTCATGTCACTAAGGGTGACCAACCCCAAGTTCCTTGTAAAAATACAAAAAAGGTAGCAAGCGCCCCTCTCTAGAAAGAACATGGCATGATAACCTGTTCTGTGGTTTTTCCCATTTGAGAGCCCGCTGCCATCGCTTTTTGCTCACTGTACTTTTCACAAAGGATAAATATCCATGTGCATATCAGTCTTTGTCCCACCCACCAGGGCAGTCCAGCACCGAAATGCCAGGCAAACCTTCTTTGAACAAGAGTACCAACAGCAACTCCAGACATGTGTTTCTTCCTTGTTGGGCCTCATAAGTGAGATGTCACTGTGCCTCTCTGAGCACAGTGAGCAAGGGGTCTATGTCTGGGCTCCCCCAGGTAATTTAGGGTGACCAACCCAAGTTCCTTGCAAAAATTCAAAAAAGGTAGCAGGCGCCCCTCTCTAAAAAGAACATGGCATGATAACCTCTTCTGTTGTTTTTCCCATTTCGAGAGTTTGCCACCATCACTTTTTGCTCACTGTACTTTTCACAAAGTAGGAATATCTATGTGCATAGCCGTATTTGTCCCACCCACCAGGGCAGTCCAGCACTGCAATGCCAGGCAAACCTTCTTTGAACAAGAGTACCAATAGCAACCCCAAACATGGGTTTCTTCCTTGTTGGGCCTCATCAGTGAGATGGCACTGTGCCTCTCTGAGCACAGTGAGCAAATGTTCATGTCTGGGTTTCCCCCAGGTAACATAGGGTGACCAACCCAAGTTCCTTGCAAAAATTCAAAAAAGGTAGCATGCACCACTTTCTAGAAAGAACATTGCATGATAACCTGTTCTGGGGATTTTCCCACTTTGAGTGCCCGCAGCCATCACTTTTTGCTCACTGTACTTTTCACAAAGGAGGAATATGCATTTGCATATCAGTCTTTGTCCTGCCCACAAGGGCAGTCCAGCACCTAAATGCCAGGCAAACCGCCTTTGAACAAGAGTACCAACAGCAACCCCAGACACGTGTGTCTCCCACTTTGAGAGTCTGCAGCCATCACTTTTTGCTAACTGTTATTTTTGCAAATAATAAATAACCATTTGCATATCAGTCTTTGTCCCCCCCCACCCCCCACAAGGGCAGTCCAGCAATAAAAATGCCAGGCAAACCTTCTTTGAACAAGAGTACCAACAGCAACCCCAGACATGTGTTTCTTCCTTGTTGGGCCTCATCAGTGAGATGGCACTGTGCCTCTCTGAGCACAGTGAGCAATGTGTCCATGTCTGGGTTCGCCCAGGTAACTTAGGGTGACCAACCCAAGTTCCTTGCAAAAATTCAAAAAAGGTAGCATGCACCCCTTTATAGAAAGAACATGGCATGATAACCTGTTCTGTGGTTTTTCCCACTTTGAGAGTCCGCCGCCATTGCTTTTTGCTCACTGTACTTTTCACAAAGGAGCAATAACCATTTGCATATCAGTCTTTGTCCTGCCCACAAGAGCAGTCCTGCTCCGAAATGCCAGGCAAACCTCCTTTGAACAAGAATACGAACAGCAACCCCAGACACGTGTTTCAGCCTTGTTGGGCTTCATCAGTGAGGTGGAACAATGCCTCTCTGAATACAGTGAGCAAGGAGTCCATGTCTGTGTTCCCTCAGGTAACTAAGGGTGACCAACCCAAGGTCCTTGCAAAAATACAAAAAACGTAGCAAGCGCCCCTCTCTAGAAAGAACATGGCATGATAACCTGTTCTGTTTTTTTCCCACTTTGAGAGTCTGCAGCCATCACCTTTTGCTCACTTTACTTTTCACAAAGGAGGAATATCCATTTCAATATCAGTCTTTGTCCTGCCCACAAGGGCAGTCCAGCACCGAAATGCCAGGCAAACCTCCTTTGAACAAGAGTACGAACAATAATCCCAGACATGTGTATAAGCCTTTTTGGGCCTCATCAGTGAGGTGGAACTGTGCCTCTATGAGCACAGTGAGCAAGAAGTCCATGTCTGTGTTCCCTCAGGTAACTAAGGGTGACCAACCCCAAGTTCCTTGCAAAAATACAAAAAAGTAGCATGGGCCCCTCTCTAGAAAGAACATGGCATGATAACCTGTTCTGTGGTTGTCTCCCACTTTGAGAGTCCGCAGCCATCACTTTTTGCTCACTGTACTTTCCACAAAGGAGGAATATCCATGTGCATATTAGTCTTTGTCCCACTTACCAGGGCAGTCCAGCACCGAAATGCCATTCAAACCTCCTTTGAACAAGAGTACCAACAGCAACCCCAGACATGTGTTTCTTCCTTGTTGGGCCTCATCAGTGAGATGGCACTGTGCCTCTCTGAGCACAGTGAGCAATGTGTCCATGTCTGGGTTCGCCCAGGTAACTTAGGGTGACCAACCCAAGTTCCTTGCAAAAATTCAAAAAAGGTAGCATGCACCCCTTTATAGAAAGAACATGGCATGATAACCTGTTCTGTGGTTTTTCCCACTTTGAGAGTCCGCCGCCATTGCTTTTTGCTCACTGTACTTTTCACAAAGGAGCAATAACCATTTGCATATCAGTCTTTGTCCTGCCCACAAGAGCAGTCCTGCTCCGAAATGCCAGGCAAACCTCCTTTGAACAAGAATACGAACAGCAACCCCAGACACGTGTTTCAGCCTTGTTGGGCTTCATCAGTGAGGTGGAACAATGCCTCTCTGAATACAGTGAGCAAGGAGTCCATGTCTGTGTTCCCTCAGGTAACTAAGGGTGACCAACCCAAGGTCCTTGCAAAAATACAAAAAACGTAGCAAGCGCCCCTCTCTAGAAAGAACATGGCATGATAACCTGTTCTGTTTTTTTTCCCACTTTGAGAGTCTGCAGCCATCACCTTTTGCTCACTTTACTTTTCACAAAGGAGGAATATCCATTTCAATATCAGTCTTTGTCCTGCCCACAAGGACAGTCCAGCACCGAAATGCCAGGCAAACCTCCTTTGAACAAGAGTACGAACAATAATCCCAGACATGTGTATAAGACTATTTGGGCCTCATCAGTGATGTGGAACTGTGCCTCTATGAGCACAGTGAGCAAGAAGTCCATGTCTGTGTTCCCTCAGGTAACTAAGGGTGACCAACCCCAAGTTCCTTGCAAAAATACAAAAAGGTAGCATGGGCCCCTCTCTAGAAAGAACATGGCATGATAACCTGTTCTGTGGTTGTCTCCCACTTTGAGAGTCCGCAGCCATCACTTTTTGCTCACTGTAAATTTTGCAAAGAATGAATAACCATTTGCATATCAGTCTTTGTCCCCCCCACAAGGGCAGTCCAGCACCGAAATGCCAGGCAAACCTTTTTTGAACAAGAGTACCAACAGCAACCCCAGACACGTGTTTCAGCCTTGTTGGGCCTCATCAGTGAGATGGCACTGTGCCTCTCTGAGCACAGTGAGCAAGGTGTCCACGTCGGGGTTCCCAATTGTAACTTAGGGTGACCAACCCCAAGTTCCTTGAAAAAATACAAACATGGTAGCAGGCGCCCCTCTCTAGAAAGAACATAGCATGATAAACTGTTCTGTGGTTTTTTCCCACTTTGAGAGTCGGCAGCCATCACCTTTTGCTCACTGTACTTTTCACAAAAGAGGAATATCCATTTTTACATAAGTCTTTGTCCTGCCCACAAGGGCAGTCCAGCACCGAAATGCCAGGCAAACCTCCTTTGAACAAGAGTACCAACAGCATCCCCAGACATGTTTTTCAGCCTTGTTGGGCCTCATCAATGAGGTGGAACTGTGCCTCTCTGAGCACAGTGAGCAAGGAGTAAATGTCTGTGTTCCTTAAGGTAACTAAGGGTGACCACCCCAAGTTCCTTGCAAAAATACAAAAAGGTAGCATGTGCCCCTATATAGAAAGAACATAGCATTATAACCTGTTCTGTTTTTTTTCACACTTTGAGAGTCTGCTTCCATCACCTTTTGCTCACTTTACTTTTCACAAAGGAGGAATATCCATTTCAATATCAGTCTTTGTCCTGCCCACAAGGGCAGTCCAGCACCGAAATGCCAGGCAAACCTCCTTTGAACAAGAGTACGAACAATAATCCCAGACATGTGTATAAGCCTTTTTGGGCCTCATCAGTGAGGTGGAACTGTGCCTCTATGAGCACAGTGAGCAAGAAGTCCATGTCTGTGTTCCCTCAGGTAACTAAGGGTGACCAACCCCAAGTTCCTTGCAAAAATACAAAAAAGTAGCATGGGCCCCTCTCTAGAAAGAACATGGCATGATAACCTGTTCTGTGGTTGTCTCCCACTTTGAGAGTCCGCAGCCATCACTTTTTGCTCACTGTACTTTCCACAAAGGAGGAATATCCATGTGCATATTAGTCTTTGTCCCACTTACCAGGGCAGTCCAGCACCGAAATGCCATTCAAACCTCCTTTGAACAAGAGTACCAACAGCAACCCCAGACATGTGTTTCTTCCTTGTTGGGCCTCATCAGTGAGATGGCACTGTGCCTCTCTGAGCACAGTGAGCAATGTGTCCATGTCTGGGTTCGCCCAGGTAACTTAGGGTGACCAACCCAAGTTCCTTGCAAAAATTCAAAAAAGGTAGCATGCACCCCTTTATAGAAAGAACATGGCATGATAACCTGTTCTGTGGTTTTTCCCACTTTGAGAGTCCGCCGCCATTGTTTTTTGCTCACTGTACTTTTCACAAAGGAGCAATAACCATTTGCATATCAGTCTTTGTCCTGCCCACAAGGGCAGTCCTGCTCCGAAATGCCAGGCAAACCTCCTTTGAACAAGAATACGAACAGCAACCCCAGACACGTGTTTCAGCCTTGTTGGGCTTCATCAGTGAGGTGGAACAATGCCTCTCTGAATACAGTGAGCAAGGAGTCCATGTCTGTGTTCCCTCAGGTAACTAAGGGTGACCAACCCCAAGTTCCTTGCAAAAATACAAAAAGGTAGCATGGGCCCCTCTCTAGAAAGAACATGGCATGATAACCTGTTCTGTGGTTGTCTCCCACTTTGAGAGTCCGCAGCCTTCACTTTTTGCTCACTGTAAATTTTGCAAAGGAAGAAAAACCATTTGCATATCAGTCTTTGTCCCCCCCCACGAGGGCAGTCCAGCACCGAAATGCCAGGCAAACCTTCTTTGAACAAGAGTACCAACAGCAACCCCAGACACGTGTTTCAGCCTTGTTGGGCCTCATCAGTGAGATGGCACTGTGCCTCTCTGAGCACAGTAAGCCAGGTGTCCACGTCTGGGTTCCCAATTGTAACTTAGGGTGACCAACCCCAAGTTCCTTGAAAAAATACAAACATGGTAGCAGGCGCCCCTCTCTAGAAAGAACATAGCATGATAACCTGTTCTGTGGTTTTTCCCATTTTGAGAGTCCGCCGCCATTGCTTATTGCTCACTGTACTTTTCAGAATGGAGGAACGTCCATGTGCATATCAGTCTTTGTCCTGTCCACAAGGGCAGTCCAGCACCGAAATGCCAGGCAAACCTTCTTTGAACAAGAGTACCAACAGCAACCCCAGACACGTGTTTCAGCCTTGTTGGGCTTCATCAGTGAGATGGCACTGTGCCTCTCTGAGCACAGTGAGCAAGGTGTCCACGTCGGGGTTCCCAATTGTAACTTAGGGTGACCAACCCCAAGTTCCTTGAAAAAATACAAACATGGTAGCAGGCGCCCCTCTCTAGAAAGAACATAGCATGATAAACTGTTCTGTGGTTTTTTCCCACTTTGAGAGTCGGCAGCCATCACCTTTTGCTAACTGTGCTTTTCACAAAAGAGGAATATCCATTTTTACATAAGTCTTTGTCCTGCCCACAAGGGCAGTCCAGCACCGAAATGCCAGGCAAACCTCCTTTGAACAAGAGTACCAACAGCATCCCCAGACATGTTTTTCAGCCTTGTTGGGCCTCATCAATGAGGTGGAACTGTGCCTCTCTGAGCACAGTGAGCAAGGAGTAAATGTCTGTGTTCCTTAAGGTAACTAAGGGTGACCACCCCAAGTTCCTTGCAAAAATACAAAAAGGTAGCATGTGCCCCTATATAGAAAGAACATGGCATGATAACCTGTTCTGTGGTTTTTCCCACTTTGAGTGCCCGCCGCCATCGCTTTTTGCTCACTGTACTTTTCACAATGGAGGAATATCCATGTGCATATCAGTCTTTGTCCTGCCCACAAGGGCAGTCCAGCTCCGAAATGACAGGCAAACCTCCTTTGTACAAGAATACGAACAGCAAACCCAGATACGTGTTTCCGCCTTGTTGGTCTTCATCAGTGAGGTGGAACAGTGATTCTCTGAGCACAGTGGGCAAGGAGTCCATGTCTGTGTTCCCTCAGGTAACTAAGGGTGACCAACACCAAGTTCCTTGCAAAAATACAAAAAACGTAGCAAGCGCTCCTCTCTAGAAAGAACATGGCATGATCGCCCGTTCTGTGGTTGTTTTCCCACTTTGAGAGTCTGCAGTCATCACCTTTTTCTCACTGTAGTTTTCACAAAGGAGGAACATCCATTTTCATATCAGTCTTTGTCCCGCCCACAAGGGCAGTCCAGCACTGAAATGCCAGGCAAACCTCCTTTGAACAAGAATACGAACAGCAACCGCAGACACGTGTTTCAGCCTTGTTGGGCCTCATCAGTGAGGTGGAACTGTACCTCTCTAAGCACAGTGAGCAAGAAGTCCATGTCTGTGTTCCCTCATGTCACTAAGGGTGACCAACCCCAAGTTCCTTGTAAAAATACAAAAAAGGTAGCAAGCGCCCCTCTCTAGAAAGAACATGGCATGATAACCTGTTCTGTGGTTTTTCCCATTTGAGAGCCCGCTGCCATCGCTTTTTGCTCACTGTACTTTTCACAAAGGATAAATATCCATGTGCATATCAGTCTTTGTCCCACCCACCAGGGCAGTCCAGCACCGAAATGCCAGGCAAACCTTCTTTGAACAAGAGTACCAACAGCAACTCCAGACATGTGTTTCTTCCTTGTTGGGCCTCATAAGTGAGATGTCACTGTGCCTCTCTGAGCACAGTGAGCAAGGGGTCTATGTCTGGGCTCCCCCAGGTAATTTAGGGTGACCAACCCAAGTTCCTTGCAAAAATTCAAAAAAGGTAGCAGGCGCCCCTCTCTAAAAAGAACATGGCATGATAACCTCTTCTGTTGTTTTTCCCATTTCGAGAGTTTGCCACCATCACTTTTTGCTCACTGTACTTTTCACAAAGTAGGAATATCTATGTGCATAGCCGTATTTGTCCCACCCACCAGGGCAGTCCAGCACTGCAATGCCAGGCAAACCTTCTTTGAACAAGAGTACCAATAGCAACCCCAAACATGGGTTTCTTCCTTGTTGGGCCTCATCAGTGAGATGGCACTGTGCCTCTCTGAGCACAGTGAGCAAATGTTCATGTCTGGGTTTCCCCCAGGTAACATAGGGTGACCAACCCAAGTTCCTTGCAAAAATTCAAAAAAGGTAGCATGCACCACTTTCTAGAAAGAACATTGCATGATAACCTGTTCTGGGGATTTTCCCACTTTGAGTGCCCGCAGCCATCACTTTTTGCTCACTGTACTTTTCACAAAGGAGGAATATGCATTTGCATATCAGTCTTTGTCCTGCCCACAAGGGCAGTCCAGCACCTAAATGCCAGGCAAACCGCCTTTGAACAAGAGTACCAACAGCAACCCCAGACACGTGTGTCTCCCACTTTGAGAGTCTGCAGCCATCACTTTTTGCTAACTGTTATTTTTGCAAATAATAAATAACCATTTGCATATCAGTCTTTGTCCCCCCCCACCCCCCACAAGGGCAGTCCAGCAATAAAAATGCCAGGCAAACCTTCTTTGAACAAGAGTACCAACAGCAACCCCAGACATGTGTTTCTTCCTTGTTGGGCCTCATCAGTGAGATGGCACTGTGCCTCTCTGAGCACAGTGAGCAATGTGTCCATGTCTGGGTTCGCCCAGGTAACTTAGGGTGACCAACCCAAGTTCCTTGCAAAAATTCAAAAAAGGTAGCATGCACCCCTTTATAGAAAGAACATGGCATGATAACCTGTTCTGTGGTTTTTCCCACTTTGAGAGTCCGCCGCCATTGCTTTTTGCTCACTGTACTTTTCACAAAGGAGCAATAACCATTTGCATATCAGTCTTTGTCCTGCCCACAAGAGCAGTCCTGCTCCGAAATGCCAGGCAAACCTCCTTTGAACAAGAATACGAACAGCAACCCCAGACACGTGTTTCAGCCTTGTTGGGCTTCATCAGTGAGGTGGAACAATGCCTCTCTGAATACAGTGAGCAAGGAGTCCATGTCTGTGTTCCCTCAGGTAACTAAGGGTGACCAACCCAAGGTCCTTGCAAAAATACAAAAAACGTAGCAAGCGCCCCTCTCTAGAAAGAACATGGCATGATAACCTGTTCTGTTTTTTTTCCCACTTTGAGAGTCTGCAGCCATCACCTTTTGCTCACTTTACTTTTCACAAAGGAGGAATATCCATTTCAATATCAGTCTTTGTCCTGCCCACAAGGACAGTCCAGCACCGAAATGCCAGGCAAACCTCCTTTGAACAAGAGTACGAACAATAATCCCAGACATGTGTATAAGACTATTTGGGCCTCATCAGTGATGTGGAACTGTGCCTCTATGAGCACAGTGAGCAAGAAGTCCATGTCTGTGTTCCCTCAGGTAACTAAGGGTGACCAACCCCAAGTTCCTTGCAAAAATACAAAAAGGTAGCATGGGCCCCTCTCTAGAAAGAACATGGCATGATAACCTGTTCTGTGGTTGTCTCCCACTTTGAGAGTCCGCAGCCATCACTTTTTGCTCACTGTAAATTTTGCAAAGAATGAATAACCATTTGCATATCAGTCTTTGTCCCCCCCACAAGGGCAGTCCAGCACCGAAATGCCAGGCAAACCTTTTTTGAACAAGAGTACCAACAGCAACCCCAGACACGTGTTTCAGCCTTGTTGGGCCTCATCAGTGAGATGGCACTGTGCCTCTCTGAGCACAGTGAGCAAGGTGTCCACGTCGGGGTTCCCAATTGTAACTTAGGGTGACCAACCCCAAGTTCCTTGAAAAAATACAAACATGGTAGCAGGCGCCCCTCTCTAGAAAGAACATAGCATGATAAACTGTTCTGTGGTTTTTTCCCACTTTGAGAGTCGGCAGCCATCACCTTTTGCTCACTGTACTTTTCACAAAAGAGGAATATCCATTTTTACATAAGTCTTTGTCCTGCCCACAAGGGCAGTCCAGCACCGAAATGCCAGGCAAACCTCCTTTGAACAAGAGCACCAACAGCATCCACAGACATGTTTTTCAGCCTTGTTGGGCCTCATCAATGAGGTGGAACTGTGCCTCTCTGAGCACAGTGAGCAAGGAGTAAATGTCTGTGTTCCTTAAGGTAACTAAGGGTGACCACCCCAAGTTCCTTGCAAAAATACAAAAAGGTAGCATGTGCCCCTATATAGAAAGAACATAGCATTATAACCTGTTCTGTTTTTTTTCACACTTTGAGACTCTGCTTCCATCACCTTTTGCTCACTTTACTTTTCACAAAGGAGGAATATCCATTTCAATATCAGTCTTTGTCCTGCCCACAAGGGCAGTCCAGCACCGAAATGCCAGGCAAACCTCCTTTGAACAAGAGTACGAACAATAATCCCAGACATGTGTATAAGCCTTTTTGGGCCTCATCAGTGAGGTGGAACTGTGCCTCTATGAGCACAGTGAGCAAGAAGTCCATGTCTGTGTTCCCTCAGGTAACTAAGGGTGACCAACCCCAAGTTCCTTGCAAAAATACAAAAAAGTAGCATGGGCCCCTCTCTAGAAAGAACATGGCATGATAACCTGTTCTGTGGTTGTCTCCCACTTTGAGAGTCCGCAGCCATCACTTTTTGCTCACTGTACTTTCCACAAAGGAGGAATATCCATGTGCATATTAGTCTTTGTCCCACTTACCAGGGCAGTCCAGCACCGAAATGCCATTCAAACCTCCTTTGAACAAGAGTACCAACAGCAACCCCAGACATGTGTTTCTTCCTTGTTGGGCCTCATCAGTGAGATGGCACTGTGCCTCTCTGAGCACAGTGAGCAATGTGTCCATGTCTGGGTTCGCCCAGGTAACTTAGGGTGACCAACCCAAGTTCCTTGCAAAAATTCAAAAAAGGTAGCATGCACCCCTTTATAGAAAGAACATGGCATGATAACCTGTTCTGTGGTTTTTCCCACTTTGAGAGTCCGCCGCCATTGTTTTTTGCTCACTGTACTTTTCACAAAGGAGCAATAACCATTTGCATATCAGTCTTTGTCCTGCCCACAAGGGCAGTCCTGCTCCGAAATGCCAGGCAAACCTCCTTTGAACAAGAATACGAACAGCAACCCCAGACACGTGTTTCAGCCTTGTTGGGCTTCATCAGTGAGGTGGAACAATGCCTCTCTGAATACAGTGAGCAAGGAGTCCATGTCTGTGTTCCCTCAGGTAACTAAGGGTGACCAACCCCAAGTTCCTTGCAAAAATACAAAAAGGTAGCATGGGCCCCTCTCTAGAAAGAACATGGCATGATAACCTGTTCTGTGGTTGTCTCCCACTTTGAGAGTCCGCAGCCTTCACTTTTTGCTCACTGTAAATTTTGCAAAGGAAGAATAACCATTTGCATATCAGTCTTTGTCCCCCCCCACGAGGGCAGTCCAGCACCGAAATGCCAGGCAAACCTTCTTTGAACAAGAGTACCAACAGCAACCCCAGACACGTGTTTCAGCCTTGTTGGGCCTCATCAGTGAGATGGCACTGTGCCTCTATGAGCACAGTGAGCCAGGTGTCCACGTCTGGGTTCCCAATTGTAACTTAGGGTGACCAACCCCAAGTTCCTTGAAAAAATACAAACATGGTAGCAGGCGCCCCTCTCTAGAAAGAACATAGCATGATAACCTGTTCTGTGGTTTTTCCCATTTTGAGAGTCCGCCGCCATTGCTTATTGCTCACTGTACTTTTCAGAATGGAGGAACGTCCATGTGCATATCAGTCTTTGTCCTGTCCACAAGGGCAGTCCAGCACCGAAATGCCAGGCAAACCTTCTTTGAACAAGAGTACCAACAGCAACCCCAGACACGTGTTTCAGCCTTGTTGGGCCTCATCAGTGAGATGGCACTGTGCCTCTCTGAGCACAGTGAGCAAGGTGTCCACGTCGGGGTTCCCAATTGTAACTTAGGGTGACCAACCCCAAGTTCCTTGAAAAAATACAAACATGGTAGCAGGCGCCCCTCTCTAGAAAGAACATAGCATGATAAACTGTTCTGTGGTTTTTTCCCACTTTGAGAGTCGGCAGCCATCACCTTTTGCTCACTGTGCTTTTCACAAAAGAGGAATATCCATTTTTACATAAGTCTTTGTCCTGCCCACAAGGGCAGTCCAGCACCGAAATGCCAGGCAAACCTCCTTTGAACAAGAGTACCAACAGCATCCCCAGACATGTTTTTCAGCCTTGTTGGGCCTCATCAATGAGGTGGAACTGTGCCTCTCTGAGCACAGTGAGCAAGGAGTAAATGTCTGTGTTCCTTAAGGTAACTAAGGGTGACCACCCCAAGTTCCTTGCAAAAATACAAAAAGGTAGCATGTGCCCCTATATAGAAAGAACATGGCATGATAACCTGTTCTGTGGTTTTTCCCACTTTGAGTGCCCGCCGCCATCGCTTTTTGCTCACTGTACTTTTCACAATGGAGGAATATCCATGTGCATATCAGTCTTTGTCCTGCCCACAAGGGCAGTCCAGCTCCGAAATGACAGGCAAACCTCCTTTGTACAAGAATACGAACAGCAAACCCAGATACGTGTTTCCGCCTTGTTGGTCTTCATCAGTGAGGTGGAACAGTGATTCTCTGAGCACAGTGGGCAAGGAGTCCATGTCTGTGTTCCCTCAGGTAACTAAGGGTGACCAACACCAAGTTCCTTGCAAAAATACAAAAAACGTAGCAAGCGCTCCTCTCTAGAAAGAACATGGCATGATCGCCCGTTCTGTGGTTGTTTTCCCACTTTGAGAGTCTGCAGTCATCACCTTTTTCTCACTGTAGTTTTCACAAAGGAGGAACATCCATTTTCATATCAGTCTTTGTCCCGCCCACAAGGGCAGTCCAGCACTGAAATGCCAGGCAAACCTCCTTTGAACAAGAATACGAACAGCAACCGCAGACACGTGTTTCAGCCTTGTTGGGCCTCATCAGTGAGGTGGAACTGTACCTCTCTAAGCACAGTGAGCAAGAAGTCCATGTCTGTGTTCCCTCATGTCACTAAGGGTGACCAACCCCAAGTTCCTTGTAAAAATACAAAAAAGGTAGCAAGCGCCCCTCTCTAGAAAGAACATGGCATGATAACCTGTTCTGTGGTTTTTCCCATTTGAGAGCCCGCTGCCATCGCTTTTTGCTCACTGTACTTTTCACAAAGGATAAATATCCATGTGCATATCAGTCTTTGTCCCACCCACCAGGGCAGTCCAGCACCGAAATGCCAGGCAAACCTTCTTTGAACAAGAGTACCAACAGCAACTCCAGACATGTGTTTCTTCCTTGTTGGGCCTCATAAGTGAGATGTCACTGTGCCTCTCTGAGCACAGTGAGCAAGGGGTCTATGTCTGGGCTCCCCCAGGTAATTTAGGGTGACCAACCCAAGTTCCTTGCAAAAATTCAAAAAAGGTAGCAGGCGCCCCTCTCTAAAAAGAACATGGCATGATAACCTCTTCTGTTGTTTTTCCCATTTCGAGAGTTTGCCACCATCACTTTTTGCTCACTGTACTTTTCACAAAGTAGGAATATCTATGTGCATAGCCGTATTTGTCCCACCCACCAGGGCAGTCCAGCACTGCAATGCCAGGCAAACCTTCTTTGAACAAGAGTACCAATAGCAACCCCAAACATGGGTTTCTTCCTTGTTGGGCCTCATCAGTGAGATGGCACTGTGCCTCTCTGAGCACAGTGAGCAAATGTTCATGTCTGGGTTTCCCCCAGGTAACATAGGGTGACCAACCCAAGTTCCTTGCAAAAATTCAAAAAAGGTAGCATGCACCACTTTCTAGAAAGAACATTGCATGATAACCTGTTCTGGGGATTTTCCCACTTTGAGTGCCCGCAGCCATCACTTTTTGCTCACTGTACTTTTCACAAAGGAGGAATATGCATTTGCATATCAGTCTTTGTCCTGCCCACAAGGGCAGTCCAGCACCTAAATGCCAGGCAAACCGCCTTTGAACAAGAGTACCAACAGCAACCCCAGACACGTGTGTCTCCCACTTTGAGAGTCCGCAGCCATCACTTTTTGCTAACTGTTATTTTTGCAAATAATAAATAACCATTTGCATATCAGTCTTTGTCCCCCCCACCCCCCACAAGGGCAGTCCAGCAATAAAAATGCCAGGCAAACCTTCTTTGAACAAGAGTACCAACAGCAACCCCAGATATGTGTTTCTTCCTTGTTGGGCCTGCTCAGTGAGATGGAACTGTGCCTCTCTGAGCACAGTGAGCAAAGTGTCCATGTCTGGGTTACCCCATGTAATTTAGGGTGACGAACCCAAGTTCCTTGCAAACATTCAAAAAAGGTAGCATGCACCCCTTTCTAGAAAGAACATAGTGTGATAACCTGTTCTGTAGTTTTTCCCATTTTGAGAGTCTCCCGCGATTGCTTTTGCTCACTGTACTTTCCACAAAGGAGGAATATCCATTTGCATATCAGTCCTTGTCCCACCCACAAGGGCAGTCCAGCACAGAAATGCCAGGCGAACCTTCCTTGAACAATAGTACCAACAGCAACCCCAGACATGTGTTTCTTCCTTGTTGGGCCTGATCAGTGAGATGGAACTGTGCCTCTCTGAGCACAGTGAGCAATGTGTCCATGTCTGGGTTCCCCCATGTAATTTAGGGTGACCAACCCAAGTTCCTTGCAAAAATTCAAAAAAGGTAGCATGCACCCCTTTCTAGAAAGAACATGGTATGATAACCTGTTCCGTAGTTTTTCCCATTTTGAGAGTCTCCCGCGATTGGTTTTTGCTCACTTTACTTTTCACAAAGGAGGAATATCCATTTCAATATCAGTCTTTGTCCTGCCCACAAGGGCTGTCCAGCTCCAAAATGCCAGGCAAACCTCCTTTGAACAAGAGTACGAACAGTAATCCCAGACATGTGTATAAGCCTTTTTGGGCCTCATCAGTGAGGTGGAACTGTGCCTCTATGAGCACAGTGAGCAAGAAGTCCATGTCTGTGTTCCCTCAGGTAACTAAGGGTGACCAACCCCAAGTTCCTTGCAAAAATACAAAAAGGTAGCATGGGCCCCTCTCTAGAAAGAACATGGCACGATAACCTGTTCTGTGGTTGTCTCCCACTTTGAGAGACCGCAGCCATCACTTTTTGCTCACTGTAAATTTTGCAAAGAATGAATAACCATTTGCATATCAGTCTTTGTCCCCCCCACAAGGGCAGTCCAGCACCGAAATGCCAGGCAAACCTTCTTTGAACAAGAGTCCCAACAGCAATCCCAGATACGTGTTTCAGCCTTGTTGGGCCTCATCAGTGAGATGGCACTGTGCCTCTCTGAGCACAGTAAGCCAGGTGTCCACGTCTGGGTTCCCAATTGTAACTTAGGGTGACCAACCCCAAGTTCCTTGAAAAAATACAAACATGGTAGCAGGCGCCCCTCTCTAGAAAGAACATAGCATGATAACCTGTTCTGTGGTTTTTCCCAATTTTGAGAGTCTGCCGCCATCGCTTTTTGCTCACTGTACTTTTCACAATGGAGGAATGTCCATGTGCATATCAGTCCTTGTCCTGTCCACAAGGGCAGTCCAGCTCCGAAATGACAGGCAAACCTCCTTTGAACAAGAATACGAACAGCAACCCCAGACAAGTGTTTCCGCCTTGTTGGTCTTCATCAGTGAGGTGGAACAGTGATTCTCTGAGCACAGTGAGCAAGGAGTCCATGTCTGTCTTCCCTCAGGTAACTAAGGGTGACCAACCCCAAGTTCCTTGCAAAAATACAAAAAAGGTTGCAAGCGCTCCTCTCTAGAAAGAACATGCAATGATCGCCCGTTCTGTGGTTGTTTTCCCACTTTGAGCGTCTGCAGTCATCACTTTTTGCTCACTGTAGTTTTCACAAAGGAGGAATATCCATTTTCATATCAGTCTTTGTCCTGCCCACAAAGGCAATCCAGTACCGAAATGCCAGGCAAACCTCCTTTGAACAAGAATACGAACAGCAACCGCAGACACATCTTCCAGCCTTGTTGGGCCTCATCAGTGAGGTGGAACTGTGCATCTCTAAGCACAGTGAGCAAGAAGTCCATGTCTGTGTTCTCTCAGGTAACTAAGGGTGACCAACCCCAAGTTCCTTGCAAAAATACAAAAAGGTAGCATGGGCCCCTATCTAGAAAGAACATGGCATGATAACCTGTTCTGTGGTTGTCTCCCACTTTGAGTGTCCGCAGCCATCACTTTTTGCTCACTGTAATTTTTGCAAAGAATGAATAACCATTTGCATATCAGTCTTTGTCCCCCCCACAAGGGCAGTCCAAAACCGAAATGCCAGGCAAACCTTCCTTGAGCAAGAGTACCAACAGCAATCCCAGACATGTGTTTCTTCCTTGTTGGGCCTGATCAGTGAGATGGAACTGTGCCTCTCTGAGCACAGTGAGCAAAGTGTCCATGTCTGGGTTCCCCCATGTAACAAAGGGGGACCAACCCAAGTTCCTTGCAAAAATTCAAAAAAGGTAGCATGCACCCCTTTCTAGAAAGACCATGGTATGATAACCTGTTCTGTAGTTTTCCCACTTTGAGAGCCCGCCGCCATTGCTTTTTGCTCACTGTACTTTCACAAAGGAGGAATATCCATGTGCATATCAGTCTTTGTCCCCCCCACAATGGCAGTCCAGCAATGAAAATGCCAGGCAAACCGTCTTTGAACAAGAGTACCAACAGCAACCCCAGACATGTTTTTCTTCCTTTTTGGGCCTGATCAGTGAGATGGAACTGTGCCTCTCTGAGCACAGTGAGCAATGTGTCCATATCTGGGTTCCCCCATGTAATTTAGGGTGACCAACCCAAGTTCCTTGCAAAAATTCAAAAAAGGTAGCATGCACCCCTTTCTAGAAAGAACATGGTATGATAACCTGTTCTGTAGTTTTTCCCATTTTGAGAGTCTCCCGCGATTGCTTTTTGCTCACTGTACTTTTCACAAAGGAGGAATATCCATTTGCATATCAGTCTTTGTCCCACCCACAAGGGCAGTCCAGCACCGAAATGCCAGGCGAACCTTCCTTGAACAATAGTACCAACAGCAACCCCAGACATGTGTTTCTTCCTTGTTGGGCCTGATCAGTGAGATGGAACTGTGCCTCTCTGAGCACAGTGAGCAATGTGTCCATGTCTGGGTTCCCCCATGTAATTTAGGGTGACCAACCCAAGTTCCTTGCAAAAATTCAAAAAAGGTAGCATGCACCCCTTTCTAGAAAGAACATGGTATGATAACCTGTTCTGTAGTTTTTCCCATTTTGAGAGTCTCCCGCGATTGCTTTTTGCTCACTTTACTTTTCACAAAGGAGGAATATCCATTTCAATATCAGTCTTTGTCCTGCCCACAAGGGCAGTCCAGCACCAAAATGCCAGGCAAACCTCCTTTGAACAAGAGTACGAACAGTAATCCCAGACATGTGTATAAGCCTTTTTGGGCCTCATCAGTGAGATGGAACTGTGCCTCTATGAGCACAGTGAGCAAGAAGTCCATGTCTGTGTTCCCTCAGGTAACTAAGGGTGACCTACCCCAAGTTCCTTGCAAAAATACAAAAAGGTAGCATGGGCCCCTCTCTAGAAAGAACATGACATGATAACCTGTTCTGTGGTTGTCTCCCACTTTGAGAGTCCGTAGCCTTCACTTTTTGCTCACTGTAAATTTTGCAAAGGATGAATAACCATTTGCATATCAGTCTTTGTCCCCCCCCACAAAGGCAGTCCAGCACTGAAATGCCAGGCAAACCTCCTTTGAACAAGAGTACGAACAGCAACCGCAGACACATCTTTCAGCCTTGTTGGGCCTCATCAGTGAGCTGGAACTGTGCATCTCAAAGCACAGTGAGCAAGAAGTCCATGTCTGTTTTCCCTCAGGTAACTAAGGGTGACCAACCCCAAGTTCCTTGCAAAAATACAAAAAGGTAGCATGGGCCCCTCTCTAGAAAGAACATTGCATGATAACCTGTTCTGTGGTTGTCTCCCACTTTGAGTGTCCGCAGCCATCACTTTTTGCTCACTGTAATTTTTGCAAAGAATGAATAACCATTTGCATATCGGTCTTTGTCCCCCCCACAAGGGCAGTCCAGCACCGAAATGCCAGGCAAACCTTCTTTGAACAAGAGTACCAACAGCAACCCCAGACATGTGTTTCAGCCTTGTTGGGCCTCATCAGTGAGATGGCACTGTGCCTCTCTGAGCACAGTGAGCAAGGTGTCCAAGTCTGGGTTCCCTATTTTAACTTAGGGTGACCAACCCCAAGTTCAATGAAAAAATACAAACATGGTATCAGGCGCCCCTCTCTAGAAGGAACATGGCATGATAACCTGTTCTGTGGTTTTTTCCCATTTTGAGTCCGCCGCCATCGCTTTTTGTTCACTGTACTTTTCACATAGGAGGAATATCCATGTGCATATCATTCTTTGTCCTGCCCACAAGGGCAATCCAGCTCCGAAATGCCAGGCAAACCTCCTTTGAACAAGAATACGAACAGCAACCCCAGACACGTGTTTCAGCCTTGTTGGGCTTCATCAGTGAGGTGGAACAATGCCTCTCTGAGCACAGTGAGCAAGGAATCCATGTCTGTGTTCCCTCAGGTAACTAAGGATGAGCAACCCCAAGTTCCTTGCAAAAATACAAAAAAGGTAGAAGGCGCCCTTCTCTAGAAAGAACATGGCATGATAACCTGTTCTGTGGTTGTCTCCCACTTTGAAATTCCGCAGCCATCACTTTTTTCTCACTGTAATGTTTGCAAAGAATGAATAACCATTTGCATATAAGTCTTTGTCCCCCCCACAAGGGCAGTCCAGCACCGAAATGCCAGGATAAGCTTCTTTGAACAAGAGTACCAACAGCAATCCCAGACATGTGTTTCTTCCTTGTTGGGCCTCATAAGTGAGATATAACTGTGCCTCTCTGAGCACAGTGAGGAAGGGGTCCATGTCTGGGCTCCCCCAGGTAATTTAGGGTGACCAACCCAAGTTCCTTGCAAAAATTCAAAAAAGGTAGCAGGTGCCCCTCTCTAGAAAGAACATGGCATGATAACCTGTTCTGTGGTTTTTCCCATTTTGAGAGTCTGCCACCATCACTTTTTGCTCACTGTACTTTTCACAAAGAAGGAATATCCATGTGCATATCAGTCTTTGTCCCACCCACCAGGGCAGTCCAGCACCGAAATGCCAGGCCAACCTTCTTTGAACAAGAGTACCAACAGCAACTCCAGACATGTGTTTCTTCCTTGTTGGGCCTCATCAGTGAGATGTCACTGTGCCTCTCTGAGCACAGTGAGCAAAGTGTCCATGTCTGGGTTCCCCCAGGTAACTTAGGGTGACCAACCCAAGTTCCTTGCAAAAATTCAAAAAAGGTAGCATGCACCGCTTTCTAGAAAGAACATGGCATGATAACCTGTTCTGTGGTTTTTCCCACTTTGAGTGCCCGCAGACATCGCTTTTTGCTCACTGTTCTTTTCACAAAGGCGGAATATGCATTTGCATATCAGTCTTTGTCCTGCCCACAAGGGCAGTCCAGCACCTAAATGCCAGGCAAACCGCCTTTGAACAAGAGTACCAACGGCAACCCCAGACAACTGTTTCAGCCTTCTTGGGCTTCATCAGTGAGGTGGAGCTGTGCCTCTAAGAGCACAGTGAGTAAGCGGCCTGCGTCTGGATTCCCCCAGGTAACTTAGGGTGACCAACCCAAGTTCCTTGCAAAAATACAAAAAAGGTAGCAAGCGCCCCTCTCTAGAAAGTACATGGCATGATCACCTGTTCTGTTCTTTTTCCCACTTTGTGTGCCTGCAGCCATCGCTTTTTGCTCACTGTTCTTTTCACAAAGGAGGAATATGCATTTGCATATCAGTCTTTGTCCTGCCCACAAGGGCAATCCAGCACCGAAATGCCACGCAAACCTCCTTTGAACAAGAGTATGAACAGCAATCCCAGACCTGTGTATAATCCTTTTTGGGCCGCATTAGTGAGGTGGAACTGTGCCTCTATGAGCACAGTGAGCAAGAAGTCCATGTCTGTGTTCCCTCAGGTAACTAAGGGTGACCAACCCCAAGTTGCTTGCAAAAATACAAAAAGGTAGCATGGGCCCCTCTCTAGAAAGAACATGGCATGATAACCAGTTCTGTGGTTGTCTCCCACTTTGAGAGTCCGCAGCCATCACTTTTTGCTCACTGTAATTTTTGCAAATAATGAATAACCATTTGCATATCAGTCTTTGTCCCCCCCACAAGGGCAGTCCAGCACCGAAATGCCAGGCAAACCTTCTTTGAACAAGAGTACCAACGGCAATCCCAGACATGTGTTTCAGCCTTGTTGTGCATCATCAGTGAGATGGCACTGTGCCTCTCTGAGCACAATGAGCCAGGTGTCCACATCTGGGTTCCCAATTGTAACTTAGGGTGACCAACCCCAGGTTCCTTGAAAAAATACAAACATGGCAGCAGGCGTCCCTCTCTCGAAAGAACATAGCATGATAACCTTTTCTGTGGTTTTTCCCATATTGAGAGTCCTTCGCCATCGCTTTTTGCTCACTGTACTTTTCACAATGGAGGAATATACATGTGCATATCAGTCTTTGTCATGTCCACAAGGGCAGTCCAGCTCCGAAATGACAGGCAAACCTCCTTTGAACAAGAATACGAACAGCAACCCCAGACACGTGTTTCTGCCTTGTTGGGCCTCATAAGTGAGATGTAACTGTGCCTCTCTGAGCACAGTGAGCAAGGGGTCCATGTCTGGGCTCCCCCAGGTAATTTAGGGTGACCAACCCAAGTTCCTTGCAAAAATTCAAAAAAGGTTGCAGGCGCCCCTCTCTAGAAAGAACATGGCATGATAACCTGTTCTGTGGTTTATCCCATTTTGAGAGTCTGCCACCATCACTTTTTGCTCACTGTACATTTCACAAAGGAGAAATATCCATGTGCATATCAGTCTTTGTCCCACCCACCAGGGCAGTCCAGCACCGAAATGCCAGGCAAACCTTCTTTGAACAAGAGTACCAACAGCATCCCCAGACATGTGTTTCTTCCTTGTTGGTCCTCATAAGTGAGATGTAACTGTGCCTCTCTGAGCACAGTGAGCAGGGGGTCCATGTCTGGGCTCCCCCAGGTAATTTAGGGTGACCAACCCAAGTTCCTTGCAAAAATTCAAAAAAGGTAGCAGGCGCCCCTCTCTAGAAAGAACATGGCATGATAACCTGTTCTGTGGTTTTTCCCATTTTGAGAGTCTGCCACCATCACTTTTTGCTCACTGTACTTTACACAAAGTAGGGATATCTATGTGCATAGCAGTCTTTGTCCCACCCACCAGGGCAGTCCAGCACCGCAATGCCAGGCAAACCTTCTTTGAACAAGAGTACCAAAAGCAATCCCAGACATGTGTTTCTTCCTTGTTGAGCCTCATCAGTGAGATGGCACTGTGCCTCTCTGAGCACAGTGAGCAAAGTGTCCATGTCTGGGTTTCCCCCAGGTAACTTAGGGTGACCAACCCAAGTTCCTTGCAAAAATTCAAAAAAGGGAGCATGCACCGCTTTCTAGAAAGAACATGGCATGATAACCTGTTCTGTGGTTTTTCCCACTTTGAGTGCCCGAAGCCATCGCTTTTTGCTCACTGTACTTTTCACAAAGGAGGAATATGCATTTGCATATCAGTCTTTGTCCTGCCCACAAGGGCAGTCCAGCACCTAAATGCCAGGCAAACCGCCTTTGAACAAGAATCCGAACAGCAACCCCAGACACGTGTTTCTGCCTTGTTGGGCCTCATCAGTGAGATGGTACTGTGCCTCTCTGAGCATAGTGAGCAAGGTGTCCACATCGGGGGTTCCCAATTGTAACTTAGGGTGACCAACCCCAAGTTCCTTGAAAAAATACAAACATGGTAGCAGGCGCCCCTCTCTAGAAAGAACTTGGCATGATAACCTGTTCTGTGGTTTTTCCCATTTGAGAGCCCGCCGCCATCGCTTTTTGCTCACTGTACTTTTCACAAAGGTGAAATATCCATGTGCATATCAGTCTTTGTCACACCCACCAGGGCAGTCCAGCACCGAAATGCCAGGCAAACCTCCTTTGAACAAGAGTACCAACAGCAACCCCAGACATGTGTTTCAGCCTTGTTGGGCCTCATCAATGAGGTGGAACTATGCCTCTCTGAGCACAGTGAGCAAGGAGTCCATGTCTGTGTTCCCTAAGGTAACTAAGGGTGACCACCCCAAGTTCCTTGCAAAAATACAAAAAGGTAACATGTGCCCCTCTCTAGAAAGAACATGGCATGATAACCTGTTCTGTGGTTGTCTCCCACTTTGAGAGTCCGCAGCCATCACTTTTTGCTCACTGTTATTTTTGCAAAGAATAAATAACCATTTGCATATCAGTCTTTGTCCCCCCCACAAGGGCAGTCCAGCAATAAAAATGCCAGGCAAACCTTCTTTGAACAAGAGTACCAACAGCAACCCCAGACATGTGTTTCTTCCTTGTTGGGCCTGATCAGTGAGATGGAACTGTGCCTCTCTGAGCACAGTGAGCAAAGTGTCCATGTCTGGGTTCCCCCAGGTAACTTAGGGTGACCAACCCAAGTTCCTTGCAAAAATTCAAAGGTAGCATTCACCGCTTTCTAGAAAGAACATGGCATGATAACCTGTTCTGTGGTTTTTCCCACTTTGAGTGCCCGCAGCCATCGCTTTTTGCTCATTGTTCTTTTCACAAAGGAGGAATATCCATGTGCATATCAGTCTTTGTCCTGCCCACAAGGGCAGTCCAGCTCCGAAATGCCAGGCAAACCTCCTTTGAACAAGAATACTAACAGCAACCCCAGACATGTGTTTCAGCCTTGTTGGGCTTCATCAGTGAGGTGGAACAGTGCCTCTCTGAGCACAGTGAGCAAGAAGTCCATGTCTGTTTTCCCTCAGATAACTAAGGGTGACCAACCCCAAGTTCCTTGCAAAAATACAAAAAGGTAGCATGGGCCCCTCTCTAGAAAGAACATGGCATGATAACCTGTTCTGTGGTTGTCTCCTACTTTGAGTGTCCGCAGCCATCACTTTTTGCTCACTGTAATTTTTGCAAAGAATGAATAACCATTTGCATATCAGTCTTTGTCCCCCCCACAAGGGCAGTCCAGCACCGAAATGCCAGGCAAACCTTCTTTGAACAAGAGTACCAACAGCAATCCCAGACACGTGTTTCAGCCTTGTTGTGCATCATCAGTGAGATGGCACTGTGCCTCTCTGAGCACAATGAGCCAGGTGTCCACATCTGGGTTCCCAATTGTAACTTAGGGTGACCAACCCCAGGTTCCTTGAAAAAATACAAACATGGCAGCAGGCGTCCCTCTCTCGAAAGAACATAGCATGATAACCTTTTCTGTGGTTTTTCCCATATTGAGAGTCCTTCGCCATCGCGTTTTGCTCACTGTACTTTTCACAATGGAGGAATATACATGTGCATATCAGTTTTTGTCATGTCCACAAGGGCAGTCCAGCTCCGAAATGACAGGCAAACCTCCTTTGAACAAGAATACGAACAGCAACCCCAGACATGTGTTTCTGCCTTGTTGGGCCTCATAAGTGAGATGTAACTGTGCCTCTCTGAGCACAGTGAGCAAGGGGTCCATGTCTGGGCTCCCCCAGGTAATTTAGGGTGACCAACCCAAGTTCCTTGCAAAAATTCAAAAAAGGTTGCAGGCGCCCCTCTCTAGAAAGAACATGGCATGATAACCTGTTCTGTGGTTTATCCCATTTTGAGAGTCTACCACCATCACTTTTTGCTCACTGTACATTTCACAAAGGAGAAATATCCATGTGCATATCAGTCTTTGTCCCACCCACCAGGGCAGTCCAGCACCGAAATGCCAGGCAAACCTTCTTTGAACAAGAGTACCAACAGCAACCCCAGACATGTGTTTCTTCCTTGGTAGTCCTCATAAGTGAGATGTAAGTGTGCCTCTCTGAGCACAGTGAGCAGGGGGTCCATGTCTGGGCTCCCCCAGGTAATTTAGGGTGACCAACCCAAGTTCCTTGCAAAAATTCAAAAAAGGTAGCAGGCGCCCCTCTCTAGAAAGAACATGGCATGATAACCTGTTCTGTGGTTTTTCCCATTTTGAGAGTCTGCCACCATCACTTTTTGCTCACTGTACTTTACACAAAGTAGGGATATCTATGTACATAGCAGTCTTTGTCCCACCCACCAGGGCAGTCCAGCACCGCAATGCCAGGCAAACCTTCTTTGAACAAGAGTACCAAAAGCAATCCCAGACATGTGTTTCTTCCTTGTTGAGCCTCATCAGTGAGATGGCACTGTGCCTCTCTGAGCACAGTGAGCAAAGTGTCCATGTCTGGTTTTCCCCCAGGTAACTTAGGGTGACCAACCCAAGTTCCTTGCAAAAATTCAAAAAAGGTAGCATGCACCGCTTTCTAGAAAGAACATGGCATGATAACCTGTTCCGTGGTTTTTCCCACTTTGAGTGCCCGAAGCCATCGCTTTTTGCTCACTGTACTTTTCACAAAGGAGGAATATGCATTTGCATATCAGTCTTTGTCCTGCCCACAAGGGCAGTCCAGCACCTAAATGCCAGGCAAACCGCCTTTGAACAAGAATCCGAACAGCAACCCCAGACACGTGTTTCTGCCTTGTTGGGCCTCATCAGTGAGATGGTACTGTGCCTCTCTGAGCATAGTGAGCAAGGTGTCCACATCGGGGGTTCCCAATTGTAACTTAGGGTGACCAACCCCAAGTTCCTTGAAAAAATACAAACATGGTAGCAGGCGCCCCTCTCTAGAAAGAACTTGGCATGATAACCTGTTCTGTGGTTTTTCCCATTTGAGAGCCCGCCGCCATCGCTTTTTGCTCACTGTACTTTTCACAAAGGTGAAATATCCATGTGCATATCAGTCTTTGTCACACCCACCAGGGCAGTCCAGCACCGAAATGCCAGGCAAACCTCCTTTGAACAAGAGTACCAACAGCATCCCCAGACATGTGTTTCAGCCTTGTTGGGCCTCATCAATGAGGTGGAACTATGCCTCTCTGAGCACAGTGAGCAAGGAGTCCATGTCTGTGTTCCCTAAGGTAACTAAGGGTGACCACCCCAAGTTCCTTGCAAAAATACAAAAAGGTAACATGTGCCCCTCTCTAGAAAGAACATGGCATGATAACCTGTTCTGTGGTTGTCTCCCACTTTGAGAGTCCGCAGCCATCACTTTTTGCTCACTGTTATTTTTGCAAAGAATAAATAACCATTTGCATATCAGTCTTTGTCCCCCCCACAAGGGCAGTCCAGCAATAAAAATGCCAGGCAAACCTTCTTTGAACAAGAGTACCAACAGCAACCCCAGACATGTGTTTCTTCCTTGATGGGCCTGATCAGTGAGATGGAACTGTGCCTCTCTGAGCACAGTGAGCAGAGTGTCCATGTCTGGGTTCCCCCAGGTAACTTAGGGTGACCAACCCAAGTTCCTTGCAAAAATTCAAAGGTAGCATTCACCGCTTTCTAGAAAGAACATGGCATGATAACCTGTTCTGTGGTTATTCCCATTTTGAGAGCCCGTCGCCATCGCATTTTGCTCACTGTACTTTTCACAAAGGAGGAATATCCATGTGCATATCAGTCTTTATCCTGTCCACAAGGGCAGTCCAGCTCCGAAATGACAGGCAAACCTCCTTTGAACAAGAATACGAACAGCAACCCCAGACACGTGTTTCCGCCTTGTTGGGCTTCATCAGTGAGGTGGAACAGTGATTCTCTGAGCACAGTGAGCAAGGTGTCCATGTCTGTGTTCCCTCAGGTAACTAAGGGTGACCAACCCCAAGTTCCTTGCAAAAATACAAAAAAGGTAGCAAGCGCTCCTCTCTAGAAAGAACATGGCATGATCGCCCGTTCTGTGGTTGTTTTCCCTCTTTGAGAGTCTGCAGTCATCACCTTTTGCTCACTGTAGTTTTCACAAAGGAGGAATATCCATTTTCATATCAGTCTTTGTCCCGCCCACAAAGGCAGTCCAGCACCGAAATGCCAGGCAAACCTCCTTTGAACAAGAATACGAACAGCAACCGCAGACACATCTTTCAGCCTTGTTGGGCCTCATCAGTGAGATGGCACTGTGCCTCTCTAAGCACAGTGAGCAAGGTGTCCAAGTCTGGGTACCCAATTTTAAATTAGGGTGACCAACCCCAAGTTCAATGAAAAAATAAAAACATGGTATCAGGCGCCCCTTTCTAGAAAGAACATTGCATGATAACCTGTTCTGTGGTTTTTCCCATTTTGAGTGTCCGCCGCCATCGCTTTTTGTTCAGTGTACATTTCACATAGGAGGAATATCCATGTGCATATCAGTCTTTGTCCTGCCCACAAGGGCAGTCCAGCTCCGAAATGCCAGGCAAACCTCCTTTGAACAAGAATACGAACAGCAACCCCAGACACGTGTTTCAGCCTTGTTGGGCTTCATCAGTGAGGTGGAACAGTGCCTCTCTGAGCACAGTGAGCAAGGAATCCATGTCTGTGTTCCCTCAGGTAACTAAGGATGACCAACCCCAAGTTCCTTGCAAAAATACAAAAAAGGTAGCAAGCGCCCTTCTCTAGAAAGAACATGGCATGATAACCTGTTCTGTGGTTGTCTCCCACTTTGAAAGTCCGCAGCCATCACTTTTTGCTCACTGTAATTTTTGCAAAGAATGAATAACCATTTGCATATAAGTCTTTGTCCCCCCCACAAGGGCAGTCCAGCACCGAAATGCCAGGAAAAGCTTCTTTGAACAAGAGTACCAACAGCAACCCCAGACACGTGTTTCAGCCTTGTTGGGCCTCATCAGTGAGATGGCACTGTGCCTCTCTGAGCACAGTGAGCAAGGTGTCCACGTCGGGGTTCCCAATTGTAACTTAGGGTGACCAACCCCAAGTTCCTTGAAAAAATACAAACATGGGAGCAGGTGCCCCTCTCTAGAAAGAACATTGAATGATAACCTGTTCTGTGGTTTTCCCATTTTGAGAGCCCGCCGCCATCGCTTTTTGCTCACTGTACTTTTCACAAAGGAGGAATATCCATGTGCATATCAGTCTTTGTCCCACCCACCAGGGCAGTCCAGCACTGAAATGCCAGGCAAACCTTCTTTGAACAAGAGTAGCAACAGCAACCCCAGACATGTGTTTCTTCCTTGTTGGGCCTCATAAGTGAGATGTAACTGTGCCTCTCTGAGCACAGTGAGGAAGGGGTCCATGTCTGGGCTCCCCCAGGTAATTTAGGGTGACCAACTCAAGTTCCTTGCAAAAATTCAAAAAAGGTAGCAGGCGCCCCTCTCTAGAAAGAACATGGCATGATAACCTGTTCTGTGGTTTTTCCCATTTTGAGAGTCTGCCACCATCACTTTTTGCTCACTGTACTTTTCACAAAGAAGGAATATCCATGTGCATATCAGTCTTTGTCCCACCCACCAGGGCAGTCCAGCACCGAAATGCCAGGCAAACCTTCTTTGAACAAGAGTACCAACAGCAACTCCAGACATGTGTTTCTTCCTTGTTGGGCCTCATCAGTGAGATGTCACTGTGCTCTCTGAGCACAGTGAGCAAAGTGTCCATGTCTGGGTTCCCCCAGGTAACTTAGGGTGACCAACCCAAGTTCCTTGCAAAAATTCAAAGGTAGCATTCACCGCTTTCTAGAAAGAACATGGCATGATAACCTGTTCTGTGGTTTTTCCCACTTTGAGTGCCCGCAGCCATCGCTTTTTGCTCACTGTTCTTTTCACAAAGGAGGAATATGCATTTGCATATCAGTCTTTGTCCTGCCCACAAGGGCAGTCCAGCACCTAAATGCCAGGCAAACCGCCTTTGAACAAGAGTACCAACGGCAACCCCAGACAACAGTTTCAGCCTTGTTGGGCTTCATCAGTGAGGTGGAGCTGTGCCTCTCAGAGCACAGTGAGTAAGCGGCCTGCGTCTGGATTCCCCCAGGTAACCTAGGGTGACCACCCCAAGTTCCTTGCAAAAATACAAAAAAGGTAGCAAGCGCCCCTCTCTAGAAAGTACATGGCATGATCACCTGTTCTGTGCTTTTTCCCACTTTGAGTGCCCGCAGCCATCGCTTTTTGCTCACTGTTCTTTTCACAAAGGAGGAAAATGCATTTGCATATCAGTCTTTGTCCTGCCCACAAGGGCAGTCCACCACCGAAATGCCAGGCAAACCTCCTTTGAACAAGAGTACGAACAGCAATCCCAGACCTGTGTATAAGCCTTTTTGGGCCTCATCAGTGAGGTGGAACTGTGCCTCTATGAGCACAGTGAGCAAGAAGTCCATGTCTGTGTTCCCTCAGGTAACTAAGGGTGACCAACCCCAAGTTCCTTGCAAAAATACAAAAAGGTAGCATGGGTCCCTCTCTAGAAAGAAAATGGCATGATAACCTGTTCTGTGGTTGTCTCCCAATTTGAGAGTCCGCAGCCATCACTTTTTGCTCACTGTAATTTTTGCAAATAATGAATAACCATTTGCATATCAGTCTTTGTCCCCCCCACAAGGGCAGTCCAGCACCGAAATGCCAGGCAAACCTTCCTTGAACAAGAGTACCAACAGCAATCCCAGACACGTGTTTCAGCCTAGTTGGGCCTCATCAGTGAGATGGCACTGTGCCTCTCTGAGCACAGTGAGCCAGGTGTCCACGTCTGGGTTCCCAATTGTAACTTAGGGTGACCAACCCCAAGTTCCTTGAAAAAATACAAACATGGTAGCAGGCGCCCCTCTCTAGAAAGAACATGGCATGATTACCTGTTCTGTGGTTTTTCCCATCTGAGAGCCTGCCGCCATCGCTTTTTGCTCACTGTACTTTTCACAATGGAGGAATATACATGTGCATATCAATCTTTGTCCTGTCCACAAGGGCAGTCCAGCTCCAAAATGACAGGCAAACCTCCTTTGAACAAGAATACGAACAGCAACCCCAGACACGTGTTTCTGCCTTGTTGGGCCTCATCAGTGAGATGGCACTGTGCCTCTCTGAGCACAGTGAGCAAGGTGTCCACATCGGGGGATCCCAATTGTAACTTAGGGTGACTAACCCCAAGTTGCTGGAAAAAATACAAACATGGTAGCAGACGACCCTCTCTAGAAAGAACATGGCATTATAACCTGTTCTGTGGTTTTTCCCATTTGAGAGCCCGCCGCCATCGCTTTTTGCTCACTGTACTTTTCTCAAAGGATAAATATCCATGTGCATATCAGTCTTTGTCCCACCCACCATTGCAGTCCAGCACCGAAATGCCAGGCAAACCTTCTTTGAACAAGAGTACCAACAGCAACCCCAGACACGTGTTTCAGCCTTGTTGGGCCTCATCAGTGAGATGGCACTGTGCCTCTCTGAGCACAGTGAGCAAGGTGTCCACGTCGGGGTTCCCAATTGTAACTTAGGGTGACCAACCCCAAGTTCCTTGAAAAAATACAAACATGGTAGCAGGCGCACCTCTCTAGAAAGAACATGGCATGATAACCTGTTCTGTGGTTTTTCCCATTTGAGAGCCCGCTGCCATCGCTTTTTGCTCACTGTACTTTTCACAAAGAATAAATATCCATGTGCATATCAGTCTTTGTCCCACCCACCAGGGCAGTCCAGCACCGAAATGCCAGGCAAACCTTCTTTGAACAAGAGTACCAACAGCAACCCCAGACATGTGTTTCTTCCTTGTTGGTCCTCATAAGTGAGATGTAACTGTGCCTCTCTGAGCACAGTGAGGAAGGGGTCCATGTCTGGGCTCCCCCAGGTAATTTAGGGTGACCAATCCAAGTTCCTTGCAAAAATTCAAAAAAGGTAGCAGGCGCCCCTCTCTAGAAAGAACATGGCATGATAACCTGTTCTGTGGTTTTTCCCATTTTGAGAGTCTGCCACCATCACTTTTTGCTCACTGTACTTTTCACAAAGAAGGAATATCCATGTGCATATCAGTCTTTGTCCCACCCACCAGGGCAGTCCAGCACCGAAATGCCAGGCAAACCTTCTTTGAACAAGAGTACCAACAGCAACTCCAGACATGTGTTTCTTCCTTGTTGGGCCTCATCAGTGAGATGTCACTGTGCCTCTCTGAGCACAGTGAGCAAAGTGTCCATGTCTTGGTTCCCCCAGGTAACTTAGGGTGACCAACCCAAGATCCTTGCAAAAATTCAAAGGTAGCATTCACCGCTTTCTAGAAAGAACATGGCATGATAACCTGTTCTGTGGTTTTTCCCACTTTGAGTGCCCGCCCCCATCGCTTTTTGCTCACTGTTCTTTTCAAAAAGGAGGAATATGCATTTGCATATCAGTCTTTGTCCTGCCCACAAGGGCAGTCCAGCACCTAAATGCCAGGCAAACCGCCTTTGAACAAGAGTACCAACGGCAACCCCAGACAACTGTTTCAGCCTTGTTGGGCTTCATCAGTGAGGTGGAGCTGTGCCTCTCAGAGCACAGTGAGTAAGCGGCCTGGTCTGGATTCCCCCAGGTAACTTAGGGTGACCACCCCAAGTTCCTTGCAAAAATACAAAAAAGGTAGCAAGCGCCCCTCTCTAGAAAGAACATGGCATGATAACCTGTTCTGTGGTTGTCTCCCAATTTGAGAATCTGCAGCCATCACTTTTTGCTCACTGTAATTTTTGCAAATAATGAATAACCATTTGCATATCAGTCTTTGTCCCCCCCACAAGGGCAGTCCAGCACCGAAATGCCAGGCTAACCTTCTTTGAACAAGAGTACCAACAGCAATCCCAGACACGTGTTTCAGCCTTGTTGGGCCTCATCAGTGAGATGGCACTGTGCCTCTCTGAGCACAGTGAGCCAGGTGTCCACGTCTGGGTTCCCAATTGTAACTTAGGGTGACCAACCCCAAGTTCCTTGAAAAAATACAAACATGGTAGCAGGCGCCCCTCTCTCGAAAGAACATAGCATGATAACCTGTTCTGTGGTTTTTCCCATATTGAGAGTCCTTCGCCATCGCTTTTTGCTCACTGTACTTTTCACAATGGAGGAATATACATGTGCATATCAATCTTTGTCCTGTCCACAAGGGCAGTCCAGCTCTAAAATGACAGGCAAACCTCCTTTGAACAAGAATATGAACAGCAACCCCAGACACGTGTTTCTGCCTTGTTGGGCCTCATCAGTGAGATGGCACTGTGCCTCTCTGAGCACAGTGAGCAAGGTGTCCACATCAGGGGTTCCCAATTGTAACTTAGGGTCACCAACCCCAAGTTCCTTGAAAAAATACAAACATGGTAGCAGACGCCCCTCTCTAGAAAGAACATGGCATGATAACCTGTTCTGTGGTTTTTCCCATTTTGAGAGTCTGCCACCATCGCTTTTTGCTCACTGTACTTTTCACAAAGAAGGAATATCCATGTGCATATCAGTCTTTGTCCCACCCACCAGGGCAGTCCAGCACCGAAATGCCAGGCAAACCTTCTTTGAACAAGAGTACCAACAGCAACTCCAGACATGTGTTTCTTCCTTGTTGGGCCTCATCAGTGAGATGTCACTGTGCCTCTCTGAGCACAGTGAGCAAATTGTCCATGTCTGGGTTCCCCCAGGTAACTTAGGGTGACCAACCCAAGTTCCTTGCAAAAATTCAAAAAAGGTAGCATGCACCGCTTTCTAGAAAGAACATGGCATGATAACCTGTTCTGTGGTTTTTCCCACTTTGAGTGCCCGCAGCCATCGCTTTTTGCTCACTGTTCTTTTCACAAAGGAGGAATATACATTTGCATATCAGTCTTTGTCCTGCCCACAAGGGCAGTCCAGCACCTAAATGCCATGCAAACCGCCTTTGAACAAGAGTACCAACGGCAACCCCAGACAACTGTTTCAGCCTTGTTGGGCTTCATCAGTGAGGTGGAGCTGTGCCTCTCAGAGCACAGTGAGTAAGCGGCCTGAGTCTGGATTCCCCCAGGTAACTTAGGGTGACCACCCCAAGTTCCTTGCAAAAATACAAAAAAGGTAGCAAGCGCCCCTCTCTAGAAAGGACATGGCATGATCACCTGTTCTGTGCTTTTTCCCACTTTGAGTGCCCGCAGCCATCGCTTTTTGCTCACTGTTCTTTTCACAAAGGAGGAACATGCATTTGCATATCAGTCTTTGTCCTGCCCACAAGGGCAGTCCACCACCGAAATGCCAGGCAAACTTCCTTTGAACAAGAGTACGAACAGCAATCCCAGACCTGTGTATAAGCCTTTTTGGGCCTCATCAGTGAGGTGGAACTGTGCATCTATGAGCACAGTGAGTAAGAAGTCCATGTCTGTGTTCCCTGAGGTAACTTAGGGTGACCAACCCCAAGTTCCTTGCAAAAATACAAAAAGGTAGCATGGGCCCCTCTCTAGAAAGAACATGGCATGATAACCTGTTCTGTGGTTGTCTCCCAATTTGAGACTCTGCAGCCATCACTTTTTGCTCACTGTAATTTTTGCAAATAATGAATAACCATTTGCTTATCAGTCTTTGTCCCCCCACAAGGGCAGTCCAGCACCGAAATGCCAGGCAAACCTTCTTTGAACAAGAGTACCAACAGCAATCCCAGACACGTGTTTCAGCCTTGTTGGGCCTCATCAGTGAGATGGCACTGTGACTCTCTGAGCACAGTGAGCAAGGGGTCCATGTCTGGGCTCCCCCAGGTAACTTAGGGTGACCAACCCAAGTTCCTTGCAAAAATTCAAAAAAGGTAGCATGCACCGCTTTCTAGAAAGAACATGGCATGATAACCTGTTCTGTGGTTTTTCCCATTTTGAGAGTCTGCCACCATCACTTTTTGCTCACTGTACTTTTCACAAAGAAGGAATATCCATGTGCATATCAGTCTTTGTCCCACCCACAAGGGCAGTCCACCACCGAAATGCCAGGCAAACCTCCTTTGAACAAGAGTACGAACAGCAATCCCAGACCTGTGTATAAGCCTTTTTGGGCCTCATCAGTGAGGTGGAACTGTGCCTCTATGAGCACAGTGAGCAAGAAGTCCATGTCTGTGTTCCCTCAGGTAACTAAGGGTGACCAACCCCAAGTTCCTTGCAAAAATACAAAAAGGTAGCATGGGTCCCTCTCTAGAAAGAAAATGGCATGATAACCTGTTCTGTGGTTGTCTCCCAATTTGAGAGTCCGCAGCCATCACTTTTTGCTCACTGTAATTTTTGCAAATAATGAATAACCATTTGCATATCAGTCTTTGTCCCCCCCACAAGGGCAGTCCAGCACCGAAATGCCAGGCAAACCTTCTTTGAACAAGAGTACCAACAGCAATCCCAGACACGTGTTTCAGCCTAGTTGGGCCTCATCAGTGAGATGGCTCTGTTCCTCTCTGAGCACAGCGAGCCAGGTGTCCACGTCTGGGTTCCCAATTGTAACTTAGGGTGACCAACCCCAAGTTCCTTGAAAAAATACAAACATGGTAGCAGGCGCCCCTCTCTAGAAAGAACATGGCATGATTACCTGTTCTGTGGTTTTTCCCATCTGAGAGCCTGCCGCCATCGCTTTTTGCTCACTGTACTTTTCACAATGGAGGAATATACATGTGCATATCAATCTTTGTCCTGTCCACAAGGGCAGTCCAGCTCCAAAATGACAGGCAAACCTCCTTTGAACAAGAATACGAACAGCATCCCCAGACACGTGTTTCTGCCTTGTTGGGCCTCATCAGTGAGATGGCACTGTGCCTCTCTGAGCACAGTGAGCAAGGAGTCCACATCGGGGGATCCCAATTGTAGCTTAGGGTGACCAACCCCAAGTTCCTTGAAAAAATACAAACATGGTAGCAGACGCCCCTCTCTAGAAAGAACATGGCATTATAACCTGTTCTGTGGTTTTTCCCATTTGAGAGCCCGTCGCCATCGCTTTTTGCTCACTGTACTTTTCTCAAAGGATAAATATCCATGTGCATATCAGTCTTTGTCCCACCCACCATTGCAGTCCAGCACCGAAATGCCAGGCAAACCTTCTTTGAACAAGAGTACCAACAGCAACCCCAGACATGTGTTTCAGCCTTGTTGGGCCTCATCAGTGAGATGGCACTGTGCCTCTCTGAGTACAGTGAGCAAGGTGTCCACGTCGGGGTTCCCAATTGTAACTTAGGGTGACCAACCCCAAGTTCCTTGAAAAAATACAAACATGGTAGCAGGCGCCCCTCTCTCGAAAGAACATAGCATGATAACCTGTTCTATGGTTTTTCCCATATTGAGAGTCCTTCGCCATCGCTTTTTGCTCACTGTACTTTTCACAATGGAGGAATATACATGTGCATATCAATCTTTGTCCTGTCGACAAGGGCAGTCCAGCTCAAAAATGACAGGCAAACCTTCTTTGAACAAGAGTACCAACAGCAACCCCAGAC
Organism: Ambystoma mexicanum; assembly: GCF_040938575.1. Classification (NCBI taxonomy): domain Eukaryota; kingdom Metazoa; phylum Chordata; class Amphibia; order Caudata; family Ambystomatidae; genus Ambystoma; species Ambystoma mexicanum. The sequence goes on from NC_090924.1 coordinate 404,579,398, forward strand.
ATGTGTTTCATCCTTGTTGGTCCTCATAAGTGAGATGTAACTGTGCCTCTCTGAGCACAGTGAGGAAGGGGTCCATGTCTGGGCTCCCCCAGGTAATTTAGGGTGACCAACCCAAGTTCCTTGCAAAAATTCAAAAAAGGTAGCAGGCGCCCCTCTCTAGAAAGAACATGGCATGATAACCTGTTCTGTGGTTTTTCCCACTTTGAGTGCCCGCCCCCATCGCTTTTTGCTCACTGTTCTTTTCACAAAGGAGGAATATGCATTTGCATATCAGTCTTTGTCCTGCCCACAAGGGCAGTCCACCACCGAAATGCCAGGCAAACCTCCTTTGAACAAGAGTACAAACAGCAATCCCAGACCTGTGTATAAGCCTTTTTGGGCCTCATCCGTGAGGTGGAACTGTGCCTCTATGAGCACAGTGAGCAAGAAGTCCATGTCTGTGTTCCCTCAGGTAACTAAGGGTGACCAACCCCAAGTTCCTTGCAAAAATACAAAAAGGTAGCATGGGCCCCTCTCTAGAAAGAACATGGCATGATAACCTGTTCTGTGGTTGTCTCCCAATTTGAGAGTCCGCAGCCATCACTTTTTGCTCACTGTAATTTTTGCAAATAATGAATAACCATTTGCATATCAGTCTTTGTCCCCCCCACAAGGGCAGTCCAGCACCGAAATGCCAGGCTAACCTTCTTTGAACAAGAGTACCAACAGCAATCCCAGACATGTGTTTCAGCCTTGTTGGGCCTCATCAGTGAGATGGCACTGTGCCTCTCTGAGCACAGTGAGCCAGGTGTCCACGTCTGGGTTCCCCATTGTAATTTAGGGTGACCAACCCCAAGTTCCTTGAAAAAATACAAACATGGTAGCAGGCGCCCCTCTCTCGAAAGAACATAGCATGATAACCTGTTCTGTGGTTTTTCCCATATTGAGAGTCCTTCGCCATCGCTTTTTGCTCACTGTACTTTTCACAATGGAGGAATATACATGTGCATATCAGTCTTTGTCCCACCCACCAGGGCAGTCCAGCTCCAAAATGACAGGCAAACCTCCTTTGAATAAGAATACGAACAGCAACCCCAGGCACATGTTTCTGCCTTCTTGGGCCTCATCAGTGAGATGGCACTGTGCCTCTCTGAGCACAGTGAGCAAGGTGTCCACATCAGGGGTTCCCAATTGTAACTTAGGGTCACCAACCCCAAGTTCCTTGAAAAAATACAAACATGGTAGCAGACACCCCTCTCTAGAAAGAACATGGCATGATAACCTGTTCTGTGGTTTTTCCCATTTTGAGAGTCTGCCACCATCACTTTTTGCTCACTGTACTTTTCACAAAGAAGGAATATCCATGTGCATATCAGTCTTTGTCCCACCCACCAGGGCAGTCCAGCACCGAAATGCCAGGCAAACCTTCTTTGAACAAGAGTACCAACAGCAACTCCAGACATGTGTTTCTTCCTTGTTGGGCCTCATCAGTGAGATGTCACTGTGCCTCTCTGAGCACAGTGAGCAAAGTGTCCATGTCTGGGTTCCCCCAGGTAACTTAGGGTGACCAACCCAAGTTCCTTGCAAAAATTCAAAAAAGGTAGCATGCACCGCTTTCTAGAAAGAACATGGCATGATAACCTGTTCTGTGGTTTTTCCCATATTGAGAGTCCTTCGCCATCACTTTTTGCTCACTGTACTGTTCACAAAGGATAAATATCCATGTGCATATCAGTCTTTGTCCCACCCACCAGGGCAGTCCAGCACCGAAATGCCAGGCCAACCTTCTTTGAACAAGAGTACCAACAGCAACTCCAGACATGTGTTTCTTCCTTGTTGGGCCTGATCAGTGAGATGTCCCTTTGCCTCTCTGAGCACAGTGAGCAAAGTGTCCATGTCTGGGTTCCCCCAGGTAACTTAGGGTGACCAACCCAAGTTCCTTGCAAAAATTCAAAAAAGGTAGCATGCACCGCTTTCTAGAAAGAACATGGCATGATAACCTGTTCTGTGGTTTTTCCCACTTTGAGTGCCCGCAGCCATCGCTTTTTGCTCACTGTTCTTTTCACAAAGGAGGAACATGCATTTGCATATCAGTCTTTGTCCTGCCCACAAGGGCAGTCCACCACCGAAATGCCAGGCAAACTTCCTTTGAACAAGAGTACGAACAGCAATCCCAGACCTGTGTATAAGCCTTTTTGGGCCTCATCAGTGAGGTGGAACTGTGCATCTATGAGCAAAGTGAGCAAGAAGTCCATGTCTGTGTTCCCTGAGGTAACTAAGGGTGACCAACCCCAAGTTCCTTGCAAAAATACAAAAAGGTAACATGGGCCCCTCTCTAGAAAGAACATGGCATGATAACCTGTTCTGTGGTTGTCTCCCAATTTGAGACTCTGCAGCCATCACTTTTTGCTCACTGTAATTTTTGCAAATAATGAATAACCATTTGCATATCAGTCTTTGTCCCCCCCACAAGGGCAATCCAGCACCGAAATGCCAGGCAAACCTTCTTTGAACAAGAGTACCAACAGCAATCCCAGACACGTGTTTCAGCCTTGTTGGGCCTCATCAGTGAGATGGCACTGTGCCTCTCTGAGCACAGTGAGCAAGGGGTCCATGTCTGGGCTCCCCCAGGTAACTTAGGGTGACCAACCCAAGTTCCTTGCAAAAATTCAAAAAAGGTAGCATGCACCGCTTTCTAGAAAGAACATGGCATGATAACCTGTTCTGTGGTTTTTCCCATATTGAGAGTCCTTCGCCATCGCTTTTTGCTCACTGTACTGTTCACAAAGGATAAATATCCATGTGCATATCAGTCTTTGTCCCACCCACCAGGGCAGTCCAGCACCGAAATGCCAGGCAAACCTTCTTTGAACAAGAGTACCAACAGCAACCCCAGACATGTGTTTCTTCCTTGTTGGGCCTCATCAGTGAGATGGCACTGTGCCTCTCTGAGCACAGTGAGCAAAGTGTCCATGTCTGGGTTCCCCCAGGTAACTTAGGGTGACCAACCCAAGTTCCTTGCAAAAATTCAAAAAAGGTAGCATGCACCGCTTTCTAGAAAGAACATGGCATGATAACCTGTTCTGTGGTTTTTCCCACTTTGAGTGCCCGCAGACATCGCTTTTTGCTCACTGTACTTTTCACAAAGGAGGAATATACATTTGCATATCAGTCTTTGTCCTGCCCACAAGGGCAGTCCAGCACCTAAATGCCATGCAAACCGCCTTTGAACAAGAGTACCAACGGCAACCCCAGACAACTGTTTCAGCCTTGTTGGGCTTCATCAGTGAGGTGGAGCTGTGCCTCTCAGAGCACAGTGAGTAAGCGGCCTGAGTCTGGATTCCCCCAGGTAACTTAGGGTGACCACCCCAAGTTCCTTGCAAAAATACAAAAAAGGTAGCAAGCGCCCCTCTCTAGAAAGTACATGGCATGATCACCTGTTCTGTGCTTTTTCCCACTTTGAGTGCCCGCAGCCATCGCTTTTTGCTCACTGTAATTTTCACAAAGGTTGAATATCATTTGCATATCAGTCTCTGTCCTGCACACAAGGGCATTCCAGCACTGAAATGCCAGGCAAATCTTCTCTGAACAAGAGTATCAACAGCAACCCCAGCCACGTGTTTCAGCCTTGTTGGGCCTCAACAGTGAGGTGGAGCTGTGCCTCTCCGAGCACAGTGAGCAAGGAGTCCACACCTGGGTTCCATCAGGTAACTTAGGGTGACCAAACCCAAGTTCCTTACAAAAATACAAAAAGGTAGCAGGCGCACCTTTCTAGAAAGAACATGGCATGATAGCCTGTTCTGTGGTTGTCTCCCACTTTGAGAGTCTACAGCCATTGCTTTTTGCTCACTGTAATTTTCACAAAGAATGAACATCATTTGCATATCAGTCTTTGTCCTGCCTACAAGGGCAGTCCAGCACCGAAATGCCAGGCAAACCTTATTTGAATAAGAGTACCAACAACAACCCCAGGCACGTGTTTCAGCCTTGTTGGGCCTCATCAGTGAGTTAGAGCTGTGCCTCTCTGAGCACAGTGAGCATGGAGTCCACGTCTGTGTCCCCCAGGTAACTTAGGGTGACCAACCCCAAGTTCGTATAAAAAATACAAAAAAGGTTGCAGGCTCCCCTCTCTAGAAAGAATATAGCATGATAACCTGTTCTGTCATTTTTTCCCATTTTGACAGTCCGCAGCCATCACTTTTTGCTCACTGTATTTTTCTCAAAGGATAAATATCCATTTGCATATCAGTCTTTGTCCCGCCCACAAGGGCAGTTCAGCACCAAAATTAAACATGTAAAGAGATATACAGACACACACACACATACACATTTATTGCATACACAATTTAGTTGTGCACATCGTCTCAGAGCAAGAGGCCAAGAAGCACGCCCCATGAAGTCATGTAGACATACCATGAGAAAGGAACAAGAAGGGTAACATGTTTCCAACAAGAAGTCTTAACACTAACTGCCGGTTGAACAGTCAAAAGGGAGAGATGGTTAAGTTGGTGCCAACCTTTTAGGTCTCGTGAGAAATGATGCAAAGTATTTTTTTTTTTTGTTTCCACACTGTTCACACCTCACAATTCTATTGGTCCCCTGTTAAAACCCCATCTGCCACAGTCACTGGCTGCCTGGTTCCCTCTGGGTTCTACAGGGCACCAGCCCCACCTCGCCCAGTCCACCCCCCTCCTCGCACTTTTCCAGGATTCAATTATCACCAATCCACCTATTCATTTCCTGAAGAATTATATAAGAGAAGATTATACAGTCCATGTGAATCAGACTGATTGGACGATAAGACTTGACCTCATTTGTGGGACCCTTCTTATACAGTGGGATAATGGTTGAGTTAGACCAGATTGGAGGATAAATCCCACTGCTAGCAAAAAGGGGAAAGACAACGCTCAAGATCTGAACCCACATGTCTTGTAAGAACTTACAACCTTGAGAGGGAATAATATTAGGACCTGGAGCTTTACTGCATGCCAGGTGGTCGAGAAGCTATGGGGGTTCCCATTCCAGTGGATACGGAAGGAAACCTCTGTTCTGGGCATCAGACGTGTCAGATGGAACTTGGCCCCATTGATCAATTTGGAGGCATCTTGTCCCCTCCCCATTCCCCGGAAGGTCTGAGAAAAGTGGTTAACCAACTCTCCCTTTGCGATGTTTAGTTTGATTGGCAATGAGGGTTTTATAGGTTTTCCTAATTTTGCAGACCTCTGCCCTCCCACTACCCTGCCTGACCCTAGATTGCAATAGACCCTTCAAATCTGTGCATTCTTTGCGAACCAACCCAGATTTTCAGATTTGTAGGGCCTCTTGTTATCATTGGCTCTCTTAGCTTTGGTCATGTAAAAGAGCAAAGAAGCTGTCAGTTGCTTGTATAATTCACCAAAATTCACGCCAGGAGGTAGGATGGACTCGGACTCTACCCATAGGTATTCGGAATTTCATACAAACCCCTGTTTGCTGTATTCTGTTCAAACCACTCTGATGTGGACTCCTCCAGTCTGGGGCCCCACCTGATTCTTACTTTGTTTGTCCCGTCATCCTCTGCCCCTACCTCCATGAGCCCATCTCTATCACTATTATCGCAGGGTATTTTGATAAACAAAGAGCATTATTGTTGCTTTCCACCCAGGGGCAGATTTCAAAGTCACCATACGATGCCCACGCGTCAATATGAAGACAAATATAGTCTATTACAGAACATGTCCCTCTTGCTACTTAGGTGGGCTCAAAAGTCGAGACTGAAGCAATCGTGTTTGGTCCATGCCGGTAAAATACCGGCACCGCCTTGGTGGAAAGGGGAATTACCGCCCTATTCCAAGGTTGGTGGGGCAGTAATTCCCCCCTTCCCCCATTCCCATTTTTGCCCCATAGGGCATAATGGGAATGGGGAAGGTGCTAATTACGGCACCGCAAATTGCGGTGCCGTAATTAGCTCCCTGGGTCCCTTTGCGGGTTGGTTTTTAACGCCTGCAAAAAGCAGTAAGTAAGGCGGTAAGGATTTACCGGTACCGGTAAAACACCGGTACCGGTAAACCCTTACCGCCTACCGTGTAATGAAGCCCTAAGTCCAGGTCTGTACAAAGGTTTCCCAGCCTCCTTCCTTTAGCAGCAATCTTGGCTCAGGATTGGGATCTTTTGTTCAGCAAGTCTTTCACCCTGAGCTTTGTCAATCCCTCCACAGGGACCCATTTTGTCATTCATGTCCCCGCAAATGATAACTTCATGTTGATCCTCTAAATGAACACTAGCCTCCCCCTCTACAGTGGATAAGAGAGATACAAATTCTGCAACATTTTTATAGCATGCATAAATATTGATAACTCTTAGCTTTTTTCCATCTAGCAAGACCATCTTTTTCTGCACTTTTGAAAACATGTAAGTAGCCCGATAGTGCCCACGTTTCAAAGGACCAGGTTTCCTGCAATATGATAAGATCATAGAGACAAAGGACATGAAGTCCAGACCACCAAATTCTGTGGCAAGCCGGCCACGTTCCAGCACACCTTTGACTGGTCTTCTTTTGTATAAATGCCAATTGGCAATGATTTAGCACATGCTAAACAGAGCTACTGCTATTTAGCAGAAAGGAGCTAAAGATGTGTGAGGGGACGTAATCTTGAAAGAATATGTGATCCCAGGAGGGTGATTAAAAGACTCCCACTTTTCCTTTCAGGAATAAGGGCTGTAGGAGTTTGACGAGGTTGCATGGCAATGGAAAAAGGCAAACTACGAAATAAGGGAAGCATACTCATCTGCACACTTAAATGTTAGGGGGAGGCTGAGGATGTGTGAGTTGGAAATCATGGGATGGAGTGGTATGTGTAATATGATCATAGCTGGGAATGATGCAAAGGGATTCTGTGGAGCATAGTTGTGGCTTTCTTGATTTTCTTCAATCTTCTCTTTGGATACCTCTCTCCAGTAATTCCTTGTTGGTACGGGGTGGTACGAAGCCTTTCCTAGTCTGAGCATTCTCTGCCCAGCTCTCTGCATCTTGGTGCCTGTCTACCAGTGCAGGTGCAGCAGGTTGGAGGCACACGTTGCTGGACTGAGCAGGAGCTTGGATGCAGGACCAGTGCTAAATGAAAGCTATTTTAGGCAGATGCCTAAGGTACCACCGACAAAAGGGCAACAGGGATGCCAGTATGGCCCTAAGACTTGCCCCATCACAAGGTTGGGCCTGGGAGGGTCAAAATGACACTTTGCCTCAGGAAGCATAAATCCACGAACACATATCCAAGCACTTACCAACCCAGATCCAGCAAGGGTTTCCTTCCAGGCACCCAAACTGGAGAACAACAATTCCCACCACAAGAATACTCCCCAAACTCAATTCCTTCAGTAAGTGCCTCTAACCTGCATCCCACATGAGGCCAGGGGTCGGCATGGGAAGGTATGGTCAGACCCTCATTATCTTTTATTATTATGTTATTATTTTTAGGGTATTTATTGAGCGCAGAAATAGCTTCGAGAAGCAACAGAGCACTTTCCAGAGGCATACAACAGTATAAAATAGAGTGCTTTACAAATCATAGGGGCAAGGCCACAGCGAGGGAAGCAGAGATAGAAAAGAGAAGAGAGCTTACAACGGGGGAGGGGGGCGCAAGGCAACATGGCTGCCTGGGAGCTACAAGCAACCAGGGACGGAAACAGTGGGGAGCAGATCACCCGGTCTCCGGGACGGTGGGGAGTGGAGCGGATGGACCTAGGTGCAATTTCATTTGCAAGCGCGATTAATGGTACTTCTTGGCAGGTATTCTACAATTTCCATCAGTGCATACTGGTGCCACTCTGCGAGAGGCAGGTACTCAGTGATTCTGGACACCTGCACTCCAATTTTACATAAGGCCAGCCACTTGCACCTTGGCAGGCAAACAATCTGCCAGGGACAAGCTTGTGAGAGGCTAGCACCAAGCCACCATTGTGTTTGTAGTGCCTGGTTGGGTGTTTTGGTATGTCAGTGCTCCTATATATAGCTTTACATCACTGTCCACAGGAATCCTGAAAGTGCTGGCGGTGATAATCGGAGGTGGTGGGGATTTTCCGAGCCCGATGGAGTAGCAGAAGTAAGGAGGCAACATTATAATAAAGTATGTTGGTTGCTATATAGCACTTTCACAGCCCTCTGGCCATCCCAAAGCATGGCAGGTGAAGGGAAGAAAGGGATAGGAAGTAGTAGTGAAAACACGCATGCTCAGTGTGCATCCTGAGTGATTTCACCCACCATAGTTTATACCGCTTTTGTCAGTTTATTTGTCCGTATTCACTGCGCATGTCCCTTCTTGCTTACCTGCCGCTCCTCAGTCTACACGTTCTTCCTCTGTTTGCATGTCCCTATATGTCACTGAGCCGTGAACACGTACCACTCCTTCGTTTGTGTATATGTCCATGTTCAAGCCTGCGTCCCTCTTAAGTGCACACATAGACACGTCCTCTGTTTGTATATCTCCTCAGTGTATCTGTCTCTCCCTAGTATTCATGCCCCTCCCCGGGGCGTATGCCCCTCCCCGGTGTGTATGCCCCTTCTCAGCATATATATGCCCCACCTCGGTGTACATTTCCCACTGTATGGACAACACACCTAGAGGTCCCCACCAACCAAACCAGAATGGTTTTTCTTGCTTCCACTTCACTCGCAAGAACCTCCCCTTCCAGGTGAGCATGCGCCCCCCCACCCCCGCCCCTAGCGCATGTGTCTGCCACCTTTGGCTCCCTACATATTTTGGGCCATGGGAGCCAATTTATGAATTTCCCAGGGGGTGCCGCTGAGATTTTCGGGCAGTGACACTGAAAGGGTATTAACATTGTAAGAGTTTGGCTTTCGCGGGGTATGCCCAGGCTGGGAAGCACCTGCGTTACCGGCTCCTCTCCTACCAACCCTAGCCAGCATATGGTGAGTAGGGATTGACAATGGGAGTCATACTCCAAAGCATCTGGCGAGCCGCAGGTGGCAGACCCCTGTTCTAGCCACTACCTGAGATGCCTCTGCACACCAACCCACCCATGCAAGAACAAACAAAGAAATGATGAGCTGGACTAGAATTTCTGTAGCACACTAACAGGAGTTAATATTTGTATTTATAAGTGAACTGGGACACTCATGCACACTTTGTGACTTCTTTTACTGCCTGTTGTCAGTTTTGAAGTCACGCACGCTTATTGGAGGATTCTCTAGCCACTGCGTGTGACGTCATAACGGTCACAGGCTTTATACGTCCGGCAATGTCACTCGTGCAGCCTGGGACGCAACTAAATACAGATTTCATCGGGATGAGGAGTAATGTTGTGGTTTTGATGTGGTGTCTAATTGGCTTCGGCAGCCTCTAGCTCGTGTTGCGCGTGCAGCCGCAGCAGTGTAGCACAATCGCATGCAAGCCTAAAATGTCACTCCGGTTTGAACCTCTTTGTGGGTCCTGAATACGTGCCTCATTACGAGGTAGGTGGTAAGGGATTACCGGCACCGGTAAGGACACCGGTGCCGGTAATCCCTTACCACCCTATTCCGAGGTCCTTTAGCGGGTCCCTTCCTTAACGCCTGTATGGAAGGGACCTGTTAAGGGACTTCAGAGATAATAACGGTACTGCAAATTGCGGTACCGTTATTAGCTCCATCCACATTCCCATTGAGCCCTATGGGGGCTCGAATGGGAATGGGGAATGGTTCCCGGAATGGGGACCTACCGGGTCCTCCAAGGTTGGAATGACCCGGTAAGTCCCTATTATGGGAACCCGGACCCGGAATGCGGTAAGGGGGGTAGCCATGGTGCTGGCAGCACCATGGCTACCTCCTACCTTGTAATGAGGCCCGTGGTGTGAACAGCATACGCGGACAATACAACCCAGGTGTTAAGGGGTTAACGGCGCCGTAAAAGGTGTCGGTGCCGTTAAACCCGTAACACCTGATTACGAGGTCCCCTTGCGGGTTGCACTTTAACGCCTGCTTTTAGCAGGCATTAAAAAACCAACCCGCAAAGGGACCTAGGAGCTAATTACGGCACTGTAATTTACAGTGCCGTAATTAGCGCCTTCCCCATTCCCATTGAGCCCTATGGGGGCAAAAATGGGAATGGGGAAGGGCCAATGGTGAATGGGGAATTACCGCCCCGCCAACCTTGGAATGGGGCGGTAATTCCGCCATTCACCATGGCGGAGTTGGTAATTTACCGGCGTCAACCATGGCGCTAATAGCGCCATGGTTAACGCCAAGGTCGTAATGAGGCCCAATGCATTTCCTAGCCTAACATCATGTAATGCAGCCTAACCAGCTAAACAAGCTGTAGAAAGAGAGTTTTGCTTGGATATAACAAATACATGAATTGATGTTTCCAAAGTCAAATAGAGCATCCACTGTTGTTGTTGGGTGATCTGCTGGGCAAGGTATGGCAAGAATAATCACCACTAAATCTTTCTACAGCCCACCCTTAATGACAACACATTTTGACATTACGAGAATGGTGGTAGCCATGCCTGTATGGCAGTCACAGCTACCGCAATGCTTGCAACCGGCCCCGCCACCCGCGATTGGGCAATAACTGGCCCATTATGAGTTGAATGGGCTGGTAATTGTCCATTCGCGGGTGGCGGTAATGCCGGTCTCCCGTTCCCCATTCTGCCCCATAGGGGGGTGGGGAGCATGGTTGAACGGTGCCGGTGCAATCACGAGTTCCGCTCGCGGGTGCCACACAGCCCGCCAGGTAAGACCTGGCGGGCTGTCAGGAATCCGTAAGCAGAACTCATAATGTGGCGGGCGCTATGAACGGTGCCGGTGCCTTACCGGCACCGTTCATACCATCACCGTCAGGGTCCTAATGAGGTACTTGCCTCAATGGAGCCACATCTGCTAACCTTATGATTTTGTTGACAAGAAGACAATGGGCCTCATTACGAGTTTGGAGGTAGCCATGCCGCTTTTAGCGGCATGGCTACCCCCCAACCGGGTACCGGGTACCGGATAACGGGTCCCAGGAATAGGGAATTACCGGGCCATTTCGACCTTGGAGGGCCCGGTAATTCCCTTTCGCGGGACCCGGTACATCCCCATTCCCATTTGAGCCCCCATAGGACTCAATGGGAATGGGGAGGATGGTAGCAGCGGTACCATTCATTACAGTACCGTTGCTGCCATCCTGTTTTGCTAGCGGGTGCCGCTCTCACACCTTGTCTGACCAGGCGTGCAGAGCAGCACCCGCGAGCAGAACCTGTAATGTGACGGCAAGGTAACAACAGCGCCGGTAGCACTACCGGCGCCGTTGTTGACTTACCGCCACAGTTATAAGAGGCTCAATGGTGTGTGGTTCAAGTTACGTCAAAAACGGTATTTACTTCACCATGCTGGTAGACTGTACCCTATCTTGTTGTGTGAGCAGGGCATTTCCAGGGAGGCCGACTGCCCACTGTAATTTCATATACGGTTATATATGTAAAGGGCCCTCTCACTGCGGGTAGGGTAAGTGTGAAATGCAATATTTGTTTAAGCCTGCTCTGATTCTTTTAGTATTCCCTCCCCACCCCCCTAACCCCTCTAACCGTCCCGCAATAATCGTGGACCGTTTGTGTCACCGATAAAAGAGATGACGACATCTCTTTATGAATGATCGTCTACGATGCCGCAGTCCCAACCTGCCATACAAACACGTTGGTGCGTGAAATTTACAAGCTCCCTTCAAGTACCCTGAGGCTTTCCTGCAGAATTGTGGAATTGCAACATACCGTTGGCATGGTTACGGTGTTTTCAAGCCGGCATCAGCTTCGCTGGTTTCCACTTCGTTCTGCTGTAAGTGCCAGGCTCTGGCTGTGCAATTTACCAGCACGGACGCAGGGGACTGCTGGAACATCGTCAGAGGAACTCGAGCCAATCTGGATACAAATAAGGACAAATAATACCTACCTGATCCCAATATGGTGCTCTGAATGAGACCTGCGCCTGCCCTTACAAATCATGCTTTTATGAACATTCTGGGACATGTGGGCGTCATGGATCGCAGCGCACGTAGCCGGCCTAGGGCCAGATGCATCATGGAGGTGGTGCGTTGCTTTGTCAGACCCTCAATAATTTCTTCGGACCAGTGTAGCCCGTGGCCCAAAAAGGGGCTGCCTAGTAAGGGCTACATGATTGTCCCCTCAGGGAAAACCTATAAAGAAAGACAGGGAAAGCAGAGCTGATTAAAGTATTTTATTAAATGTGGTGTGTGCTTTCTTTCTGTGTGTTTATGCGTTTTAACAGCCAACCACGGGCTGGATGGAATGTTCCAGAAAGGAAAACAAAGGGACAGAAATCCCCTGCTTAAGAATATGCTGGCCATGGGAGAAAAGGTTTTAAGAAGGATTTAAAAAAGAAAAGACACTTGAAAAAGACAGTTGAAGAAAAGGAGAAACAAAAAAAGAAGGAAGAAAGAAGAAGAAGAGAGAAAAAAAGAACTTAACTCTTAACTCCCAGGGGAAGGGGAGAGGGAGCGCTGCCTCGAGCAGCCCCTCAGCACAAAGACATTAAGGGCTTGAGTGTGCAGAGCCCCTCAGAGAGCGTAGCGTGGTGCCGAGCTGCTTGGCAGGGACAACTCAGCTACCCACAGGGCCATGACGGGTGCTGGCACGTCCAGGAGCCAGACCAGACGGGCCCAGGAATAACAAAGGGCCCGGCAGCATGCATCAACAGCATGCGTGGGGATGTCCGGCCCCAAGATGGACAGCCGAGTCTGGGCAGCGTGAGAGGGGTGGGCCAAACTGGTGTAAAAAAAGAGTTCAAAAGGACATCCTTCAGAAGCTAGCCTGCCACAAAGGAACCGAGTGCTGCAAAGCCTGCTCAGGTTCTTTGTAAATGAGGTGAGGCATTTGTCTTAAATTCACCAATGTAGATGTGCCTGGATGGTCCCCACACACGGGCCTGCACAATGAGTGAGAGGAAAAGGAGTCTAGGTCTGCAAAAAGCAGAGACTGGCCTGTCAACACTTCGGGGCCCCTGGCCGAGTGAGGGAGATGACCAGGGTAAGTAAAAGCTCCACGCAAATCTACAGCAGTTGAGGAGACGTGAGGAACAGACAGACATTGCTGATTAGCTGCTGCGTTGTTCAGTTGGTGGGTAAGAGATTCTTGTCACGCACCGTGATCTATGCCTGAGAAGAAAGGCTTCAGATATAATTTAAGAACCGTTCATGAAGTGCTACACGTGGATAGATTCCCGTAGGGAGAGACTGACACAATGGGATTCAGGGAGGAAAAAGGGGACAAAGGAACAGTCACTAAGACATGTGTTCAAATTGAACTGATCAAAACCCTCTTTGATCATTAAACTAAAGAGGACAAAAGCGAGGGGATAATTAAGAAATTCTTCCCAGTCAAAACAGCTATTCATCCCCCACCTCCCTTCCATCGATGGATCTATCCTCAATGGCTTCAGTTTCTATGCATCTAATCACTCGGATTTGCCCATGGAAATGCCCCAAACAGACATAGCTAACTCAACTTTACAGGATATACCCTTAGCTGTATTTTAAGATATTGAGGAATCTTTTCGCTTTATTTATTTATTTGTTTATTTATTTGTTTATTTATATAGCGCACCGAACCCTTAGGTATCTGGGCGCATTTCTTACAGTTACATATGTTACGCAATACAGGAATTCATTAAAGTGCATCACAAGTAGGTACAGAGATGAGCAGTGAAGTAAGACGTACATGTTACTGTGTCTCCTGCTTAAGAAGACACATTTTTGCATTTTTCCTGAAGTTGAAGTAAAATGGTTCTACTCTTAGGGCTAGTGGCAGCGTGTTCCAAATGTTTGCTGCTAAAACCAGGCAACTGCTGCCCCCTGCCTTCTGTAGCTTAAATTGGGGATCTTAAGGCAGTGTGGTTGTGAGGATCTTGTTGGTCGATCTGAAAGGTTTCGTGAGAATTTGTCAGTCAGGTATTTGGGCGCTAGGTTAGAGAGACATTTGTGGGCAAGTGATAACGTTTTGAATGCAATTCTCTGATTGACCTATAGCCAGCACACACTACGCCTCAACTCCGATATATGGTGAGATCTGGGGATATTCATCGCAGATCTAAGCACCTTATTTTGGAGTATTTGTACGTTTTTTAGGTTACGCTGGTTGGTTCCTAAGTGTAAGGCATTGCAATAGTCTAATTTGGATAGGATGAGAGCCCTGGCTATAGCGGTGCAATTGGCTGTGGACAAAAAATATCTACAGGCATTAATTAGTTTACAGGTGTAGGCTGTGGCAGAGGCTGTTGCATTGACTTGTCTTGTCAATGTTAATGAGGAGTCAAGATAAATGCCTAACGTTTTCACTTCCTTGGAGACATTTATGTTGTCGTCGTCAATATTAAAAGAGTTGCATTGTCTATCTAATCTATTGAGTCTTGTTTGGGATCCTATGAGGAGTAACTCTGTCTTATAGTCCATGTTTAGGCATCCAAGCTTGTGTGATAAGTTGTGTATATGATTTAGGAGTTTTTAGTCAATGTTATAGTCACCAGTGATGGGGATGAGAATTTGAGTGTCATCCGCATAGTTTGTGTAGGAGATACCCAAATGGTCTAAGTCATCGAAGAGGGGCTTCATGAAAATATTGTAGAGCGTCAGAGAGACGCAAGAGCCCTGGGGGACTCCACATGTGACTGGTGCTGGCTCGGCTGACGCAGTGGGTGCGAACACTCTCTTGTATCTGTTATCCAGAAATGACTGGATCCATGCAGTCGCTTTGTTGGCGAAGTGGGCTGCGGTTGAGAGGTGGTTGCATAAGACTTTATGATTTACCAAATCAAAGGCAGCCGATAAGTCCAGTAGCAGTAGGAGGGCTAGATTGCCTTTATCTTTATGTCATCCATTTGTGTTTTTAAATCTATGAGAGCTGTTTTGTGTCGTGTCTGGGTCTAAAGCCTGATTGTCAGAGGCCTAAGAGGCTTTTACTTTCAAGATGTTCCTTAATCTGAAGGTAGGCTGCCCTGTCAAGGATTTTCAGAAGGAACGGTAGTTTAGTGATCTGTCTGTAGCTTGTGCGGATGTTAGGGTCAAGGGTAGGTTTCTTTAATAAAGGGACGACCCAGGCATCTTTTAGATTAGTGGGGAATGTGCTATTTACAAATGAGGCATTGATTATTGAGATAATGAAGGGTGCGAGATCCCTTGCTGCCTCTTTAATGATCGTTGCTGGGCAGATGTCCCCCTGACATCAATATGGTTTCAGATTCATTATTATGGCTTCAACGCCCTTAGTGGAGAAAGGTGAGAACTTGAACAGATTGTGTGGATCGGGCAGTGTCAAAGTGTACAAAAAGAAGTAGTGGAACTATGTTCCCTGCTGGTCTGCACCCACTCCCCAAAAAGCCCATCACCACTCCCCCTCCCACACACAATACAATGCACCTGCTGTTTAAGCAAACGTTCAGTGTAGTCCACTGAAAGTGCAAGTTTCAACTTCTTCCTACAATGTTATCTTAAAACAAAACCGATCCAGAACGGTTTCTTTTGAAAATAAAGGTATAGGAGCAGTAAAATTTAATTTTGAAAAGTAGAGGAACACCGCTCCCAACTGCTCCCGCTCAGTTCAACCACTGCGATAGGGTGAAGATGCGGAAGGCAGGAGCTGAGATGTGTCAGAGGTAAGGCTGAGTTTTTTTATTCTAATTTGGCTTGTAGAAGCTCAATTTTGTCTAGTAGCGCTTTCTGTATATTGGTACACCATGCAGTGTTGTTAAACGGGATATCATATCGTGCCTCCTTTATTATATATATTGGCCTAAACCCAGTCGCTCTGCGAAGAAAACTGCGTTGCAAAGTTCCGATTCTAGATCGACTTGGCTGCCATTTTAGGTCCATCCGCCATTTTGATTTCTATTCCAATGTAACTCTGTGTTCTAAAATGGTGGACAGTGTTTCCCGCTTGTAACTGAGCCGTCCCGAACTTTGAACGTTAGTTAATGTATAAACTGTCCGTTGGCCGAATGCTTGGGTTGAGTAAAGAGATCTTGTCCCATGCCTGACTTGTAGACAGAGGATTGTCTGCACCAATAAGTCTGATCCACGGACATACATCGACCACAATGTTATACAAATACTGAACGTGAACACTAGCTGAACTGCATTGTAAAGGACATGTGTTAAGGCTTATTATTAAATCCGAGAATACACTGTTGCCATTGTGACTTGTTTGTATGTGAATTTAGGATGATCCATGTGCATATTGTCGGACAAGCCAGAAGTGAACTCAGCACAAACTCTAGACCATGGATTATTAAATTGCAGAGGGGCTGGACATTATGATCACAAATGTATAAAATGCACAACTGTTTAGATGTCCAGTACCTCTCACTTCTCACACCGAAAGGGCTGGTATTCGCTGTGATGTACTGAGGGCCAGATAGCTATCTGTATTCTGACTTTGTTTCTTTCTAACTATACAGTTTTAGAATAAAGATCTGTGAATCTTTATAAGCCCGTGTTTGGTGTATTTTCATTTTGTGGTACTCAGCCTCGATATTTCCTTTTGCTTTTACAGATGGTGCCCAAATAGGGACCCTCATGATTGATGCCATCTCGTTGAAGGTTAACGCGGCTATCGGACCGGGATCGGGCAGTGAAAAAGGGGGCCCCTTTCTTGGATGAGATGCGATACCTCAGCAGTACTGCATGACCCGATCCCTGGACGGTGAGCACGCGGTCCGAGACGGCATCTTGACGAGGGTCCATACATCGAGGCGGGCAGATTTGCCGAAATCACCAACCACGTGGGACCTTTGATAGCTCTTTGAAATCCGATCGGACCTCCTTAGAATTTGATCAAGTGAGTCATGACCCGATTCTTAAGTATCCTGATAATTTCTTTTGGTGCATTGCACTCGCGATTACAATTATTGACTAGGCAACACCAGTATTCTGATATGCCTGGGAAATTGTCTGCCTGCTTCAGGGTGTTATTCCGCAGTGACAGGCAATCTTTGGAATTTGGCCAACCGGTGCCAATGGAGGGGTCACCGGCGTGTACTATGTACTGTAAGCACGGCATTGGTAGTATAGTGTTTAATGATATTTGGCACAGACAAACTAGACATGCTTCCGAACTTCAGTGGCCAATCAATGGTAGTTTTTAAATTCCTCGTATTGAATATTTAGAATCTATATTATTAAAGAAAAAGGCTAGACCTGCAGCATTTGATGTATTACAGAATTGGAAGAGAGAAGCTTTGCAGCAACTTAAGAGTAGGAAAAAACATACGTGCCGTCATATGACGAACGCCGAAAAAGCGTTGTTATATGATCAAAATAAAAAGTCTGAGTCAGTTAGGAATATGGATAGGGCTTTTTCACTTGGTATCCAGAAAATGTATCCTTCTAAAGACTTTCATGTATCTGATGAGCTGATTGACAAACTTCTAAATGAACGAAGGCCTGGTGCCACTGCGCCACCTCCGTATGTTCCTCCTCCTGCTGTTTTGCCTCTTCCTGCTGTTATTCCTCCTCCCATAGCTCCTCCTGCTCCTCCTATTGCTCCTCTTGTTGTTCCTCTTCCTCCGGCTGTTGTTCCTCCTCTTGTTGTTGCTCCTCCACCTGTTCCTCCTCCTTTGCCTGCTGTTACCGGTTTGGTGGGTTTTCCTGCTGCACCAGTGACAGCACCCTTTTCGCCGAATGTACAAGGTTTGCCTACTCTTCCTCTTCCAAGTGGCCCTGTACCACTTGTAGTTGATCGGGGAGTGGTATCGAGGGTCGTAACTCGTAATACTGTGTCTCCAGAGAGAGCGCATGAATTGACTGCATGGGCTAGACACTACATGGAGAAGGATGAACAAGCTGATGTTTTTGCCACACTCTCTAACTTAGACAATTTTCCTGAGAAAAACGTTTTTATTGAAGGGTTGGGAATTCATTTACGTATAATGTGGAACAGATTAAATGATATAGATCTCCCACAAGGGTTGAGGGATCTGAATATTCTAGCATATTCAAGAGATACTGCGGAGAAAGTACATGAGCATGTCGAGAGGGTTTGTCAGGAATGGCACTCTGTCAAGAGTGGCACAGGGTACCCAGGAAGGTTTTGGGTGGCTGTGCTGAAGTAAGGTAGCAGATAGGCACACACAGCAGGAAGTTCAACAAGAAAGAAGAGTAGGAAACAGTAGCTGTGAACCAAAAGGGGCAAAAGATACAAAGGTACAAACAAACTGGATTCCCTCTTGGGGTGTATGCTGAAATGGGAAAGAGTGCTCCATGAACCTTAGGAAACTCCAGCCTTCTGCACAGATTGCTATAACAGAGGCCCACGCTGTATGCTCATGGCTGGGAACAACAGCAGTGGGTGTCTGTAACACTGAAAACACGACAAAGGAAGGGGAAGAGGTTGCCTGCCGGAACCAACAGGCAAGCTCTGTACAAAGGGATTACATAAGACACATGAGAAGACAAGAACAGAAATATCCAGCGAAAAGGAAGTCAATGAGCAATCTAGCAGAAGGAAATGAAGGAAAGGCAGTTAGACTGAAATAGATAACCCAAGGCACCCAAGGTGGAGTAAAGAGGACACAAGGAAGAGAACAAGGAGCAGCAGTCAGGAAAACAGAAGGCTGCAAACTAGGAAGCAGGTCTGCAGTCAAGAGTGGTACTAGGTGCAGGCAAACTGTATTGGACTGCGGAGGACTGTAGTAGGCTGAAAGGCAGGGAGTCCAGAAGAACAGGACAGAGAGAGATTAGTAGTAGGCGACAGACAGAGAGCCCAAAAGAATAGGGCCGCTAGGTAGGGAGCCCAGAGGAGCAGGGCTGTAGGCAGCGGAGGGAGACAGGCAGCAAGGAAGGAGCCCAAAGGACACGGGCTGGAGGCAGCAGAGGGAGCAGGCTGCAAGGAAGGAGCCCAGAGGACAAGGGCTGTGGGCAGCAGAAGGTTGCAAGCTGCACGGTAGGGAGCCCAGAGGACAAGGGCTTTAGGCAGCCGGAGTGTGGCAGGCTGCAGGGCAGGGAGCCCAGAGGACAAGGACGGTAGGCAGCCGGAGAGAGGCAGGCTGCAGGGCAGGGAGCCCAGAGGACAAGGAGTGTAGGCAGCCGGAGTGAGGCAGGCTGCAAGGCGGTCTGCAGAGGACTAGGACTGTAGGCAGCCGGAGTGAGGCAGGCTGCAGGGCAGGGAGCCCAGAGGACAAGCACTGTAGGCAGCCGGAGTGAGGCAGGCTGCAGGGCAAGGAGCCCAGAGGAGCAGGGCAGCAAGGAGTGAGCCCAGAGGAGCAGGGCCGCTGACTGTAGAGGGCTGCAGAGGACTGTAATAGGCTGCAAGGCAGGAAGCCCAGAGGACAAGGGCTGTAGGTAGAAGGCAGCGGAGCGTGATCGGCTGCAAGGCAGGGAGCCCGGAAAGGGCACTGGAACAAAACAGGATGATGCAGCAACAGGAACAGCATACAAAGTAAAGGGTCAAGGCAAACAGGAGCGGGGAGAACTCAAGATGCAAGACCCTGTGCTCCTGCTGGCAGCTGCTTATATACAGCCCTGCCCTGTTCTGAGGCAGGCTAATTGACAGCACCTGTAGCAGCACACCTGAAGACAATCTGCCTCCTCCCTCTCTGGTCCTGAGCAGGTGGAAGCAGCACTGGCCGCTAGGGCTTCTGGGGATTGTGGTCCCAATAACGATGAATGAGAATAGCCATGAATTGAGGACTGCAGCCAGGTGCATTATGGTAAATGTAGTTAATTGAATAAAATAAGAAAGAACCAAAGTTGAGCAAATGGAAATAAAAGACCAAGGCGTGAAAAGGAGTTGTTCAAGGAGTATTAGGAGGATAAATGAGTACCAAGTAGTCCATGATGGTTGCCAAGGCGTGCACCAGCGGTGCGGGCATGACAGTATGCCCCTCTCCATGCCCCTCTCCAGGCCCCCTGAAGACTGACCAACAAGAAGAGCACGTCCAAGGCCTGGCACACCGCGAGAGAGTCTTATACCAAAAAGGCACATCATGAAGCACCAAGAACTGTTTAATGCTGCACGGTGAGAGTCTTGAAGGGAGGAGACATTACCAATGTTTCAAACCTTTGAGGTATAATTCAGAAAAGACAACTTCTTAGGGACCAAAAACCCAACAGTGCATTCATGAACTGAGGAACTGTGGAGATGTGCTGCAGACTCAATGGCATATATTGCTTTGAAAGAAGTGGTCTTCCTTAGGACTGGCAATGGTACAGTGCTAAAAGATGGAACCAGAGATTCAGCTGAATTGGTTGCTCTAAGACGGTCGTCCAAATAGTTAGAAGCAGCAATGGCAACATGAAGATTTGTGACAGAGACTTCAGGAGTAACAAATGTTGCAGGAACACAATGAGTTGCAGGAAGATCAGGAATGGCAGTAGGAAGTTCAGATGCTGTAACAGATGGAAGTATAGGTGTCACAGGAGCACTAGCCGACAGGGACGCAACTGAGACTGATGGCGTCGTGACTGGTAGTTTAGGTGCTGCAGAGGCACCAACAGGATCTACCGGAGCTGTAGCCTTAATAGGAGAACTTTTAACTGGCTTTGCAACAGGTACTGTCCTTTCAGGCAGAGAGGAAGGGGGTGCTTCGACTGCAGTAGGAGTGATCTGAGATGAGGCATCAGTAGCAGATTCAGGAGTACTAGCAGGGGGAGCAGCAGAGATAGGGCTAGCAGATCGTGTAACAAGTAGCATGGTGGATGTAGGACCAGGAAAGGGTAAGCCTTCCGAAGGCTGGCCCGCAAAGTCTTGTGTGCCCAAGTTGATACATGGATCTGGGGTATTGAGAGTAGGCAAAGTTAGATTCCAGACAGGTACTGGGTATGTTTCAGGATCTGACTCCTGGTCAGGAGTGCCAGTGTTCATAGAAGCAGAATACATCTCAGATCTGGTCCCTTCAGTAGAGGCTGTAAGTGGGAGTAAAGGACTGACATCAAGGGCAAGAATGGAACAATCCTTTGACTCAGCGGAATGTCCAGTCAGATGATTACACTTGATCTTTGGTGTAATGGCCGTGTGAGCGATCTGGCCCACTGGAGGAGTCCATTCTTCACTATCTGAACGACAGCCTGTGTTACTGTGGCTAGTAAGTGAATGAGCGGTGTCAAGCTTTAACTGGTATGTATATGCCAAGTTCAGGTCTTCCAACTGCTCTGTATAAGTCTGTATCCTCTTCTGTGTTACCAGTACAGGCCTTAATCTGTTAAACTCTAAAGACAGAATGTCGGGTGTTGGACATAGTGTCAGATGGTCTGGTAAATTGTGTCCCTTAGCTAGATTCTTATAATGCAGATAGACAAATTCATCATAGAGGTCTTCGGTTTGTCTTTTAAGGCTTAAAAGTTGTTCTTGTAACAGGTATGTTCCATTAGCCTGTTCTACAGCTTCAGAATCTGGTGCAGCAGAACATTCAGGTGTTGCAATAGGAAGACTGACCTTAGAGTTATCATGGTTAGTAGTTACTGGGGAAGCATTAAGACAACCGATGGTCAGTATTGGTCTTTTGTACCCAGGACCAGCTGCACTAACCTCAGGATACTGAATGCCTTGTCCGGTTAAATGAGTGTTTACAGCAGTCAGGGGAGGTTGTGTAGCTTGCCAAGCTGATCTTGAGCATATCACTTTGGCAACAGCGTACACTGGTTGAGAGTCTGCCACAATGAGTGCAATATCCTTGGCTGTAGCAGTGTTACGACATTGGTCCTGAGACAGGGTAGCCTGGGATAAAGGAATACAAGGTTTGTGTACCGGCTGAATGTCGAATGTAGTGTCAGAAGAAATGCCAGAAACCGCATGAGTGTTTTCTACTGGTTGGGCTAACAAAATCTGCAGGAATTCATTTTCTTGCTGTAGCTCTTCTATAGATAGAGACTGCGGATCATAGTTGCAAATGTCATAGTAGTTACACATGGAAGGGTCAGCGAGCCAGTGAGTGTAGTACTGTGCTTGTAAACCTTTGTTTACTAGGGCGAGTCTGTCTTTTAAACTATGGTTTTTGTTTGCAGTCCTTAAGAAAACTTTAGATTTTTGCAGAAGTTTCTTGAACCGAAAAGAAAGCATCTTTGGTCTGTGTGTGCCCTTCCTGCCTATGGAACAAGAATCTTTTTGGTCTTGCATTCTGTCAGGAATGGCCCTCTGTCAAGAGTGGGACAGGGTACCCAGGTAGGTTTTGGGTGGCTGTGCTGAAGTAAGGTAGCAGATAGGCACACACAGCAGGAAGTTCAACAAGAAAGAAGAGTAGGAAACAGTAGCTGTGAGCCAAAAGGGGCAAAAGATACAAAGGTACAAACAAACTGGATTCCCTCTTGGGGTGTATGCTGAAATGGGAAAGAGTGTTCCACGAACCTTAGGAAACTCCAGCCTTCTGCACAGATTGCTATAACAGAGGCCGACGCTGTATGCTCATGGCTGGGAACAACAGCAGTGGGTGTCTGTAACACTGAAAACATGACAAAGGAAGGGGCAGAGGTTGCCTGCCGGAAACCAACAGGCAAGCTCTGTACAAAGGGATTACATAAGACACATGAGAAGACAAGAACAGAAATATCCAGCGAAAAGGAAGTCAATGAGCAATCTAGCAGAAGGAAATGAAGGAAAGGCAGTTAGACTGAAATAGATAACCTAAGGTGGAGTAAAGAGGACACAAGGAAGAAAACAAGGAGCAGCAGTCAGGAAAACAGAAGGCTGCAAAGTAGGAAGCAGGTCTGCAGTCAAGAGTGGGACTAGGTGCAGGCAAACTGTAGTGGACTGCGGAGGACTGTAGTAGGCTGAAAGGCAGGGAGTCCAGAAGAACAGGACAGAGAGATATTAGTAATAGGCGACAGACAGAGAGCCCAAAAGAATAGGGCCGCTAGGTAGGGAGCCCAGAGGAGCAGGGCTGTAGGCAGCGGAGGGAGACAGGCTGCAAGGAAGGAGCCCAAAGGACACGGGCTGGAGGCAGCAGAGGGAGCAGGCTGCAAGGAAGGAGCCCAGAGGACAAGGGCTGTGGGCAGTAAAGAGGTGCAGGCTGCAAGGTAGGGAGCCCAGGGAACAAGGGCTTGGAGACAGCAGAAGGTTGCAAGCTGCACGGTAGGAAGCCCAGAGGACAAGGGCTGTAGGCAGCCGGAGTGTGGCAGGCTGCAGGGCAGGGAGCCCAGAGGACAAGGACGGTAGGCAGCCGGAGAAAGGCAGGCTGCAGGGCAGGGAGCCCAGAGGACAAGGATTGTAGGCAGCCGGAGTGAGGCAGGCTGCAAGGCGGGCTGCAGAGGACTAGGACTTTAGGCAGCCGGAGTGAGGCAGGCTGCAGGGCAGGGAGCCCAGAGGACAAGGACTGTAGGCAGCCGGAGTGAGGCAGGCTGCAGGGCAAGGAGCCCAGAGGAGCAGGGCAGCAAGGAGTGAGCCCAGAGGAGCAGGGCCGCTGACTGTAGAGGGCTGCAGAGGACTGTAATAGGCTGCAAGGCAGGAAGCCCAGAGGACAAGGGCTGTAGGTAGAAGGCAGCGGAGCGTGATCGGCTGCAAGGCAGGGAGCCCGGAAAGGGCACTGGAACAAAACAGGATGATGCAGCAACAGGAACAGCATACAAAGTAAAGGGTCAAGGCAAACAGGAGCGGGGAGAACTCAAGATGCAAGACCCTGTGCTCCTGCTGGCAGCTGCTTATATACAGCCCTGCCCTGTTCTGAGGCAGGCTAATTGACAGCACCTGTAGCAGCACACCTGAAGACAATCTGCCTCCTCCCTCTCTGGTCCTGAGCAGGTGGAAGCAGCACTGGCCGCTAGGGCTTCTGGGGATTGTGGTCCCAAAACGATGAATGAGAATAGCCATGAATTGAGGACTGCAGCCAGGTGCATTATGATAAATTTAGTTAATTGAATAAAATAAGAAAGAACCAAAGTTGAGCAAATGGAAATAAAAGACCAAGGCGTGAAAAGGAGTTGTTCAATGAGTATTAGGAGGATAAATGAGTACCAAGTAGTCCATGATGGTTGCCAAGGCGTGCGCCAGTGGTGCGGGCATGACAGGATTTTTGAGCATAGAAGGGAGTTGGAAAGGTTGCAGTGAAGATATTGATGGTGATAGTTTGGATGCTATGTTAGTACAGAAACAGTTCTTTCCTTGTCATAAATCAATAAATGGGGAAACACGAATTTGTACAAAAGATGCGATTAGGTGGATTTTAGACATGTCGATAACTCCCGTAGAAGTATATGACACGTATAGTCAGTATACGCCAGAAATGCAGAGGAAAGTGATACAGGTAATGGTAGAATACCTGCAGGATGAATGTATAAAAAGAAATATTTGTTGTCCCGCAGAATTATTGAATACTTATAAGAGAGCTTTTTCATTTGACACTTCTTCAGCTGCTTTAGCGCTTGATTTAGCTTTGTTGCTCAGTAAGGGTTCGGAGTTGTCTACTTCTCAGTTGCCTATGAGAGAGGTTCCTCTGACATTTGTCCCGAAAGTTGAGATCCCTGCTAATGTTGCAGCAGGTACACCGGCACAGGATATCCCTGGACATTATGTGTCGCAGTGTGTTCATGTCCCGTTCTCGAGACAGGAAGTGAACACCATTAAACAATCTATTCCCGATATTAGGAAGAATCCAACAGGGTTCTACAAAGAGATAGAGTCTGTCTGGCAATCATCAGTATTCACCTTGAGTGATATTGATTTGTTATTTCCCGTACTCCTACCTGTTGATTTGTGGAAACAGATTAGAACTGTAGACGATGTACCAGGGTTAGGAGATACATGGGATAATATGGTTAGACTAGATAGAGAAAGGCCAGCTGGCGAGAGACCGCTGCAAGTAATACTAACATTGCCTGATAGAATAGTTAAGAAATTGAAAGCAATAATCCCTGAAAGAAGGATTATTTGGGACAAGCTTACTGCTTGTGTCCAAGGGAAATCTGAGGGTGCTACCGAGTTCTTTAATCGGTTTGAACAAGTATTTTCAGATTTTAGTGGACAAGATTTGAGCACGGAGTCTGGGAAACGACTATTTGTGGACACATTTGTGCGTGGATTGCTTCCTGACATCCAGTCGCAAATTATGTCTTCAGAGAGCGCTTGGCAAGCTTAGTCTCAGTCAGAAGTATTGCACATGGCTCAATACTATGAGAATCGTGTCAACAATGAAAAAGAAACAGTTGAAAAGAGAAAAGGCGACTTAAAAATAAAAGTCCTATTACAGCAAAATGTTCACAGTTTAGGGGTCAGTATGCTCCACAGGCAAATGCGCCATTTTTGACTACGAACTGTGGAGAGAATTTGTTGGGTTGAATCTGTTGAAGGAATCAAATGCGGTAATTCATTGTTCTTCTGATGGAGTGCGTTTGACGATTTCACCACAGCAACTTTCTGTCTCTCAGTTCTTGACCAGACCTTTGCCGCCGGAATTCAGTGATGTTCCGGGGTGCTTGTGGGCAATTGATGATAATGATGTTGGTGTATTACAAATTGAACCTGGTAAGATTGTTTTGAAACATGGAGTAAAGTTGCCACATATTCCCCAGTATAAGATTTCGGTTGATGGTGAGCAAGCTTTGAAATGCACAGTCTCCGATTTTGTGCATTGTGGGGTAATTGAGGAAATTGCAGGTTGTTTGTGCAATAGTCCGATTTTACCCGTGTACAAAAAAGGTGATAATACAATTCCTTTTTGTTTCATTATTGATCTATTGCCATCAATAAGATTGTTGCACCACAATTTCCCATTGTGCCTGATGTGATGACAATATCGACTATGAATCTGGCTTCAGCTACTCACTTTAGTGTTGTGGACCTTAAGAACGCCTTCTTTAGTATTCCTTTACACAAAGATAGTAGATACTAGTTCGCGTTCACCTTAGGGGGACGCTCGTTTACTTTCACCCGTGCGCCGCAAGGTTACACAGAGAGTCCTAGCATCTACAGTAGGGCTTTGAAAGAGCAGCTTGACACACTTGAGTTGCCTACCACTTGTACACTGCTTCAGTATGTAGACGATCTACTCTTAGCTGCTGACTCAGCGAGCGCCTGTAAGGAGGGCACTGTGTTGTTGCTTATTCATCTAGCACGACATGGACACAAAGCTTCACTTAAAAAGTTTCAGTATTGTCGACAGGAGGTCGCCTATTTAGGCTATCTCCTGTCAAAGGAGGGAAGACGGTTGATACCTGAGCGGATAAAAATAATTTCTGGCATGTCTGTCCCAAATACACAGAAGGAAGTCAGAGCCTTGATAGGAATGTCTTCTTACTGTAGGCAGTGGATCCCCAATTTCTCGTTAACGATTAAATCAATGTTGGCTTTGACGAAGAAGGGCATTTCTTCACAATTGCCGTGGAACTTGGAACACCAGCAAGCGTTTGATTTGCTCAAGACTGCACTGTGCTTGGCACCAGTTTTGGCACACCAAATTATGAAAAGGCCTTTCGTGTTGTATGTGCATGAACGTGATGGATGCGCTTTGGCTGTATTAACGCAGGAACATGGAGGGAAGAATAGGCCGTGCGGCTACTTTTCTTCCGCCCGTTATTCTGTTGCATGCGCTTTGCCAAGATGTTTGAGAGCTGTCGCTGCTGCTGCTGCGTCTGTGAAACAGAGTGAGGGAATGGTCCTAGGTCATGCTTTAACCCTGATGGTACCTCACTCTGTAGATGTTCTATTAAACAGAACACAAACGCAACACCTCACCTCCGCATGATTGACGAGATACTATTTGATCTTGTTTGCACTGCACATCAAAATTCAGATGTGTTGTGTTCTTAATCCGGCTGAACTTTTACCTATGCCACAAGGTACTGCTTGCAGTGACGAAGAGTCACATGACTGCCTTTACACCACAGAGCAAGAGACAAAAGGCAGAATCGATCTAAAAGATATTCCTTTGAACAATCCACAAGGGGAGCTCTTTTTTGATGGCTCCTGTTTCAAACTTCCGGATGGTACATCCACGGCTGCTTATGCAATCACCACATTGAGCACGGTTGTGGAGACCAAAAGAATCACGCATAACTCTGTGCAGGCCGCAGAAATTCTATAGCATTAACCCGAGCTTGTGAACTTTCCGAAGGGCTTACGGTAAATATATATACTGACAGTCAGTATGCCTTTGGGGTGGTTCACAACTTTGGCAGACTTTGGGCAGAACAAGGTTTCTTGACCTCACATGGCACTAAAATCCAGTACGGCTCCTTGATAGTATGGTTACTCTCAGCGCTTGCACTCCCTACTCAGTTAGCAATTATGAAATGCGCAGCGCATCAGAAGATTATAGATAATGTGAGAAAAGGGAACGCTTTTGCTGACCAGATAGCCAAACAGACTGCCACTGATCTCTCTTCAGAAATGTATACTTCAAGGGAAGCCAAAAATGCCTGTACTTTGGGTGAGGGTATTGAATCTGTGAAAGACATTCAAGCTGATGCCACTTTAGAGGAATCTAAGAAATGGGCTGAGGGTTTGGCAAAATTGGTTGATGATGGGTGTTGGGTGGACAAAGTAGAAGGGAAATGATTACTGCCAGATGCATACATTACGATGATGGTTGCTATGGCTCATGGTCCCACCCATATTTGTGTGCGAAAAGTTACCAAAATGTTGCAAAATGTGTGGGTGAATGATAAAATCTCCAAAGTAGCTGAGCGCGTTGTTCAAAACTGTATGATTTGCTTGCAGCATAATGTGAGAAAGGGCACATCGACTCCTAGAGGTAGCTTTGGTCCACCTTCTGTCCCACCTTCTGTCGAGGTGATACATTTTGACTTTATTGAAATGGAGCATTGCAACAATTACAAGTACGTAATAGTGGTTGTCTGCGCTTTTAGTAAATGGGTTGAAGCCTTTCCTGTTAAAGATGCCACAGCTATGACAATGGCAAAGACCATGCTGAAGGAATATTTTCCTAGGTTTGGTTTGCCAAGAGTCATCTGGTCGGACAATGGTCCACATTTTATCACTGCTGTAATTCTGCAGATATGTGCGGGATTACAGATCGATAAACGGTTCCATTTGGCTAGACACGCTCAGAGTGCTGGTTTAGTAGAAAGACACAACGGCATCATCAAAAACAAGCTCGCTAAAACGTGTGCCAGTACCAAACTAAAATGGCTGGACGCCTTACCGATAGTGTTATTGTCTATGAGAACGACCCCTCAAACTAAGACTGGGCTCTCTCCATTTGAGATGGTCATGGGTAGGCCAGCTAACATTTGGAACCTTCCTAGGACCCGCTCGCTCTGCGACATTGATTATGTACTTCTTTCTGATTATTGCGGACAGTTAACTAAACTCTGTATTTGATTTACCAACAGGTGCGAGAAGCTCTACCTGTTAGGTACGAGGGCCCAGGTCACAGCATCCGACCTGGGGAGTGGGTGCTTATTAACGCATTTCAAAGAGCATCCTGCCTCGCACCCCGTTGGCGGGGCCCACACCAAGTTCTTCTGGTTACACAGAGGGGAGGGCTGGAAGCACTGGATACACGCGTCCCACATCAAGCAGATTCCCTTCCCTTTGCCACACGATACAGAAGACACAGTTTCCCATACCTGTGCCGTAACCAAAAATCACAAAGCATCAAACAGCATTGAGAGTGCATCGGAGACTCTCCCTGAGCCCGTGGGGCCTGGGGAAACAGCAGTTTTATCTCCACACTCTCCCACAGTTCCTTTTGCAAATCTTGTTTCAAATCTTGTCTCAAATCCTGTTTTGGGTTCACCGCTTCCATCAGGAAGCAACTGCACGTTGTTTGCAGATCACTCAGTACCAGGGATCACAAGGTACGATTTGCGTCCGAGGAGTTAGACTTACTGCACGGTTTGGCTGTGCCATCAAGGAAAATCATCGAAGGGCTTGTCTTTTTGGCCCGATCTTTTGTACGTAAGGGGATTCTGTTGGCTAGGGTTTGGGAAAGGGCTAAGAAAAGGCTCGATCTGGAGATCGCCAGCAAATTAACTTTTGTGAATTTGTTTAAAGAAACAATGCCTGCAACCGCTCCCACTCGTACGAAACAGATAAGAGACTGTGTGAGCGACCGTAATAATGAACAATCAAATGCCTGGGCCCCGAAAATGTATTGTTGTCTTGTGATCATTTTAACTGGTTTCACAATAGTCATTGCTTTAGGATTTTGGTATTTGGAAGAAGTATATCTGCTTGAAATTCTGTTACCCACTGAAAATGTACCTACTGTTTGTGCACCTTTGGTGCATCTACACACTCTATCTCCTAGAGACTCTCAGCACAGACAGAGTTACCATAACAATACTCTAATACTTATCATGAATGCCACACATGCCATTTTTAACATGTCCAATTGCTGGGTCTGCTCGCATTTACCACAACACGGGGATAAGGGGCTGGTTTGGTCCTTTGACTACTGGATGCTATGCTTCTCTAAGGGCACTATTCTTTGGCCGATGGAACGATAGCATCTCGGGGAACTTTGATGGAACTAATTTGAATGACTTTGAGAAATGTATTCTAACGCCCCTGGGATGCTCACTCTTTGCGAACAGGAGTAAGCCTAATGTTGCTTCTATTAGGCCTTCTGATAGACTGTCCCATCCTTTTCAATCTCTGATCTCTTTCAAGATGGCTCCTATAGGCAATGGGGATGCCACGCCACCTTCTTATACTGTTAACCACAGCCCCGATTCAGTTTATTTCTGCATACAGAGGAATGAAACTCAGTCAATGGGTGATTTCTCGGAGTGCGCCAACGTTGCGAACTTGACTAGTGAGGACAGACCTTTGTATGTACTTTGTTTGCGGTGATGTAGCTTTCCAATGGTTACCCAGGGATTGGCAGGGAACTTGTTATTTAGGGATTCTGTTACCCGGGGTATTCATTGCTAGCACTGTAGAAATTTTAAAGGCTCGTCCTAGGCAGGGTGAGAATGGTGATACTTCAGTACAAGTTCTGGGTGACGTAGCTAAATCCTTCGTACCATTTTGGGGGAAAATACCGAACTCTGAGGATATCAGAAGACTAGCAAGAGTACTGGAGAGGACCATCAACCGGACCACTGACATACTCTATAACATGACTTTAGAACAAAAAGCAATAAGGTTAGTAGCACTTCAGAACCGGATGGCATTAGACATCATCCTGGCTGAGCGTGGTGGGGAATGGGAATTAGTGGGGTCCGCTTGCTGCGTTTTTGTGCCAGATTCCTCCTGAACGATTTTTAGGGCAATACAAAATCTGCACGTCCTTAGTTCAGAAGTGCATGTTCCCGAGGGAAACTGGGATCTTAGTGCTTGGTTCTGGGACTTCTTACGATCTTGGGGATGGAAGCTACTTTCGGTCTTGCTGATTATTTTAGGTATTCTGTTGTTTTTCTGTTGTTATATACAATGTCTTCCTGGTATATGTTCGATGATAGGAGGATGTTGTGCACAAGCGATGGGTATATTAGGGCACAAGGTATACGCCCCAGAGTAAATGTCTAATGAATTTGTGCTGAAAGAAATCTCAGTATCTGACCTCATGGTGATCGATATCTCTGATGATAGTGATTCAGGGTGTATGGACATTGGGACGTGGAGTTACTCGTAAAGTGACTAGAAGTAGTTTTGCGCTTGGCTTAGGCCAAAAGGAGTGTTTGTTAAATGGGATATCATATTGTGCCTCCTTTATTGTATATATTAGCCTAAGCCCAGTCGCTCTGCGAAGAAAAGCGCGTTGCAAAGTTCCGTTTTAGATCGACTTCGCCACCATTTTAGGTCCATCTGCCATTTTGATTTCCTTTCCAATGTAACTCTGTGTTCTAAAATGGTGGACAGTGTTTCCCGCTTGTAACTGAGCCGTCCTGAACTTTGTACTTGTCATGATGCCTACCCCCGGAGCACCAGGACAGGCC
The DNA here is from genome assembly GCF_040938575.1 of Ambystoma mexicanum. Classification (NCBI taxonomy): domain Eukaryota; kingdom Metazoa; phylum Chordata; class Amphibia; order Caudata; family Ambystomatidae; genus Ambystoma; species Ambystoma mexicanum. The sequence goes on from NC_090924.1 coordinate 404,610,165, forward strand.
CAGCACCCCCGGGAGCAGGCATCATGCCCTCGGGTAAAAGCCCAGCGCCCCCTAATAGGGGCTCTTTGGACTTTGTCCTGTCGCCTTTGGCGCCAGGCTCATGTTGGACATCAGTCCTGGCGCCTTAGGCGCCAGGCTCATAAAAGAGGGTGTGTGGTGCACTTACCTGACGCAGACCATGCTGTATGAAGCCTCAAGCCAAATGAGGCTTAGGAGGGACTATTTTCTCAAAGGAACTATTTTACTTGGGTGGGGACCGTGTTAGAATACTTACTTAGTACTAATACTTTTATTAAGTACTAAGTACTTAATACTTAGTAAAAAACTTCTTCCAAGGCTATTTAAACCACGCCCGGACTGCCACACGTGCTTCGCGTTGCTCTGCATCTAGCAGCTGAACGCTCACCGTGCCTGCTCCTGCATCTTGCCTCCAGCCACACCCGCCTCGATCTTGGGATACCTGAAAGGAAGGAAGGGAAGAGAAAAGGTGAAAACCAAGAACTTAATCTAATTTCTTACCTGTCTCCGGAATCATCACACCAGCGATCCAGAAGATAGACATTCTTTACAAGCATTGCGCTACTTGTAGCAGCGCCGCGCATCACTCACCTGCCTCGTGGGCTCTTCACTATCCACCGCAACCTTCTGGGTATTCTGCCACATCTCTGCACCTGCAGGGGAGAAGAAGAAACAAAAGGTGAGCAGGAGGAACAAATGAGGAAAGCCTGATTTTTCGTCACAAGACTTACCTGGCCATATTTGACGGAACCACTCCTCATTTCGGGTCGGCGCCACTTCTTGGCCTGGTACCGCACCCCGGCCCCTAAGGGGAAAAAGAAAGACATTACTAGAGGGATTCAAAGACATTTAAAGGGATCATTTTATCACAAACTCACCTGAGTTTATCTCCGGCCATATCCCTCAAAGCACCCACTTCCACTCTGCACCTGAAAATAAGGACAGATCGCAGGTTAAGAAAAGCAAACTAAGAGAAGACTCTACTCTGGAACTTTTTAAACTGCTTACTTACGGCATTTCGCCTTCCGAAACCAGGGAAGTAACTGGTCAAATACGCGCCCCTGCACCAGAAGCAGGATGGAGAGCTCATCCATTCAAACATTAAGGTGAACCTTGATTGGGGATTTCGGAGGTGGTCAGAGAAGAGCAAAGGGGAGGTGGGAAGCAATCACAATACTCTGCAGTCAGTTAATCCCCTTTCTCCACCTACAGAAAGATTTTTCTACGGGCCAGACAAGCCAGATTTGGGGGTCCAGTTCAGTCGGTGTTTCGAAACCTGTGCATCACGCTTGAAGAGGTCACAGCAATCCAGACCAGGTCAGCGCCTCCGTGGGAGCCAGGTGAGCGTTACAGAACGCGAAGCCATCCTACAAATTCCCACCCAGGCGCTATGGAAACTTCTGAGACTGATATGTTGGGCCAATTACTGGGGGAATTACGGGCCGAAGTACATGCCGCTCGTCAAGAGACTAATGCCCTCAGGAGGGAACTAATCGTATCTAAGGAACTAACTGATGACCTGGCTAGGCAGGTATTGCAAGGTCAAGCTGGGCAAACCCCTCTACCTGGTTCCGGGGGGAATTCTGTTCCTGTGGCTTCAAGTAACCCTGTGCAAATCAATCTACCTGGAAATATGCCGCTGGCCCCACCTGAACGCTTTGCTGGGGACCCCAAACGGTTCGCCGTATTCATGAATCAATGTCGTTTGCATTTCCTATACAGACCTGGGGCCTTCCCTAATGACCAGACCAAGGTAGCTTTTGTGTTGTCATACCTTAGCGGCTGTGCTGCCGATTGGTCAGCACCACTGGTTACTCAAGATGACCCAATCCTCCGGGATTTCCAAGGATTTCAAGCAAGCATGGAGAGATTATTTGCTCGACATTCTCAGGGACAAGCTCTGGATGATGAACTTCTATCCCTGCGACAGGGCAACCAAGACCTCCTCTCCTACATAGCAACCTTTAACAGACTAATCGTGGAAACTGGGTGGCCAGAGGATAAAAGAATTACATTATTCTATCGGGGTCTACGCGGAGAACTTAAAGATGTCTTGGCCCAAGTCGTAAATCCGCCCCAAGAATGCACAGAATATATAGACTTAGTGGTCCAATTGGATCACAGGCTCCAAAACCGAAAAGCGGATCGGTCCAAGTTTGAAACCCGGGTGTTGGTCAAGACCCATGTCACTCCCAAGGGTGCCGATGTCTCCGAGCCTATGTAAATTGGAGGGGTTAGAGGACCATTAACCCAAAAGGAACGTGAAAGGAGGCGGCAGTTAAAATTATGTCTTTATTGTGGAAACTCTGGACACTTTCTACGAGATTGGCCGGCAAAACCGCCCAAGAAGGTGGTAGGAGCCGCTGATAAAAACCATGAAGACTCTGTTTCGGGAAACGACTCCGCCCGACAAGCGTAGGGGTCCGCTTGCCGAGCTTGAAAACTAACTCTCAGACCTCGCATTTCATTGTGCCAATGGTTCTCGTAGATCCGGAACAGCCTAAGCGGTTGCATGCAATAAAGGCATACATCGATAGTGGGGCTATAGGAAACTATGTGGATCGTGAATTGGTCTCTAGGATTAACCTCCCTCTGCGTCCAAAAACCAGCAAAGATGTCATCACCACAGTCGATGGAACTGAAATTGCCTCAGGACCGGTAACACATTCCACTACTGAGGTGACTCTTATTGGTCCGGACGGCCATCGGGAGGCAGTTGTGTTTGACGTAATCAAGGCCCCACAGTTTCAGGTTATTCTTGGAATTCCTTGGTTAGAGACACATAATCCTAGAATTGATTGGCGAGCAAAGAGAATAACCTTCCCGGATTGTGCACAAACCTGCTACCCAGAAAATCTGAAGATTAGTCTAGCATCTGTAACCTCTGTCTCCATGCAACTACCTCCAGAATACCAAGACTTTTAGGACATCTTCCAAAAGGAACAGGCCAACACGTTACCCCCCCACAGATCGTACGATTGCCAAAGCGATCTGGTGCCCGGTGCACAACCCCCTTGTAGCAGGATTTATGCCCTTACTGAACCTGAGAACCGGCATTTGAGACAATATTTAGATCAATACCTAGCCAATGGTTTCATTCGCCCGTCAAAGTCCCCTGCATCCTCGGCTTTGTTCTTCGTGCCCAAAAAAGAAGGCGACCTTAGAACTTGTATCGACTACCGCGTATTGAACCAGATAACGGTTAAAAACCGTTAACCTCTGCCTTTGATCCCTGAACTCCTTGACCAGGTGAAGGACGCTTGCGTATACACCAAGTTAGATCTCCGGGGGGCTTATCATCTGGTGCCAGTAAAAGAAGGCGACGAATGGAAAACGGCCTTCCATACAAAATATGGTTTATTCGAATACCAGGTGATGCCTTTTGGGTTGTGCAACGCGCCTGCTGCCTTCCAATTCTTCATGAACGATGTCCTTCGGGAACTTATCGATGTTTGTGTTGTCGTATGTATCAATGACATTCTTGTGTACTCCTCTTCGGAATCTGATCACAGAAAGCATGTCCGGGCCGTCCTTGAGAAATTGCGCCAGCACAAACTGTTTGCTAAACTGGAAAAGTGTGTTTTCCATACCACCGAGGTGGAGTTTCTTGGATTCATCCTCACACCTAATGGGGTCCGAATGGACTCACGGAAAGTGGAGGCCATCCTCAAATGGCCATCTCCTAGCTCGGTAAAAGGGTCCAAAGCATGCTTGGTTTTGCCAATTTTTATCGCAGATTTATTCCGGAATTTTCACGTGTAGTACAACCCATCACTGCACTTTTGCGGAAAAATAAACGTTTCGAATGGACCAAGGAAGCCGAACAGGCCTTTCAGGAATTGAAAGCTAAATTCACGTCTGCACCTATTTTGAAGCACCCGCGTCCCGATCTCCCATACATAGTCGAAACTGACGCGTCCAGTTTAGCCATGGGAGCTGTCCTGTCTCAGAGAGACCCTGAAACCAACCAACTGCATCCTGTAGCATTTTGGTCCAGAAAGTTCTCACCCCAAGAGGTAAATTATGCAATTACCGATAAGGAATTATTAGCCATTAAGTCCGCCTTTAAGGCTTGGCGGCATTATCTTCTTGGTGCCAGGCACACCATCACCGTGATCACTGATCAACGAAATTTACAATATTTAAAGACTGCCAAGGCTCAATCATCACGTCAGCTCCGATGGGCTTTGTTCTTTGCTGAGTTTGATTTCATAATCACTTACCGTCCCGGCTGTAAGAATGGCAAAGCAGACGCACTATCTAGAATAGGAATGGGAGAAATAGACACTAATTCAGAACCTGTGCCGATCATTCCCGAACAAAGAATTTTGGGATTAACCTCCTTACAAACCTTTCAAGACATTCAAGCACGAGTAAAACAACTCCTGGACTCTACCGCCTTGCAGGATTGGATCCAAAGGGGGTCTTACTTTTCGGTCAACGATGGCCTACCTTACTTCCAAGGACGCTTATTTCTGCCAGAAAAGGAATTACAAGAACTGGTTATTTCCCGTCATCATGATACCCTGATGGAAGGACATCCTGGCATTGCCAAAACCGAGGAAAAAATTAAACGACAATTCTGGTGGCCTTCCTGGCAAAAGGATATTAAATCTTTCGTGATGTCCTGTGGAGTTTGCGCCCAAAACAAAGGCCAAAAGACAAAACCCGCCGGTCTTCTTCAGCCTTTAGACATTCCACCAGTGCCTTGGCACACCTTGTCACTAGATTTTATCACGGACCTGCCCCCTTGTAATGGATACAATACTATTCTGGTTGTGGTGGATCTATTTTCTAAAATGGCTCATTTTATTCCGTTGAAAGGATTACCTTCAGCTTCTGTCCTTGCTAAGGAATTCCTCAAAAATATCATCCGCTTGCATGGATTCCCGTCCATATTAGTCTCCGACCGGGGAAGCCAGTTTATTTCACATTTTTGGAAAAGGTGTTGTCAACTGGCACAAATCGACGTAAGATTCTCAACCAGCCATCACCCACAGACCGATGGTCAGACGGAGAGAACAAACCAGACCCTTGAACAATACCTACGGTGTATGTTGCACCAATCGGAGGGTAATTGGAAAGATTTGTTATGGGTGGCCGAATATGCATACAATAACTCGGTGCACTCTGGAACTGGACAAAGCCCCTTTTACACCCTATATGGACATCACCCTCGTACTTCAGACCTGGACTCTCCTCTGAGCCTTGAAATGCCCGCAGTAGACCATTTGCATTCCACTATAACTCAAGCATTCAAGAATGCAACTTCCCATTTGCAACAAGCGAAAGAAAAATACAAGAAAAATGCAGATCTGCATCGGAAGGAGGCGCCTTCATACCAAATAGGAGACCAAGTATGGTTGGCTACCAAACATTTATTACTCAAGGGTCCTCGAACTTTTAATCCAAGGTATTTGGGCCCTTACTCGATCAAAGCTATCATTAATCCAGTGGCAGTCAAGCTCGATCTGCCAGCTAACATGCGGATTCATCCCGTTTTTCATGTGTCACTTTTGAAACCAGTGCAACCAGGAACCAGATTAATAAAGCCACCAGAACCAATTCAGATAGATGGGGAGCCTGAATTCGAGGTGAAGAACATTTTGGATTCTAAAATTTCAAAATCAAAACTTTTCTATCTAATTGATTGGAAAGGGTACGGACCTCAGGAAAGGTCTTGGGAACCCAGCGACCACGTACATGCACCTCGGCTGGTAAAAAAGTTCCATCGGGATTTCCCAAACAAACCGAAACCTCCAGAGGGAAGGACCTTGGGAGGGGCCTTGGGTGGGAGTGCTGTCATGATGCCTACCCCCAGAGCACCAGGACAGGCCCAGAACCCCCGGGAGCAGGCATCATGCCCTCGGGTAAAAGGCCAGCGGCCCCTAATAGGGGCTCTTTGGGCTTTGTCCTGGCGCCTTTGGCGCCAGGCTCATGTTGGACATCAGCCCTGGCGCCATAGGCGCCAGGCTCATAAAAGAGGGTGTTTGGTGCACTTAACTGACGCAGACCATGCTGCATGAAGCCTCAAGCCAAATGAGGCTTAGGAGGGACTATTTTCTCAAAGGAACTATTTTACTTGGGTGGGGACCGTGGAAGAATACTTACTTAGTACTAATACTTTTATTAAGTACTAAGTACTTAATACTTAGTAAAAAACTTCTTCCAAGGCTATTTAAACCACGCCCGGACTGCCACACGTGCTTCGCGTTGCTCTGCATCTAGCAGCTGAACGCTCACCGTGCCTGCTCCTGCATCTTGCCTCCAGCCACGCCCGCCTCAATCTTGGGATACCTGAAAGGAAGGAAGGGAAGAGAAAAGGTGAAAACCAAGAACTTAATCTAATTTCTTACCTGTCTCCGGAATCATCACGCCAGCGATCCAGAAGATAGACATTCTTTAAAAGCATCGCGCTACTTGTAGCAGCGCCGCGCATCACTCACCTGCCTCGTGGGCTCTTCACTATCCACCGCAACCTTCTGGGCATTCCGCCACATCTCTGCACCTGCAGGGGAGAAGAAGAGACAAAAGGTGAGCAGGAGGAACAAATGAGGAAAGCCTGATTTTCCGTCACAAGACTTACCTGGCCATATTTGACGGAACCACTCCTCATTTCGGGTCGGCGCCACTTCTTGGCCTGGTACCACACCCCGGCCCCTAAGGGGAAAAAAGAAAGACATTACTAGAGGGATTCAAAGACATTTAAAGGGATCATTTTATCACAAACTCACCTGAGTTTATCTCCGGCAATATCCCTCGAAGCATCACTTCCACTCTGCACCTGAAAATAAGGACAGATCGCAGGTTAAGAAAAGCAAACAAAGAGAAGACTCTACTCTGGAACCTTTTAAACTGCATACTTACAGCATTTCGCCTTCCGAAACCAGTGAAGTAACTGGTCAAATAGGCGCCCCTGCACCAGAAGCAGGATGGAGAGCTCATCCATTCAAACATTAAGGTGAGCCTCTTGATTGGGGATTTCGGAGGTGGTCAGAGAAGAGCAAAGGGGAGGTGGGAAGCAATCACAATACTCTGCAGTCAGTTAATCCCCTTTCTCCACCTACAGAAAGATTTTTCTACGGGCCAGACAAGCCAGATTTGGGGGTCCAGTTCAGTCGGTGTTTTGAATCCTGCGCATCACGCTTGAAGAGGTCACAGCAATCCAGACCAGGTCAGCGCCTCCGTGGGAGCCAGGTGAGCGTTATAGTACTTTGGTTAATGTATAAACTCTCCGTTGGCCGAATGTTTGGGTTGAGTAAAGAGACCTTGTCCCATGCCTGACTTGTAGACAGATGATTGTCTGCACCAATAAGTCTGATCCACGGACATACATCGACCACAATGTTATACAAATACTGAACATGGACACTAGCTGAACTGCATTGTAAAGGGCATGTGTTAAGGCTTATTGTTAAATCCGAGAATACACTGTTGCCATTGTGAATTGTTTGTATGTGAATTTAGGATGATCCATGTGCATATTGTTGGACAAGCCAGAAGTGAACTCGGCACAAACTCTAGACCATGGATTATTAACTTGCAGAGGGGCTGGACATTATGATCACAAATGTATAAAATGCACAACTGTTTAGACGTCCAGTACCTCTCACTTCTCACACCGAAAGCGCTGGTATTCGCTGTTATGTCCTAAGGGCCAGATAGCTATCTGTATTCTGACTTTGTTTCTTTGTAACTGTACAGTTTTAGAATAAAGATCTGTGAATCTTTAGAAGCCAGTGTTTGGTGTTTCCTTTTGGGGTACTCAGCCTCGATATTTCCTTTTGCTTTTGCAGTGTCTTTAGTGCAAGTGTCTTGTGGTAGTATGTGAGATAAACAAATAACAAGGGGGGTCCTGGGAGTCTATCTGCCAGACGTTAGTCCTGGTTACGAGAGCCTTACCCAGATTCTTTAGCTCACTATCTTTCACAGAGGAGAAATAGCCCAAACATATCAGTCTTTGTCCTGCCCTGTGGCAGGACAGCACCGAAACGCTAGGCAATTCTCCTCTAAACAAGAGTACCAACAGCAATCCCAGACACGTGTTTCGGTCTGGTTGGACCTCATCAGTAGGGTGGAGCTGTGCCTCTCTAAGAATAGTATGCAAGGGGTCCACGTCTGAATTCCCCTAGTAACTTAGGGTGAGACTCAAAGTTAATTAAATATTCAAAAGAACAAGGGGGTCCTGGGAGTCTCTCTACCAGACATTAGTCCTGGTTACAAGAGCCTTACCCAGATTCTTTAGTACACTATCTTTCAAAGAGGAGAAATATCCCAAACATATTGGTCTTTGTCCTGCCCTGTCCAACTCTCTAAGGATGCTGAATAAATAATTATTTTATGCTTGATTTCACTTTAATGATTCTATCATTATAAGTGTCACTTTTGGTTTGGTGGATGGCAGCTTTATAGTTGATGGAGGCTTTTATGAATGTGTCTTTGTTGGGTGCTGATATTAGGCTTTCCATAGTTTTTCAGCATTTCTTTTGTCTTTGCGTAGGATTCTTAGGTGCTGGGTTGTAAAGATGCCGGTGGGGGTGCCTGTAATTCCGCTCTCTATATGGTAGAGGAGAGGCACAGAGGACCCCAGCCAAGATTCTCTATTATTGGTATCGTGGTCGAGCAATCAAGGCCTAGCTTCCCAGGAGGTGATGCGGCTGGTTCTTAACTACAGTGTAGTCCCCAAAAACCCACAAAGGAATGTCCACACACTGTATCAGTTAAAACACAGTCTTTTGATAATTAATATTCAAAGGTATATACAATATCACGATAACTCACTTTGTACTCCAAAAATCAACAATGGTAAATATATACAGTTCTAAAGTGGTACCACTAACGTTACCCGATCTCATTAAAGTACATACATTCAGAATGACACACAGATCAAAATAAAGAGGAAACCAACAGCAGAGAGAGGAGGGAAAGCAAGATGGTTGAACAATTGGCAGAATACTGGTCCCGTACCACTAGACACAGTTCTGTGTGGAGATCCCCCCAACTGGGCAACCTGTAAAGCAAGATACAAGCCCAGTACATATATTGTTCACACTAGACTTTCCAATAGTTCTGCAACCCCAAAGTACCTGGCGTTGTAGCGTTCCTCGGCGTGGGAATCGACGGCCCTTCCTGAGTGCCCTCCCTTTAAGGCCAGAGTCACGGGTTGTCGAACATCTGACGGAGAACAGGTCGAGCTACGACGTTGAAGTGGCCGCGTCGCTCCTAGCGGTGCTCATTGATGCAGAAGCGTAAACGTCCTGCAAGGAAGAAGCGTGCGGGGCACCTCAGTGTCGATAGTTCTGGACCGCAAAGAGTTTGAAGAACTGTGGCCTAGCAAGGGCGTCGAGTCGTCGGCGTCTCTGTGGTCTTTGGGTGGCGGGAAACCCACCGGCGGATGCTCCTCAGCGCGTCGAGGGTCAGGCCTTCTCCAGCAGGATACAGCGGCGACGATGCAGACGAGAGCGTCCTTGGATCAATGAAGTTCTTAGGCAAACGGGAGCACGGTGGTTCCGGTCGGTGAAGGCGGTCGTCGACAGTGGCGGACAACAGTCCGGGTGCTTCTCTTTGGAGTTCCGCAGCAGTCCCCCTATCGGGTCGGCAGCCTGTCGAAGGTCTGTCTACCAGGGAGCTTTGGCAAAGGTCAGCTGGTGCACGATGGTCCCTCGTAGCTCGGGAAGAGGTTGCCTTACCAGGTCCTCTCTGGGTCAGTCCTTGGAGACACAGGAGCTTTCAGATTGTGAAGGACAGCAACAGCCATTCTCTTCCAGCAGGGCTTCAAGGTCAAGCATCAGTTTCACTCCAGTTACTCTTTGTAGTTTGGTCTTCAGCTCGGAACACTTCTGAACATGATTCCTAGCAGTGAGATGTCCCCAGATATATTGTTGATCTCCCATTCATTCCGCTGGGTCACACTGAAGCATCCAATCACTATGAAGGACATTCATGCAGGCAGGCAACCCATCAGGCACACAGTGCATTCAGGCCAATCACTTCTCTCCAGACACTCACAACAAGTAATGTGTATTGGGACAAGTACCGAGCCATTCAACACTTCATACTGCATTCATACCCGTTTTGGGCAGGGCTGTCTCAGTCATTGTGTCAACCACCAGATACTAGACACCCACAACATAGAATGCATATTCGTCACACACTCCATTCAACCAGGTCCCACCCACAGGCGTACCCAAAACATACGGTTGTTGGGAAGGCTCCAGCCAGTCTGGTCAGCACTTCCCCACACTACCATATATGGATCTTCCACCCAACAGCCAGTCGGGGGGAAGGGACAGAGGCAGGGCTTCCCGAGACTTCGGGAAGATCAAGGTAACAGGCGATGGAAGGCAAGAGGCCATGGGGGCCATTTTGTCTCCATCAGGAATCTACTGATTCCAATGACAGGGCCTGGGCATCCCAAAATGGAGGACGCTCAGGGCACCAGTCATTTCAGCACAGAGCTGCCACCAGCCCGTACCCTGCTCTGTGGGCCACCCACAGGTGCACAAAAACATACACTAAGGGCACAGGGTTGCACCCCTACCCATGGGTGTCATGAGGGTATCCCATGGGTCTGTTCACTAAACCAAGAAAGAGAGCTGCACCGCCAGGAGTCCCACACAAACTCCTGCATGGAAAACACGACAGAACATGATAAAAAGCAGTAAAGGACAAGGATACAGAGGCCCTGTCCTTCCGATGCATTTCCAGCATCACAGGGGTGAACCATGTATTTATGTGAGCATGGGGTTTGGCTTAACGCATTTTCAGAGGCGCTACTTCATTGATGGCATTGAGTAGTGTACTGTTGTACAGATCTACTAGAGATGAGGTGTCATTGGTAGGGACAGGTGAGTTAATGATAGGTTTAACAGGGGGAGTAGTTTCTCTACTGTTATGTTGTGGTTGTTTATGATAAGTGTAGGTGGTGCGAGTGGATGCAGTGGTTGGGACGTGTGCTGTCCTGTATGGTGAATGAGATGATATGGTGGTCAGACCAAGCACAAGGTGTGTTAGAGAGGATATTAATGTCACAGTTGATGTCTGAAATCCAATCTAGTGTTCTCCCTTTGTTATGGGTAGGCTTAGAAATACGATGTGCGAAGCCTAGTTCTGATATAGTGTTCAGAACAGCTATAGCATTATCATCTTTGGAATCGTGCAGTCCTAGGTTGAGGTCTCCTAACAGCATAATTTGAGACTCTGGTTTGGTATTTGCTGTAAGAAGTAGTGTAATATCTTCCTCGAAGGAGGAGAGTTGTCCTGGTGATCTATACATAAGGTGGATGGTTGTTTTCCAGGATGCTGTGATGGGTAACCTGATAGATAGTAGTTCTCCTGAAGGGAATGGTTGGTTCTGTATGGACATAAGGCCTAGTAGGGTTTTTGCAATAAAGACGACACCACCGTCTTTAGAGGATTCTCTATCTTGTCTGATGATAGTGTACTCGTCTGGTATGGCGAGTGAGAGTGAGGGCCCAGCCGCAGCGTGAAGCCAGGTCTCAGTTATGGCTAAGAAGTCAAAGTTGTTCTTGCTTATGAGGTCCACAACATCTAGGGCGTGAGCTATTAGGGATCTAGAGTTTATGAGTGCTGCCTTGATGAGCAGGGTGGTGTACCTGGATTATTTTTTGTAGTGGTGGTGTTTTCTCGCAAAGATGGAGCATTAATGACTTTGCTTTTGAGAGGGTTGGCTGCTTTTAGTCTTGTAGATGAAGACTTTATTTTGGTTTTACTTTTAACGTTAATTGGTTGAGAACTGGCTGTCATGAATCAGGAGCCTAGTCTAGAGTTCCTGATTTCTGTTGGGCAAGGTCAGTTAGGAGTAGGTCTTGTGGCGAAGAACTTGATCCATTGGGCTGATGTGAGTGGCTGAGAATTACTTGGAGCTGTCTGGGCAGTACGATTAGGTTTAATTGCCTCTTGGTGGAAGGAGGGAAAAACTTTGGTTGGAGTGATACTGTCAGACAGTGGTAGTCTTGAGGCCATAGCTAAGGAGATGCTAAGTTTCCTGAGCAGGTGTAATGGGCTGTAGTCAGTGCCAGAGTGCCATTACTTTGCCATTTACAATGGTTACTGAAGTGTGTGATGCCATTTTGGGTAATAGTGAAGGGGTAAATGTAATTAGAATGTCTGGGATAATTATGGTGAGCATGTACATGACTAGACAAGCTAGAGCTAGGATAGGTTGGGCGTATCAGGATCTGTAGCTAGTAGTGATATATGTGAGGAGCAGTTGTTAGCATAGTGCGTATAACAAATAGAGGCGGCATGCTATTTAATACACCGATAGAGGCTAGCTAAGAGCATTTATCATTGAACAATGACTAGTATGCAGCGATCGGCTCTGATCAGGTGCTAAAAAATGAAACAGTTTAGTAGAAGTGTGGTGACAAGAAGGCTAACAGTCAATACATGTAAGCCATACATAAATAAGGTAAGGCAGTATAACAAGATGTAACAAACAGTATAACAAGATATGCTAGTGATAACAGGCTCCAGCAGGAGCATGAAATGCTATACGCTATGTGGGCTGAAACAAAGCACTTTGTCTGGCTATAATGCCTAGAAGGCTACAATATACATAAGGAGAGTTGTACATAGAGATCAGGAAGAGACATTAAGGCGCAATTCAAATCGTGAGTAGATGAATTAGCAACTGGCAATTAGGGTGGTAGCAGAGATTGTAGGTTAGTTAGCTATACGCATTGGAAAATAGCAGCAGGCATAAATCATGTTTGGAATGACATACAGTTTGATATTATGAAACAAAATAAGTTCTCAGTGTGGGAACTCCCGTCACCTGCACACTTTCAATAGCTCAATGTTTGAGTCCATAGTTTGATATAGGTCTTGTTTTTATGTAGTACCTCATCCATAGTATACTTTCATCAACAATATTTCATAATCAAGTTTGTTATTGACATTTGTTTTTCAATTTTAACATACACATTTTATTTTCATATAGCCCAACGTGTTTCGAGAATGTTCTCTTCTTCAGGGGCAAGTTTACACATTTAATTTACATCTAGAAAAAGATTTAGAAGAACATACAATTAATAATTATGAAATCTTTGATTCTTAATTCAGCTCAATTTTAAATCATAATAGAAACGTAAGAGCATCTGCTAAAAATCCTCATCTATTGCGCTCATCTTAATAACCCAATTATTGATAATATCTCAATAATTTATTTGCTTCTAATGTATCCCACATCAATTCATATACACATGGTTACTATCTGTATGCAACAAAATAGTTTCACCACCAGTACCTACTTACTGTAGAACCTGGCAAAGTTACTTGTGTTCATTTCTCTAGAGAAAAGTCTGAATGCCCTCCTGGGATTTATGCATAGTTTATCTTGTAAAGGATACTAACCTTAGTACATTGCCTTGTATGTACCAAATCTCAAATTAACCATGTGTAGTCCTCAATACCTCAACATAAACAGTAAGTATTTAGTTCTGTCAAAATATTATTCCACTTGTTGGTTAATCCCAAGGAAGAGAGTTTCATGAGACTGGGTCCCTGGATCCTAGCTAGAGATCTAACTAGTTTATAATGTGGGTGATAACTGACCTTGATTTTCTCTCAATGGTGGAACAACTTAGACACTTCTAATGGATTAGTAGATTTTCGGTTCTTGTGGCCATATCACATAGTGAGTTAAGTGGGGGTAAGTCTGTTATACTCTCTTGTGTTCAATTAAGAAGAAAAAGAGTGTCTCTTACCCATAAGGGGTCTATGGTGCTCAAAAGCTTCTGATAGTGGTTGCAATTCCTCTGGTCACACACTTCTGTGGTATGCTATCTTGTTCAGGCACTCCAATAATGTCACTATAACAATATGGTGGAAAAAAGGGGTTTAGGTGCTGATTCTAACTATATTTTTTACAAAAGATTGTTTTAATCAACACAATTTACCCAGTGTGGAACATAACCGCCAGACCGGCTGGTTATATGGTGAGGGTAAATTGCTGTGTGTTCAGTAAACGGGAACTCTATCCCGTTCTTTTAAACTGTAATGATAAAATGCTACCACTAAGGGCAGAGTAGTGATAGGTAGGCCAAATGAATCTCTCCTACATAGTTTAGGAGAAGTGCCAAGTTCCCAAAGTAATTACTATCAGAGAGAATTTCTGCTGGATCCAGCCCGCTGTTCCAATACAATTCTTTTTGTGCAATTACTATGACGTGCGGTTTGTTTACATGGTGACATCATCGCACGTTCCAACGCGATGACGTCATCAATGCACGCAAATATAATAATCGACCATTTTTCTTTGAAAAAAACACTGGCACAAGGCTGAAAACAGCAGATAAAAGAAGGTTGAGGGAGCAGAAATCAATACACCCTTGACTCAACCTGTGCTATTAAGCCGTTACTGGCGGCATAGATAGGAACACTGGCCACTTTAAATCACATGCATGTAGCACTGCATGCTTCTCTTGTATACGCAGATCAGACATTACATGGGTAAGAGCACTCCAGCATTCCATCTCACAAACAGAACCGACCCTAATGGGCAGTGGCACTGCATGCGTCACTTACACATAGAACAGGTCATGCCAGTAGTGGCAGGTGGAGTAAATGCTTTCCCTAACTTAGCATGAGCAAGCGCAGTGAGCAACCCCACAACATGTCAGAGGTTTTCAGCCCCCCGAACCAAGTAACTCATTAAAATAATATGGTGGAAATGGAGCCTTTATCACACACATTTGAAATTGCCAGGTGGCCAATAGTAAACAGCAGCATTTTGCAACACGTTTTCATACTAACAGAAGCTAAAAAAAACGACGAGGCCTGACCCACAATGCATATAGACAAGTATAGACATTTTAAATATGGTTAGTGACCAAAGAATGTCATGAGTCCTGCTGCAACATAATATGCCCCCTTTCATGCAGGCTGTGCATGGCCAAATAATATCATGAGGCCTGTCTCAACAATATATGCCAGCCCCGGCACCCTTCATGCTGTTACTACCCAAACAATATTACGGGGCCTATCAACCCACTCTATGCCAGCCTTGGCTCCTGTACCATGCTGTGTGTGTCCAAATAATTTCACGAGGTCCGCTATACCAATATATATGTCAGCCGTTGCTAGCTCTGGCATGCTGTTAGTACCCAAACAATATCATGTGGTCTGTCATCACAATGAATTTCGCCCTGTCATCCTGTAGTTCTTAAGACCTGTTACAATAGATGCCGTTGCTGCACTCGTCCATGCTGGTAGTGGTTTGGTTGAGAAGCTTTAAGAAATTAGAAAGGGTATCATTCGAAGATGGACAGTCTGGTGCACCCATATTGTATTCTTTCAGAATACCCCTATGTGAAAAGGGAAGGGGACAGATAGCATTAATGAGGATTCCTAGATGCTTTGCATAAAACCAAAGAGAATTTTGGAAACATTAGAATTATCACAGATCTTTATTATTAACAAATAAGTAACTAATAAAAAAAAGTGTACAT
Organism: Ambystoma mexicanum; assembly: GCF_040938575.1. NCBI lineage: Eukaryota > Metazoa > Chordata > Amphibia > Caudata > Ambystomatidae > Ambystoma > Ambystoma mexicanum. The sequence continues at coordinate 404,625,656 of NC_090924.1, forward strand.
GATTGAATCAGCATGTATGTAATGCACACTTGTTTTTGTACCAGGAGTGTGGCGTGATGTCGGCGAACATTGGACGCGGCCATTGGTTGGCTGAAGGGAAGTGTGATGTGTGTCACAATTTTGGGAAACGTCACCATGCTATATCAGAGGATAGTGCAGCGCCTAAAGGAGCTTGGAAAACATGGTTTGCGGCATCTGGTGGTGGGAAGAGGGGATGAAAAGGGTGGGGGAGTGAAAAGTGGTTCATATGATATATCTGTTTAGGTGGAAGGAGACGGTGGTGTGGGAGTGGTGTCCGCGAGTGCTGTAGCAATTCGCGGGTAGCTCGTCAGGTGACTAGCTTCTGTGGTGACTGAAGGTAGGCTGAATTGGGGATGGGGAGTGCATAGCAGACGATATTAGGTTATTTTCATTGGGTGTAGTGTGCTTTGTTGACTGTGGTAAGCACCTAGCAGCTTCAGTGCATGGGCGGAGCCCTTGCACCGAACAGTATGCCCACTAGTTGCAAGTATGTTGCCTTGTGTGTGTTGTTTGTGCGCAGTGTACACATTGTTGGTTGCATGGCTGTGGTGATTGTTAGCACGTCCTACAGTTTTCAGTCCATGCCAGGAGGTGATGGAGTCATTAGTCCTGTAGTGTGTCCACTGAGTGTAGTGTTGAAATACTGTGTACATAGAAGTGGATAGGGTTCCAGTGGATGGATTATGTGTTTCGGTTGTGCCCATTAGCCAGCTGATTGAGTAGTTTACTGTATTGTGATGTATTGGTGATCAGTACTTACGACAGTCGGGGATGCAGGGGCAGTGTTCCCAAGATTTTGTGGTTTGGTTGTAAGTAAAATAATAGTATGTGTGCAAAGACCGGTGGGGGGGTGCCTGTACTTCCGCTCTCTGTATGGTAGAGGGGAGGCACAGCAGACCCCAGCCAAGATTCTCTATTACGGTAGCAATGGACGAGCAATCAAGGCCTAGATCTCAGGAGGTGATGCGGGCTGGTTCTTAAGTACAGTGTAGTTCCCGAACCCCGCAAAGGAATGTCCACACACTGTATTACTGAAAACACAGTCTTTATATAATTATTATTCAAAGGTATGTACACGATCACAATAACGCACTTTGTACTTGGAAGTCAATAATGATAAATATATACACGTCTAGAGTGGTACCACTAATGTTATCAAATCTCATTAACGTGCATCAACTGTACGGTTAAAATGTCACACAGATCAATAACGAGTAAACCAGCAATAGAGATAGGCAGGAACGTCAGATGGTTAAAACAATAGGCAGAATGCTGGCCCCGTTACCTGGACACAGTTCTGTGTGGAGATCCACCCACCTGGGCAACCTGTAAATAAAGATATATCGCACAAGCCCAGTCCATATGTTCAATAGTCTTACTCCTTCCTGTTAAGGTTTTACCCCCCCAATGTACCTGGTGGAGTAGAGTTCTCCGACGATGCACCGACCAATCCTTCTTGAGTGCCTCCCTTTCAGGCGGGAGCCACGGATCGTCGAGAGGTGTCGGGGAACTTGGCGTTCGGTGTCGGGGAATCGACGGTCCTTCTTGAGTGCCCTCCCTTTAAGGCGGGAGTCACGGGTCGTCGAACGTCCGACGGTGAACAGGGTGAACTACGGCAAGGAAGTGGCAGCTTTGTTCCCAGTGGTGCTCGTCGACGACAGAGCGTTGGCGTCCTGCAAGGAAGAGACGTGCGGGGCACCTCGGTGACGATAGTTCTGGAACGCAAAGAGATGATGAAGAACTGTGGGCCAGCAAGGGCGTCGAGTCATCGGCGTCTCTGCGGTCTGTAGGTGGCGGGAAACCCACCGGTAGATACTCCTCGGCGCGTCTACGGTCGGGCCTTCTCCAGCGGGAGACAAGCGGATGACGATGCAGACGAGAGCATCCGATTATCAATGGAAGTTCTTAGGCAAACGGGAGCACAGCGGCTCCGGTCGGCGACTGTGGTCGTCGACAGTGGCGGACAACAGTCCGGGTGCTTCTCCTTGGAGTTCCGCAGCAGTCCCCGTATCGGGTCGGCAGCCTGTCGAAGGTCTGTATACCAGGGAGCGTTGGCAAAGATCAGCTGTCCACGATGGTCCCTCGTAGCTCGGGAAGAGGGCGCCTTACCAGGTCCTCTCTGGGTCAGTCCTTGGAGGCACAGCAGCTTTCAGATTGTGAAGGAGAGCAACAGCAATTCTTCTCATCCAGCAGGGCTTCAAGGTCAAGCGTCAGTTAATCCAGTTACTCGTCGTAGTGGACTTCAGCTTCTGAACACGATTCGTAGCAGTGAGAGGTCCCCAGATATACTGTTGATCTCCCATTCATTCTGCTGGGTCACACTCAAGCATCCAATCACGACTACGGGCATTCATGCAGGCAGGCAGCCAATCAGGCACACGAGGTATTCAGGCCATTCACTTCTCTCCAGACACTCACAACAAGTTATGTGTATTGGGACAAGTACCGAGCCATTCAACACTCCCAGCTGCACTCATACCGGTTTCGGGCAGGGTTGTCTCAGTCATTGTGTCAACCACCAGATACTAGACACCCACAACACAGATTGCATATTCGTCACACACTCTATTCACCCAGGTCCTACCCACAGGAGGTACCCACAACATACATCACCGGGAAGGCTCCAGCTAGTCTAACTGGGCCTTCACAACAAAACCATATATGGCACTTCCATCCAACAGCCAGTCAGGGGGAAGGGACAGAGTCAGGGCTTCCCAGGACTTTGGGAAAACAAGGTAATGGGTAATAGAAAGCAAAAGGCCACCGGGGCCATCTTGTTTTCAATCAGGAATCAACTGATCCCAATGGCAGGGCCGGGGTATCCCAAAATGGAGGATACTCCACGCACCTGTCAAATTCAGCATGGAGCTGCCACCAGCCCATACCCTGCTCTGTGGGCCACCCACAGGTGCCCAAAAACATACTCTAGGGGCACAGGGTTGTATCCCCCACCCATGGGTGCCATAAGGGTATCCCACAGGTCCGTTCACCAAACCAAAAGAAAGAGAGCTGCACCGCCAGGAGTCCCACATGAACTCCTGCGCGGATAACACAACAGAACACACGATGAAAAGCAGTAAAGGACAAGGATACGGAGGCCCTGTCCCTCCGTTGCATTTCCAGCATCACAGTCACCCCCCCCCAGACTGAGTTGGAGGGTGCCTAATCTCCCACGGGATAGACACCCTCATCCAGACGGTCAACATACCTTCTAGAAAGGCCATCTGCATTATCGTGACTCTTCCCTGGTCTGTGCTCTATGGTGAAGTCTAGCCCTTGCAGGCTAATGGACCACCTGAGCAGTTTCGGGTTCTCACCCTTCATCTGCATAAGCCACTTTAGGGGCTTATGATCTGTTTGGACCTTGAAGGTACACACCGTAAGGTAGGGCCTAAAACGCCTAAGTCTCCAAACTATACTAAAACACTCCTTCTCAACAGTAGCCCACCTAAGTTCTCTACCCTTGAGTTGTCTACTGATGAATATGATAGGATGTTCTCTCCCTTTGTCATCTAACTGGGACAAGACAGCTCCAATTCCGGTGTCACAGGCATCCGTCTGGACGATAAAGGGTCACCTGTAGTCAGGCGCACACAACACGGGGGCCCGACACAGACTTTCATTCAAGCCTTTAAAGGCCCTCTGACAGTCTTCAGTCCAATTGACCTTCCTAGGCTGCTTGGGTGAAGTCAGAGCTGTCAGTGGTGCAGCTATGGTTCCATAGTCTGCCATGAAATTGCGATAGTACCCAGTGAGACCCAAAAAGGCTCTCACCTAGGTTTGAGTAGTGGGAGTCTCCCAGTCCTATACATCCTGTACCTTACTGGGGAGAGGTTGGATTTGACCCCCTCCTACCTCATGACCAAGATACGTGACTTTCCCCCTGAGCTATCTGGCACTTGGTGGCCTTGATAGTGAGGTTAGCCCTTTTTAAGGCCCACATCAATCTACCCAGATGTGTCAAGTGCTCTTCCCAGGTGGCACTGTAGACGGCAATGTCGTCTAAATAAGCCACACAAAAGGCTTCCAGCCCACTGAGAGCATGATTGACCAATCTCTGGAAGGAGCAGGGGCATTCTTTAACCCAAAAGGCATGACCCTAAACTGGTAGAGTCCCTCTGGGGTGGAGAACGCCGTCTTTTCCTTGGCATGGTCCGTCAGAGCTATTTGCCAATAGCCTGAGGTGAGGTCAAAGGTGCTCACAAATTTGGCAGCACCTATGGTGTCCATGAGCTCATCAGCCCAGGGCAGTGGGTGCGCGTCAGTTTTGGTGACGGCATTGACTCCTCGGTAGTCCACACAGAACCTCCAATCCTTGGTACCGGCCTGGGAACTTGCCTTGGGGACAAGGACCACTGGACTGGACCAGGGACTGGTTGAGGGTTCAATAACACCCAGATCCAACATCTTGACGACCTCAGCCTGGATGTGGTTCTGAACCGTATCTGACATTCGGTAGCTCCTGCTCTTGACAGGCACGCTGTCACCAGTGTCAATCTCGTGCTTACACCACGGTGTAAGGCCTGGCGTCAACGAAAACAGAGAGGCATACTGCTGGAGCAAAGTCCTGCAGGCCCTCTGCTGCTCGGTTGTCAAATCTGGAGAGAGCTGCACTCCCTCCACTGAGCCATCCTGAGGGTTGCTATGCAGCAAATCAGGAAGGGGCTCACTCTCCTCCTCTTCTTGCTCTGAAGCCAGCAAGAGACATGAGACTTCTGCTCGCTTGTGGAACGGCTTGAGCCTATTAACATGGAATACCTGAGGGGCTACCCCTGGGATTCCCATGTCAACCAGATAATTGACCTCGCCCATCTTGGAGACTATCCGGAAGGGTCCAGTCCATTTATCTGCCAATGCCCGAGGTTTGGTAGGCTCCATCACGAGGACCTCCTGTCCCGGAGTCCACTCCACTTGCAATGCTTTAAGGTCATGCCAATACTTGTTCAATTCCTGGCTGGCCTTGAGATTCGCCGTTGCTTGTCCCATCATCTGTGTCATCCTCTGTCTGAGGCCTAACACATAGTCCCCCACTTGCTTGGCGGGACCGGGAGGGGCGGCTTCCAAGCCTTCTCTGATCAAGGCGAGGGCCCCCCTCACGGGATGTCCAAAGAGCAACTCAAAGGGGCTGAAACCAACACCCTCTTGAGATACATCTCTGTAAGCAAACAGCAGGCATGGCAGAAGGAGATCCCATTTCCTCCTTAGGGCTCTTCCAAAGCACCTAGCATGCCCTTGAGAGTTTTATTAAACCTCTTAACCAGACCATTGGTCTGGGGTGGTAAGAAGTGGAGAACTTGTAGGTTACCCCGCACTCTTTCCACATGGTTTTCATGTAACTAGACATCAAGTTGGATCCTCTGTCAGAGACAACCTCCTTGGGAAATCCAACTTGGGTGAAAATGCCCAGGAGGGCCCGGGCAACCACCTTGGCAGTAACAGTCCAAAGGGGTATAGCCTCAGGGTACCTGGTGGCATGATCTACCAAAACCAGGATGAACCGATGTCCACCTGATGTGGGAGGGTCAAGGGGACCGACGATGTCGATGCCCACCCTCTCAAACGGTGTGCCAACCACTGGCAATGGCTGCAGTGGGGCAATGACACTGCCTCCAGTCTTGCCAGACAACTGACAAGTTGGGCAGGTCCTGCAGTGGGACTCCACTTCTACTCCCATCCGAGGTCAGTAGAGATGGGCAGAGAGCCTCTGCTTAGTCTTCTTGGTACCAAGATGACCAGCCAAGGGCACCTCATGCGCCAACTGCAGTAGGAAGGGCCTGTAAACCTGGGGTACCACCAACCTCTTGAGGGCACCAGGTTCAGGATTAGTGGGCTCACTAACAAGGAGCTCACCCTCCCAATAAATCCGGAAAGTCCTAGGCACTTTGCCTTGTGCCTGGGACAGGGCCTGTTTCCAGTGCTTTAAGTGGGGTAAGAAATTGAGGGGGGGCCCTCGTTTGGGGGCGTGGCTTCCATTGTGGGTGTGGCCTAAAAGTGCACAAATCATAGTAAGGTGCGCAAACAAATATATAAATGTATTTGAGCATTTATATATTTGTTTGCGTACTACTATGGTTTGTGACTTTTCAAGCCTTCTTTTATATACATAGCAATGTTACATATTTCTATGTTTATAAAAGGCGGCTTGTAAGTGCACAAAGCATAGTAAATTACGCACACTTGTGTGCTTACCTTACTATGGTCTGTGTACTTTTCAAGCTGCCTTTTATAAACATAGACATTTGTAACATATGTCTATGTTTATAAAAGACGGCTTGAAAAGTAGGCATCTTTTATAAAGCGTTGAGGACGGACAAAACCCAAGGTGGCTTTGTCCGTCGACAAAGCTTTATAAAAGATGCCTTGAATTGTGTACGATTCAAGCAGTCTGTTATAAACATAGACATATTTCTACGTTTATAAAAGATGGCTTAAACGTACACAGTTGAAGGCATCTTTTATAAAGCCTTGCCAAAGGAGAAAGGCGCCTCGAGCTCAGTGATCTCTGCTCTGAGCAGTGATCACAGACCCTGAGGCGTCTTTCACCCTCTGCGAACCCGCGGGCTCCGTGATCTAATCTGCATATTTGATCATGGAGCCCGCGGGTTCGCTGAGGGTCAGTGACCTGGCGAGGGAAAACTAAAGGACTCTAGCTTCCTCTGATGGCCCCTCAGATGAGGGGTCATCAGAGAAAGTTACAGTGACTGACGGAAGTGCCAGCCAGGCACAGCAACGGTGTGCCTGGCTTGCACTTCTGTCAGCTTGCCTGACGTTAAAGTGGTGGGCGCATCTCCCGTCGCGGCTGCGGCCGCGGCGGGATAATGCGTCCTGCCATGGCGTGATGAGGTCGGGGGGCCCCGGCAGGGCCCCGGCTCAGCCCCACTTTTTGGAGACTGCCGGGGCCCGGCCCCAGCAGGCCCCGGCCCACTTAAAGCACTGCCTGTTTCCTCAGACCCTCGAGAGAGGGACACTCTCTTTGTCCTTTACAGAAGTCTGCCCGGGAGGGTCCCCCTTCAGCTAACAAGCATTGAAGATCGGGATGATCCTCCGGGTTGAGAACCTCTCCCACAGGAGAGTCTTCTGGCTCTTCTCCCACAGTAGTTGAGATAGGGTTTACCACTTTACCACTGGACCCAGCCCGTCTGGAGGATGGATCCCAATGGGTGCTGTAGGGACAGCAGGAAGAGAAGGGGCTCCCTCCACAGAGGTGGCCTTCTTGCTCTTCCTTCGTCGTGCCTTAGGCCGGGTACCTGACTCACAGCCAGACCCGGTGTCACCTGTGACCTAGTGACCGCAGCAGCAGTCATGGGAAGACCATCCGTGATCAATCCCAACTCGACTAGAACGTTACCTAACAGAATGTTAGCGGGGACGTTGTCCTGAACCAGGACAGGAAGCTTTGCTGTCTTGTCTCCAATTACGAGTGTGACTCGGGCTACAGGCGATAATTTGGGAGGCCCACCAGCTAACCTGGTGGTTCTCAGAGGAGCATCTACGTAGTCCTCTGGCTTGAGCAGGGTCCTGTCCACCACTGTCATGCTTGCCTCTGTGTCTCTCAAACCAGTAGAAGGCTGGCCATTCAGGAGGACACTTCTCAAAAATCTACGGGTGTTCTGTGGGATAGTCGCCAGTACTTCCGCGTACTGTCCCAGGCCCCAAGGACACTAAGGAAATCTCTACGGGAGCACCAAAAGTGATCCCGGTAGAGGAGGGGAGGGCCGTGGCCTCCACCTCAGACATGGGGTAAGGGTAGGTCAGGCTGACAGCCTGTACTCCGAGTGCCTTACCTTTACACTTGGAGTCACCCCTTTTGTGATCCAGAGCCCCACAGTCCCAACAAGTGCCGGGAGTGCGGGGTACGGTACTGGAACCACCGGGAGCCTGCTTTGCAGCAGGTGGACCACTACTCTTATTCCCACCCACAGATGACTTATCCCCACTAGATTTATGCGTCTTAGGAGAGGAGGGTTTAGGTTTATTCGACTGTGACTGCTTTTGGGACTCCTCAGCTTTCTGAGAGGCCCCCTTTTCTTTGTCTCTGTCCTTCCCACTGGAGTCCTTAGGGGACACCCGGTGGGAGACCCACTTGTCAGCCAACCTAGCCAGCTTAAAGGGATCCAAAATGTTCTGGTCAGCAACATACTGACGCGGCTCCGGTGAACAGGCTTCAGAAAAATACTCAAAGAACAACAGGTGGGACAATTCAACAAAGGTTTTCACCTTGTAACCGTCAATCCACCCCATCATATTCATGTGCGCAGCACTCACCCAGTCGACCCAAGACACATTCTCTCTTTTCTTAAAATCCCTGAACCTTTTAAGGTATTGGGTAGGTGTCTTGCCAAACTTGGCAATCAAAGCAGATTTCATACACTCATACCGACCCCGTTCTTCCAAACTCAGCTTCAGAATACAGTCATATCCAGTTTGAGGCACTCTGCTTAGCAAACACTTAGCCCAATCTCTTTTGTCAACATCATGAATTGCACAAGCCATTTCAAACGCTTCAATCCATTGGAGGATATCAGAACCCTCCGAAAACACACCAACCAAATCCTTCATAAATTTAGTGGCTGGGGACCTGACACTCTCACTGGGTTTCGCTGAAGTCTCCACTCGAGCTTTCTCTCGCTGGATTCTCTGACATTCAGTGTCCTTGTCTTTGAGTTCAAGATCCCTATTCTTGAGTTCCACTTGTTGCGCCAGCTCCTCTTTCTTAAGCTCAGCATCTATTTCCAACTTGCGATATTCAAAGGCCAATTTCATCCTTAATAACTCAAGTTCCAAGGTATTGCTGGGGTTTGGAACAGAGACAGCATGAATGGCGGCATTCCCAGAAACAGATTCAGTAGAAACCCCGGGGGCAGAGTCCTCATTGGTTGCATTTCCCCCCTCATCAAGAGTTTCACCATTGGTCTGGTAGTGCACCAGGGCAGCTATCAGCTCAGTCCTAGACTTATCCACAAAGTCTAACTCCCTGGCTTCACAAGCACTCTGGAGAGCCTCTAAGCTCATCTGAGTCAATTTACCATTTGCAATAGACTCCATTGCTTGTAATGCAGTTATTTTGTACACACCCAAACCTTAATCGAATAAAGTGCAGATATTTTGTAAGTGGCACATTTATACACTGATTCTTAAAACCATAAGCATCCCACCGCTGCCACCAGTGTAAAGACCGGTGGGGGGTGTCTGTACTTCCGCTCTCTGTATGGTAGAGGGGAGGCACAGCAGACCCCAGCCAAGATTCTCTATTACGGTAGCAATGGACGAGCAATCAAGGCCTAGCTTCTCAGGAGGTGATGCGGGCTGGTTCTTAAGTACAGTGTAGTCCCCGAACCCCCACAAAGGAATGTCCACACACTGTATTTCTGAAAACACAGACTTTATATAATTATTATTCAAAGGTATGTACACGATCACAATAACGCACTTTGTACTTGGAAGTCAATAATGATAAATATATACACGTCTAGAGTGGTACCACTAATGTTATCAAATCTCACTAAAGCGCATCAACTGTACGGTTAAAATGTCACACAGATCAATAACGAGTAAACCAGCAATAGAGATAGGCAGGAACGTCAGATGGTTAAAACAATAGGCAGAATGCTGGCCCCGTTACCTGGACACAGTTCTGTGTGGAGATCCCCCCACCTGGGCAACCTGTAAATAAAGATATATCGCACAAGCCCAGTCCTTGGCCCTCATTACTAGTCAGGCGGACTCCGGCATGGTGGATGGCGGAATTACCGCCCCATTCCAAGGTGAGTGGGGCGGTAATTCCCCATTCACCATTTGCCCTTCCCCATTCCCATTTTTGCCCCATAGGGCATAATGGGAATGGGGAAAGGCGCTAAGTACGGTGCCGCAAATTGTGGCACCGTACTTAGCACCAAGGTCACTTTGCGGAATGGGTTTTAACGCCTGCAAAAAGCAGGCGTTAAAACCCGGGACCTATTAATCAGGCGTTAAGGGTTTAACGGCGGCAACGGCGCCGTTAAACCCTTAACGCCTGACTTGAAATGAGGGCCCATATGTTCAATAGTCTTACTACTTCCTGTTAAGGTTTTACCCCCCAATGTACCTGGTGGAGTAGAGTTGTCTGACGATGCAACGACCGATCCTTCTTGAGTGCCTCCCTTTCAGGCGGGAGCCACGGATCGTCGAGAGGTGTCGGGGAACTTGGCGTTCGGTGTCGGGGAATCGACGCCCTTCTTGAGTGCCCTCCCTTTAAGGCGGGAGTCACGGGTCGTCGAACGTCCGACGGTGAACAGGGTGAACTACCGCAAGGAAGTGGCAGCTTCGTTCCCAGCAGTGCTCGTCGACGACAGAGCGTTGGCGTCCTGCAAGGAAGAGGCATGTGGGGCACCTCGGTGACGATAGTTCTGGACCGCAAAGAGATGATGAAGAACTGTGGCCCAGCAAGGGCGTCGAGTCGTCGGCGTCTCTGCGGTCTGTAGGTGGCGGGAAACCCACCGGTGGATACTCCTCAGCGCATCAACGGTCAGGTCTTCTCCAGCGGGAGACAAGCGGATGACGATGCAGACGAGAGCGTCCGATGATCAATGGAAGTTCTTAGGCAAACGGGAGCACGGCGGCTCCGGTCGGCGACGGCGGTCGTCAACAGTGGTGGACAACAATCCGGGTGCTTCTCCTTGGAGTTCCGCAGCAGTCCCCGTATCGGGTCGGCAGCCTGTCGAAGGTCTGTCTACCAGGGAGCGTTGGGAAAGATCAGCTGTGCACGATGGTCCCTCGTAGCTCGGGAAGAGGGCGCCTTACCAGGTCCTCTTTGGGTCAGTCCTTGGAGGCACAGCAGCTTTCAGATTGTGAAGGAGAGCAACAGCAATTCTTCTCGTCCAGCAGGGCTTCAAGGTCAAGCGTCAGTTAATCCAGTTACTCGTCGTAGTGGACTTCAGCTTCTGAACACGATTCGTAGCAGTGAGAGGTCCCCAGATATACTGTTGATCTCCCATTCATTCCGCTGGGTCACACTCAAGCATCCAATCACGACTACGGGCATTCATGCAGGCAGGCAGCCAATCAGGCACACAAGGTATTCAGGCCATTCACTTCTCTCCAGACACTCACAACAAGTTATGTGTATTGGGACAAGTACAGAGCCATTCAACACTCCCAGCTGCATTCATACCGGTTTCGGGCAGGGTTGTCTCAGTCATTGTGTCAACCACCAGATATTAGACACCCACAACACAGAATGCATATTCGTCACACACTCTATTCACCCATGTCCCACCCACAGGAGGTACCCACAACATACATCACCGGGAAGGCTCCATCTAGTCTGACTGGGCCTTCACAACAACACCATATATGGCACTTCCATCCAACAGCCAGTCAGGGGGAAGGGACAGAGTCAGGGCTTCCCAGGACTTTGGGAAAACAAGGTAATGGGAAATAGAAAGCAAGAGGCCACCGGGCCATCTTGTTTTCCATCAGGAATCAACTGATCCCAATGGCAGGGCCGGGGTATCCCAAAATGGAGGATACTCCGCGCACCTGTCAAATTCAGCATGGAGCTGCCACCAGCCCATACCCTGCTCTGTGGGCCACCCACAGGTGCCCAAAAACATACTCTAGGGGCACAGGGTTGTACCCCCCACCCATGGGTGCCATAAGGATATCCCACGGGTCCGTTCACCAAACCAAAAGAAAGAGAGCTGCACCGCCAGGAGTCCCACATGAACTCCTGCGTGGAAAACACGACAGAACACACGATGAAAAGCAGTTAAGGACAAGGATACGGAGGCCCTGTCCCTCCGATGCATTTCCAGCATCACAATGTGATCGTAAATGGGTAGGAGTGCCGGAGGTTGTTCTATGTTTGTGGGTTCCGGTAAGTGACTACATGTTTGCTTGCATGGCTATATTATTTTGCGGTGTTGGGTAGGGGTGCCGGTGCCTGTGTTACGTTTGTGGTATGTGGCCACATGTTCGCATGCATGGCTGCATTGCGTTGCAGTGGTTGTGGCCAAGGCCTAGCCTCTTGGGCGCATGGGCGGAGGCCATATGCCTCCGCATGCACCTAAGAGGCTAGGCCGTGGCCACACCCACCCCAATGTGCTGCAGCCATGCATGCTAACATTGTCATACTGGTATATGGATTCCACAAATAGGTTTATGGAGTGCATTTCTTTTTCTTCGCTTGTTTGGGTAAGTTGTTATAACCATACGTTGCTCCATTGTACACCCTTTCAAATCCGCATCTCTCCTATGGGTGGTCACCATTAGAGAATGGTTGTGGAGGATGTTTTAGACTTGGTAGAGCACCATAGGTGACCTGAAATGTGTGCAGTTGAATATGGTGTACTTTATTACACTTGTTGCCGTTTACAGAGTCAAATGTCACTATTTGCGTTTGGTATGGTTTGCCCCTGAGCACACCCTTTGCTTAGGGAGTGAAGTAAGATATTGCGACTTCAAACAAGTTCCTTACCATAACACATCTGACATATGGCTTATGTACACAGCTACCCACATATCACTGAAGGTGTACTTCACATACATGTGTATACAATGGTTGTTTTACAGATATGTTTTGGAAAGAAAACATATCCCTTTATGAGAAAAGGAGCACTTTGCAATGACCTTGCGCTATATAATTGGTCATGGAAATATGTTCAGGCAAATCAGTATGCTGTTATTCTTTTCCCCCCCATCCAGCATGGAAGGTACTAGACAAACTGCTGTGGGAGAAAAAATGTACACTTCCCTCTGAAAATTACACTCTTACTTGCCAGACACCATGCTCCACTGTTGCTTGTATTCACTCCGAGTGCAAATTTCTTAACGGACAACAGTCCTTGCTAATATCCACCTCTGGCCCCTATTGATGTTTTTCTGCTGCCATTGCAGTGCTCTGTTTACACAGAGCAATATCTTCAAATGGCGCACATCCTCAGAGAGCTGCCCTGCAGCCTTTCTGCTTTGGCATTCAATATCTCATAGAAGTGTGAGCTCAGGGCACAACAGCTTTTACGCAGTCAGGGGTTGAAGGCAAAATCGGCATGTTTAGAGGTCCGCAGACATTGCCAGCAAATCACCGGAAAAAAACATCTATGCGGGTAAGTCCCGCAAAACACAGGGCGGTTGGCCATCGCCTACATCCCAACATTCTGTGACCAACAATCTGTAGGAATCTTAACGTTTCAAAAATAGTAATTAGCATAATGATGAGATCCCAGGAAATTATGTCACATCAGCTGGACCCGATGAAATGACAGCAGATGATATCACAGGAAATGATGTCATGAGAACTTTGAACTTACAACATCACAGGAAATGACTTTAATTGACATATGGCCTGGAAGAGATTGCAAGAAAGGAAGCTTATTCTCTGACCCAACACGAGAAAGAAATGTACCAAATGTGTGAGCTGCAAGCACTGTGACCAACTTCGTCCTCATTAAGACATATTTTGCTGTTCAAACATACAATGAGGTGATAACAAATCCGTATACCCCAAGTTAAATGATGGGCACACGGGAAAATGCAGATTGTAAAGCGAGCGCTTCAAAGCACACATTTTAAGCCCCAGAACAAAAGTAATATAGTAGCAAATATATTGTTGCTTTATTACACTGCTGACTTGCAACACAAGGTAGTTGCTGCAGGCCTCCCTGCGCCTCATGGCCACTTTCTACTGAAAGAGTGGAAAGGCCCTGATGACGTCCCTACTTTTGACATATGAATTGCCAAATACTTTTTTTAAAGTATGGCAGTGTGAAAAGGCAATGAGCTGATAACACTTCTGTATACACAGAGGGAAGTGACAGCTACAAAGGCTCCAACAAATGCAGCGTGTAAGACGAGCACTGCAAAGTGCACATTTAAAGCCCCACAAGGAAAGTAATATAGAGAGAAATATATTCTTGTGTTATGAGATTGCTGGCTGAGAAATTGGTACAGTTGCTGCTCCCCACTCCCCTCGGGCTCAGGGCTCCTTTGAACATAAAGAGTTGAAAGGCCCTGATGCTTTAGAGAGACATATTACTAGCTCGGAGCTCTAAACAAACATTATGCATGGAAGAGCTCAGACAGGCAGCTCTGAGATGCACAGGATGTTTTTGGCCGGTGCTGCTACAGGAGTCTTGAACTTTTGGATCTCCAGGTGTTTTGGACTACAAATCCCAATATCCCTCTGCATTGACAGTGATAGCTAGGGCATATGAGAGCTGTAGTCCAAAACATCTGGCGTGCCAAAGGTTGCAGACTTCAACGCTATTGTATTCTATATGAAACCATTTTTAGAAATTGCTTTTAAAAAGACATTGGGCCTCATTTACGACCCTGGCGGCAGCCGTGCCCTTTTTAAGGGCACGGCTGCCGGCAGTAATGATTGATTTTTTACTGGGGCCCAGAAAAGGGAAATAACTAGGTCATGCCAACCATGGCAGACCCGATAATTGCCCTTTTCTGGGCTCCAGTAAAAATTAATCCCCATTCCCATTTGAACCCCATAGGGCTCCCATAGTGCTCAATTGGAATGGGGAGGATGCTAACAACGGGCCCGTTAAACACGGGCCCGTTGTTAGCATCCCGGTCTGCTAGCGGGTCCCGCTAAGGACGCCTGGTTTGACCAGGCGTTCCTTAGCGGACCTGCTGCAGACCTCGTAATAGGATGGCCCGGAATGAACGGTGCCAGTCCCTTACTGGCACCGTTCATTCTGTGGCTGCCTGGGTCCTAATGAGGCCCAGAAGCTTTGTTACTGTGCCCTGGAGCTGGGAGCCAGTGCATTAGAAAAGTGTTTAAAAATAAATAGTAAAGCATGCTTTTCTGGTTTGCCGTTGTCATTTTACTTTTCTGGTCCTTTTTTTTAAAGGGAACAACAACATGTGCTCTGTCATGTCCACCTCATGTACAAATCCTTACCTGCTGAGCTACTGAAAAGGAGAGAGCATGGGAAAAGTGTCAGAGAAAGCTTCACAATAGTGAGAGTGACATTGAACAAACACCACAACACACCAAGGGCCCGATTCATGGATTATTTGCACAGTTCAAAGTCAGTGCATGTGGTTATGTTTGCAGTACTAAATGACTTTGCACTGACTTTACAATGCAAAAATACACTTTGCACAGTTCCATGATTCAGGGTTTGTGTCGGCAGTGCAAAGTCAATTTTAAGCAGTGCAAAGTCACTTTGAATCATGCAAAATGTCAATGAATCAGGCTCCAAGTTATGATTAAAAAGAAAGAGGAGTTGAAAGAAAATGCTGTCTGACATTACGTAACCATGTATCTGGAATATTTTTATACTTGTTAAAATATTAGTTTATGTGGTACTAGCGTTCTATCTCTTTCCACGTCTCAAGCCAAATCTACTTTTCAAATGCATTTTAGACCGCTCTGTCATGTAAGCAAATCTGTCCCAAAACATAAGCATTGCTATTTCACTTTTCCATTTTGGGGAGCGGGGGGCTGTAAAAATCGACTCTGAATGTAAAGTTTGTCATAAATCCAACATTATAACAGTGTATATATTCTTGCTAGCAGGTAATTACAATAGCTATTACAAAGCGTGGCCTGGGATTTGGACACGCATTAGGAATGAAAGGCCATGAGTTTAACTCGCCCCCAATGCCCTCTCTGTTGCCTCCTTGTTGACTGTCAATAAAGCACCCAAAAACAGGTTGCTATTAACAGTACAATACTAAATGGATTGTATATATCCAATATCTGAAGCAGTAATCACAAAGAACTTGTGCAGTGGCGCTGTGATATCTCTGAATCTGTCAACACGGGCAACAGCTTCTCGCAGATATTGAACTGCAGCATAATTTACGACATCTGTCAGGCCAAAAAACTGGTAATTGTAAGACTTCAAATATAGCAATATGTGGATCGAAGGCAAAGTATGGTCACTTGAGGGCACAGAATTAGCGGTAGCACCAGCATTAACGGAGATGAGTAAATTCTGAAATACAAGAATGCTTTTAACAAGGAGAAACGCAGCTTCATTACGTGGAGCAAGAAGGTAATTTTTGAGGCAGACCCACGCGGCCACAGTACCTTTGAAACCACCACTGATATTCTTTGAGATCCAAAGATTCTGTTGTTTACTTAGTTGTCCTTAGATTTTGTTGTATGGGTGTAACCAAGCAGCAACAGCGATGCCATTTTCCAGACTGACTAGAGACTGTCACACTTGCAGTGAAATCCTTTCTCCAACTCTCCAAACCACAGGCGAGAAGTTGACACTTTACCTCACGGTGCTCAGTGCAGAGACGGTATCTGTTTCACGGGTCATGCAAGGGCAAGCAGCACATCAATCAAATGAATGGGCCATTTAACACTCCCACCATACAATGGAGGATGCTTTTCCTTGCTCCTCTAGGCCTCAGGCAGCCAGGCCTGCTGCAGCCATAAATGAGTACGTTTGGACAGAAAAATCCATAGGCGGTAGGACTGCTTGAAATACGATAGCCTACTACATGAATGGTAGGGTTATTGATATTGATATTTTATTTCTATCGTGCTCGTACACAAGTGTTTCAGAGCGCAACAAGGCAAGGGCGGGTAACAGGGGAGAACAAAACAGCGATCTTACTAGGCCCAGTGACATTGAGAACGCACAAGTGCATGGGAGAGGGGGAGGGAAAAAGTGCATGGAAGGGGTAGAGTGGAAAGTGCAAAACAAAGGAGAAACAGATAAATAATAATAATAAATAAATAAATAAACAAACAAACAAACAAATAAACAAATAAATAAATAAATAAATAAATAATAAATAAAGGCAACAAACAGTGGTAGTGCAGCCAGCAATTGGCAAGTGCTAGGTTTAAGGCAGCAGACAGGATAAGTCGGATAATTGCAGGAAGAAAAAGGAGGGGCTGTATGGGTACAGATACAGACCCCAGAGCAAGGGGTGGCCCGGAGGCAGTGCGGGAGGGTGGCAGAGTGAGCAGGTACCTGGGCCAGGAGGACAGAGGGTGGCCAGGTGCACAGTGCCAAGAGAGAACAGATCAGCAGGGGACAGGGGGAGCAAAGGCAGAAGAAAAGAAGAAGGTCTTGAGGTGCTTCCGGAACCAGAGATGGTTCTCCTTAAATTTTAGAGTGGCAAGAAGGCTGTTCCAGAGGGAGGCCCCAGCTGAAGACATAGATCTACCCCTAGCTCGTTTCTCTGAAAAACAACTGACTCTGAGGGAGTTAGAGGTACAGGAGCGAAGAGCTCAAGAGGGGAGGTATTTGCAGAGGGATAGCTGAAGGTATTTTGGACCCAGGCCCCAGAAAGCCTTGTGGACAATGCAGAGGGTTTTGAATTTAATCCTTGCATCCACTGGGAGCCCATTGAAGGATTTCAGAGCTGGAGAGATACAATCCCAGGGCTAGAGGCCAAGGACAAGTCTCGCAGTCCTGTTCTGGATTAGTTGTAGAGGGCAGAGAGCAGAGGCAAGTAGATTTAGAAAGGGCTGTTACAATAGTCCAACCTAGAGAGAACCATAGCTTGGGAGACCATGAGCTTCTCGGGGACGGAGAGGAAAGGCAGAGTACCTCAGTATAATACTAAATTTTAATCCCACTAAACGTGTATCGTAAATTGTACTTACATAACTTCTGCAAATTCCATGTTTATACCATGTGGATGGGAAATTGCTCTGTGGGGCGTATTGAACAGTTGCAGACTAACTTTGTGGAACATGTGCGCAGCAACTATACTGTACGTTATCTTTGATTTTTTGTAACATTTCATACGTCTGCCCTTGTAGCAAACCATGCAGCCCACTCAAGGCTGTTTTACAATGAGCACTTCCACTGTTGACAGAGAGGTATGTTGGGTTTTGCTTTCCTGCGACCACCCTTTAGCCTGGCTTTGGTAGACCTACTCATTATGTCTCCCACCAAGACCTGCAACAACACGCATGCTTTTCTGAAAAGATAAAACTGAATACAATTGAAATGTACTTACAGGACAACAATATGTATTAGAACACTATGTATGGTGTAGCATTTCCAGCATATTTGTTTTGTATCACTGCTTTTCATTAATTGATGTTTTTGCAATGCATACAGTGGATTCATCCCTTTCAATTTTCTATTTATTGTTGTCCACCCCTTTCTTTTAAACCAGAGTGGATTATATACTCATGCAGATAGGTATAACTATGCTACCCCCCTGCAAGAGTACAATGTTTCATATTTTTTGTATATTTGAACTACTTTGCATAGAATACTCAAAAAAATAATAAAGAACACAGCAATACAAAAAAGCTGTAGAACAACATTTAAGTTGAGTGTATGTTTGTATAATATACATCTATCCACCACATGGCGAATAGTAATGTTGGCTGTAGAGGTTTTTTGCACACAGTTGACTCCATTTGCATTTAAATTATTGCAAGTTCAACTATCACAGGCAGGACGCCCCCCCTTGTGCCAATTCCCATGGCCATGCGGCTACAAAAAGAAAATTCTGACGGCAATGTGTTTTGATTTCAGTAGTGTGGTTACGTTGAAGCTAGTATAACGTATATCGAGAGATGATGGTACCGTACACATGCTGCAGTGAATGCACAGATGACCCTATGTACTATTTATATGTGCAGTGTCTTACAAAGCAACAGTGTACGATGGCAGATTGTGTGTGAGATGGCTCCACATGTGTGGGTGGTAGGGCCATTTTACGCAGTTTGGTGTCTTGTAGCATGAAGATATTTGGGGCTTGCGTTCATCAAACAAAAGGAATTACCTAACACCTTCTTCAAACATTGTAAGGGGGGTTTGGTTTTCAATTTGTGTCTCCATTACACATTAAAAAGAGAAGCAGAACTTTGAAATTTTAGGGAGTACTGTAGACTTTACAATATGGTTGCCGAGTTGTGCACAAAGTGCTGCACTCTATTCTGTGTTCTATACCTTCTAGGAAAATGGTGTGCATAACAACAAAGATGAACTAGTGCCCTAAAATGTGCCAGTGGCATGCGAGGAGGCAAATCTTACAGAATATGGGACAGTAACATAAGACATATGGATGCATTTTGCTGTTTGGGTTGTTGTGAATGCGCACATTATTGGGTAGGTTAGTGTACTATAGTGCATTGAATGTGTCCACTTATCACAGGCTTAGGTGAAGAGGGTAGTCATTTAAGAGGTTTTCTATTGTGTGGAAGTAATGTAATACAATGTGAAGTGAAGTGCCTAAGGGACATGTGGCTGAGTTATGTGTCGGGTTTGTGGTAAGTGGATAGATGTTTCTATGTATGGTTGTACTGTGTTGTGGTAGTTGTAGCCAGGATCTACAATAGTGAGTGCATGGCTGGAGCCCGTACACTGTACGGTGTGTAGTGAAGCATGTAGGCTGGGGGCACAAGCAGCACAGTGCAATATAGATCTACATTGGACTTTGTGGCATTCGTATGTGGATTGCAGAAATATGTGGACACATTACCCTTTGCAGATTATGAAGAAGTATGATACCAATAATTTCATACTTACTGTTTCTATTGTGGAGGCCCTGTCCAGTTTTTTGTGTATGGGATGTGAGATGTTGTAGTAATCGTTGCTTCATTATCTGTAGAAATAGAGAACATAATATGTTAGAGCAGGTATGTCGTCATTTGCAGGTATGTCGTCATTTTGCAGTTCATTACATAGTACAAAATGTTACACTTTGTGGACCCTTATAATGACTACTTCATAAGTACTATGCTTTAAACAAGTGTACTGTGCAATGTGCACAGTTCCTGTGTTTCTTTGCATAATCATTGGGTCTGTGGGGAGAAAAAAATACATGTTGGACTAAAAAAAAAACTTCCAAATGTATTTGCTGTTACTTTGCACAGCACAGCTCAAAGAGACACAGCTTCACCTTACTGATGAGGCCCAACAAGGCTGAAACACGTGTATGGGGTTGCTGTATGTACTCTTGTTCAGAGAGGAATTGCCATAGCATTTTGGTGCTGGACTGCCCATGTGGGCGGGACAAAGACTGATATGCAAATGGATATTTCCCATCTGTGAAAGGTACAGTGAGCAAAAAGCATGTGCTGCAAACTCTTATCTCAGAACAGGTTATCATGCCATGTTCTTTCTGGAGAGGAGCGCATGCTACCTTTTTTTTCTAATATTTACAAGGAACTTGGGGTTGGTCACCCTGAGTTACCTGGGGGCAACCAGACGTGGACTCCCTGCTCACTGTGCTCAGAGAGAAACAGCTTCACCTCACTGATGAGGCCCAACAAGGCTGAAACACGTGTATGGGGTAGGTACTCTTGTTCAGAGAGGAATTGCCATAGCATTTCAGTGCTGGACTGCCCATGTGGGCGAGACAAAGACTGATATGCAAATGGATATTTCCCATCTGTGAAAGGTACAATGAGCAAAAAGTGTGTGCTGCAAACTCTCATCTCAGAACAGGTTATCATGCCATGTTCTTTCTGGAGAGGAGCGCCTGCTACCTTTTTTCAATTACAGTAACGTTTGCACTCGTTATAGCAATGTTTAAGGTGCAGTGTTGTAGTAGGAGGAATTGCAATGGTGTACGATTTCTGTTTTGTACGTGTTGGTAGTATGGTTGCAGTTATATAGCTGTTGGTGTATTGTAAGTGTTTACCTGCTTCATTTTGGTAGCACTGTTTCTTTATTCATTTGGTTGCTGGTGATGTTTTGCAAGTATTGTGCCATTGCACTATGCTACTGCAAAATTGTGAGGGCGTTACGTATTTGTTGGTGGACTGTAACTGTTCATACTTTGGAAGTGTTTGAGGATATGTTTCATGCACAGCGGTTGCTGAAGGTTGAGTTGGCCTGCTTCAATGCTGCAAGTAATATTGCAGTATTCTGGTTGCCGTTAGATACCAGTTGGCGTATTCTAACTGTTTACAGTGTCCCATTTCTATAGGGTACATTTCGAAGCTTGTGCACTCCTGTTGGTAGTTTCACATCTATCCACATTTTGAAGTAGTGGTGCACCATTATGGGTTTACGTACTGATATTTGATATGAATGTAATTTGTACGGGCATTGTTAGACAGGTGGTGATGCATTTGCGTAGTTGGTGGTTTCAAAGGTTACTGAGGATAGTTTTGAACCTTCATACTTAGTAGTTTTTCTTTTACATATCATGTAGGAAACAATATTAGTGCCATTTTTGTACACTTATTGTTTCTCTGAGTGCAATCATTGGGTTAATTGGGGAAAAAATTGTACAACAGACACATTTATGTATTTGTTGGATACTTACTCTATGCTAAATTGCTCTAGTTCCAGTGTAGAAGGTAATTCCTTTTTTTCTGCAATTACGTAGGTACTGGTGGGTGTTGGGGCATAGGGTATTCTAATTTTGTACATCAAGGAGTACATTTTGGCTTCAAGAATATTAAGTAGGCATTTGTAAGATTTGCAGGTAATCTGTGCTTTGGAATGATGGAAGTATCATTGCATTCCCACCATGAGCATTGCTTTCTAATGTATGCAGTATAGTTGCCTGCACTGGTTGTGTCACCTGTGTGCTAGATTTAGGCTTCTGTTGCGAAGGTTTTCTTGCCAAGTGATATCTGTCCGTGTGTGAAGGTAGTACGTTTGCAGTTATTTTTGTTTCCACTTGCATTGTATCTTAAAAGCATTAATGTTACATATTGACTATGTGATTGTATATGTAATGTGGAATGATTATAGGAATTGCAAGAAGTACACAATATGCTATGGTTTGCATTTTTCACCAGTTTTTGAAATGGAATGGATTCACAGTTAGGTATTGATACATAGACAAAGCGCTCGTTAGGGACTTGTTCCTGAATTAGAAAAGATTGTAGTTCGGGAGGATATCTTGCGCTCACACCATACACTTGATCTAAGTTTTACATTTCTTACAAGTCCAACATCATTATTCATAAAGTCACTCCAAGTGTTCCTTCAATATGAATGTTTTAATTCTTCTAGAGAAAAACACAGCCGACACGTGTTTCGACCACCGGTCGTTCTCAAGGCTGTACAAAATTACACATTCATTCAATATATACATTTTTCAAAAACCATACCATATTGTGTCACATGTCAGGTCAGGATGTTGGAAAATTCACGGCATAATCAAGAATTTCAATCGGTGTTTAAAGAAAAAAACATAAATTTAAGACCACAAATTAGTGTCTCAATCAAAATATCTCTGTTTGATCAATAAAAATAGACAGTTATTATCTGTATTCCACAATTAGATCCACTAATGTATTCATTATCAAAATAAATGAAACTAAGTCAGCATAAAAACAATTAGACTGCAATATATAAACTTCATGCATGGTTAGTTACTCCAAAATAAGAAACTTGTACCCAAACACCTTGTGAAGCCATTCCAACATGACCAAAATGTGAGTTGCCAAAATAAAGGTATAAGTGTGTCTTAAATCTTATTAGTGCTTTGTTAAACAGTGTTACTATTATCGGTGCTTACCCCGTGCACACTCCCTATATCTCTTAAATTTGAGATCTCAATATCAAATGATCACACTTGATCTTATGTTGAAAATTCAGAGTTCCAATCCTATATAGAGAAAACCTTGAATTATTATACTTTAGTATGTAGAACTGAAATGCCATAAACTATATTAATAAATGATTGGAAATGCTCACCCACCTGTACGGATGAGTCTATTCAGTCAAATGAGTATTGGAAATTCCCGTAGTCTTATAATTGTGAGTTCTAGGATCCAAAATTAAAAAATCACCTACAAAAAACACAATGGGCTCAACTTAGTACAAGTATCTATGAGTCACATCACTTTTACTTCATTCACTTGCTCTGGTAATCTCAGTAATAGGCTCCAATCTGTACCATTATATCAAAAACATCACCTCCCTCAAACTATCTTTTTCCTTTATCAGTCAAAAAATATATATGTAATGAGTTCATCTTTATCCTAGTATCAAAAAACCTTCACCTTCTTTAAACCACTTGTTGACACTATCACAATCTATCACTTTCCCCACAACAGTTAAATTGAGACACAATAAACAGACCCTTTCCCTCTCAAAATTGGCATTGGCTTATACATACCATTTACTGGGCTTGATCCCAATCTATGTTCATCTAGCTTCACAAAAGGGGGGGGGTCCCACGCATTACTGCCTCCTTTTTAAATGCTAAATGCGAGCGAAAAAGTGGGCAACATCGCGGTGACATCACGTGCTGATGTCATAAGCTTGTGGTCACGATGACATCACACGTACGCGCACGCGATGACATCACACGGATGTAAGTTGTAAACAAATATTTTTTTTAAAAAAAAAATATTAAAAAAATATATATTTAAAAATATCCAATTATCATATGCTGTATAGCTTGCAGCCCATCACTTCAATTCCCAAATTGTTATGGGTTAGCCTATATCTGCCTGCACAATTATAATGTTGACATTTTGACTAAATCCATATAGTGCTACAGGATTTTACGCCGGTGTTACACCTTTGTTGTGACTAAGTAAATATTTAGTCAGGATCTTATTCTTCAATTGTGTCCTATAGTAAACATATGTGAATTAGTGTATTACTCATAAATGGAAGCCCAAAACAAATCTATTTCTTTGGTGCATTAGTATGTCTTTCTCTGAAAATGGTTTGGCTGATGCGCCACCATACATAATCTTTTTCTAAATGAACTAGATATTTAGTTGCCATATGTTGCATCATTCAGGTAAGGCTAGAATGACTTCACAAGCGGTGAGCATGTCAAATACTGACAGAGAGTATTGTTGGTCCTAATGAATATTTCATAGAAATACATGCATTTCATGGTCCTGGTTAAGTCCAACTATGGTGCTTTTTAGGTAACAAATTAGCTTGCATTCTTGTTGCCTAAGTTTGATCTTAAGGTTACCACCCCGTTTCCCCATCTTGATTTGCATTAGTCCAATAAATCTTAAGTCTTCCTGATTGTCAAGCTGGTGTTGTAGCTGCCAGTGTATGGCCAATGGTGACTTTGGATCAGTATTCCTAAGACTAGCCAAATGTTCCCTTATTCGGATTCTCAATTGCCGAATGGTGCTACCAATGTAAAGTTTGCCACATTTACAAATAATAGCATAAACAAAATAACACGTTTTACAGTTAATGAACTCATTAATCTCAATTGTCATTCCATTAGCATCAGAAAAAGAAACACAGTTTGCACGAGCATATTTGCACTGATTACAGTTGCCACATTTAAAAAATCCCTTTTTTCCTATTAACCAATTTTCTTTAGTATTATCTTACTTAACATTCAAGAAAGAAGGACTCAATTTTTGTTTGATAGTAATTGCTCTCGTGAAAATGAACTTGGGTTTCTCAGTCAAAAAAGGAAGTAGATCCTTATCTAGTCTTAGGATGTCCCAATGTTTGGACACCATTTTGTAGAGTAAAGAGGAATATTGTGAAAACTGCGTGATTATAGAAATATGATCTGTCCCTGATTTCTCTTTAACGGTCACATAAAAGTTCCGCTTGACTGCACTCTTTGTACTTATCAACCGCTTTCTTTATGCATCTCAAATTGTACCCTCTCTTTTTGAATCTATCCATAAGCAGATCGAACTCCTTAAAATAATCCAAATCCAAACTACAAATTCTCCTGGCTCGATAAAATTCTCCAGCTGGGATGTTGTCTATTGTAGATCTTTGCTGACTGCTTTGTGCATAAAGTACAGAGTTTACCTCTGTTGGCTTACGGTATGTTTTAGTTTCAATCTGCCCATTCTTAACAAAAATGTGTAAGTCTAAAAAGTCTATACTGTGTGAACTCGCTGAACCAGTAAAACTGATACCAAATTTGTTGTTGTTGGCATATAGCACAAAACTTTCAAAAAATGCAAGAGACCCTTTCCATACAATTAGGACATCATCAATAAATCTTCTCCATGCAATTAGATTCGTTTTGAAAATTTCTTGGTCATAGATATGTGTTTCTTCATATTGGGCCATAAAAAGGTTAGCCAGGGATGGCGCAAATTTAGCAACCATGGCTACCCCTTTGGCCTGTGCATAGTATCGATCATTAAAGATGAATACATTATTATCTAAGGTGAATTTCAGAAAACTCTTAAGCATATGTATATGTTGCATATAAGAAGCAGATGAGTTTCCAAAGGTGTAGTCTATTGTTTGAACTGCTAGATCATGATCTATACTAGTATAAAGCGCTGAAACATCTAAAGTAGCCAAAAGGTAGTCTGATTCCCATTTTAGAGTTTTAAAAAATTGCAAAACATGTACACTATCTCTAATGTAAGATTTCATTTTAAGGACATGAGGTTTCAACACTTCATCCAGATACTGCAATATGCCCTCTGTGACCCACCCTATACCACTCATAATCAGCCTGACTGTTGGTAAAATTTCATAAGTCTTGTGTACCTTAAGCATACTCCTCCCTCAGGGCCTCCATGTGTGCCTCTGCGACAGCAGCAATTGCTTCACGCAGATACAACATTTCAGCTTGGCGTGCCCTGTGTGAGGCCGCCATGCCCAGCCTGAGCGAGCGGGCGGCGGACCGTCCCGCCTGCTGCTGGAGAAGCACCTGCCTAGCAGGGGGGAGCCCGGATTGGGCCACACGCTCCATTCTCACAGCGATGTTCTCCATTGCTGCCCCCTGGCGTTCAGAATTGGCAGTCATGTCTTGCCCCCACTCAGTATACAGCGGTTGCGCGCGGCGACCGCGTTGCTGGGCTTGACACCTGCGGGACCCAAGGACCGGGTGTCCTTGTTGTGTTGGCACCATCCGCGGCTGCACGACTACATGCCCCCGTCGACGTGATGGCCCAGGCACATCAGTGACTGGTGCGAAGGGTGACCCTGCGTCCCGATGCACCACAGGCAGAGGTTCCAAGACTGTCTGACCCCTCAGTGCAGGTGTCACTGACAGAGGAGTGCCCATCTCAGAATCACTCACCCCTGACATATGGACATGATGCACATCAAACTCGACATGGACGTCAGAGTGGTCATCAGGGCTGGACTCATTGCCAGCCAAAGACAAGATGGACTGTAGCACATGTGGGTTTTCGTGGCCTACCACCCCACTACCCCCACTTGTGCCGGGTTGCTGTAGTGATAACAACCCTGTGCCTGGCATGACAACACCATCCTCTGGCTCCATTGCGTCATCATCTGAAAAGTAGAGAGAAAAAATGTCACTACACATGTTAGAAGCACACAACACACACACATAGACATCACACAGACACCAAACACATGAAGCAGACATGTCACACACAAAAGAGAACCTGCCATGCATGCTGGGTCAACTTGACATTGCTTCTGTGATTAGGCATGTAAAAGGGTGTTATATCGCTCTGAAGTGGGTCGATGCAGTGCAACACATTTGTATGTTACTCACTATCCACAGGCACAAGTACTTCATGATGTGTATCAGAAAATGTGAAGGCAGTGCAAGGTCAACTTCAGCCATCACGTGCAATGTGCATGTAATGGGTAGCATGGCTACAAGCAAACCACCCCTCCCCCCAAGTGCAAATGCAGGGATGCCTTGCATGGCATCAAAAGGATGACCATAGACCTGTGTATTGACAGACAGTGTTGACTAGCATCAATTGCATCATGTGAGTCAAGTGACAACACAGCAGATGATGATGGGACAGTAAGCAGGACACATGATGAAACCTCAGGAGTACACCCACGTGTGAAGAAGACACTACACCAGTTGGACAGAGTCATTGGCCATGAAACAGGCTGAGGCCTGTGACCCACACAGACTATCACACCCTAAACATGTGTGCGACGCAGGACTGAGCCACAGTGGCCATGGGAATGCTGATGAAATGCCATGGAATGTAGGTCACCTTGGACACGTACTACAATGATCATCCAGTCAAGGACACATAGGGGCATGCATGGAATCCACGTGTAGCATGAATGGGCACTCATGTCCCTGCGGGGCATCTGACCCCTGCACAGTCCAAGTGAGACACCCTGCACAAAGTACAAAGGATGTACCCACAGCATATGTCTGGCAGATTGGCTGGTGGAAGTTAGCATGTACACAGGACGCATTAACAGGCAAATACTCAACGGCAAAATTGAAGCAGACCAGCGCAAAGGTGAAATTGGGGTGCAGAGGGGGGGTGGAGAGGCAAGTACCTGCATGCAGGCAGAGGACACAGGCATGCCAGTCATGCTATGACATAGTTCCAGGGCTGAGAGGAAGGTCACCCCAGGCTACATGCAGAAGGGCCAGTGAGTTGGAACATGGACCGGAGGGGCATCCTGGTGACCAGCATGTGAGTAGGGTGCAATAGTGGTGATGCGGACAGTCCCTGTCCGCTCCACATGTCCACCACCCTGCAGAGCAGCCATGCATCAGTGAAGCATTGCATTACTTGCACATCAGAACCATGTACACATGACATGTAGTGGCAGTCATGCACAACACATCACACAAGTAAAACACACATGTCCTCAACAAACATGCAGCACCACTCACTAGACTGGGCATCAAAGTCCGGCATCTCTCCCACTCCTTCGACTGATTCAGATGGTATGAACTCCGCAACGAGTGACTCATGCGGAGTGAGGTCTTCCTCCTCAGGTGCAGGCCCACTGCCAATCACCAGAGTCAAGTTGTAATTTGAGGCATGCTTAGCCTTAGCGCTGCGTTTGAGGTAATTCCAACATTTTTTGCACTCTTGCGCCGTGCGCACCTCATGGCCGAATGCACTCACATGTTCCGCAACTTGCTTCCAGTGGGTATCACGGTGGACAGCCGTAGTCTGACAATTAGGCCCCACTAGCATGTCACGGCTGTGGTCCCGCACGTAGTCCACGAGGAATTCCAGTTCCTGGTTGCAGAAAGGCTTCTTCCTCGACATGCAGGAGGTTGTGGCTGTGTGTGGGGTCCCAGCCTGTGCTGCAGGTGCAACCTTCCTCCTCTTGGATTGTGGCGCAGACCCTGGCTGGCAAATGCCGCCCTGATCAGTATGGCCAGTGGCACCGGTGGATTGAGGCAAGGGAGTGGCAGGTGGAGGGATGACCAAAGGCCTCACTTGCATCAGTGGCAGCTGGGTGCCCTCTAATGGACCCTGCGCAGCAACATCCGCTGTGGCGGGGTCATTGACCGCGACTGTCCTGGTTGGCAGACTCACAACCGGGGTGTTGTTGACTGCATCTGCCCCTGCACTTGCCAACACCCAGCTGGTCGGGGCAGCAGATGACATTACTGCCCCAGGGACACGTGTCTCGGTCAGGGCAGCCCTGTGTGCACCTACGGTTTCCCTCCTGCCCTGTTGGAAATCTTCCAAGGACTCCACAAGTGCCAACGCAGCCTGCGCTGGCAGACCCTGAGCCTGGGTGGTGGTGTCCACAGCTGCACCTGCAGCTACCACTACCCTTGGGCCCGTGGCAGTCGATGAAACGGACTGCCGGGTCACACGGGCGCCAGTGCCAAATGCAGAAGCTGCATCTCCCAGAACCACAGGGGGTGGTGGCATGACTGCACCGACACATGGCACAACATCGTGCACAAGTGGCGCACCGCTGCCTCTTCCCCCTCTGCGGCCACCCTGGACACCCTCGAGTCCCCTACTTCCTGGTCACCCCGGCCACGTCCCTGACCATGCCCACCACAAGGAGGACGCCCAGCTGAGGCGCCCCTCACCTTTGGTGGCCTCCCAACCATGGCACAGATGGAGTAGTGCCGGCACAGATGGAGGAGTGCCAATGGGAGGTGTACACCACAATTGTCCTGGGCAATTGGGGTGAAGGGGGTGGGATGCAAGATGTTAACAGCACCCCTGCACCTGCAAGGCTGTATGTGACCCCGGTGATGTAGTGACGGGTCATACAACTCTCAGGCAACCCAAATCTGCAGTGAAACCGTGCACGCAACCCCTGCAGCCTACGTGCATGGAATTAACCTCCTGCAGTACGCGGTGGCACCCAGTAACACGAAAAAGGCGTATGCGTGGGACACGCAGGCTCCTATGACCTTTAAAATGGGTAAGCGATACACGGGGGCACCCGCAGTGGGAAAAATAGCGTGCGCGACCCACCGTCAGACTAGCACGATGATGAAAAACACTCATATCCAATACCCCCACCAAAAGAAGAGATACGTCCTTGATCCGCTGTGAAGTTGTGATGGCGCGCGAACCAACACGAAGTAGCAAAACACACGTCGGACTCCACGAAAGGCACGTACAGTGAACTGCTGGCCCCGCTCACCTTTAACCCATGCTGAGGGAAACGCCTGCGTGCGTCGCGTCACTTACACTCGTAGGCCCTTTCCTCGGATTACACGCATTCACACGCGGACATGCAGTTTGTTCACACGCTGAACCACTATGCATACGTCACGAGGGAAATACAGTGCGCGTAACGTCACAGACGCGCTTACGCGCTAAGGGCCTTTCCTCGGATTTCACGCTGACGTGCACTTTTTTCATGTGCCAAATCACTCCTTATCAAGCTGGCCATGCGAAAACACACGGAAGACCACGTTCCTGCCCAGAAGACCATATTCCTGCCCCCAGAGCCCGAGCACGCTCCCACCTGCCATCTGCTGCTGCCTGCCTGCCTGCTGCCCACATGCCCTGCTATTTGGTGCCTGCATGTCAGCCAGGGGTGCAGTTGCTGTGACCACCCCTGCTGGAACTGAAGACTCCCGACAGGGATACCATCGCTCCACAGCCCAGCCCCAGGACCCAGTTGCCCACCCCCACCTGCCTCTGGGGTTGCCATGTCAGACACTACACCATCTGGCACCACTGGCAACCCCCAGGCAGAGAGGCAGAGGGCCACCAGCTTCAGTGCCAGTGAAGTTGGTGTCCTGGTGGAGCAAGTCCTGGGGCAGTATGATGCCCTCTTTGGAAGTTCGTGCGCCGACAATGAAGGACGGAAGAGGATCTGGATGGACATCGTGACTGCCATCAACGAGGAGGGGGTGGCAGTCCGCGAGATCAAACATGTCCGGAAGCGCTGGGAGGACTTCAGGTCCAGGACCCTCAACAAGGCCCGGTGCCTCTTGAAGGCAGCGGATGCCAAGGGGTGCCGGGTCCACCTGACCGACAACCAGATGAGGGTCCTGGAACGCATACGCCCAGCGCTGCACGTCAAGGTCCTTGAGGGGCAGACCCATCTGGAGTCGAGCAGTAAGTGTACATGCATACTGATCGGACGCTGTGCGTGTTGTGGTGTGCAAGGAGTGTGCAGGTTGCACATATGTCTTTGTAGGGACAGCGCACAACAACTGGCCTTCCTCTCCCTGCGGACGTGGCAATCCGGGACTGAGTTGAGCCTGTCCTGGCTGGGATGGCGTTGCATCAACGGGGCATGTGAGGTGACCTGCAGTGTTTTCGTGAAGACACTGCACGTCATCTCGGATGCTTCGTTGACCGCATTGACCTACTGGGACGGGTCACCAGGGCTGGATTCCTCCATATGCTGGACCTTATTCCGACCCCCTCCTCACCTGAACCCCCTATGCGCCAGTCGACCTCCATGCCATCTTCCCACCCATGTATCACCTGCGTACCCTGTGGAGCTGCCTCTGACCCAGCAGCCAGGCTGGTGGAGGACACATCCCTGCCACAGTCGGGAGTCGGACGTCCAGCAGGGGTGGCCACCACGACAACTGCACCCCAGCCGGAGGAGGACGTGCAGGCAGCAAGAGCCAGGGCACAGGCACAGCAGCAGCAGCAACAAGGTGGGAGCGATGATGGCTCGGGGCCATCAACATCGAAGGGGCAGGCATCGGCCACAGGGCAGGGGGACCCAGGATTGGAAGCGTCTTCCATGTGGCAGCGGTTGGGCCAGGCCATAGGTGCGGAGCGACGGCGGGCAGAAGAGGCACGGCTCACAATGGTCAGGGCGGAGAACTCTATGCGGGGGGCACTGAGGCAGGCCGAGTGCCTCGAGGCTATTCACAGGGAGTTGGAGTCGAACATGGCATCGTCCCTGCGAACCCTCGGGGCCATGGAATAGGACCGCCTCCAGGACATTGAGTAGGAGTTCGATGATGCCCTGGCCTGGGACATCGGAAAGTGAGCCGTCGGACTAGCCCGCCGTCATTGTAAATAGTTTTTAGTGTTATGTTTCCTTTTCGTTTTGCTTTATTTTGGGGTGATTGGACTATGCCCCACACTTTTGTATATAGTTCTTTTCTTAGGTAGTTTTTTGGATAGGTTTAATTTTTTTCGTTGGGCTCATGGACCCTGGATGAACTCGGTGTACATAGTTGAACAGTGGATCATGTGAGGATTTTATTTGATTAATCACCATGGATCAATGGATTTTTCAATTTTCGGTTCCTTTGGATTTCATTTGGTGGACCGTGAGATTGGACACATGTTTTTTTTTCATCACTTTGGATTGGTTCTTCATAAGTTTTTTTATTCTGTTTCGGACATACATTTCATTTCATCGTTTGAAATATGTTTTATGCTTTCATTTCATTTCATTAATTTTGTTAATAATACCTTTTTATTTCTTACTTCCATGTGTGGTATTCGCTCATTGGGTTACTGCATGTGAAAAAGTGGATTTAGACAATCACTTGCACCCATTGTGTGTGTGTGAGGGACATGTTTTGATGTACATAGTTCACTTTCGTTTTGTGTCATGGAATAGCCATTTCAGTGTGGGGTGGATTGGGACTTGATTGCCTCTCACGACTGGGGTGACGGGCTGTAGGATTTTGGTGCACATGAGGCCCATGATTGTGCATCTTTATGACGTGTTGGGGGGACATGAGTCGGGGACTGCTGGCAGGTGCCCGTCAATGCTGGATGGGTGGGTGTGCAGGGGGACATGAGTCAGGGCCTGCTGCCAGGTGCCCGTCAATGCTGGGTGGGTAGGGGTGCTGAGGGACATGAGTTGGGGCCTGCTGGCAGGTGCCCGTCAATGCTGGGGGGGTGGGGGTGCTGAGGGACATGAGTCAGGGCCTGCTAGCAGGTGACTGCCAGTGCTGGGTAGGTGGGGGTCTAAGGGGGCATGAGTCGGGGCCTGCTGGCAGGTGACTGTAGTGCTGGGTGGGTGGGGGTGCAGGGGGAGATGAGTCGGGGCCTGCTGGCAGGTGCCCATCAATGCTGGGTGGGTGGGGGTGCTGAGGGACATGAGTCGGGGCCTGCTGGCAAGTTGCCCGTCAATGCTGGGTGGGTGGGGTGCTGAGGGACATGAGTCAGGGCCTGCTGGCAGGTGCCCATCAATGCTGGGTGGGTGGGGGTGCTGAGGGACATGAGTCGGTGATCACTAGTGCAAGGTGACATGTGGGCTAGCTGGGAGCATGCCCATGGTGGATGGGCTGCCTGCAGGACATGACCAGGGTGCAGGGTAGTCCCCTGTGGTGTGTGCTGCCTGCACGGGCTGGGGAGGGGGTCGAGGGCACACTTGGGAGGAGCCACACTGGCAATTCACGTAACACCTTGCGCACCCCACTGGATACACGTACCCCGCTCAGACAGCGAATTCGCGTGTGAAACTTCCCACGCACCCCCGAAATACACATACCCCACTCGCACAGGGCCAATCACGTGTGAAAGTTCCCGCGCTCCCCAGAAATACACGTACCCCGCTTGCACAGGGCCAATCGCGTGTGAAAGTTCCCATGCACCCCGAAATACACGTACCCCGCTCGCACAGGGCCAATCGCGTGTGAAAGTTCCCTCGCAATACACGTACCCCGCTCGCACAGGACCAATCGTGTGTGAAAGTGCCCGCGCACCCCAGAAATACACGTACCCAGCTCGCACAGGGCCAATCACATGTGAAAGTTCCCGTGCACCGCCGAAATACACGTACCCTGCTCGCACAGGGCCGATCGCATGTGAAAGTTCCCGCACACCCCCGAAAATACACGTACCCCGCTCGCACAGGGCCAATTGTGTGTGAAACTTCCCGCGCACCCCAGAAATACACGTACCCCGCTCGCACAGGGCCAATCGCGTGTGAAAGTTCCCGCGCACCCCTGAAATACACGTACCCACTCGCACAAGGCCGATCGTGTATGAAAGTCCCTGCGCACCCCCGAAATACACGTACCCCGCTCGCACAGGGCCAATCGCGTGTGAAACTTCCCACGCACCCCAGAAATACACGTACCCCGCTCACACAGGGCCAATCGCATGTGAAAGTTCCCGCGCACCCCCGAAATACACGTACCCCTCTCGCACAGGGCCGATCGTGTGTGAAAGCTCCCGCGCACCCCTGAAATACATGTACCCTGCTCGTACAGGGCCAATCGCGTGTGAAACTTCCCATGCACCCCAGAAATACACGTACCCCGCTTGCACAGGGCCAATCGCGTGTGAAAGTTCCCGCCACCCCTGAAATACATGTACCCCGCTCGCACAGTGCGATCGCATGTGAAAGTACCTACGCACCCCCGAAATACACGTACCCCACTCGCACAGGGCCAATCTCAAGTGAAACTTCCCGCGCACCCCAAAAATACACATACCCCACTCACACAGGGACAAACTCGTGTGAAAGTTCCCGCACACCCCCGAAATACACGTACCCCACTCGCACAGGGCCAATCGCGTGTGAAACTTCCCGTGCACCCCAGAAATACACGTACCCCGCTCGCACAGGGCCAATCGCGTGTGAAAGTTCCCGCGCACCCCTGAAATACACGTACCCACTCGCACAAGGCCGATCGTGTATGAAAGTTCCCGCCACCCCTGAAATACATGTACCCCGCTCGCACAGTGCGATCGCATGTGAAAGTACCTACGCACCCCCGAAATACACGTACCCCACTCGCACAGGGCCAATCTCAAGTGAAACTTCCCGCGCACCCCAAAAATACACATACCCCACTCACACAGGGACAAACTCGTGTGAAAGTTCCCGCACACCCCCGAAATACACGTACCCCACTCGCACAGGGCCAATCGCGTGTGAAACTTCCCGTGCACCCCAGAAATACACGTACCCCGCTCGCACAGGGCCAATCGCGTGTGAAAGTTCCCGCGCACCCCTGAAATACACGTACCCACTCGCACAAGGCCGATCGTGTATGAAAGTCCCTGCGCACCCCCGAAATACACGTACCCCGCTCGCACAGGGCCAATCGCGTGTGAAACTTCCCACGCACCCCAGAAATACACGTACCCCGCTCACACAGGGCCAATCGCATGTGAAAGTTCCCGCGCACCCCCGTAAATCCACGTACCCCTCTCGCACAGGGCCGATCGTGTGTGAAAGCTCCCGCGCACCCCTGAAATACATGTACCCCGCTCGTACAGGGCCAATCGCGTGTGAAACTTCCCATGCACCCCAGAAATACACGTACCCCGCTTGCACAGGGCCAATGGCGTGTGAAAGTTCCCGCCACCCCTGAAATACATGTACCCCGCTCGCACAGTGCGATCGCATGTGAAAGTACCTACGCACCCCCGAAATACACGTACCCCACTCGCACAGGGCCAATCTCAAGTGAAACTTCCCGCGCACCCCAAAAATACACATACCCCACTCACACAGGGACAAACTCGTGTGAAAGTTCCCGCACACCCCCGAAATACACGTACCCCACTCGCACAGGGCCAATCGCGTGTGAAACTTCCCGTGCACCCCCGAAAGACACGTACCCCGCTCGCACAGGGGCGATTGCGTGTGAAAGTTCACACACACCCCCGAAATACACATACCCCGCTCGCACAGGGCCAATCATGAGTGAAACTTCCAGCGCACCCCAGAAATACACGTACCCCGCTCGCACAGGGCCAATCGCGTGTGAAACTTTCCCCACCCAGCGGGGTATGTGTATTCGGAGGAGTGAGCGGGGAGTTTTACAGACGTTTTCATGGTTGGGGGGCTGTATGCTGGTCCACTGGCCTGTGCGCCGTGTACAGGATTTGTACGCTGTTCATGGCGCACAGGGAGGGGTTGGGGGCGTAACTGGCACTGCTGCAGGGTCGCTGCACGCCACGGCTGGTTATGGATGTTGAAATCCATGAATACACTGTGCGCGGAAATTGATTTTGGCGCATGCGGCTGGTGCAGACTGCCGCACGTGCACACTGTGCGCCAGCCGCGTGCACCACTTGTGCGCTGAATTCTATGAATTACCCCCTGTAAGTGTTGTCAGGATTATTTGCTGCATTTCTGTGAATGATTAGCATTTGTAAACACAACTGGTCCGAGCCATTTAAATACATGTTTTCAACATTTGCTGGCATTTGGACTAGAAGATTCATTGCTACATTTGCATAGCAATTTACACCAGTTGTATTGGAAAATTTGAAGGGACCAGGTAGTTCTGTGTTTTAGTACTTTGATGGATATTGTCACCGGGTTCGGTGATATCTTCGTCCGACAATGTAGATTCCGAGATCTCCCCCGACTCCTCACCTTCTTCTTCCTTCCAAGACCCCTTCTTTTCCTTTCTTCGTGATCGCACCTTTTTTTTATGTAGATAGGGACGACCCCGGGAGGAAGCCACCGTGCCCCCCAAAAGGGAGACCAAGGGGCCCCTCCCCCAGAAACGACCAGGAAGGGAAAAAGCCCATAGGCACAAAAAACCCCTGTGCTATCACAGTGATCTTCAGAGGAGTGGAACCAGGAATCCTTGCAGGATGTTGGCTGGTCGATAGGGTCTGGAGGTATCACATGGAATTGTACCCCGCAGAAAACAGGCAGTCCAGTAAGCGGTCCGGGGAAATGGTACATGGAGGATCAATAAGGCAGAGGTATCCAAACAGCAGACGAGAAGTAATCCGGAATACAGGCTGAGGACTGGTACACGGGAAGACTACAGCACAGTGTCCAAAACGGTTGGCGAGGCAATCCAATGGACAAACAGGGGTCGGGTACACGGGAGAAGTAGAGCAGAGCAAGAAGAAAGAAGGAAGCAGAAAGGCTGTTTAACGAACGAACAGAAACACAGCCGAGAGGAAGGAAAGCGGTAAGAGCGAAGATGGGAAGGGGGGAGGGTAAGCACAAGTTGGAAGGAGGGCAAAGAAGGCGGGGAACAGAGTTAGCAAGGAAGCGAGAAAAGCGTAGCAAGCAGCAGAAGAGCTTGGAAACAAGGAAAGGGAGCCATACTGGGCGCGAGGACCCAACCGGGGAAAAAGGCGAAGAACTACGGAGAGTAGTGACAGCCAGCAAGCAGTGCTAACGGGACAAAAACCGGAAGTGTAGTGACGCGTCCGCGACCCGGAAGGAGCTGGTTAAAACTCCAGGTCGCGGAACGCTCCAGCCAATGAAAACAGAAAGAAAGTGAAACCAGGGAAAGGGGGCGTGGCTATTCGCGGCTGGGCGAACGGGACTAAGATCCTTGTCGCCAGCGGCTCCACAGACGCCAGGAACTCTGCGGCATGACAGTATGCCCCCTTCGATAGTTTCCTCCCCCTGGTTTTCCTGGATGAAAGAAGTGGTATTTGCGAAGTAAGGCAGGAGCATTTATGTGAGTGATAGGTTCCCAAGAGTTCTCTGAAGAGGGGTATCCCTTCCATCTAACTAGATATTCCAACCTGCCCCTACAATACCTTGAGTCGCAGAGTTGGGCGACCTCATATTCCGCCTGAGTAGAACCCTGAGGAACCGGGGCTTGTCTAGCCTGATGGGCCCAGGTGTCCGCATGGAAGGACTTGAGTTGAGAGGCATGGAAAACGGGGTGGATCCTTTTGAGGTTGTTGGGTAGTTTCAAGCAAAAGGCCACTGGGTTGATCTTCTGTATAATCTCATATGGCCCTAGGTACTTGGGAGACAGCTTGGAGGGATGGATCCAACGAGGTAGGTATCTAGTGGAAAGCATGACCCTAGTTCCTACATCCCACCCCGGGACAGGTCGGCAGTGTTTGTTGGCTTGGATGCAATACTGCGCTTGAGCCGACTTAATGCCTTCCTCTGCCTTCTTGTGTGTCTCTCTTAGGAGCGAGAGGGAGGAATCAACGGAAGGTAAACTAGTAGAAAGACCAGAGACAGGAAGAATGGAGCGAGGATGGTAACCATAGGTACCAAAAAAAGGACTAAACCCAAGAGCGGAATGTGTAGAGTTATTATAGGAGAATTCTGCTAGAGGGAGTAATGTGCACCAGTTGTCCTGTTGGGAGTTGATAAAGCACCTTAAGTACTGCTCCAGGGTTCCATTCAAGCGTTCGGTTTTCCCGTTGGATTGCGGGTGGAATCCAGAAGTGAGAGCTCTTTCAATACCCAGTCTGACACAGAGCGCATTCCAGAACCGGGAGGTGTACTGGCTTCCTCTGTCAGATATTATCTTGTTAGGCATACTGTGCAACCGGAAGATGTCTTGGAGAAACACTTCTGCCATTTTGGCCGCCGTGGGAACCCCGGGCAATGGGGTGAAGTGAGCCAACTTAGTAAACGAATCCACAACCACCATTACGCATGTGCATCCTTGAGACGGGGGCAAATCCACTATGAAGTTTGTAGAGATTGTGCTCCAAGGACCCTTGGGTACAGCACATGGTTCAAGTAGGCCGATCGGTCGTTGGCGAGATGACTTACTCCGCAGACAGACGATACAGGACTGAACATAACGATCCACATCTTTTCTCATCTTAGGCCAGTAGAAATGTCGCTGGAGGTATTCGAGAGTACCGGCCCCACCCCTATGTCCAGCAAGTTTGGAGTCATGACACCAGGCAAGTGCCGTCTTGCGGAAAGCTGGAGGCGGTAAATAGAGTCTTCCTTTAACAAGGTAGAGGCCGTTCCTGATTTCATAGACCAGATCTTTAGAATGTCTTTCCACTTCGAAGCGGCCTCCGGAATCCTCCTGTACCTGCTTAAGGAACGTTGAAACAACTCTGATGGTCTTGGCCAGGGGGAACATCCGTTTGGGAGGTGTATCAGTCTCTGGCATGTAATCGCATCGGCGGGAGAGAGAATCGGCCACGATATTCATCTTGCCTGGGATGTATGTGATATGGAAATCGAATTGAGCGAAGAAGTGGGCCCATCGGGCCTGTCGAGTGTTGTAACACTCAAACTGTCTGAGAACCTGTAAGTTCTTATGATCGGTCCGAATGGTGAACGGGAACCTACCTCCCTGGAGGAGGTGGCATCATTCCATACAAGCTGCCTTCATGGCTAATAGCTTTCGTTCTATGACCGAATAGTTCCTTTGGCTGGTGTTTAGGGTCTTAGAGAAGTAAGCCACCGGATGTTCGACACCCTGCACTTCTTGAATAAGCACAGCCCCTATTGCGGAGGAGGAAGCGTCCGTCTCCAGAATGAAAGGCAGATGTTGGTTAGGTTGTTGCAGGATGGGCGCAGAACAGAAGGCTTCTTTGAGATTCCCAAAGCTGTTTTCGGCCTCCAGCGACCATCTGAATGGAGTTGTAGACTTCTTTAAGAGAGAAGTGATGGGTAATATCTTTTGAGAAAAATTGGGGATAAATCTCCGATAGAAATTTGCTAAACCCAGGAATTTTTTAATCTCTTTGACTGAGGTAGGTGAAGGCCATTCAATGATGGCAGACACCTTGTGTGGATCCATGGATATACCGTGGTCGGATAGGATGTATCCTAGATAGGGAATGGAGGAGGCTGCAAACACGCATTTGGCAAGTTTAACAGACAGATGATTGTTCCTGAGCCTGCGGAATACTTCTCTGACATGTTCTACATGGTCTTCAGGAGTGCAGAAGTAAATCAGGATGTCGTCTAAGTACACCAAAGTGGTTTGGCACAGTAGGTCCGAAAACAGCCTGTCCATAAACCGTTGGAATACCGACGGGGCGTTTACCAACCCAAACTTCATTACTTGGTACTCAAAAAGTCCGAATGGAGTCCGGAATGCCGTCTTCCATTCATCACTGTCCTGCACCCGGAGAAGGTGATAAGGGTTCCTTAGGTCGAGCTTAGTGAAAATAGTGACTCCATGAACTGCTTGTAAGATTTCGGTGATCAACGGCATGGGATACCGATCTTTGATGATGACCTTATTTAGGCCGTGATAGTCAATACACGGTCTCAACTCTTTCGAGTCTTTCTTTGAGATGAAAAACAAGGATGCCCCTGCGGGAGACTTCAATGGTCTTATGAGTCCGTTTTCCATGTTACTGTCCAAATACTTCCAGAGGTATTGTTTCTCCTCCAACGACAGTGAAAACATCCTACCGAAAGGTACCAGTGCTCCTGGGGTCAGATCAATACAGCAGTCCTCGGGCCGGTGCGGCGGGAGCTCGATGGGTGT
Organism: Ambystoma mexicanum; assembly: GCF_040938575.1. Taxonomy (NCBI): domain Eukaryota; kingdom Metazoa; phylum Chordata; class Amphibia; order Caudata; family Ambystomatidae; genus Ambystoma; species Ambystoma mexicanum. Next base: position 404,664,776 of record NC_090924.1, read on the forward strand.
CTTTTCTGTTACTACCTCGTTCAACTCCTTAAGATAGTGTGGCAGGCAGTGTACCGTTCTGACTTCACAGCTGTTCGTGGTCTTGACCGTCTCAAATTTTGGCTCTGGTAAGCATTCCGATTTGCAGAGAGAAGACTGAAAACTCAGCAAGTTTCTAGACCAGTCGATACTGGGGTTGTGTCTGCGAAGCCAACATATACCCAAGATTATGGGGAAGTGTGCAGCTCTGATGATATCAAACGTGATACTTTCGATGTGTTGCTGGATGGACAAGGTGAGTGCTTCTGTGGTGTGGGTGATCAAGCCCGAGCTTAAAGGTTCACCATCAACCCCTTCCACCTTCTGATCTTCTTGTTTAGCTATTCTCTTCACTCCCTGCCTTTCTGCTCAATGTGTATCCATGAAGTTCCCTGCTGCCCCACAGTCGAGTAAGGCCAAAGTAGTAACTTCTTTGGTGTCTACTCTGAGAGTGACCATGAGCACCATCAACCGGGAGTCCTCGGACGTCTCTGTGGAGGATACAGAAAGAGGAGCGTAGGGACTAAAACCAGCCCCTCGGTAATGCGTCCCAATGTTTACCGAGGGCGAGCATTTCCCGACCTTCTGGGCGGTACTTCAGGACACTCTCTTAGTAGGTGAGAGGAAGAACTGCAGTACATACACAGGGAGCCCTCCCTGCGCCGTTTCCTTTCTTCAGGTGTGAGTGGGGCTCGGGTAGTTCCGATCTGCATGGGTTCTTCCTTAACGGTTCGTTGGAAGGGCACTGACGTAGGTGAGTGAGTATCCAAGAGAGGGGGTAAACTTAACCTGATTCTCTTCTTTTCTTGACGTCTTTCTGTCATTCTGAAATCGATTCGGAGGGTAGTGGTCAGGAGTTCAGCAAAGGACACAGGTCTTTCAATCCGAGCTAACTCTTCCTTCAGTTCTTCCCTTAAACCCCGCCGAAATATGGCATACTGGGCCTGCTCCTGCCAACCTGCTTTAAAGGTGGTGATGTATGTCAGGAGATCAGAGCTTCCTTGACGGATATCAAGGAGATCCTCCGAGGCCAGGAAGGTACTTTCTGTTCGCAGAAAGGTTTGTTGTATCAGAGTCTTAAAGGTGTTGTAGTCCTGCAAAACCGGGTCCGGCTGATTTACCAGAGGGGTAGCCCAGGCCAGGGGATTCCCGGTCATGTGGGTAATCATTAACCCCACCTTAGTGTGATCCGATGCAAAGGTCTAGGGGCGAAACGAAAAATGAAGATTGCAGGCATCCAGGAACTCCTTGACCCTTTTAGGAGAGCCATCAACCTTCCCTGACACAAGGGGAAGTGGGGGTAAATCGGTTGAGGGTCTTTCTCTGTCCATCAGACGCTGTTGTAGGGTGGCGTTAGCTGTCTTAAGGTTCTGCATCTCCAGATTCAGGCTTTGTACAGTGGCTACGAGTTCTTGTACCTGGTGTGGGGTGGCCATCTCCTTTTGGCGTCGCAAACTGTCACCGGGTTCGGTGATATCTTCGTCCGACAATGTAGATTCCGAGATCTCCCCCTCCCCCGACTCCTCACCTTCTTCTTCCTTCCAAGAGCCCTTCTTTTCCTTTCTTCGCGATCGCACCTTTTTTTTATGTAGATAGGGACGACCCCGGGAGGAAGCCACCCTGCCCCCCAAAAGGGAGACCAAGGGGCCCCTCCCCCGGGAACGACCAGGAGGGGAAAAAGCCTGTAGGCACAAAAAACCCCTGTGCTATCACAGTGACCTTCAGAGGAGTGGAACCAGGAATCCTTGCAGGGTGTTGGCTGGTCGATAGGGTCTGGAGGTACCACGTGGAATTGTACCCCGCAGAAACCAGGCAGTCCAGTAAGCGGTCTGGGGAAATGGTACATGGAGGATCAATAAGGCAGAGGTATCCAAACAGCAGACGAGAAGTAATCCGGAATACAGACTGAGGACTGGTACACGGGAAGACTACAGCTGTCCTGACTTGCCGCGTAGTGAAGAGTAATGGGCCTCTGTCCACAAATCACCCACAGGGAAGAGTAAATAAACTCCCTGAGCGAGCTTTGAGGCCACAGGTGGTTTGATGGTTCGCCGGATCTGATGACGCCAAGGACCCCAGAGGCTGTTAAAAGGAAGTTTAGATCAGCACAGGCGAACACAGTACTCTGGTATGAAGAAGTGTGCAATAATCTCTTACCTAAACACAGCAGGGATGATACTGGGGTATCTTGGGTCTGGTGCGAGGGAGCGCCGTAGATCCGGACAGCCGTGTCCCAGATGGTAGGTACCGGCTGCACCTGTAGCCCTGCCGTAACTTGAAGGGCACTTGAAATTAAACACGTAGAGCCAATGGCCGAAGGTCGTAGAGTCAAGAAGGGGCAATCCGAAAACAATCCGTTAAGCAAAGCAAAGTGTCCAGAGTGCCAATATCCGTGCAGTTCCGAGCGACAAGATCCGAGGAGTAAGCAGGCCAGTCCGTGATTCATGAGCCAAAGTCCAAATCCGAAGTAACAAAGTAACGTGATTTCTGCGAGCGCCGAAAAGAGTCGTGAAACAGCTGTGAAGCGGTGAGAAAATCGAACTTCCCGGCTTTTATGTGCGTCGGCACCCGATCACGTGAGCGGAACTCTGGACACGTGATTGGGAAGTCGTCGCAGAACCAGGAAGTAACCGCGATCGGGTGTTCCAGCCCGAACGCAGTCTCCATGGCAGTTGCCAATGGAAACGAGGCAACAAACCGGGCCGGCCTCTACGCACGGCCCACACTCGCTGGTGATGGCGACTCCCTCGCACCCTAGGTGAGGAAATGTCTCGGGAGGTGGGTTGCAACCCGGGGAAAGTAACAGTGTGTGCTGGGGTATCAATCAAAGAGGTGCATGGTGGCGAGACTGGTTTGTTGTGCATGACAGAGCCCCCCCTCAATGGCCCACGACCACGTGGGCAGGAAGGGTGATCCCGGTGGAAACGCGAAACAAGTCTCGGGGCATGGACATCCCCTGCAGGGACCCAACAACGCTCCTCGGGGCCAAAACCCACCCAGTCTACGAGATACTGGAGTCCACCCCTGATCACACGAGAACCCAATATAGCAGATACCTCATACTCCACTGAGTCACCCACTGCAATAGGGCCAGGCGTAGACCGGAGACGAGTAGGGGCCGGACAAGGTTTCAACAAAGAGGTGTGGAAGACGGGGTGAATGCGCCAGGAGGCAGGGACTGAGAGGCGATAGGCTACAGGGTTGATCACAGCAGAAACCCTATACGGGCCCACAAAACAGGGAAGTAGCTTGCGACAACCAGGAAGCCTAAGGTGACGAGAAGAGAGCCAAACCCTGTCCCCCACGACATAGGAAGGTGCCACTGCCCTCCTACGGTCCGCTGCAGCCTTCATAGATTCCCGGGCCTCCTGAAGATGAGTAAGGGTTTGGGCCTGAACGGCCGCCAAGTCGCGGGCACAGGCGACAGCAGCCGGGTTGTCTGAGGGTGCCAGGTCCGGGATAGGTAAGGTGCGGGGGTGTTGACCATACAAAACATAAAAGGGAGAAGAGCCAGTGGAGGAATGTGTGGAGTTGTTGTATGAAAACTCAGCGAGATGTAGCAAGCCCAGCCAGGACTGCTGGTGTTGCATAATCAGACAACGCAAATACTGTTCCATGGCCTGGTTCACCCTCTCAGTCTGGCCGTCCGTCTCCGGGTGGTAAGCGGAGGAAAAGCGGGAATCGATACCCAGGAGAGCCGTGAGAGCACACCAGAACCGAGAAGTGAATTGGGGCCCCCTATCCGAGACAATAATCGTGGGTAACCCAAAGAGACAAAAGACCGACTTAAAGAAGAGATCGGCCAAAGCGGGGGCAGAAGGGATACCAGAACAAGGTATGAAGCGAGCCATTTTGGAAAATGAGTCGACCACCACCCATATGGTGTCGAATCCCTTGGTCCGGGGTAGGTCTGTTACAAAATCCATGGAAACCGTGTGCCAGGGTCTGGGGGGTACAGGTAACGGAAGCAGGAGCCCCACCGGACGCCCTCTGCGGTGCTTACACTGGGCGCATACAGCACAGGTGTTAACATACCCTTCTACGTCGTGTTTCATGGAGGGCCACCAACACCAACGTCTGAGAATGTCCAACGTGCGTTTTTGTCCGGGATGGCCATTGATGGCGCTATCGTGGGACCATTCCAGGGCGAGATTGCGAGCGTCGGTCGTAGGTAACCACAATCTGTTTTGGATATACGGCAACCCTTCATGAAACACCGGATCCCACTCGGTGACCTGATCAGGATGTAGCGAAACCCATGTGCGAATTGAGTCTAACAGAGACAAAGGAGGGGTGCAGAGACAAATGACATGTTGGTTTAGTAGGTTTTCTGGGAAAACAGGTAAGGACACTCCACCCGGAGAGCGTGACAATGCGTCCGCCTTCCCATGGGACAGACCGGAACGATGTTTGATCTGGAAGTCAAAGGCCGCGAAGAATAAATGCCACCGCACCTGCCGACTGTTAATACACTTTAGCGAAGCCAGATCCTGGAGGTTGCGGTGGTCGGTGAACACCGTGACTGCGTGCCTTGCCCCCAACAAGTGATGCCGCCAGACTAAGAAAGCATCCTTGATGGCCAACAGTTCTTTCTCCGTGACGGTGTAATGCAGCTCCGTAGCAGAGAATTTCCGGGAATGAAACGCCACCGGATGCAACTGACCCGAATGAGGGCATCGTTGGGACAAGACCGCCCCAAGAGCGAAGGAGGACGCATCAGCCTCCACAATGAACGGGAGTTCTGGGTCGGGATGTTTCAGGACAGGAGCAGTAGTAAATGCAGACTTCAGGGCGTCAAAAGCCGCTTGGTGTTCTTCCAACCAGACAAAAGGAGATTTGGGGCTGGTTAGGGCCGTAAGGGGAGCTACCAGAGACGAGAAGTCCTGGATGAAGCATCTGTAGAAATTCGAGAACCCAAGGAAAGATTGCAAGGACTTGATGAGGACTTGATGTTGCTGGGTTTTGGCCAGTCCAAAATCGCACGGACCTTGGACTGGTTCATGGCTACACCCCCAGGGGTAATATGGAATCCCAGGAATCCAACGCTTTCAGTGTGGAACTGGCACTTCTCGGGTTTGGCGTAGAGTGAGTGTTGGCGGAGGCGGGACAGTACCTCGCGGACGTGCACTATATGTTCCTTTATGTCCTGCGAATATATCAGGATGTCGTCAAGGTATACTGCCACGCATACGTCCAACAAATCGTGAAACACTTCGTTCATGAAACGTTGGAAGGTAGCAGGGGCGTTACAAAGCCCGAAGGGCATGACCACATATTCAAATAATCCGTAGCGAGTACAGAAGGCTGTTTTCCACTCGTCTCCGGAGCGGATTCTGACCAGGTTATAGGCCCCGCGGAGATCGAGTTTTGTAAAGATGGTAGCGTGGCTTAACCTGTCTAGTAATGGGGTAATCAACGGTATTGGGTATCGGTTTTTTATGGTGATAGAATTTAGTCGGCGGTAGTCCACACAAGGACGCAGATCGCCCTCCTTTTTAGGGACAAAGAATATAGGGCTAGCAGCCGGAGAGGTGGAGGGACGTATATGACCGACCTTCAATGCTACATGGATGTACTCCTTTAATGCCTGTTCCTCCGAAGGAGATAAGGAGTAGATGCGGCCTGAGGGAATCACGGAATCAGGGACTAGGTCAATGGGGCAGTCGTAGGATCGGTGTGGTGGGAGCACCTCCGAGGAACCCTTGTCAAAGACCTCATGGAAATCACCGTATTCTGTAGGGAAACCAACGGCAACAGCCCCTACTACATGAGGCTCTAGAGCCATAGGGACATCCTCGTGCAGTGTGAGCTGCGCTATGGCCCCTAGGGCTCGTGGGGGTGATTCTGTGTCGTCAGGTGCGGTGAGACAATAATTCTGACATGTCTCAGATTCAAAATGGACCTGCCCCGACTTCCAGTCAATCAAGGGATTGTGTTGATGCAACCAAGGAAGACCCAGGATGATTCCGAACTGTGGCATCGTAATCAGATCGAATGTGATGATTTCTTGATGCGTGTTTTGTATAGTGAGGGTGATCGGGGCGGTTTGTTGCTTGATAGGGCCTGATATCAATGCTGTACCATCCACCGCTTGTACTGGCTCTGGATGTTGCTTGGTGATCAGAGGTAGGTTTAAAGATCCGGCCAAGGTTATGTCGATGTAGTTGCCCGTGGCGCCTGAATCGATGTAAATCGAGACGACGTGGGCAATATCGGGTGTAGGGTTAAGTGTGGCCTGTACCAACACTGGCCTGATCCTGCCAAAGTCGGGGTTCCTGTCCGGGGAAACGGAAGTACTGCTCGAGCCGGTCCCCGGGTCTAGGGTCGAGCACTCGGAAAAAACGGATTCTTGAGCTTAAGGCGCCTGGGACATGACTTTACAAAATAGCCATTTAGGCCGCAGTAGAAACAAGCATGGTCGGTTCTCCTGCGATCCCTTTCTAGTTGCGTGATGGGACTGCGAATGCCACCTATTTGCATGGGTTCGATGCCTGTACCAGAGGAAGAGGAAGGTGAAGTGGCAATGGGGATTCCTGTTTCAAACCGACGTTCGGAACGCCTTGCGTCGATTTGCAATGCGAGGTCCACTAACTCAGTGTGGGTCGTGGGCAAGGATGGGACAACGGCCATAGCATCTTTCATGGTGTTATTGAGCCCCCTATAGAAGACGACTGCCCTTTTTGGTTCAGGCCAGGATGTTTCAGCGGCTAGCTGATTGAAACGGGCAATGTATTCTAGGAGAGAACCCTTCCCTTGAGTCAGGTCTAACAGCTCGAGGTCCCGAGATTGGGCTTTGTGACGCGTGTCGAACACACGGGACATTTCTGTGACTAGTAACTCAAAGTCGTACAGGACAGGGTTGTCGTTTTCCAACAAAGGGTTGGCCCATTCTGCCGCGGTGCCGGCCAGATGGGACAAGGTGAACGCCGCTTTAGTGGTGGCGTCAGGAAAAGCCTGAGGTCTACAGAGGAAATGTAATTTACACTGATTTATAAAGGTGCGAAACTTTCGGGGGTCACCGTGGAACCTCTCTGGGGCGGCCAAGGGAAAAGGCGTGGGCATGAGTACTGGTAACTGAGGTGCTGCAGGGGCAATAGGAGGCTGGGGAACAATCGGCTGAGCAATTGGGGGTTGTGCTGCGGCAGCGGCCTCCCCGAACTCGGCATCAGCGGGCAAAGGATGTTGTGTGCTTTGAATTAAGTCTAGCCTCTGGTGTATCGTAGCAGTAGCGGCAACCATATCCGCTCTTAGCATTGTGAGTGCCTGTACCAAGGCAGCCACGGGGTCCTCAGCCGCAGGCTCCATACTCTCCACGACGCAACGGCTTCACAGTCTGTCCTGACTTGCCGCGTAGTGAAGAGTAATGGGCCTCTGTCCACAAATCACCCACAGGGAAGAGTAAATAAACTCCCTGAGCAAGCTTTGAGGCCACAGGTGGTTTGATGGTTCGCCGGATCTGATGACGCCAAGGACCCCAGAGGCTGTTAAAAGGAAGTTAAGATCAGCACAGGCGAACACAGTACTCTGGTATGAAGAAGTGTGCAATAATCTCTTACCTAAACACAGCAGGGATGATACTGGGGTATTGCATTCTTGGTGAGGGACTGTTTGTGATGACACCTGCTGCAGTACCTACGCGCCCCGTTAAATTAAAAGGACACTCGGACATACGGAGGACTTCTTTGTATCAGGAGGGATTCATCCCTGTGAACTTCAGCACCTTTATGCATTATGCAGTGACTTATGAGCTATCTATATAGCCTGGATTCGATAAAGGCAGCTCTGCCGAAACACGTGTCATCCACAAAGGCTCTAACATCACAAAAATAAACAGGAATTGATTAATCATCACTACTTGCCATTCCATTATTTTTCGGCGCACTATCAAGGGATAGCTCAACACAACCATTATATAATGATACTGGGGTATCTTGGGTCTGGTGAGAGGGAGCGCCGTGGATCCGGACAGCCGTGTCCCAGATGGTAGGTACCGGCTGTACCTGTAGCCCTGCCGTAACTTGAAGGGCACTTGAAATTAAACACGTAGAGCCAATGGCCGAAGGTCGTAGAGTCAAGAAGGGGCAATCCGAAAACAATCCGTTAAGCAAAGCAAAGTGTCCAGAGTGCCAATATCCGTGCAGTTCCGAGCGACAAGATCCGAGGAGTAAGCAGGCCAGTCCGTGATTCATGAGCCAAAGTCCAAATCCGAAGTAACAAAGTAACGTGATTTCTGCAAGCGCCGAACAGAGTCGTGAAACAGCTGTGAAGCGGTGAGAAACTCGAACTTCCCGGCTTTTATGTGCGTCGGCTCCTGATCACGTGAGCGGAACTCTGGACACGTGATTGGGAAGTCGTCGCGGAACCAGGAAGTAACCGCGATCGGGTGTTCCAGCCCGAACGCAGTCTCCATGGGAGTTGCCAATGGAAACGAGGCAACAAACCGGGCCGGCCTCTACGCACGGCCCGCACTCGCTGGTGATGGCGACTCCCTCGCACCCTAGGTGAGGAAATGTCTCGGGAGGTGGGTTGCAACCCGGGGAAAGTAACAGTGTGTGCTGGGGTATCAATCAAAGAGGTGCATGGTGGCGAGACTGGTTTGTTGTGCATGACAACAGCACAGTGTCCAAAACGGTTGGCGAGAGCAATCCAATGGACAAACAGGGGTCAGGTACACGGGAGAAGTAGAGCAGAGCAAGAAGAAAGAAGGAAGCAGAAAGGCTGTTTAACGAACAAACAGAAACACAGCCAAGAGGAAGGAAAGCGGTAAGAGCGAAGATGGGAAGGGGGGAGGGTAAGCACAAGTTGGAAGGAGGGCAAAGAAGGCGGGTAACAGAGTTAGCAAGGAAGCGAGAAAAGCATAGCAAGCAGCGGAAGAGCGGGGAAACAAGGAAAGGGAGCCGGACTGGGCGCGAGGACCCAACCGGGGAAAAAGGCGAAGAACTACGGAGAGTAGTGACAGCCAGCAAGCAGTGCTAACGGGACGAAAACCAGAAGTGTTGCGACGCGTCCGCAACCCGGAAGGAGCTGGTTAAAACTCTGGGTCGCGGAACGCTCCAGCCAATGAAAACAGAAAGAAAGTGAAACCAGGGAAAGGGGGCGTGGCTGTTCGCGGCTGGGCGAACGGGACTAAGATCCTTGTTGCTAGCGGCTCCACAGACGCCAGGAACTCGGCGGCATGACAGATATGCACACGCTTTCTTTGAAGAGGTACTTTCCTATGTGTGTGGAGTTGGGTATCTGTTGTCCTTTTCAGTTCATTTTTCTGTGATTTTTGGTAGTTGATGTAGTATGACCTGATTTTAATTTCTTTGGTGGTACTGTTGGGAAATCATTTAGAACTTCTGATTGAATGAGTTTTCTTTTAAAACCTTTCTGTTTTTGAGGAACAGGGTACATTTTGAGTTGTGGTGTGTAGACTGCACGTAGTCTATTGTACCCTATGATGCAAGGAATGTCAGCGCTGACTGCACTTGCATCAAAATTGACTAGATATAGCCCTACAAGTGTACATAGGCATTATAGTGCTATGTAACTCATGCCTTCTTTAAAGGCTGTGCTGCCAATATCAATTAATACTTGATCTAAGGTTAGACCTTGGGATTTATTTATAGTCACTACATAAGCTAGCAACAGAGAAAACTATTCTCTACATAGATACATGTCTTGGAAAAGAAGGAATGGAGCTGTTGTGCATCCTATCCTTTTAACTTCTGAAAGTTTGTCAAACTGGACATTGACAAACTGAATGCTGTTGTCACGTCTGTATATCTGGAAGCCAACAAATGTTTCAAGTGCTTCATTCAATAGACCTTGCTCTACATCAAGGTTACGTTTTAGCATTACACTACAGTTAACACATAATGTTAACATTTTCTCCAAACCAGCTGTGTTGGAGATCGAGTTCTCTAAGGTATTTCGTCGTGCTATGGCTTGTTCACACATAGGTATTGTCATACCGTGTACGTCCAGTTTGTCTGTGGAGTGAATTTCCACTAGTGGTTGCATTTCTTTTCTAAGCATTGTTGCAGTGAATTGTGCACAACTTGCTACAGTTGGCATTATGGACATACAGTTGCACATTTTTTGAGCTAATTGTTCCATGACATCAGTAGCACATGTGTTTTGCCCGTACAGCTCATGGACGCATCTGGTATTTAGGGTAGGCTATACTTCCTTTGAAGTACACTAATCCGCATGTTTTTTTAAATGTTGGTGCAGGTGAGGTCTCCAGACTGACGCATGTTTTCAGTTAGTTCTCTGTATTGAAAATGTTACCAGAGATTTACATTCCCTATGCTTCCAAGACTTTTACGGCAAAGATTGTGTCCTAAGGTTTTAAAGATAAGTTCACCTTTTACTGGTGTTAATTGAAGATCTCTGAAAACAATGACATGTTTTCCTCCAAAGATTTTTTCATAGTCTGTTTTGAGGACCTCTTGCAATCTGAGGTGAATCAAAGCTAACATTAGGTTGGAAATCATGCTCACCTCATCTATTAGGAGAATTTTCATTTGTTTTAAAACTCTGCGTACCTCCATAGTAGCTTCTGCTGGAAGTTTGTAATACTCTAATTTGGTTTTGCATTGTACTGGAAGCAGTAGCAATCAGTTTAAAGTGACACCACCTATGTTGTAGGCAGCTAAACCTGTGGGGGTGGTTACAACAGCTGAAAGGTTGTTGTTTGTTAATTGTTGGAGGAATTTACTGATAATCTTATTTAAGAATGTTTTTCCTGAACCAGCTTTACCACTTACTTATAGCAGTACAGGTTTGTAGGTTTCACAGGTGCAAGTTTTAGTTTCATTCTGTATACCATGTTAATTTTTTTTACTTACTTCTAGAAAAATAGTCTGCTGCTCATTGTTTAGTTGTGATTGTAGTACAGCAAAAACTCTTCTGTAGATTGCTCATACTGACACATGGTGATTTGTACTTCTGTCATGGCTAATTCTGCCTCATTTGCTATGAGTGGCTGTCCAAATGGTTCTGGCTGTCTGGATCGTTTTTGGCTATTGTCTCTATGTCTTTGTATGATTGCAGAACTCTTTTTCTGGATGCAGCAGGACCAAGGCTTAGCCACGCTCTGTTTTCAGATTTCCCATCTAAGGCGGTGCCGGTTAAATGGTCGGCAGCTTCATAGCTGCCGCATTCTCTATAGGACAGCATTTTTATGCCAAAGTTGTACAATTTCTGCACCAGTGTTTTGTCAGATGATATGTCATCCCAGAGGTGTTTCAGCTCTGTTTTCTCTGCTTTGGTTAAGTAGGCTGTGATATATCGTGCAACGGGAGTGGAATTGTCTGCAATGTAAATTATTGCATCATAATCATTGATGTAAATTGATGCTTCAGTTCGTTTTATGAAGTATGTGTTCTTAGGAGATTTCTCTTTCACACTGTGTCGAACCGAAGACATGAAGCTGTTCACTTGGCCTGTTGCTGAAACTGGTCTAGGGAAACCAAAGCGGCCTTTGGTGTAGTATTTACCTTTGTTCTTGTATTTGCGCGGACAATACTTGCCACACTTATGTATTTGAAACTGCAAACTTTGTGCATGTAGTTCACTCTGTGTACTTTATGAAGGAAGGTTGCAAGTGACATATTTGTGAATGAACTGTGAAACAGTTGCATCACTGTCCTCACCAAATTTAGGAGCATTTCTAATCCACAAAAGCATGTGGATGTGTGGTGCTCTGCTAGCTTGATATTCTTTTCTCCAAAAGAAGTGTTCCACCTTTCCGAGAGGAGGAAGTGCTTTATTGCAAATGAAGTGCAGCATGGCAATGAAGCGATGATGGATGTACCTTGATGCAGGATCTAGAGAGCAAAGTTTTCATGTCTACACCTGTTTTGTTTTTGTTTGCTATGTGTAAGACAGTGTGCACGTCTTCCCATTCATACTCTGCACAACTTAAAGTGACAGACCTTGTGGGGGGGCCAAGGTTGCATAGCATACACCGTACATCTGTGTGCCGTCGGAGCCAGTACTCTTTTGCACCACACATGTTTGTCAAGAGATGTGTAATACTTGCCTGTAAACCTTTGTCCTTGTCTTGCACCTTTTGAAGTAGCTGTGTAGCAGACATGTTTTGAAAATGGGAACCGGTTTTCAATGTGTGTGCAACTCCGTAACATAGTGTTGCTAGTTCACTTTCAAACAGGAGGTGAAATATCTATTCCATGCTTTTTCTAAATCTAGGGTCTTCAGAATACATTCGTAAAGAGCGGTATTCTGATAATGTTATTTGTGTGTATCTTTCATTGTATCTTCTACCTTTTCCAGTGGGGGAGAGTAGAGGGAAGGCACGTGCTTCTATGCTTTTTTCCCATATACCAATTGTGGATCCTTGGGCTTGCCGCATTTGATATGTTCCTAGTGTATTGTCTATGGTGTCTTTGGAGTGCAGTGGGTGAATTGTATAGTGATCTAAAATATTGGAGGCTGTAGTAGAATCTTGAAGTTCAAATTGGCCAGTTGTTGAGGATCCTGAATTATTTTGGTGGTTCCTCTTAGGTGTTCTTCAACGTTTATTTCTTTGTAGTATTCATTGTTTTCTTTAAGGTATTGCAAGGCTTCCCTAACTTTGTTTAAGTCCACTAGTTGCTGTCATTTTAAAAAGAATCTTTTGTAGGTACACCATTTACCAGGATAATCAAAGATTGTTCAGTTAACCTTTGCACTCATAGAGTGTCTACATTTTGTTTCAGATCTAATGGTAAATAAACTATTTTCCCACAAATGCCTATTAGTAATTCAGTGGGAGGCAATTTTGCAGTTTTTGGTTCAAGTCATATTATTGCTTGTAGAGTTTGGATTATAATGCTCTCATACAAATTAAGCTGTTGGAACGCGTTTGGCAGTGGAAATAATTCTAAATTATTACTGATGGCCCGTGAAGGCATTTGATTTTTGTCCAGTTTTTCAGTGCAGTATGTGCACATTATGGTGGTGTTAGTAATTTGGTATTTGTATTCAGCTTTAAGGTACAGAGCTAATTTAAACCATTGGGATTCCTCATTGTCTTCTATTTTGTGCATTATGTCTACAGTTTTGATGCTCTTTTTATAGAAGGTTCTGCGACAACACACACATACTTGTTTTGGCACTTCAGCAGATGTGCTTTTGAAGTTTTGTATTTCTTTTTTGTATGTGTGACATAGAAAGCTGGCATCTGCAAAGTTGTCACTACTGTTGTCTGAAAGTACTGGAGTTTGTAAGTGCTCCTCATTTCCAAAATATTACCTTTGAATGTGCTCTATTTCTTCTAGCAGTTCTTTGGCTGTACTGTGCAGGAAAATATCTTTTAAATGTTGCAGTGCTAAAGCTGGAGTTTTTGCATAGTACAGTTTGTAAACGAGATTTCTTATAGTAGAATGGTGTGCCGCTAACATTTTGGTATGGTGGAAGGTGCTTTTGCAAGTAGGTTCAGAAATACCAGCTAAGGAATGTCGTCGTAGTCCTGTGTATTTGCGAACTGGACAGGAGTCCATAGTTTGTAGTATTTTCATTTTTCCTTTTTCATTGGCTTTCACATAGTGATTGAGGAACTGCTGCAAAGAGTATTGCCGAACGTTACACATTGATGTGCAAGGCCTATTGTAGGTGAGGCGTATTGGTCCAATAGAATGGACAGTGCCATCTAAGTTTGATGGGGATAGTTGTGAGACCAGTTTTTCTTCTTCCATTATGGTATTGTGTACCTTTTCATACCCTCGTCCTCTGCTATGTATGGCAATTTGGTTTGCTTGCTCTTGTTTGTATAATTCTTCATTGAAGCATGGCTCTGTGCTGGTGGTGTGACTCCACTCACCTGTACAGATGGTGCCAAAGGTATATTTTCTGACATTGCGTTTGTTTCGAAGTAGTGGTTGTAGGTTACCAATTAATTTTCTCAGGGGTTTCATTCTGTTTAAAATTAATATAAACAATTTCCGTTTCATTGCACTGTCTAAAAGAGCTTCTAGGATTACTTTTCTGCAGTAAGTTTTAAGGGTTGAGCGTGATTTCTCCCCCTCTATTTATAAGGTTCCGAAGGACTCTGTGGTGGAACATTTTTTGTAAAATTTATTTTTTGGAATTGTTCCTTGTGACATTATCATTTGTACGTGCTCTGTTAGCAGTAGTGTGAGATGCACTCTTTTTAGTGCATTTCTTTTAATTTCTGCATTTTGGCAGGGGAATTACAGTTTCTTTACTGATAGGTGATTCCCTTTTCGTTAGTGACTGTATTAGCTCTTCTGTTTGAACTTTCTGTACAAATTCTGCTAGGGTTGGATGGTTACTTTCTATGCTTTTAGGTTGTGCTGATCTATTTCTGAGTGGTTTTCTGTGGAGTTGCTGTTAGGCATTATGTAGTAGCTCCTGGAGGAAAAAGGAAAGTGTGGGTGTGCAGATTCTGAAATGTATATGTGTGCTATGTGCATGAATGGTTGAATATGAGTGTAGACATATAAATGGAAGTGTGTCACAGTGTAATGGGCTGTAAATTTGGGTTGGCAACACTATATTACTATCTGGGGGTAGCATTATGGTGGTGTGCTGACAATATACATTGAGGAACTGTAGAGGTGGCATGAGTAAGAATGAAGCACATACCGATGGGTTGACGCTATTCTGTAGCTTACAATGCAAGAATACTGCACTGTTTTAGTAAGACGTAAAATACTACAATGGTATGGTACTTACTTTGTTGGTTGGTGAGAGTAGGTTTATTCTAGGGTGTATTTTCAAGGTCACACGCCAATGGTTTCAGGATACAGGTGGGTACTGCAACTGTATAAGTAGATGGTAAGACAATATGTTTGTTAATGGCATAATGATTGCATTTGGATAATACATTCTTTAAAAGGGTAGGGGGATGTCTTGGCAGGAAGAGTTAGTGTGTGTATACATTGATGGCTTACTATATGAATGGGGACTTGGGAACATCAGCATGTTTGGGAGGGGGGTACATGGGTTATTTGTAAGTGTGTTGTATGACATGCTCTTTAGCAAGTGTCTGTATTGGTGTAGGAGTATTTACTTTGAAAATGGATTACTTCTTATTGTAGAAGGGTGAGAAAAAAGTTCGGAAACATGTACAGATTGCAAAGGAGAATGTTTTCGTGTGTGCAATTACATTTACTTTTCTGCATATATATGCTTGCTACATGAGTGGAACAATTGTTTCAGTTGCTTCATTTATTTATGCACATTTATGAATGGTACTGGTGTCAAGGCACAAATACATTTTTTTGTTTTTTAAGTAATGTTGCAATCTGTGACGCGTGCAAGGTAAGTAGCATGCACCTGGTTAGTATGCATGCAATGTATGTACCTGGCTTACTTTCGTAGGATGTATTCACTGATCCTTTTCTGTGAGAGTTTTACGAATTTCATAGGTGCATTAATGGGGGAAAAGGTTGTAAAATTGACAGAAAGAAAGAAGAGAGTAACCGTTTGCATATTACAATGGCTGACATGGGTAAATGCCAACTTTGTAAGCACATAGCACTGTAGGTGGCATTTGATGGTAGGTGATGGGAGAAATGACAGTATGCTTTTTGAGTATGTTATGGAGGTTCATGGCAGGTACCCTGTTGCGAGGCACTTATAACAGAGTTGCAAATGTACTGTATAAAAAGTATTGATACCTGGAGGTTGTGGTGATGGGTGGCGATGTGGATGAATCTGGATGCAGAAATCATAGATAGTTTTACAGTACTTTCCAGTGGAGGTGATTTTCATTCACAGGACACTTTTACACTGAGTGTTTAACGGTTAGTATGGAGTGTTGAACACAGATGATACTGTTGGATGCAGAGGTCTTGGATGTGATTGGTAGATACGTGTGTGACTGTTTAACAGTACCCAATGAGGGAGTGCTGGAAAAAGAGTACTAGAAAGGGAAGAAGCACTGCCCCTGCTTTACTGGGGTGCGGCCCTCGCGGTAATTGGGGAAGCGCACATGCTAAATGCTGTCCTTCTTACTATGCTTGGCATGGAAATGGGACTGTGGATTATCCAATAAGGTGTTGAGGGTGTGCTTAACAGGAAGGGGAGGATAAAACATTTTGTTGTATTGTGTACCGTGATGATGGCAGAGATGCAGAGAGTGTGAGCGCTCATCGTCAGTGATTCGTTTGTGGGTCACCTGCACACATATGCCCGAGGTAGCAGCGTTGATGAAAATGTTGGTGTGGAAGGAGTGCACGCTTTGTGGCACAGTGTGCCTATACCGAGTTTGCAAGCTGTGCTTGCAGAGTGCAGAGATGTTGCCACTCGGACTACTGTTGACATAGTAGTTCTGCATTGTGGAACACTGCATGTGGCTTTCGCACTGCTGCAAGTTTGCTCGGTGAACTGAAGGAGGTGCTGAAAGCAGTGATGCACCTTTTTCCCACTGCAACAGTGATTTTCTCATGCATACCACCAAGACTAGTTTGGGACAATCCCAATGTACTTTCTTCCGAGGTAGAGAAGGAAAGGTGTCTTGTAAACGGCAGCATGTCTGCTTTTCTGTTTGATGCAGGGATGTTCTTTTGTGGCCATGAGAATGTTAGTGTTTCTAATGTGAGGTTTTTCAGAGGAGCTGATTTTTTTTGTCCCCCATTGAAAATGCTCTTGTGTTTGCGAATCTAAAAGCTATTTTGGAGAAGTTTGTGTAATAATGTAAGGAGGAGAAGAAGACAACAATTCCCAACACATACAAAAAAAGGTGTTTGTTTAGAAGCACCTTTAGAAAAAAAAATACACTTTTCAAAGCTACCAATAAAGAGGGTTTCCTCTACCCAGCTTGAAATGTGTTCCCGCAACGGCGCACAAAGGACAATATGTCAGGATGGCTGACATGTTAATGGGACTGTGCAGGTGTGGGGATTGGTCAATAAAGTTTCCTGGGTATGGTGTGTAAGGAGAGATTGTGCCAGAAGGTGTGTTTGCGAATACGAGTGCACATGGCTAAGGCTGCGCCGCGCAGGAGGCAGAGTGTATGGCTTTTGGGGGACTCCTTGATACATTGGGTGAAAGTGTACGCAGAGCGCTGTGGAGTGGCTGCACACCTTGGTTTCCATAAAATGGATGTCCAATGGTACGGAATACGTGGGATGCAGTGGTTGCATGTGGCTCCTCTTTGTGCCACTTTGGTGACGCTCAGTCATCCAGACATTATTATTATTAATTGTGGAGGGAACAGTTTAGGACATGTTACCGGCGGCGTCTCACTGCAGTTTACGATGAAGAAGACACTTCGGCAAGTCATGGAAATGTTTCCAAAGCTGGAAGTAATTTTTTCTCGCATTGTCCAGAGACAGCTGTGGCTGCGTTCTTCCTCATTTGGGCCACACATAGAGAAAAAGAGGCGCAATGTGAACAAGGCTATTTGCGCCTTTTTGTGCAACCCTGGCATGTTCTCCTTCCACAATGAAATATTACGTTTCGTAGTACCAACATTTTCCGTTCCGATGGAGTCCATCTTACCGATGCTGGCAATAAGCTGTTTCTGGGTAATATACAAAATGCAATGCAGCGCTTCTTGCAAGTATAGCAAACATTTCCTCAGTAGGTGTTCACCACTTCAAACCTTCCAAACACAATGCGTGCAATGTTTGTGAGGGAGCCTCACATTTTTTATCGCGCTGTCCGCAGAACTTATAGGTTGTGCGGTGACATGGATCGTTTCATTGGCATTCTATTTTTTGAACTGTGAAAGGTGCTCTGAAAAGAGCCTTTTCTTTTTCCTCCCTTTGTGGTTGTTTTTGCTATTCTCTTGTTCTTATAACACACTACACAAAAGGAAAGGAAGGGAAGTGAGGTTAGGGAAAGGGCACCAACCAAAGGGGTAAGAAAGGGCAAGTGGAGACAGGAGGATGTTGGGTGGTCCTTACTTAGATACAGGGCACTCCTTGTCATGCTCCCGTACCAAAGCCTCGAAAGCACTTCAAAGTTGCTCTCCCCTGCAAAGTACTGCATCGCAGTACATGCACAGTACAGTCACCTTTGAAAGGTACTGGTCTGCTGCAGTGCGTATGGCCTGCAAGGCTGGTTTAGGGATCCGCTACCCCACTGGATTGTCCCTAGTGGTGCAGAGGATGTTGTAGAGGAAATTAACCTACTGCATTGTTGGAAGGAGACAACTCTCCGAACTGCTGCCTCGTGGTCCGATTTGAGGTGCCGCCAAATGGAGGTGGTGCCGTAGCTGTACAAGCCAGATTTTCCACAACTGAGTACTGACTTGCACTCAATGCATCTCGCCTGGTTTGCATGAGATTTGGGCACGGGTCCTACGGTGGTAAATAGTTTCCACACCCACGACTCACGCTGGCTGCAGGCAATGGGGAATTCCTCTACTTTATCCTCATTCTCCTCTTGATCTCTATCTACATTACCATGCCTGTTCCCTTTTCCAGGCCCTTCGGAAGGAGGTGTTGGTGAGGGTGACGGTGTGGGAGCTGCTGAGTTGGAGGCAATAGCAGCAGCCATGGCTGCTATTAGTTGCAAAGGTAATGTAGCAGACAAGAATTGCTCACAAAGCAATTTGAGCACGGAGCAATGTGCCCTGCTGCTCTGCTCTGGAAAGCCAAACACATAATGCAGAGAACTTGACCTCTGGGGTGTGGCCTTTTATAGGGCTGCTGTGGAGCACTTGGAAACAGAAAGCGGCCCTAAATCTTTCCCTAAAAAAATTACATGTACAAGGGCAAAGTGTAGGACTTCTGTAAGGGTGTACTTTCATAGTTACACTCCATACATTGCAGAAAACAGTCCTTTTTCAATGTCCAGGGGCCCGGATTGTGTCTGGCAAATAAGGGCCCACGCAGCGTGGGTGCGGTACCATGGTAACATTGCAAATGTTCTCTATTGGGGGCGGCTGTCCGCAGGAATACTTAGTGCGCATGTGCATAGGTGTCCTACGGATACCATTGGGATCCCTGGACTAATTCACAGTGCTACACATGTGCCCTGAACATTTTGAAGCAAGCTGGGTGTTTGTAGGGTACAGCAGGTGGGATGCTGAGGTGCACAGCTACCCGCAGGACATGGGTGGCCCCCTCAAACTACTAAAAATATGTCAGAAGTTTCTTTGGATATGTTGCACAGGGGCGGTGTTACCAGTAGACAGAGGAAGAGATACGCATGCGCCTGGTTGTGCAACAGATAAACGTGCATTCCCACATTTAATTACAGGTAGTTCACAAGATGCGTACATGCGGCCCATAGTGGCGTCGTACGGAAGCCTCCATTGTGATTGTGGATAGGCCGGGCAGGTGCGGTGTCCGTAGGACACTTCCATTTTACTTACTTGCGGTTATCCCCACGAGTACTGTGCCTCGCAGAGTCATAATGGGACTTTGAAAACAAAGGAAAAACCACATGTAGACTCAGCAACAATTTACATATGAACCTTTATTTTCATACATTCATAGATACTATTAGGAAAGGGAAGGGGTAGCAGAAACAGATACATGCACAGGGGAATTGGGGATTTGTACAGGTTGGTCGTGAGGGGAAGAAGGGATTGAGGTCTCATCGTAATGTCTCTGATGACACAGAATTTTCGGGGATGTCGGCCTGGGAAATGGGAAAGGGGTACACGTGGGGCAGTGGTATGTTATTTTCTCCATTACATGTCCTTGTACAAAATCTTTTAAAGTGGCAAAATTGTTCAGCAATTCGTCCATTTTGGCATCTAAGCTGTCAGTTTAGTGTTTGCAGCGTTTCATTCAGTTCCTGTGGCCATATGCTGTTGTGGAGAGGTGCCTCTTGTGGTGCATTCCTTTGCTTTTCAGTATGTTCTGTTAAAGAAAACAAAATGTGTTTGGTGTACATGAAGTAATATATGTTATGTATTTTACTTTCCACACTGCGGTGCGTACCAGTGGTGTTACTGTCGTCAATCATTTTGTCATGAGGAAAATTCTCTTCCAGTCACTCTAGGGTGCTTGCCATTGCTGCGTAAAAAACAAAATCATGCTTTTCTACTATTGTACGCTACACGCACTGTGCAATTATAAGACAGACTTTACTGAACTTACCACGTTGATGTGACATTCTGCTCTCAGCACTTTGCAGTCCTTGGTCTGGCAGTTTGTTCTTCATTCCTATGTAAAGCAGCGGTGTGGTAAGTTTGTTCAAGGCAGACGTTATTTTTCTTGTTGGTGCACTCCATTATGGTATATACCCTATGCCTTTGCTCTGTTTCTTTTATAAGTTCTTTTTTTTTTTTTTATTTACTTGATTTTAACCAAAAATAATTGATTTTTACAACGTATAAAAATTCAGCGTGGCTGTTTCTTTGCTTGCGCACCGATTTTTGAGGTCCGTTGGTGTAGTTTCACCGATTTCATTCTTGACTAAGTTCGTTATTAAAGTCAGAGTTCAGTAGCCTTTTTTAAGGCAGCTTCAAGGATCTTGACTGCCAATATAACCCATTTTGTTTTTTCCCCGGCAATCAATCTACACCACCAAGTGTGTTCTTCTCTAAGAGTGGAGTCCTGGAGTAGCGGCAGCAAGAATGCCGCTCGGAGGTGGGCAGTTTTAGGACAATTCAAAATCAGATGTCTTACTGTTTCTGTAATGTCCGGGTTTAGACATAGTCTGCAGGTTTTATTTATTGATTGAGTGCAAATAGCCCGAATTTCTTGCGTTGGCATCAGGTTTAATCTTGTTCGCATGAACATTTTCCAAAGATTATTGTTTGGAAATTTGGTGCAATAGTTCAACGGAAGATTCAGTTTATTGATGGTGGGTGGAAGGTGACCAAGAAGTTTATTTGCCGTTGCCAGATTGCATGTAGTGATCCAGTCCTCTTGTGCTACTTTGCTTTTGATTTTTTCCGGGTTTTGGATTAAATCCTCGTGGGTGCAGGCAAGATCTTTTAGTTTTGACGTTAGTTTTTTTTCCCAAAGGGTCAATGCTTTGCAGCGCCCCATCTTAAGTTCTTCTCGAATCGTTTTGTATATTGGCAGTGAGTCTGGGTCAATGATTTTCCTCAATGCTCTCATTTGGCTTTGTTCTATGGATGCTGATGCTATAAGTTCTTTTGCACTGAATGTGATAGCTTACTAGGGCAGCTGAACCGTAACGCCCCTTTAACAACGATTTTTTTCACTGAATTTGATAGGTTTTTAGTAGCGCAACTTAACCATAACGTCCCTTTAACAACGTGTTTTCACAGAATATAAATACTACTTCGGACATACTCCACATTTACATGTGAGTACATCTGTCAGTGGTTGGTGGCAATCCATATTTGCTTTATTTATTTATTCATTTTATTTTTTTATTTTTTTCCCCAAGACCATGGATTGAACCCATACATTTATTTAATAATATACTTATAACCAAACGGTTTTGTATATATTTGTTACAATATAAAGCACATCTTTACAGGACATTTAATATCCAATTAAGAATAATGCATTTCAACTAGTAGATTACCAAGAATATATCCCTCAAGCTATTTCTATCGTAACTGCACACAGCATATTTAATAAAATCCTTAAAAATACCCACATTAAGAAAGTTTAAAATACGCCTCTTGACAATTTATCTAAAACTTCTATACATTCCTTAAAACATGTCACCATAAAATAGATAACATTGTTGTCCTTTCCTTCCATTAGTTTCTGCCACATGTTTGATCTGTCAAAACTGTCACATTTATTTTCATATGATTTCATCCATTTGGTTCTGATATTGGTAAAACTGGCTTCTTTGTTCCTGCCGCGTGCCAGCCTCTGCTCTCTATCCGCAGCACAAGGTGCTCCCTTTTCCCTCCCTTTCTCTAGTTTCTGTATCCTGCCCACCTGCACACTCTTATGATCTGTGAACCGCTTGTCCTGGACTGCCCAGCGAAGACTATGCTGCAAAGGGAGGGCTGGTGGGGCGCATGGCATGTGGTGCAGCTACGTGGATTGTGGGGTTAGGGGGTTATGGGGAGATTGAGGAAGAGGCAGGACCATAGGCGGTTAGTGGGCTTAATGTGTAGGGCTCGGGGAGGGGGAGATGAGATTTGGACATATGGGTTTGGGGTTAGAACCCCCAGATGGAGCCATACTCCCACCCATTGGACATTGTTCCAAGAAAGCCAAAAAGGCAGCCTTATGGAGGAACGGCCTCCAACAAGGACAAATGACATAGAACTTTACATATATGTGCACACACAAATAAATTACATGAGTTCACTTAAGAATCAAACATAAACACATTATTCTTTACCCACACACGCCCGGATTCACACTTAGTGCAAACAGGTCCACTCCGGGCATTTTCGCATTTTCATTGCAGAGTGCAAAAGGGAGGTGTAAACTGGTGGCAAAAGCACCATTACGCCTCTCTTTTGCACTCCACAGAGCAAAAGAAGTAAACGCTGACTTCCACGTACGCATTGCAAGCAGCATTTACAATGGATTCCTATGGAACCAGCCTGCTTTTTACTGGTTTAAAAAGCAGACGGTTTTCAAAGGAATCCATTGATTGTGCGCCAGCATGAAAATGTCATGCTTGAGTAAAACCAAGTGGTTTTACTTAAGAGAATAAGGCCCAATGTATATAGGTGTGGGATTTACATAGAGCAATCTTAACTGGAAACCAATGGAGCACTGTGCAATGCACCCGGGAGGTTACAAGTAGGGTGGGTGCAGATGGAATGGGTAGGAGGAGTAGGGAAGGGGGAGATCTCCATTGGGGGAGAAATGGTGTTCACTAGAGCAATCAGAGATTCACAAGGTGTTCTTTGAAGAGTAGGGGCTTGAGGTCTTTTATGAAATGGAGGATGCCAGTCTCATTTGTGTACAATTCCTTGTTCAAGAGACATGGTGCATAACAGGAACAAGCCTGTTTCCTGTTTAAATCTCTCTTGCATTTCTGCTGTTTCTTCTGGTGGAATGCTGGCCTCAGGAGAGGGTGAGCTTCTCAGCAAAATAAGAGGGGTGTTTTGGTTGTGGCTGCTTTGTAGGTGATGCAGGAGGTCTTGACCATGATGCGTCCTTCAAAGGATGTAGGTGATGTATGGGAATTCTCCCAGTCCTTTAATGATGCCTGCTGCAGTGTGCTGTATGGCTTTTAAAGGAGCCAAGGTGGCATTGGGGACATCTATGAGTAGGGTGCTGCTATATTGAGGTAAGGCAGGCTGTACCCCACAATGCACCTTTATGAATAAAGCCTGGAAGAATGTTCCAGAAAATGATCATAAGAAGTTGAAACGTGTTTGTAATCTTCATATTAAGAAGTGTCCAGGATATGGGATGGTGTGATATCCCACACACGACACAGTCAGACATCGCTAGATTCTTAGCAAACAATTAACATTCTCTGGCGGACCCAAAATGAAATTGTTAAATGGGACCCGGAAGCTATGGATTTAAAAATGCACTGTGTCACCAATGATGCAGGGATGACTATGCTACTGAGGAGGGCATATCATGTTTAATGGTACACCAGATAGATATTACTAGCACTCGCTACCTAGAGTGAATCCCTGCTTTTGATCTAACTAGGGAGAGTTAAACATTCTGTAGTCCACTCTCCAAGGAAATTGTGGGTTTGTTAATACAGTATCAAATGGATTAAATTACTTACGGGTTACCACGAGATATAATCATGGAACGGTGGACTGTGATTAAAGGGGAATGATGACTCATCAGTTTCTTTCTGGCATCATTTCCCCTCGATAATGTTCATGTGCTTGATTTATCATTATAACATGTATTGCCTATGATCTGGAAAATAACTGTGATGTCCTATGACATGGGAATAGCTAACTCCAATAGCATAAGTATACATGTTAATGATAACAAAATTATACCCTTGGATCAATCTTTTTGGAATAACAGAATTGAGTCATTAGGCGCCATCTAAGTATGTTGTTCTGTATTTCTTTCTTTTAATTATTTTTTCTCTTTCACTCTCCCATTATTCTTCCCTTCCTTCCTTCCTTCCTTCCTTCCTTCCTTCCTTCCTTCCTTCCTTCCTTCCTTCCTTCCTTCCTTCCTTCCTTCCTTCCTTCCTTCCTTCCTTCCTTCCTTCCTTCCTTCCTTCCTTCCTTCCTTCCTTCCTTCCTTCCTTTCTTTCTTTCTTTCTTTCTTCTTGTCTGTCTTCTCAGTGAATACAAATCGCCCAGAGCTCCTCACCAGCTCCTCCTAAATACTCCTGTTACCTCTGCTACACCCATAAATTACTTATAACCGCTGATTGTGGCACACCTGATATGATAAGCATTTTATAATGCACCTGTACACAAGTGTTTCTAGGCGCGACGAGACAAGGGAGGGAAGACAGAGGGAGGAAAAGACAAACAATCTTACTAGGCTTTGTGTTATTCAGATCGTGCAAGTGCGACAACGCTTGCATTGCAGCCATGGGGAGCCAGTGGGGAGATTGACATCGCTCTGTTTATTCCCAGCTCGATTCACGTTTTATAAATCCCATATGTATAGACATTGAGGTAGCACCTCTGAGCAGCAATGAAACAGGTAACCTTTAGGAGATGAGTGGTATCCAATTAAAACACAGACCAACTAGAACTTTTTTGGGAGGTTGGGATTATCCTAGAAAGATGGGAGAACACTTATTGGGTTATGCCCCTATAATTAGAAGGGTAGAATCCTGTTTAAGGAACTGATGTATTAGCTTTTACAGGGTTTCTGTACTTTTCAACTGTTGGGTATTTCACTGACCATCTAATAGGGAAACCATATGTCCCTCCCAGCATCTGTGATTGGTCCTTCGTGAGTGCAAGGGACTTGAATCCCACCTGTGACTCTGGGCCCCCTATGGAATTGCAGCTTTTTCTTGGCCAGCTTTCAGATGCAGCATCTATTTATGATTTGGGCAACCTCTTTCAGCGTACAGAGAGTGGGTGCCAGAGGAAACCCAAAAAGTGGGGTCCTGGGTCTGGGGTTGTGATGTGTCACACTCCTACCTGAATCTGAACAGAACAAGAACACAGAGCCCTTTCTCATCCAGTAACCTGCGGGGCCTCAACCACAAGCCCCACTTATTTCTCTAAGAAGGACCTTCACTCTGTCAATAGATATATGAACCCACTCATTTTAATTGGTCTCCCTATACATGCTAGAGGAAACCTTGCAGGTGTTTTCTAATTTCCAGAGCTCAAATGAAGGGATTCTGCATGAAAGTTATGCCTGCGGAACAGCCTCACTTTCATAAAACACTCTGTGCCTCCTAAGAGAAAATATATTACTAATGTGAATGTTGGCTAGGCCTCAAATAGTGTTTCAGCAGAATGGTCTTTACTGCAAACATGCGGCCCATGGCACAAATACATTGTCAGTTTGCTGTCTCTGTCATATCTGGTGACAGTATGGTAGCAGCCTCAAAATTGGACACTGGACAGACAAACACAGAGCAGCTTGTCTGTAAAGGATCTTGCTGTGGTATGACCAGAACTTGTTATGGTAACTGCTGAATTTATAGGCCCGGCATAGAACGTTTTTTGAATTTTCAATTATCTGACTTATTTCCAATGTGAACAGAAGACTTCTGATGACTGTGCTTGTTTCCTAAAAGCCAATGTGGCCCTGGACAGCAGATGGTGATTTGACAAGGGAGCGCATTTGCAGATCGAGTTCCTTTGTTCTCTAGGGGACAGGATATGGCCAGTGCCAAGGTAGATTAGGAGCGCTTGGTCAGGAAAGATCACATCCACCATTTTGTAGTCTTCCAGCATGCTTAGCTTCTGCCTTGAAGTAACTCTTCGAGACGTAAGGTGCTTCATTTGGAGACATCCCCATTGAATTCCAGAAGGCGGGTTGGAAACAACCCATCTCTGTTAGATGCTACATAAGCATGGAGTAGAAACCCACCACTCTTTTGATCACTTGCTGGAATTGTTTACAGGGGTTAAGAATGTTGACTTAGGGAGGGAGAGAGATTCTTCCTTTAACATCCATGTGAAGCAGAAGGGGAACTGGTTGAAGAAATTTGGAGAGTATCTGCTGTGATGTCATTTTGACTGAGACACTTCAATACCACAGTATAAGAAGTGTGCCTGTAGGTGGATCTGTGTTATTTGACCGAAGTCAATAGATTTGTGGTGGTGTAGAGGAGGTCCCAGACATGGCCTGCACCCCTGACTCTCATTTTGAGGTACCAGGACAGTACTCGCCAAGGTACGTGACGTATGAGGAGCAAATCAATCAACAGAGAGCCGCACTGGGACTCTGCCCATTGTACATCAGAAGATCCGTACCTGTTGAAGCGCCCATAATCAGACAACCCTGGGCAGCACGGTACGCTATCAGACAGCCGTACCAGCCACTGATACGAAATGAAGAGTACCTACAGACGGTCCATGAAGAGCCCCAAAGCGCCCTAATGGAAGGCCAGTGGAAATGACACAAGGGCCTGAACAGACTCGTGAATGAACAAAAGCGGCTATCGAAGACAAGCACGCCAGTGTGAGTAACTACGAAAACAAATGTAATGGACACAGAGAAGAGACAATGTTAAAACGTAAGGAAACGTTGCTACGAGACAAGATGGAAGAAACCGATCAGTTAAACGTGTGTAAATAGGCTTGGAACGCAAGAGGCTAAAGAAACGATACTGCTTGCAATACTTAGTAGAAGATTAGAGCGGCAAGCGCCAACTATATATCTACAATAAGACACATTATGCAGGTGCAACACCATTTTGTAAAAGCAGAAATGTACCCAGGCTGCCAGAGGCCTGACAGGCCAAGTTTCGTAACCCAGCCAGAGGCAGGAGAAGGAGCGGAATCGAAACTCAACAAAGAGCGGCTCATGTCTAGGAAATCAAGGTCATCCAGAGGAAGGGAGGAGAGCGTCAGCTAACAAGATGCAAACTTCAGAGCATACCAGCCTGCCCCATGAAGGTCAAGATAAGGGGGGCCCATGCAGGTGGCGAGGCCGAAACAGAATTAAATACACTAAAAGCTGGAAACTGAATCATATTCATGGTGAACTAACACGTGACCAGCCAGGCGCGAAGAGGTACCACCGCCTGCTGTCATCCAGGACCCGAGGATGCCATAACTTTTCCCGATAAGAGGCTACAGTTTCGAGGCCATAACCAGCCAACGAATTGACTAATAGCCCTAAGATACTGATTGATGGAAGGGAGGCATGGTGAAACTTGGGAAACCAGGCACATGGGTGTCCATTCTGCATGCTGCTAATTAAAATGGGGATTTATGTCTAGGGGTGTAACCTGCCCAATCACAATGGACCAAGTTATCTGGAGTCCTATAGATAGTAGAACCAATAAAACGTCGTACTTGTAGTGACGTCAATCACGTGTGATGTAGAGGGATGGGAGTAGACGGCCACCCGATAAGAGTTATCCAATCCGCATGCCCTATTATCATATACAGATATAACACCTATACTTAAGTTACTTTTCGTAACCAATTGTATTGCATGTCGAGTTTTTGTAGAATTAGACGTCACTGATGACGAGTTTTGCCTATAACTATTGCTGTTCAACTGAAGTTCGAGGAAGTTGGAGCGAGATAGGTGATCGCAATGCTGCTGATTTCCATTTGTTTCTCTGTTTGATGTACTTGTCATTAAACGGACTTCCCTTTGCCAAATTACTGAGTCCTTGTTATTGAGTCGTGTTGGAGTAAGTGAATCCTGCACCCCCAGTCCTCACATGGTGCAGCTATCTTGTCTTACAGGTACTAGAGGTTGCACACTGATCTATAGGCCGGTCAGTGAAACCCCGCTCCTCAGTACAGCGGAATTGACTGTATTCGATTCTGCCGCAAATCTGTTTGACCTTTGGGCAAACAACCCAAATCCCTGTCCTGCCAGCATCCCTATACCAATCCCGCCTCCCCTAATTACCTTTTTTGCCTGCTTCCGGCTCTCCTGCTATACCCCTGCAGCGTCAGTTCTGTCCCTCTAATGCGAGTTGGTGCTGATGCCGCATGGACGCTTTTTCTTTTTTTCACTTTTTTTTTTGTTGAGTCCCCCGCTTCCAGTGCCCTGAGCGGGGGACATCCCTGCAACCCCTAAAGCAACCCCCACTCCTCATGTTCGGTATAATGGGATTCGATTCGTTAGTAGTGGCCGAATTCGGCCAAATCATCCATACGTACAAAACAAACGATCACATTGGGTAGTACCCTGTAAATGAATCAGAAGCACAATCCCCCTGTGCAAGAAGTGAAAAAGAGAGCTCCTGCTCTGAAGGGATCTCTGGATAGTCCTCCGGAACTCTTCTAAATCCAAAGGCATTACCTCTGCCCCGATGCTGCTCAATTCCACAAAAGAAACATTCAAGACTGTTTGGGACATCAAGTCACGTCAGAACCCCAAACAAGCTATCTACAGCTTCAAGCATCTGACCGCTATCTGTGCCCCAAGCCCTGCCACTCTTTTCCTGTATGCCCAGATAGCCAGTCAAGATATCTTTGGTCGAAGCCTTTTCTGCCAATCAAGCATTTTCTATCCAGCTCACCACATCAACAAGCCTGGAACTCATATTTTACTTTTGCCACGTAAAGAAGTGCAACGAAAGCTGCTTGAAGCTGTTGAGCCATTTAAAATGGAGAAATATGGAGAACTTGTGGACAAGGTGTCCTTTCTGAAGCACACTATAGAAATATTGACCTTTCCTTAGGGTCTAAAGACAGTTTGTTTTATAAGCAACATTGTTGTATTTTAAAATTGGAGAACCAAAGACTATACAATCACATTCCAAACCCATTCCACCCTTTGTCCCCAACCCTCCCACCCAAAATCAAGTGGACACCGATACAGTCTACACACATATGAAAAAGAAGCATCTGAAATGCTCTCTCATGTTGGAGCTACGGATACCTGGCCCCAGCTTTCCCTGGTGGGTGGTCTACAATTTCAATATATTTTACCATGCTACATTTGACTCTGCCCTTGTTTATTTATCAATTTATCTTAATCCATACTTCTGGCAAAGCTGGAATGCCAATGCTGAAGAATGGGGGACATCTGCTGCAACCCATTTCCTAGCAATTGCTCTGTTTGTTGTAACTAAATGCAGTGAAATAAAAGTATCATGCTTGGAACAGCCAAGTTCTTCCCAGGCTGCCAGGTCCGCTATCTTTGGCTCTGTGATCTGCTATCATCCTAGGACTTCCATAATTCCTTCCCAAACCTCCTTCCAGTAGCTTTGAAGTTTAGAACATGCCAGATTATAAGGTATAAAGTCCGACTCTCCATCTGGCACATTGGGTACAGTGAGTTCTCTCTTCTACCCATCTTGTGCAGCAGTCCATGGGCCTCATTACGAGGTTGGAGGTAACCATGGCGCTATTAGCGCCATGGCTGCCTCCAAAACCTTACCGACTCCGCCCTGGTGAATGGAGCTATTACCGCCCCATTCCAAGGTTGGCGGGGCCGGTAATTCCCCATTCACCAGGGCCCTTCCCCATTCCCATTTGAGCCCCCATCGGGCTCAATGGGAATGGGGAAGGCCCTAATAACGGTACCGCAATTTGTGGTACCGTTATTAGGTCTAAAGTCCCTTTGCGGGTCCTGTTCTTAATGCCTGGTAAAACCAGGCGTTAAGGGAGGACCCGCAAAGGGAATTCGTAGTAGGGCGGTAAGGGATTACCGGCACCAGTGACCTTACCGGTGCCGGTAATCCCTTACCGCCCACCTCGTAATGAGGCCCCATGTGAGTAATAATTCCTGTGCAGTATCTTAAACTGCACCTGTGACTGAGTTCCATCTGCTCGAGGGCATGTCTCATTTTGTAATTTTAGGATTTCTAGTGAATGGGGTTCTCACTTGTAGCTAGTGCTCTGTGTTTTACAAACTGGTGTTGGTGAGTTTGACCCACAAAGGCCCAGCGGCCATTCAGTGTATAACTGAACTCACCAGCAACCATAAATAAGACACTGCAGCTGGGCATCAGTAATTGGCATGCACATCATTTGCACTGCAGCACAGCTGTTGTATTCAGCATGCGCCACATGTGCGTGAGGGAAATATTATCTGTTTCACCTCACGTTCCTGAGGCCATGACGTTGCCGTGACGTCAGGGTTACCAAAAATACGGTACCCTTGCTGGGAGGCACATCAGTGCGAATGAAAAAACATAAACAATGTACAGTGCATAACTAAGTCAGTTGTACAGTTCAAAGTCATCATATTTGACAGGTCTTTTCCTCTCCTGACCTGTGGTACCATCCCCATCAGCTTGTCTTTCCCTACCGCATGCGTTCCATTCCAATGCAGTGGGTTGAAAAACCACTAGCCTGTGACCCATATGTGATTGTTCACTCTTCACCTGCGCCCATGTTGCCTTCTTCCTCTGCATCATACTCTCGATCACCATGTTATAGCCCCTCCACATACCAATCATCCTCCATATTGTCGTAACTCGCCCTATCCTTAAATCGTTCCCTCAGAACAGGATGTCTAAGCACCGCATCACAACTAATGCTCCATCGTTTTCCATCACTGGTTAATACATAGTTCTCACCCACTTTAGTCACTAATATAGGGTCATAGTATTGTGAGCACCCCTTGGACACACGGAAAGGTTTCCTGATCCTCACCACATCGCCCACCATCACATCATGCATCCTTCTCGTGCTCTCATGCTTTTCCCCCACAGTCTGATCCCTTACCCAATCAGGATATGAATCACAACGCATGGACCTTCCCCTCATCACTTGAAACAGTGAGATTTCAGTCAAAGTATGTGGGGTGTCCCAATGCGCCATAAGCATTTCATACACGCACGTTTTCCAATCCAACCCATTCGCCCTAGACAACTGTATAGATTCTTTGATCATATGGTTGGTCCTTTCCACCAGCCTGCTAGCTCTCGAGTTATATAGTGCTGTGCGGGGGTTCACAATGCCATGTTGTTCTAGATAGTGCCTCATCTCATTCAATACTAATTGCACACCATTGTCAGATATTATGATCTTAGAGTATCCTTCTTCAATAAACAGCTTTTCTAAGTAATCTATCACTACACCAGTTGACACGCACTCTACAAATTCCACCTCGAACCATCTCGAGGCATAGTCTACAGCAACTATGGCAAACCTGTTCTCTCTCCCCAGCACAGGCATAGGACCCATAAGGTCTATGGCAATTTTTTTCCATGCATTATCAGGCGTTTCGACACTACCAGTATCCACCTTCAAATCTTTAAGAGACTTGTTGCTTATGGAACACAGAATGCATTGCCTCACTTCGATGTCTACCATGGCGTCCATTCCTGGCCAGCAAAATCTGTATCTTAGTTTCCTTTTTGTTAAACCTTTTCCCAAATTACCTCTGTGAGCGCCCTTGGTCAGTTCACCCCATAATTGAAAATGGAGGTATCATCCTCTCCCCTTGGGCTACTCCCCATTCAGACCTGCTCAATTCATCTTTACATTTATAGAAGGGTGATTTCATCGATTGAACTTATTTCTAACCTTGATCCATGAACTCCATAGCCGACCTCATCTCAAGATCCTCACTCACAGCATCCAAACAAACCTTTTTATAGAAAACATTGCTTACAGTATCATTTATTTGGGCTATCCACTCCTCTGATATGTCATCCACTGGATCTACGCCGTCAACAGGTGCCCTGGAAAGACAATCAGCTACAGGGTTACATTTCCCCCGAACATATTCTACTATGAAATTGTAACTCTGTAGGGCTGCTAGCCACCTGTCAATTCTAGGAGTTGCCAACCAGAACCTTTCATAGTGAACAAATGAGCCAAAGGCTTATGATCACTTCTGACCTTGTAAGGTATGCCCCAAATGTGTGTCTTGAAGTACACAGAGGCCCAATAACATGCCAGGCTTTCCCGTTCGATAGTGCAATATCTAGATTCAGTGTCACATAGAGTTCTGGAAGCAAAAGCCACATGTTCTTCCTTACCCCTCCTAATCTGACTCACCACTGCACCAATACCCGATACACATGCATTGACCAATACAATGGTTTTGGCAGCAGGATCGAACCTGTACAAAGTGGGAGCATTAGCTATTTCACCTTTAAGTCTCTGAAATGCTCCTTCTTCAACCTGCCCCCACCTGAACTCAATCCTGTCGTTTAACAGAACACGTAAAGGCTGGCTTTTTACTGCAGGATTCTCCACAAACTTGGAATAGAATTCAATTAGACCTAAAAATGATTTTAACTCATCTTTGTTGCAAGGTGATTTCACTTTAACAATGGCATCTCCCATTTCAGGACGTGGCACCATTCCCTCCTTTGTAAGACTGTGGCCCAAATAAGAAAATTCGTGCACTTTGCAACCTTGACAGTCAACCCCACCTGTTCCAATCTCTGCAACATTTCATTCACCCTGGCATCATGTTCACATTCATTTTTTGTACCAATCAGAATGTTGTCCTAGAAACACTGCATGCCAGGTACATCTCTAAACAAATCTTCCATTACTTTTTGGAATACAGAGGATGCAGTAGCTAACCCAAACGGCATCCTTTTGAACTGATAGGCACCCATTGGGATTATGGGGCGTGATGAGGGATGTAGCTCCTCTTGATAATGTGCATAAGAAAGGTCCAGGGTACTGTACCATTCTGTCTCACCCATGGTGATGAGCATCTCATTTATTTTGGGCATGGGGTGTCTATTTATCCAAATTGACCTATTAAGGTCCCTCAGATCGACACATAGGGCCTCATTACGACTCAGGCGGTAAGGGGTTTACGGCGCCGTAAACAGCGCCAACCCTTACCGCCTGATTCCGAGGTCCCTTAGCGCCATGGAGCTTTTAACACCAGGTGTTAAAATCCATGGCGCTAAGGGACCTTGATGTTAATTATGCCACCGTAATTTACAGTGGCGTAATTAACGCCTTCCCCACTCCCATTATGCCCTATGGGGCAAAAATGGGAATGGGGAAGGGTAAATGGGGATTGGGGACTTACCGCCCTGCCAACCTCGGAATGGGGCGGTAAGTCCGCCAACCACCATGGCGTAAACATAGTTTACGCCATGGTGGTAAAGGTACGTCCCAGGCGGTAACTTACCGCCTGGGTCGTAATGAGGCCCATAATCTTATCCGTCCATCGGGTCGTTGAGTTACTATGATTGGGGAAAATCACTCCCTGTTCTCAATAAGCTCAATAACGCCCTGCTCACATAAACCACACAATTCTTCTCTCACCTTCTCTCTTACTCTCAAGGGAATATTCCTTACTTTGTGTACATGGTCTAGCATGCAATGACAATTCAATCATATGACACTATCCCTTCGAATGTTCAATTCTGTGCCCAAACACACTCTTGAATCTTGATCCCACCTCTGTGTCAAATTTCTCAGCCCTGTTCTCACCCACCGATCTCACTTGTAGGTCCTTGCCAGGATGTAACTAAATGCCCAATTTGCCTTGGTAACGTAACCCATTAAGCAATCCTTTTTAATGGCCACTTACATTTTAGCTCGTTATCCTGTCACCATAGGCAATATCTCCCCATACAAAACCAATGATGTCAATTTTCTCCCCACCGTATGCTCGTGGCCTTATATCTGTGTTGTGCAATACATGACCTTTCTCATCCCAAATCTCTTTGTACTTGTTTTCTGTAATATTGGTGTAAGGAGACCCCGAATCCACCAATGCTTTTACGAGACACCCTGCCATGATGATTTCCACTTCAGGGGAGGACGTATTCCTCCTCACCGTCCTCTTAAATCTCCCCCACTATGTTCACAATCTTATTTGCCCACTCTCCCTTCTCCTCCACCACAAACTGCACATTCCTGTCCCCTTCCTGGGATCTGTTGCATAACCTTGCAAAATATCCCATGTTGCCACACCGCCTACATGTTTTTCAAACCCACACCTGGTACATTGCCCCTTGCGGTTTTCACGTGTAGGTGAGTTGTTACCACTGGAATGTGTGGCCCACCCACCACCATTGTTGCCCCTACCAGTTTTGTATGCCTTTTTCATGGCACATACCGTTGTTTCCTCACCCCCACCATTACTTTCACCCACCTTTTCTACAATGGCTTGTACAGACTCCTTATTACCTTTTGAATTCACCTCCTTTGAACACATGCTACCATTTGATCAGGCCTCTTCCCGCCTTCATCCCGTGCGGACGCCCAAGACCTCTGCCTGCTGCACCGGTCCAGACTTCTCTGGGAATTGGACCTCCCCTCCAGCTGTTGCCTCCAGTCACTTCAGCAGTGGCCAGGCCTTTTCCCACATCTATCATACGCGGGCGCGCAGAGCCTCTGGCTGCAGCTCTGGACCAAACTCGGCGCAATCTCGTGCCATACCTGGGCGGCCAGGCCCCTAGCCGCTTCCGTCACACACGGGCATGCAGGGCCTCTGCCTGCTGCTCCAGACCTGGCCCGCTCTATCCTCTATCAGCGGGATGCTGCGGCCTTCCTGCTTCAACCTTGTCACGCACGTCTTGTGTGCAGAGCCTCTGCTGGCAGATCCGGACTTACTCGGACCAACCCGTACCAATCCTGGGTGGCCAGGCCCCTTCCCTCTTCCATCACATGCAGGTGCGCTGAGCCTTTGCCTGCTGCTCAGGACCGGATCTGCTCTCTCTCTGTCAGCGGGTCGCTGCGGCCTTCCTGCTTCTGCCCCGCCACGCACACCTGTGGAGCTTGCCTGCTGTGTTCTTTGCCCCGTCCTCTGTGGGCCCTCAACTCCTTTGGGTCCTCCACTGCCAGCGCTGAACACTCCTCCTCCCGCCCTTCACTTGTCTAGAGCCTGGACCTCTGCCAACAGCCTTTGTCTCTTTTCCACTCCCTCTCTGCAGGCAGCCACCTTGACCTTCTCCTCCCATTCGGCACCGGCCCTCTGTGTTTGTGTGGCTTCTCGGACGGGTTGAAGGAGCTGCTGTCTGTCTGAGGGTCGCTTCTTCCATGCTCTTCCTGCTCCTGCTGCACCCTCTGCATAGTCGCTGGCTGCTGTGCCTCATTGGGAGGACTGTTCCTCCGTTTGCTTCACGCCTTCTGGCGACTCGACCCAAGACAGCTCTGCTTTCTCCTGGACCCTCCTCTCTGTTCAGCCCCTCTGCACTCTTGGGGTGCTTTGGCTGTGCCTTCTCCAGCTGCTGCTCCTCGCCTCATCACCACGGGTTGCCGTGTCTGCTGCCCTTCCCCTGCCAGCGCCTGTCTCCTCGTCACCAGCCTCACGGAGTCATTGTTGCTGGCTTCTCTCATCGCTTTCCCCAACGAGTGGCGCTACCCGCAAAGCTGCTCATCTACCACATACTGCCTGCTACCATCTGCCACTTTCAGAACTGTGATCCACCTGCAACCACCCATGGATACCTACCTACACGGTTCTTCATCCACCACAGATTCCCTGCTACCATCTGACCTTCTGATCTGTGGACTTCCTGCTACTACCTAAGCCCATTCTACATCTATGATCCACAACCTGCCCCTCCCTATCTGTTGGCCTCCCTACCAGCTTCTGGATTTCTCATCTCCCATGGACCGCCTGCTACCATCTTGGACTTTCTGAACTGTGGACCTCCTGCTACTACCTAATTCCCATTTCATTTCTGTGGCTCGCCGGTCATCACCTAGCCCCTCATACCTCCAGGATTCTTCATCCCCCATTGGTCATTCATCACCATTGACCCTTTCTGAACAGCGATCTGCTCGCTTCTACCTGGGCTCTCCTGACTCCCAACCCACCACCTGTAGTTCACTTATTTGCCCACGACCCCCCCAACCCCACACAAGCCCTCTGATCGGAGGTTCGCTTACACTGGCCCTGATCGATTTATCTCCCGATTTACGCCTTCCTTCTCTCTTTCACTCTCTTTCTTCTTACACACCTTCCCCCTTCTTCCTCTTTTACTCCCTCTTCTTCACAGCACTCTCTCCTCCCCTCTGTTATGCGTATTGCCAGACTCCTCTCTCCCTGTCCTCATTACTCTTCCCCCTCCTCCCATCCTCTCTCCCCTCCCTCTCCTACTCTCCATCCCCCTTTTTCTCATGTCCATTCCCTTCCTCAACCCCCTCCCCCACTCTTCCCACCTCATGCCAACCCTCCCTCTCCGTCCTAACATTATCTACCCCCCTATTGTCCAACCCCCCCAGTCTCATCAACATTTCTCTCTGGAACACCAGATCCCTCTGCAATAAGACTGCAGAGTCTTATTCCACTGTCCCTGCTTCTCTCACCACCTCCTGTTGCTCCTTCTCTCATATCTCTTGCTCTTCCACCCTAAATACCTTTCTTCTTCCTCCTCGCTCCCTCTTCCTACTTTCCCTTCCTTCAAATACCTTTACAAATACTTTACTTCCCCTCATCCTGTCTCCTTTCTAATCATCTAACGGCCTCCTGGCCCCCTTTCCTCCTTCTATGAAGACCTCGACCACCTCCTCTCTCTTATCTCTCCCTCCTCCTCTCCTCTCACTGTACTTGGCGATTTCAATCTTCACCTCCCTACTCCTCCTCAATCTTCCCCTCTTCTCTCAATACTTGACTCCTACCTCCTTTCTCCTCTCCCTTCTTCTCCTACTCACTCTTCTGGTTCCACTCTTGATCTTATCTTTAAATCTTTAACTCAACTTACCCCCCCTCCACCGTATCTACACTACCCAACTATCTCTCTGACCATACTTTACTCTCCTTCTCCCTTACTCCCCTTCTGCTCCTGTAACCTCCCCTATTTCTTTCTCTCGACGTGACCTTCGCGACTTTAGTCCTTCTCTCTTTTTCAACACTTGCTCTTCCTCTCTGCCCGCCCTCCCTGATTTCTCTTCTCTCTCGGCCAATGATGCTCTATCCACTCTTTCCTCCTCTATCTCCTCCACTCTTGATCTACTTTACCCCCTCTCTTCCTTCCGTCCTACTGGCAAACCCTCTCAACCATGGCTTTCTCCTCAACGTCTCTCCATGCGTCGTCTCCTCCGTCGCCTCAAGCAACTCTGGCTCGAATTTCCCTTACAATCCAACCAAACCTCCTATTTCTCCCACCACTCTCTTTATGACTCCTGCCTCAGCTCTGCTAAATGTTCCTACTATTCTAATCTTCTCCACTTCCAATCCTCTCACACTCACTGTATCTTTCAAACCGTCTCTCGTCTTCTCTCCCCGCCCACCCCTGACACTTCAGCCTCATCCACCCTCTCTCCTTCTGACTTTGCAGACTTCTTCTCCTCCAAGATTCTTTCTCTTCGTCAAAACATTAACTGCTCCCCTTCCTACTCCCCCGTCCCCCCCCACTCCCTTCAGCTTGCATGACTGACTTCTCGCCTGTCTCCCATCTGATGTGTCCCTCCTCCTGTCAAAAGCCCACCCTACGTCGGCCCGTACCGACCCTCTCCCCACCCTCCTTATCCCGAAGATCTATCCTCTTCTCATCCCTAACTTAACCTCCTTCTTCAACATCTGTCTCTCTTCAGCTACTTTCCCCTCCACATTCAAGCAGACCACTAATATACCTATTCTGAAGAAACCGTCTGCCAATCCCCTTCTTACCTCAAACTTCCATCCAATCTCTCTACTTCCATTCCTCTCTAAACTAACGCCTAGCCTATTCCCAACTCTCAGCCTTTGTCACTAACCTTTCCCTCCTTCCCCCCTCTCAATCTGGCTTCAGCTGTAAACACTCCCCTGAAACTGCTCTCACTTATGTTCTCAATTCCCTCTTCTCTGCACGATACTCTAAACAATCCTCTGTCCTCATCCTCCTCGACCTCTCTGCTGCCTTCGACACTGTTGATCACCCCTTACTCCTCAACACTCTTTCTTCCTTTGGTTTCAAAGGCTCTGTTCTCAACTGGCTCTCTCCTTACCTCTTCTCCTGCTCGTTTGCTGTCTCCTGGGGCAGTCGTACCTCATCCACCTTCCCCTTGCATTACAGCGTACCACAGGTTCGGTTCTCAGCCCTTTCCTATTCTCTCTTTACACCTCTCGCCTTGCCCCCATTATCTCTTCCTTCGGTATTTCTCACCATTTCAATGCTGATGACACCCAGCTCTTCCTCTCCTTTTCTTCCTTCTCTCCTGATCTCCACCTTAAACTCTTTTCCTGTCTTACTGCCATTAAAAACTGGATGTCATCCCGCTTTCATTCCCTCAACACTGATAAGACTGAAGTCTTATTCTTTCCCTCCAACACTCTTCCCCCTCCCTCTCCTCCACCTTGTATTCACTTCCCTCCTCTAATCTCCCCATCTCTGCCCACACTCGCAATCTAGGCATTCACTTTGACTCCTCCCTCTCCTTTTCCCACCATATTTCTCTTACCTCTCGCGCCTGTCACTACCACCTTTTCAACATTCGCAAAGTCCGCTCCTCTCTCACCTTCCATGTCACTAAACTTTTAATCTCCTCCCTTATCTTATCTCGCCTCTTCTACTTCTCCTCTATACTCTTTGGACTCCCTGTATCTCATCTCGCCCCCCCTCAAATCCCTCTATCACTCAGCCATCCGCACCCTCTGTCTCCTTGCCCCTCATGAATCCATTTCCTCTTCGCTTTCTTACCTTGGTTGGCTTCCCTTTCACTCCCAACTTAAATTTAGTTTCCTCTGTCTCGTCTTTAAATCTCTCTATGATCTTAATTTCCTCCTTATCTCTCCTCGCTCCTCTCTTTCTACACCCCTTCCCGCTCCCTTCAATCTGCTGATCTCTTCCTTCTCACTGTCCCGCTTCCCCATGTGCCTCCTCCCCTTTCCGCTCCTTTCAGCTCCTAGCCACTAGTACTCCATACCTCTCTCTATCCGCTCCATCCCCACCTTTTCCTCCTTCCGTGCTTCCTTGAAATCTCTCCTTCTCCATTCCCCACCCTTATACCCTTTACCCCTTATCATTTCTCTCTCTCCTCCCTCACATCTCCCCTACTCACCTCTCCCGCTCCTTTCCCCTTACCTTTACCTCCCCCTTCTTACATCTTCTCCCTAATGCCCTTTCTGTATCCCTCCTCCGCTCCCTTCCTCACCCCCCTTCTTCCCTCACTTACCCTCGCAGGCAAATTGCTCTACTTACTGTTTTATTGGTTTGATTCATGTTTTGTAAATTGCTTCCACTGTCATAAGTTTCTATGTATCTTGTTGTTATGATCTAAAGCGCTTTGGATTAAAGCGCTATATAAACACAATAAATACAAATAAATACAAAAACATGCTAGTTAATTCCATGCCCTTGGCGATAGTCAAGGCCTCAAGTAAAGGTGGATTCTTTGCCTGCCACAACTGTTCCCGTATTTTAGGCTTTGATGTGTGCATCATTAATTGGTTTCTAATATATTCCTCTTCATTCCCAGTAAATTCACATGATGCCAATAATACCGTGAGGTCATATACAAAAGAGCCCACTGCTTCCCCCACATTCTGTATCCTTGAGAAGAACGTGTACTTTACTAACACTATATTGATTGTTTCCCAAAATGCACCTGCAGCTTTTTCATAGCCATGCCATATAAACCCTCTCCATCCCCTCTCCCACCATCAGCACCCACACCATCAACTACATCTGGAAGATTTTTGATTATCCTCACCGCTCCTGCTCCCAAACAACACATTAAGGTAGAAAATGTTCGCTTATCAGAATATCTTTCACCCCCGTATGCCACAAAGTAAATTTTAAATAAATCTCTC
The DNA here is from genome assembly GCF_040938575.1 of Ambystoma mexicanum. Taxonomy (NCBI): domain Eukaryota; kingdom Metazoa; phylum Chordata; class Amphibia; order Caudata; family Ambystomatidae; genus Ambystoma; species Ambystoma mexicanum. The sequence continues at coordinate 404,704,315 of NC_090924.1, forward strand.
CAATCTTCCCACAGAATTGGTGGTTCCCCCGGTGTAGCCAAAAACGTGGTTTGTGGCTCTAAATTTTGCATGGTGTATCACTCCTGTGGAAGATATACTTGTGTCCCACCAATCTTCAGACAGTAGTATCTCCCACTGCCCCTTCCGGATGGAGCTGGAACAGTCAAGCAGTGTAACACTGGTGGTGAAGTTTATCTCAGCACAATGGTGTAATGGTGTAATATAATATTACTGTAAACCCAAAGTTTGCCTCAAAAATAAAATGCCCAGTGTCCAAGCAATTTTCAGACAGGAGTAACTCCCACTGTCACTTCCAGATGGAGCTACGACAGTCTCACTCAACGTGCCACAATAAGTACAAGACGACTCCTCTGCCAAGGTGTGAAATACCTATTTGCAGTATTGATGGTGAAAGGATGCTGTATCAACCAATGAATTATAATGTATAGCCAAAGCACCAGAAAAGAGCAGATCCCCTTACACTTTTTTATTCCACCTCCAAGAGTGCATGGAATAAAAACTGGCCCCTAATGCCATAGACCGCCACAAGGGGGCTCCTATTGTGGCTTCTGACAGGGAATTAAGCCTTGAAAGTTTTCCTCATGACTTGCTCTAATCCCTAGACAACGACAACTCCCTCAGGTTGGTGAGATAACACTCCAACTGCACCACAGATAAACATTCAAGAAACGCTGAGCCTTGCTTGCTGCTCCTACCGTTGGTGGCTTCCGGAGGCGGGTGTACCGAATAGAATTCCAACTGAGGGACAACACTAATACCGGCAGCGGGTGTAGTGCGAAGGGTTGCCAGAGGACCCACACTATCACCGGACTTGAGTCACAAACGCTCATGCGCCACAAGAGCCACTTACAGGAACTGTCGAGCGCAGAGATGACGTTGGACACCAACGTGCTAACCAAACGTTTCCTGTGAAGAATCTCACTCCATTGCAGTATACGCTTTCTGCCTCTGCCATGGAGGCCCTCCCAGCTCTTGTTGCTTCCTCCGCGACTGGGGTCTTGATCCTCCTGGTTGTCCTTTCTCATCGCCACAAATGATGGAATGAGGGACGAATGGGCAAGTGGTATAAATCTTCTTTATTCAATAAACATAAGCAGAATATTTATAAGACCCCAGTACGCGTAGCGAAACCGGGTTGAGAAACAGTTGGTGCCGGCAAGAAGTGAGAGTTGGTGACCCTGACACCCTGACCCTGACATCACGGCAACTTCATGGCCTTGGGAAAGCAAGGTGAAACAGGCAACGTTTCCCTCGCACACCTGCAGCACATGCTGAATACAACAACAGCCCCCTGGGAATGTGCAGGTCATCTTTGACAATAACATGACCTGTGCATTTCCAGAAAATTATGGATCTAAAAACAGTGCATCTTCTGAGTAACTTTTAGACGCTCCGTTTTTTGAAAATCTGGGCCCAACTATGTTTCTCTCTCCCCCTCTCTCTCTTTGTCTCTCTCTTTCTCGCTCTCTCCCTCACTGTAGCATTCAAAGAGGGGGCCCGGCTGCACTATAGGAGTTGCACAATAACTAGCTTTTTTTAAGCCCCTACCCCACTCCAGCAGCAGCAAGGGTGTCTTCATCCTCCTTTCCCTAAGTCCATTCAGCAATTCCCTGTCTTCTCTCGTGGTCTTTCTATCTCCAGGTATCCACTTGCAGGGGTCAGTTCACTACTCCCCTACTTGAATACTCCAGGCCGGGCACCTTCTAATCTCCTTGGCGTGACCCTGTGCACATGTGTCCCCCTTGAGCCCAATGGAAAACAGACGGCATGTCTCATTTACGCATTTAGGCTCCCCCTTATTTCTTTTCCTTTATCTTGTAAGCATACTGAGTGACACCATCTTACATAACTGTCCATAATTGTCAATGCACCCTGTGCCTATGCTGCACTGTGGTATTTATTTCGGCTTTTGTGTTTTCCTTGCCTTCTAAGAATCATTTTTTATGTATTTCAAGCGGATGGGTTTGTCTCACAGAAACATTAGGCCCTGCGCCCTAAGGTGGCAGGAAATTGTTGGAGGGGGAGCATGATTGAGGGGGATCAGGTAATAAAATCGCGGCAAAAATGCTGCTGGTAAATAAAATGGCGGCAAAAAAGTTGCCAGTAAAGTTGTACCGCATTATCCCGCGCTCCCCTTAAATGGTATAATGGTCCAAGGTTTGAGGGGGTGTTCCCCGCATCCTTTACATGATTGGGACGGCAAAACCACAGGATTTTTGCAGCGATATTTTGTAAACAGCCATTTTTGCCGTGATTTTAAGACATGGAAATGATTGAGGGAGGTTTTAGTCAGGGGGTATTGCTTTACCCGTGGCAGGATTGTTCCTGGTTTTAATTTTATCTTGACTCCTCCTATGCTCTTTATGCACCCCACATCATAGGGACTCATGGTCATTAGTGTGCCGGGTACCTGGACGAGATCCTCCTCAAGGAACGGTGGTGGTGCTTCAAGTGCCATCGCCATCCTCTGTGCAACCTCTCTGTATGTGATACGCAGCCAAAACCGCACACTCATTTGCAACATCATCTCTGTCTCCCTCTTATCTGAAAATAGCTCCTCATCTGTTACCTGTGTCAGCCTGTATCCCTCTGCCACTGCAATTACTGCCCTCCATGCCTTCCCCTGATTATCAATTGCATGGACTGCCTCCCAATTCTCTCTTGCCACCACTCCCTCGATGTCTATTGACACAATTGATCCTTCTTTCTCGTCTAGTGGTGTCTCTGGCCTGAATAGGTACTCACCTGGCCTCCTCCATACCTTCCCTGCTATTCCTGGCATCCATGCAAGGGCCATGTCTGTCCCATACTGGCACATTTCGGGGTCTGCTGGCTACCCCCTCTGTACTGTGCTCCCACAATATGCTTGAACTACCTGTTTTACAGTTAGCATATGTATTCCTGGTGTAGAGCATACTATGCCCTTGTCTGTGAATGAGATGGTCATGTTCAGTCTGCTCATTATGTCGCGTCCCAATATGTTTGCAGGTGCTTGTTTAGAGTAGAGTAAAGGTAAAGATAAGTTGTGATCTCCTATAGATAAAGAGATGTTATCAGTAAAGGGAACCACTTTGCGAGCCCCAGAGAATCCTTGAGTGTTCATGGCATCGCCTGACAAAGCAAATGTCCTTTCCCGGATGCATAACCTAGTCGCCCCAGTGTCAACAAGAAAGGAAAACGTTTTGTCACCTATCGCCACCCTTATGCAAGGTTCCTCCGCAGGATTAGGTGTGACCGACAGGATAGGACACAACAAGTTCATATGTGGGCTGTCCTATTGTAGTTACACCGACATTCCGTTAGGGTTGTTTCCCACTATGGTAACCCCTCCCATCCTTCTGACGGGTACCGTTGTCATCATTTCCATGGGCTCAGGGGAGTGACAGTCCTGTATTTGTGTCAGCTGTTGTGCCGCTGGTGAGTTTTTGGGAGGCACTTGTGTCTGGGGTGCTGTCTTAGATGTTGCTGCTGGTGCAGCCTGATACTGCGTCTCTACTGGAGGTGTGGCCTGTTGTTGTGTGTTTGGTAACTGTCCTTGGTGCTGCATGTTTTGGGTGTAGTAGCCATCCTGTCATCCTTGGTAACCCTGCTGCCCTTGCTCTCCCCACCCCTGCGTCATCCCCCTGCTTCTGCATGCACGGGAAATGTGTCCTAGCTGCCTGCAGGTCCAACACTGGGGTGGTTCTCTCGCTTGCCATGAGAGTCCTCCCACTCCCTGTCCTTGTGCTTGTGACATTTGATGTGTGTATCCTCTAAACCCCCCCATGGGCAGGTGAGATTGTGGCCTGAATCCACACCCCCTTTGGAAGCCTCCCCTCCCTCTGTAACCCTGTTGGTATCCACCCCTTCCCATGTACCCTCCTCCCATGGGCGGTGTATATTGTTGCATGGGGTTGTATGGCATCTGTTGTTGGCACTGGGGCTGGGTTTGAGTTGTCATTGTTTGTGTCGGTGGGTTAGGGCTTGTTATTAATGCTCCTTCCTGTGCATATTTTGACAGCTTCTTTTGATTCATCTGCTTTTCTCTCTTCTGCCTTTTGTTTTATTTTCTCTTGCCATAGCCTGCAATGATGCACTATGGTGAGTTGTATTTCTGGCCAACACTTTGCCTCCATCCCCACAATTTAAAAAAAAACGTTTCTGTACTTGTTCTGGTAACCCTAGTATCAAGATATGATAAAAGATTGTTATCATTTTGTCCCACAGCTCTCGTGTTTCGAGGTGCCAAAGGTCTTGAATGTCTTGAATATAGGTAACAGGGTCTTCGTTGTCACGCATCCTGCGTGAAGTAATAGCTCCTATTCATTGCTACAGAATCCGTTTGAAAAGTTTAATTTCCGTGTTATGTTTTTTGGTGCTAGGCTGCGCATTAAGATCAATGTCTGTTCATTTACATGTTTTCTCTCCCTCTCGTACTCTCAGGCATGCTGTGCCGTTCCCTGCTGAATCTTCCCTGGGGGCATTTGTGCTTTCCTTTTCCCTTTGCCTCTCCTCATCCTGACTTTTCCACTCTAATTCTAGTGCAGTTTGTTTCTTACCTGCCATAGAACCCGCGCCTCCTCATCCTCCCTGTCACGTTCCCTCGACATTCTTTCCAATCTTAACTTTTTTAGCCTTTTCACTTCATACTTACGTGATTCCTGCAGTAGTATTTTCTTCCTCCATAGTGCCATCTCAACCTCCTTCTTCTCCTCTCCCTTCTTTTCCCATTCTTCTCTCTTCCTCTCCCACTCTTCCTTTTGTCTTGCGTCCTTCTGGTCCCGTTCTACTAGGTCCTTCCATTCCCTTTCTAACATTGCCAACTGCTCCTCTGTCCCTGTTCCTGAAGTTCCACTTCCTTCTCTATTTCCTTCCTCCGCTCCCTGTCCTGTTCGATCCTTATTTCTTCATCCTTCTGTTGTTGCCCCTCCTTCTCCCCCTGCGCTGCGCTTCCGCGGCACCCACGGCCCACTTCCAAGGTCTTTATTGCCTTTGTTGACCCATTGGCCGCCCCGTTGTCTTTTCCTTTAACTTTAGGAGTATCTGTGCAGCTATCCATTCTTCCACCCCTATTCCCGCAAACTCTGCTTTTGTATGCCACAGCCCCTCCTTGTCGGGTACAGAGCTGCTGGCCGCCTGCTCTGTTCCTTGCTGTTGCCCATTGTTTGTGTATTGGGCTGGTTTATACGTCGGGTTTGAATAGCCCTCTGCTGCTTTTAGCTCTCTTACTGGGTATATACCTCCTCCTCTGCATCATCTGTATCATTGGATATTACACGAGGTGATGCTGGTGGTGGAGCAGAAGGATCCGACCCCTCCTCCTTTACCTTTTGCATGCTCAACATCCATGGCCTGTCCTCCTGGAACATGCGCCACAGCTCAAATATGGACATGCGATTAGCTAGCTTCTTTCCCTTGTATGTGCTCTGTAAGTGTGTCAGCAGTGATTGCAGCATGTCGTCAGAGAAACTGCCGTTAGGCTGCCATGGTGTTGCAATTTTGCCTTCTGTTTCTTTGGACCACTGCACGCTATACTTTACTATTTTATTGTTATATGGGGGCAGGGCTTTACAGAGGTGCTGTATGGGGGTTACTGTCCCACTGTACATAGGATACTGTATAGGGGCCACCGCCCCGCTGTACACAGGATACATCATGAATTTTGTGTTTTTACCTGACCTCTTGTCGAGGGTTTAGATAATCCGCTGTCAAAGGGAGGAAATTACAATACAGTGGTTATTGCCTTCAATCACAATGAGCCCCAGCGGCTCTGCACCTTAGACGGCATACTCTGCGTAGAGCCCCGCCTTCACCAGCTCTGCCATTCTCCAGCACCCCACCTCAATTCCGCGCATGCACATTCTACACACCGCCACTCGTTCACCTTGCTACCAATCCCAAGTCCACAATGCTAGCTCCTCATCATCACAACACTACGTCCTATGTACCAACCTATGGGTGACTGGTGTCACCCATAGGTAAAGTTCGAACACGTGAATAGACAAGTCATACACAAAGACAATAAGAACCCACTGTTTCGGGCCCACAGAACACGATGAAAGAAAAAGCCCTGCATGTTCCACAAGCCCACAGCTGTCTTCCCATCCTCTCCGGGATGGAGTATACTCTTTTATTTCTCATGATTAACTACATCCGTTGCATCGCCTAATGTGCAAAACGCCTCTCTCCGAGATACTTAACCAGCTAATACACCGTCCGCGCTCTAGGATAGCTCCAGCTAACCCCTACAGTAATACCGACATCTATGCTTCAAGCAAAAATGCCTAATTCATAGGAATACCTTATACACATGCTTCTAAAGTCCAAGCCTATCAAGTCTATAGTCCCTGTTTATCACAAGAAGCTTTTACCCTGAAGACCACATGACCCCTAGACATTGAAAAGGGACTTCTACCTTCCCTCCAACTCCCTATTCAAGAAACACCTGCTATCAATGACTTTTATTAGTACACAATACTATATAGTAAAATAATACCTCCCACCTCCCGCACACATTGCACTCACCCTCACACCTCATTGCTAATTGTGTGGGCCACTACTTACGTTCTGCGCTTGTCGATGCTGCTCGGCCACTGGCTCTCCATCAACCGCTTGCCTGGCTCTTAAGGTCTGCGTGGACACCTCGTCAACAACGGGTGGGATCATTTTGAAGGCAGCTCCTGACAACCTATCTCCGGTTGCGTTGGCCTGTTGTCTCGCAATTCCCGTGAGGGTCCTGCGGCCTTCCATGCCCGACAGCTAAGGAGGCAGCTTCTGACCAGGCCGACGTCACAAACGATCTCAGCGGTGCCTCCAATTTGTTAGGGTGGACCCCCAGACAGGCAGAGCCGTCTGCTAGTATCCCGCAGGAGCAAAACTCGTGGAAGGCCTAACTCCTTCCCATCCCAAAAGAATGCAAGGTCCACACAAGTAGCAAGGTACAACTGGGGTTTATTATAGCCAACAAACCACAGAGAACACGTGTATAGCAGCGATTCCGGGCACCCCTCGGAGAACTCTGGCTCGCAGGCCAGTTCTGGTGATGAGTGGTATCACAATTTGCATCACATTACGGGCCTTTCTCCAAAAACCTAACCCCACTCCGGATAGGCTAATGAGTGGTATTTCCCCTATAGGATCCCATATAGGTGGTGAACCATTGAACCAGACCAAGTCAGGTATCAGGCTTGGATACTCCCCGAAAATTGCTACTCTAGAATTGTTACAGTGTGTAGACCCCGTGATTGGTCAATGGTCCCGGCTATCTCCCCTTAGGCTATGGATTCTGATTGGGAGAGCCGTGGGCCCCCAGGCCTGGGACAAACTCAGTTCCCAGCCCGCAAAGCACCTGTTCACGGTGCATGTGCAATTATGTGTCCATGTAGCTGTCTCCAGCTCTGTCTTGTGCATCTTCGTCCACCTTGGGTAGCGTTTGCACTGCTCCAGGGTTGAAGGGTCTGGTGAGGGTCTGGTGAGGGGGTATCTCTTGTGGTATTTGTCCATTGGAGGAGCAGTGGGAATTGGTGTGAGCTTGTATGATTGGCAGCCATATTGTTTTTGGTGCTTCTTCCGGTTAGAGGCTCCTCCAGGACGGGAGGCATATTCTGGCATTCCCTCTTCAACCTTGCTACAAACCCATGAACAGAGTCACAACAGAAACTCTTTCAAAACAATCTAGTTCATCACCATAATGTCTGTTGGTTGACAGACACAAAGAAGAACTGGCAAAGCCAACAGTTTGGGCTTTTATGTAGGGATAGTCATGTTCCAGGCCAACCATAATGATAGTACCTCCCCATAAGAGGACAACAGCTGGCAGATGGTGTTACTACCTGGGCCTATTATGGCAATGCCTAGCAAAGGCCTACAATTGCCTATTTAATAGTCTGAAGCTGTTGGCTTTGTCAATGCATGTTATTAATAGGAATTCAGAGTGAAGAACAGATGCACGCACACAAAGTACCCTAATACTAAACGGCACACTTAATTTAGAATGTTTTACTACACCAGGATCTGGGTTACAACTGCAATTAAGCCATTACCTTTCAGAAGACGGCTCAGAAATAATAATAACATCCCCATAAGAGTGCAGAAATCCCAGAGAAATATGTTTTGGACAGGGAAGGAGCATAGCAGGTGGGAATGACCATTGGGATTCCCATGGCCATGCTGTCAATCGGTGTATACAAATCCCAAACACCCATAGGCTGCGTGTCCCGCCTCTCTTTACTTCCATTGCCAATAGTTTTGGCTTATGGTCAGCGCTTACAAGTGCCACCTTCTAGCCAAAACTAACGACACATTTTCTTTTTGTAGAACGTAGAATTGTTGTTTGTATGACACATAATAACAGGCTGCCCCTAAAAAAATGTTTTAAAAAGTGTGTGTTTTTTTTAAATACAAGCTCCTGGCCTATGGCCAGCATCATGTAGCTCTTTGCTTCTGGAGTGGCTGGCTTTCTTGTTCAGGTCTCTTACATTTTTTTTTATACAAAAATCAAAAAGAACAGGGGTTCCACAAGTCTAGCACTTTCAGCAGTGACCCTAAATAAGAAAGAATAGGAATACCAACAAATTTGTTTTTCTGAAATTCTATACAATAATTGCTAGACTCATTAAAGGTTTATTTCAGACACACTTCAGGTCAGGAGGTGAGTCACTGATTTAGTCTGTTCTTAAAGACCTCAACTCAGCCTTTCATCCTTCTGAGGTCGATACATGAGTACCAAAAGAGGTTGGGTGATATTGTATGTATATGTCTTTGTATATAAAGAGCTTAAGCGTAAGTGCTATGTAATAACACTCCATTATCATTTGGCCATGGATGTCTGCTTACATTCATAGTAATGTGGGAATATGGGCCTATACACGCTGATCTTAACGATACATATGGCAATCCATTCTTGTATGAAATGTATATTACATTATAGTGATATCGCAACCATATTTTCCGTAGTGTACTTAGGAACAATGATATGTGATGCTACTTCCTGTTTTGTGAAGGGGTGAAAGGTCGTGTTCCATCGCCTCCCGTGATATCACTTCAGGGTGGGATCAAAGAACATCACTTCCTGTGATGTCATCAGATGTCAAGGGGCGTGTGATGTCACTTCCGCAACCCCAGGCATTTTGGTGAAATGACGTCCCTGCAACATTGTAACCCATTGTTTAAAAAAAGATGGGCCAGAGAATTCCTCTGCCTCCCCACCCACATAGTTTTTGTGGTCCCTCGCTACTCTTGGTCGCTCATGTTTTTGTAATTGGTTATTTATATTACTGGAATATATTTACGTCCCACCATTTAACAAATTCACCAGAACCATTTAAAGTTTACGCTCCTGACCCATACTCAGGTGCTTACGACCATATTGCACGATCTGAATGGCACAAGGCCTAGTAAGATCGTTTGTTTTATCCTCTGTCTTTCCTTCCTTGTCTTGTCGCGCCTAGAAACACTTGTGCACAGGCGCCTTCTAAATGACTTATCATATCATCATATCATGCTCTGCTGCTTTAAACACGAGGCCTTCCAGTTGGAGGAAAGGGAACATATTAAAAGATGGTGGACGGGCAGTCAAGATGGTGGCGCAGACTATGTATGAGCTGTCTGACCCTTTAGTGGAAATTTACAGGAGACCAGATTCCACGTTGTGTCATTCATGTTTGTGCAGTTGGTGAAGCGGCGACATTGGCTGTGATTCTTCTATATCGCCGGTTGTATTTTTGCTGCCTATTTTTGCCGAGTGCCTGCAGAACTCGTTGATTGGAATCCGACCACAGCAGTTTAGGTGCTTCCCTGTGCTGTGCAAGGGAGTCCGAGTACCGTCGTTGTGGTACTGCAGTGACGCTTAGTGTCTCAGAAAGGAACTGCATGCAGCTCTTCTGAATTGTCTTTCGAAGAGATTGACGTCTATATGACGTCAAGGCTTTACAGCAGGTTTGGATGGTGCACGTTTCTTCAGGTATTTACTCTGCTTTCCTGCCTTAGGAGTCTATCTAGGGCATTCTCTGCGTCTGTTTTGTGAATGCTCTCTGATACTATACACAGGTGCACCCAGGGGAGTATCCAGCACTGCAAGAAAGGCGGTGGGGGTTGGGCGGAGTTGAGTCAGGAAAAAATCCTGCTACTTCCCCCCACAAATGCAGTGCACGCAATTCCATACGGTCTCCTTCACGCTCCCAAACCGCCCTTCTGTTCCCCAATCTACTTTTTGGGGACATTAGTGGCAGATGGCATTTCAACACATAACAAAAAAAAGAAAACTGCAGGATCACTACAGATGCAGGAAACTTATCTATTAGAGCTCTGTCCAGGTGCTCTGGGGCAAGCCTCCTCCTTTGCATATGGATTGCACCAACAGAAGTGACTTCATAAAAAAGGACATTGCAAGTAGCATCATCAGTCTTTGATACTTGGAGACACCCTGGAAATGACTTTAGAATAAGTTGCTATAAGTAAGCCAAGTGGCAAATAACTTAGTGGTGCAAAATACCTGAATTGCACTATTATTATATATGGAGCAACTTTATAGTCATTCGTTTTTTTTTTATAATAGCGTGATGTATATAAGCTATAAAGTAAATTGGAATCACTTGTAGAGCTGCAGATAAGACACATTGTTATTAAATGGTTTGCCCAGGATCACACACTTTGGGTAAGTGGTGAAACCGGGATGTGGACAATTTAAGCAACTAAGCACACCTTCCCAGGTTTAGTTGATATAGATATGTATTAAGGTTTTGCTTTGCATTTCATGAGCTTAAATAATACTTTCTTTATAGCAGTGCCTTTGAAGCAAACCACATTACATAAAAAACTAGCCTACCATAGTAGACTAACTAGGCACTGTATACGCTGTCATAGAAATATGTTGAAGAATAAGAGTATGGCTTTAGTTTTATTCTCCCCATCCTGCATGCAAATTCACAATAGCATCATGCATATTCGCCACACGTTAAAACAGTCTTTTGAGAGATTTTTTGCTTTTTTAGGCCACACTATCCCAAGGAGCTTGCATTTTATATAACCGATTTTAGGAGGAGTGGGGTACACGTTTTATGTCTTCCCTCATTGGTATCCATACATCTTCTAAAAACAGCGCGTTCAGTTGGTTCTCCCTCGTGAGATGATTGTGGCCTGCGCTGTAGTGAAATGACGAGAGGGCAGTTAATAGTGGTAGGACAACACCAGTAGTTTAGACTGTGCACATCACCACATTGGTGTGGCCCCTCCCTTTAACTATTGCCTACCCCACTTCCATGACCCAGAACCCTTATGCTGACTGAAGACATTAAACAGGGCAAGACATGTGAAGGGACAGAGATGTTTTTCCATGGTTTATTTAAAAAAGGAAGGTATAAGCTTCAAAGCCCAGATTCCCAAAGGATTGGTGTGGTGCTAATTAGCAGATAGTGGAAGATATGCAGCAATGGTAGCCTGAGGGAACACATATTTATTTTGCAAAACTAAAATAAAAAAAAAAAACACGTTGTTAAAGAAAACTCTCACGCCATCATTCCAATTGCAGCTGAAGCAAACACAGCATTTGAAAATGTCAGGTCTGCATGTTTTGCCTGCCTCCACAAATTCTCTGTGTCTACCCCCGAACTGCATGAGGTCAGAAGATGCATGTGGCATGCGCAGAGGCCTACCGAGCCGGTGGAACAGGGGAGAGGCAAGCTGCGCCCCTGTGGTTCTTTTAAGAGCCAGACCGGGACATTTGTCAGTGGGACACCTCTCCGTTTCGGCATCTCAATGAGGGTGCACAATGGGAAAGGTGTCCCGCTGGCAGGACAATGTGTGCTGATCAATTCCTGCTCAGCACGCTCATTGTTCTGGCAGCAGGACAGCTTACCCTTTCCGAACGGGATGGGTGTCCTGCTACAAGGACGATCTTACAAGGAGCTCCCGGCAGCAAAGGAACTGCTGTCCACAGAGCATTACAACGAGAGCCATTAGTCACTGATAGGGTCGTCTATTAGCAGGGACTTTTGTCCCTTAAGAAATGTGAATGGGAGGGAGTGATCAGAAGTGAGAAGGGTGCATAATGATGCATGCTTTATGAAATAATGTCCATGGCTTTAAACCCAAAGGGGGTTTTGTTAGGATCACATTAATCAGCATGACGCTATTGTGACTTTGCATGCAGGCTGGGGTAAATAAAGCTAAAGCCATACTCTTATTGCTCAACATTTATCTATGACAATGTATATAGGGTACGATATTCATGCATCCCCAAAAAATAATGGGGGGCATATAAGGGGTAGGGTGCGGGTGGTGTATAGGGAATAAATAATGGGGGAGGGAGATTGAGGGGCACCCCCACAAAAAAATAGCGGATTGTTTTTCTGCAAAATATGTTTGGCAAAAAGTGCTGCGGAACAAAAACAGGCGAAGAATGAACATAGAACCGTATATAGTGTATAGTTAGTTTACTAGGAAAGGCTAGTTTATTATGTAATGTGGTCTGCTTCCAATGCAGTGCCATAAAGAAAATATTATTTAAGCTCATGAAATGCAAAGCAAAACCGTAATAAATATCTATATCAACTAAACCTGGGAAGATGTGCTCAGTTGTTTAAATTGTCTTCATCCCGGTTTCACCATTTACCCAAAGTGTTTGATCCTGGACAAACCATTTAATAGCACTGTGTCTTATCTGCAGCTCTGCAAGTGATTCTAATTCACTTTGCAGCTTATGTTAATACATCATGCTATTATAAAAAAAATAACGAATGACTATAGAGTTGCTCCATACATAATAATAGTGTCATTTAGGTATTTTGCACAAAGTTATTTGCCACTTGGCTTACTTATGGCACTTATTCTAAAGTCACTTCCAGGGTGCCTCCAAGTATCAAAGACTGGCGATCTGCTCCTTGCAATGTCCTTTTCTGCAAAATCACTTCTGTTGCTGCAATCCATATGCAAATGAGGAGGCGTGCCCCAGAGCGCCTGGACAGAGCGCTAATAGATGAGTTTCCTGCATCTGTAGTGATCCTGCAGTTTTCTTTTTTTGTTATGTGTTCAAATGCCATCTGCTACTAATGTCACCAAAAAAAAAAGTAGATTGGGGCAGGGGTGGGCGGTTTGGGAGCGTGAATGAGTCTGTATGGAATTGCGCACACAGCATTTGGGAGGAAAAGTAGCAGGACTTCGATTTTTTGGGAACCTCCCCCTCTTGCAATACTGGATACTCTCCTGGGTGCACCTGTGTATAGTATCAGAGAGCATTCAATCAGAAAATAGATGCAGAGAATCCACTAGTGGGGATTCTGATAGATTCCTAAGATATAAAAGCAGAGTAAATACCCGAAGGAACGTACCCCGGCACATACCAAGTGTTGAGTTACTGTAAAAGGCCCCCAGAGGCAACATGCATTCTATCGCACCACCATGTGGGCTGAAGCATTCTAAGTCATACCTTTGTAGAAATACCCATATAGATAGCTGGAGGAGAAGCATACATCCATAGGGGACCACAGCAAATAGCCAACGGGGCCGCCGCCTGAGGAATACATTGTTCAGCGGGCGCGCCGGACTTGGCCGTGTTCGTGGGTGGCTCACCAGAGCACGGGCCCACCCAGAAGATTGGAAAGTGGCTGCGGGCCGTGTCTGTGAGAGGGAGCAAGCCCCCACTTGGGCTGGAGGCCGCTCAGATACATTTAAAAGCGCAGGCTGCACGCAGTCAGTTCGGGTTGCCCCACGTGGCAGACTGGGCAACCCAGAAAAGAGAACAGTGGGGCCAGGCCTCAACATCATCGCATAGCAGGCCCTGACCCATCCCCACCAAGGACAGACACATAAAGGTACTGTAATGGGGCGGCTAACTTCAGCAGTCACCCCTATTGTGACATTAGAATATATGTGATGTATGTCTTGGTTGTCCTCTGTATATTTATGTTTATATAGAAATGTATGTTAATAGGTATAATAATGTTTAGAGTCTAGTAGTGTTAAGTAGGTAGTGCATCTAGTTGTAACTAGAAGGAATGTTAAGTAGAGGGGCTAGCGCTGGAAATGTTTTGTAGGGTATTCTTATAGGATGCAGATGGGATTAGAGGAGTGCATAGTCTGGCGTGAGGTAAGGGATGGAAGTGGCGGGCTGCCTAACGGGTTGAGACCACCCACAGAGGCTATCCTCTGGCCTCACGCATCAGTGGGTGGTACCAGGTATTAGGCAGGAGGTCTGTTGCGTCGGTCCCACCCTAAGGGAACCCCTGTGACCCCTTCAAGGAAGGGTGAGCTGACAGAGAAGATCCCTTTTCAGACAGAACTCTAGCCACGGAAACGTTAGAAGGGAACATTAGGTTAGGGGATAGGAAAGTTTATTTCATAAAGGTTTACGTGTTTTAATAAATAAAGAGGGCTGCCCCCCGGTTTCTGTGTCCAATTGAAGTAAGGTAGAAACTCAGGGTGTAGCCCATGTCCTGTTTGACATCGATTTTATTTTTCAGGTGTAGCACATCGCCCTATCTTGCTGGCCTGGAGGCTGGGGGTGGAGATTGTCCTTGAAACTGCCTCAGGCCTGGGAAAGGGAGGTGAACTCTCTTGCCTGGGTCAGGGCAGGAAAACAGGAGCTACACATGCCGTGTACAGACTGGCATGCATTAACAAAATGAGTCGCCACCAAGTGGAGAACAGGCAAGGGGCGTGAATTACATAGTCATTCTACCATAGCCCATTGCCACAAAGGTCAGGTGCAGCTTCCTGTTTAGTCAATATCTTGTACGGTTTCAGTCTTTTGTCAGATCTTTCATGCACAACGTAGTATTGCTGGCACAAGGCATGCTCCATCTACGACCCATCCTGCACACAGGTTAATAGGAAGTGGGCTTTCCTCCTGTATGTTTTAGTTGTGTTTTATAATATAGCGCAAACATCATAGCTCAGGAGCAACAGAGCGCTGTACAAATGTTAGAGAGAACAAGATGGGTACATTTAGTCACACCTATGGATTCTCTAAAAAGCATGGGGCCTCATTACGACCCTGGCGGCCGCGGTATGAACGGTTCCGGTAAGGTACCGGCACCGTTCATACCGGGCCACCACATTACGAGGTTGCTCGCGGGTGGCGGTTTGCACGTCTGGTCTGGCCAGACGGCACCCGCGAGCAGACCAGGATGCTAACAACTAAACGTCATTAACGGGTTGCCATTGAGCCCTATGGGGGCTCAAATGGGAATGGGGACATACCGGGCACGGGTCCCGAAAATGGGAATTACCGGGCCCACAAAAGTCAGAATGGCCTGGTAATTCCCTTTTTTCGGGACCCGGAACCGGACACGAGTTTGGAGCTAGCCATGCCGGTAATGACGGCATGGCTACCTCCAAACTCGTAATGAGGCCCATGGTCTTAAGTTCTTTTCTGATCTGGAGGAACATAGAAATGGTTTGGATCCCAGCTGAATGGCATTTCAGTATGTTAGGGCATATCAGGAGAAGGACTGTGTCATGGTCTTGTATTTTAAGCCTTGTCGTGGTGCCACCTGATGTGGTAAGTTTGATAGGAAGGTAGGCAGCTGTTTGTGTGGTGGTTGATACATGTGAATTCCAAGAAATTCCTGGGGAGGCGGGGATAGCTAGCTAGTGAGGTTCAGGCAAAATGGGTGAGGTCGAATTTCCTGGAAACTGAGAGGTGTGCTGACCCGTGATGTGCTGCCCTGACATGGGCCAGCTGTAAGGCGGGGGGACCCGCGAGGATGGCGCTCGCGTTTCACCCATCAATGTGTGCAATCACGATTTCCAGGCCTGCATGGCCTCCTGGAAGCCGTGTGGATAAAGGACAGTGGGCCTCATTCCGAGTATGGCGGTAAGGGATAGCGGCCACCGGTAACGAGACCGGTGGCGGTGATCCCTTACCGCCATACTCCGAGTTCCCTTTGCGCCCTCGCCCTTAACGCCTGCTTTGAGCAGGTGTTAAAGTCGAGGGCGCAAAGGGGCCTCCAAGCCAATAACGGTGACCGTAATGAACGGTCACCGTTATTTGCATCTTCCCCATTCCCATTGAGCCCTATGGGGGCTCATTTGGGAATGGGGAAGAGCCTTGGTGAATGGGGAATTACCGGCCCGCCAACCTTGGAATGGGGTGGTAATTCCGCCATCCACCAAGGCGCTACCGGTCCGGGTACGGCGTCAACCTAGGCGTTAATAGCGCCATTGGTTAGCGCCGTACTCGGAATGAGGCCCAGTGCCTTTGCCACAGAAATAATTACACCTGCGCTGGAGACATTCATTGGAACTAATGGCACCCGCGGATGTATTAGCCCGGACGGGCAACTGCCATTGGCTCCTTAAAAGTCTTTTCTCTACAAAAGAGTATGGCAAAAGATTACTGACAGTTTTATTTTGAACAGTCATGCTACGTCATGTTTCCTGTAATGTCTTTGACGGTGCTCCTGTGGCTCCATAGCATTGGTCATACCCATGCTGCTAGTCCTTTTTGGGGGGATTGCTGTAAGACAGGGCACTTCTGTGCCAAGTGTTATGGCGTCAAATCAGGCACATACTTGATGAGGCTTTTCCTTCATCATTCACCTCCACCCCTCTTCCCTTATTCAACCACCTGAGGCAGAACCTGGTACTGGGTTTCCGTCTTCCAAAACTTTCAAATGTGTATATGCCAATGGTGTCATGCAGTGCCAACCTGTATTGGAAAATTCTCTCCATCACCACTCAAACCCAGTCTCCTCCTGTAGGTGTCACTATCACCACATCCAGAAATGTTCTGTTAAACCGTTCCACTTTGGCATTGCCTTTATGATAATACAATCCTGTGGTTGCATGTTGTATTCCATTCATTTCTAAAATCTCTGCCATCTCCAAACAGGGCCGGCCCAGACTTTATACTTCTTCATTACATAACTGCCCAGGGCTCCTCCCACACACAAAGGCCCCATATGTCCATCGCCACCGCATCACACACCATGTTTGGGACTGTTGCCATTTTCACAAGCGGCACCCTTGGCTGCAACACTTTATCACTGCCACTGCACCTTTCGCACTCCATTATGAAATAAATGCTCTATGCCTGCATCCATTCCCAGCCACCAGTAATCCTCCTTAATCAAACCTTTCATGTTACTCACCCCTAAATGACCTTCATGTGCAATCTCCATAACTAACTCCCTCATACCTTCCGGTACAACAACATAGTGTCCTCTGACCAGCAGCCCTCTCTTAGTGCCTAGTTCTTGGTTTATTCTCCTAAATCCTCTATATTGCTCACCCACTCCATCCCTGGGCCATCCCATACATACATATTATATCACTACTCCTGTATTTTTGGTCTGCTTTGCAACATGCATCCCAACCCTTTTCGTATATCACTTTTGAATTCTTAAAACCTCACCTTCCCCTCTATCTGCTCAGGGCAGGGCATCCACCACAACGTTCTGGTTCACCTTGATGTACTCCATCTAAAAATGCATGCCTTGCTTGCTATCAATCAATCCTCTTTGATTTACCTTCAAATCCTCTTTTATTAATTATCTCCGCCAAAGGCTTGTCGTCTGTCAATATAAAAAAGTACCTACCCCACAGATCGCTCTTGAACTTCTCAACTCCCCAAACACATGCCAACCCCTTTCTCCACAACAGAATATCTTTTCTCTGCACCTCGTAAGGTGCAGGATACAAACACCACCGTAGCAGCTCTGTACCATCAAACTACTTTAGCACAGAACCTAAACCATTTTCGCTGGCGTCCATGTACAAATACAATGTGCAGTAGCACCTGGAGCATTCCAAGTGCCAGATGAGATTATCAATAAATGATATCAGGGCCAAATAACCAGACTCAAAGAATATGGCAAAATACTACTTTATTAACAGCCCAATAAAGTAGGGAAACCTGGTGAACAAACAGATTGTAGCTCACACACTCTCGAATACATTTCCATTATACAAAATACTTTATACCTCAATGTACGTACGCTATGATGTCATCTTACGTGGCAAACAGTAGAAACCTATCGAAAGGAGAGATTAGTGAAGAGAACATATATACCTTTAGCTTCTTTTGGTATTAGTAACATCATTGGCTGCCCCTTATCAAATAAGCATGCCTTAAACTACCTCTAATTTATGGAAAATACAGATATTAGCAGAATAATACCACCGGATTGGCTTCTGCAGCAATGTATGATCCATCATTACATAGACTCTCATGATTGGTTGGCATTCTCTCCCAATCATGAACGTTTGGTTTGTTAGCTTCATGTCTACGTGCACCTTCGTCATGATGTGAGTAATGATGTCATTAGATTTCACGGTTTCAGTCAGTCAACTTGTTCGATCGATGGCAAATCTATCTCCTCCAAATTGTCAATAGGGTATGGCTTGAATGGCTATCTGAGCGAGTAACGTTTCTCACATCTACGATAGATCGACGATGGTGATGAAGGGCTCAAGAGTGATGTACATCTATCATTTCTCTGCTTTTGGACTGAAAGTCGGGTAAGGGTCATGAGGGCCACACCTGGACCTCCGCCTTCAATATGCTGCCGTTTTTGCCTCAACATCCGTGGCTTTGTTACTGTGAGAAATCATGCCTGCACTTTTAGTATGGGCTGCACATTTCAACACAGCGATAGTCAATGGGAGCTTTAGTACCTTAATAAGCTTATCCAATAAGCAAACCAGTGCATCTGGCACTGGTTTGCCGTCTGCGCGGAAGAAACCCCTCCTTTTCCAGCCTGACAATCCTGCGTATACGTTTGATGTCACATAGGCACAGTCAGAGGACACTGTCACTTCCTCATCCACCTATCTCTGTAGTGTGGCGATAAGCACCAATAATTCTGCAGCCCGTGCGAACATTGTGAAGGCAATCTTGCACTTGTCACTACTTCAAATTCACCATTCTTTTTTAGCTTCACTACTGCCAATCCCGTATGTCTTTCTCCTGTCGTTTGGTCAATTTCTGAAGAACCGTCAATGAATAGAATCCCCCCCCTTTGAGAGCATTTTCTCTAGCATGGGGAGTAGCATCATAAAATTCAGTGTACGTTGTGCAGTCATGCACATAGACCTCTTAATCTACTGGTTCTGCTATGAATGTCACTGGATTCACCACTCTATATCTAACCATTTTGATCAATGGGTTTGAAAAATCACTTCATATCCTGATGCTCTTTGTGTAGTCAATGTGCTTTTGGTTTTCTCTAAAATGACGTATAAGGAATGCTTGACAATTAAAGTAATTGAGCACCCCATCACAGCTTTTTCAAATGGAAAGCAGCAATAGCTAGCGCATCTTCGCAAGGATAATGTTGTTTCATTATTGGGTCTAAAATCCCACAATAGTAAGCTAATGGTTTATGTCCTAATGTTGTCTTCTGCGGAAGGACTGCTGTCATTACTTCTCCCTTTACTGTGAGTATAAGTAAAATTCTTCATTATAGTCTGAAATCCCTAACACAGGGGCTGTACAAATCACCCTTCTTAATTCTTTAAATCCTTCAGTCATTTCATCTGTCCATATTTTCTCACTTTTACTTATCTGTAGTTCCTTGAGTCCCTTTAAAAGTGGTTGAATATATATACTGTAATCACTAACCCAGGCCCTGCAATAATTATATAGGCCTAATAACTGCTCCATTTCCCTCACTATTTCAGGTTTTGGAGTTTTCATGATTGCTTCTGCTCTCTCACTTTTCTCCCTTCTTGAGTAGCTGTCCGATGTACAGGACTTCTTCCTGGCAATATTGTAATTTCTGTCATGATCCCAGTAAAAGAGCACAGTTCCCATTCAAGCATACCAGAGAAGCAAGGGACATCACATCAGTCAGCAAGTCAACAATGGGTACAAGCCTGGCACAAATGGCATTTGTACGATTTTTAGCATGTGCACCCATAGGCTCTCGTAGTGCTTACAGTGGTTTTCATACACTAAACATGGCCGCCGCTAGGTCCATAGATAACTTACAGCACATTCTATACCTATTGCAGAGGGAGCTACTTAAGCCCCGCCTCTGCTGAAGCACTCGTTTCGCATCTGCTCCACTGACAGCGGGTAATGTTACCGGCGTCTCTCCTCACAGAACCTGTCAAAGGAGAAAAAACAGAGACATTAGTTTTCACAGAAAAAGCAACATAATTCTATAGTATTTGAAAAGACTTATCGAACTGAAGTATTTCCAAAGCTTTTCTTCAGTAGGCTGTTTTGTTCGTAGCCGCAGCATCTTCTGTCAGAAGTTTCCTCACAGCCACAGCATCTTCTTCGCAGCAAGCATCGTTTGCGGTCGCAGTACCTTCATTCAGAAGTTTCCTCAGCAGACTCTGCATCTTCTGAAGGTATTTCTTCTTCAGGTTTCTGAAAACCTCCAAACCAAAGGTATTTCATTAATGAACAAACTTAATAGAAATAAGAAAGAAGAAGTTAAACTAAGTTACGTACCTGAAGCTTCTTCAAGTTTTCATTGCTTAGTTTTTACCACGCTCTTCCAGGAAGGCAGCAATTACTCCGCATAGACAAACTTAAGTTTGTTAAATATTTCTTCATCCAGAGTAATTTTGCAGTCATTCCGCAGCCACTAACCTGTCCGAAATCCAAGAACATGCAAGATTAAGGGAAAAATATTAGAAAGAGAGAACATAGGGACTATTCAGAATCTAACGAACTATCATATTTTTCACCAAATACCTACCCAAGACAACTCTAGGAAAGCAAGGACATTATAAAGACAAGAGTCCATTGAACACTGCAGCCTTCCAAGTTCAAAGTTCGTCATTCCAACGCGCCCCTGTATAATACAAGATGGAGAACTCCACAACACATAAACACAGGTGAGAAGGGACACTGCTATACAGTACTTTCCCAGAAAAATAGATATTATAGATATTATAGTAGTTCTATTGCTATTATTGTTACACAGAAAAGGAATCTTAAAAGTGCCCAGGTAACTGATCCACTGGCTGAGAAGGCATTACGCTCCTGAGGAGTCCAAGTAAGCGTTACAATTTCTCTTTGTCTACCTAGTATCCTTTCTCTGCTAGTATGGAATGACCAGATGAACTGAATCTTTTCTGCATTGTTCTTCTGCCTCGCTGCACACTAATATATCATCTACGTACTGAATTATTGCACTCTCAAGTTGTAGGTTACCTAGGTCCATCTGAAGGAACCTATTAAAGATCGATGGAATCCTAAGATAATTGATGGAATCTCAGTACCCCTGTGATAATCTTATATGTTTCCAGCGCTGATTTGTCATGAAGGGCAATTGAAAAGCAGGCATTCTTTAAGTCTATAACTGTAAAATATTTGGCTTTAGCTGGGATGTTACATATTATCGTAGATGGATTTGGAACCAGAGGAAACTCTGCTTTGACAAAATTGTTAAGGAGACGTAGATACATCTACATGACTCCCCTGTTGCTTTCTTCACCGGGTACCCAGCCGTTTACATGGGGATTCTGATGGCACCAATATTCCCTGCTGTACTAATGCATAGTGGTTTCAAATATACCTTCATCTGCTTCTCTGGACATGGGGTACTGCTTCTGCTTGTAGCAAAATTGCTCCTGGCGTAAGCTATTTTTCACTGCTCCTGTTCTACTGAATAGACCACGTCATATGGACTGTTGTTCCATACATTGCTTGGCACCTTTTCTAAATCTTCCTGAAAAAATGATGGCTTCTTTTATTTTTATTAATGCCATTCTCTGTGGTATTTCTCTATTCTCGACTTCAATCCAATAAATAGCTCCTCATTTGTCAAGTCTGTTACATGCTCTTCCCTCATCGTCTGTCCCATGAATAACCACCCTTTCTTATCCCATTATCACTTCCTCCAACTCTGTGGGGATAATCTGTCCTTCCTCATCATCCATCCATAGGTTTAGTTTAGTTTAGTTTATTTATTTGTGCCACGCGCCGAACCCTGGGGTAACCGGGCGCGGGAGACTTAGAGATAGTTACAACATGGCAAAAATATACAATACAGACTATGATATAGCAACAATAGGTGTAGTAGACCGGGTTACAAGGTGTTCGACAGAGACATGCGGAGAAGAAGTACATTAAGCAGAGTTTTTGTTGGAAAGCCAAGTTTTTGTTTTGGCTCTAAAAGTCCAAAATGAGGGTTCTGCTCTAAGGTTTGGTGGCATAGCGTTCCATAGTTTGGCAGCTAGGACTGGGACGCTAGCACCACCTGCTTTTTCTAGGGAGAATTTGGGAACGGAGAGGCAATGTGAGTATGGCGTTCTAGTTGGTCTAGTTGATGTGTGATTGTGGAACTTGTCTGCCAGATATTTGGGTGCGTCATTGGAGCGGCATTTATGGACGATGACGAGGGATCTGAGAGTGATTCTGTCTCGTACAGGGAGCCAGTGAGCATCTTGTCTGATGCTGGAGATGTGGGCGTGTCGTGGGATACTGAGGGCGGCTCTGAGGGCATTATTTTGAAGCACCTGTAGTTTGTTCAGGTTGCGTTCTGACGTACCGAGAAAGAGGGTATTGCAGTAGTCAATTTTTGAGATCACCAGCGCTCTGGCTAGTGTAATGCAGCTGGAAGGCGATAGCGAAGGTTTGCAGGCGTTGATGAGCTTATTAGTATAAGCTGTGGATGAGGCTGTGGCATTCACCTGTCTTTTAAGCAAGAGAGTAGAGTCTAGATAAACCCCAAGGGTTTTAATTTCTTTGGCTACTGTGATTAGGTTACCGTCTATGTTGATGGACGCGTAACGGGGGTCTAGTTTGTTTAGCCGTGGTTGGGAGCCGACAAGAAGGAGCTCAGTTTTCTCGTCGTTGAGGCATAGACCGTGCTCTGCTATCCAGGCTTGGATCTCCAAATATAGGTTGTTGATTCTGGTGGAGTCGTCATCGTAGCACCCTGATAGGGTGATGAGAACCTGGGTATCGTCAGCATAGTTTGTGTATGTGACACCCAGGTTATCTAGGCGGTCAAACAATAGCTTAGTGAAGATATTGTATAGGGTCGGCGAGACGCATGAGCCTTGAGGGACGCCGCAGGTGATGGGGACAGGGACTGCTGATGCCCCCAGGGAGAAGACCCGGGTGGTTCGGTTGGCTAGGAAGGACTGGATCCAGGCAGTCGCATGGTTAGAGAAGGCCGCTGAGGTCATCAGATGTTCTGTGAGGATCTGATGGTCGACGAGGTCGAAGGCTGCTGATAGATCTAGCAGTAAGAGAATGGCTAGATTACCCTTGTCCTTTGCCTCGTCCATCTGGAGTTTTAGGTCCAGTAGGGCTGACTCTGTTCCGTGCCTTGGCCTGAAGCCGGATTGTCTGAGACCCAGGAGGTTGTTGTCTTCCAGGTACTTCTGGCTTAAACAAAATTCATCAGGTATTCTCAGCAGTTTACCTATCAATCCAGGAAGCCATGTCAACAAAGTATTTGCTCCATACAAAAATACTTCTGGGTCTAAAGAAACTTCTCACAGTGCCATTTGGCCTGTAAAAGCTAATATGAATTCTCTTACATTGATATAGTGTATCCCTTGAGTGGAACACACTATCCCTTCCTCAGTGAAATATATTGTCATGTTAAGTTTTGTCATTAAATCATGTCCTAATATATTAACTGGTGTCTGGCGAGAATACAATAGTGACATAGACACATCATGTTCTCCTATAGAGATTGGTAATTCATCAGTAAAAGGAACTAAGCTCATATCCCAAAAGAATCCCTGCGCATTCATGCCAGACATTGGGTACTTTCCCTCTCGAACACAAAAACGAGTCGCTCCAGTGTTTGCAAGAAATGAAAATGTCTTGCATCCTGCCATTACCCTGACCCTTGGTTCCTCTTGAGGATCTGGCATCACTGATAGTACTGAACACATCAGTTAACTCTATAGGCTTCCTATTGTGGATATAAATTCATCCCTGTACCTGTAAAAGGGTTCCTTCGCACTACTGTCACAATCCCTATCCTGGATGTGGATGCTTGTGGGGCTCCTGTATTCACATTCCATTCTGGCACCATTGTTTGTTATGTCTGTGTTTTCTGAGTCTGTACTTGTTGGGTTTGCATAGGCGCTTGCTGTGGTTGCCCTTGTGGCAACTGTGATTGCAACAGAACTTTCTGCGTTTGCTGTAGTTGCAGCACACGTGTCTGATTCTGCATGTGATCTTGGGCATAATACTCCTGCAAATCTGTATTATACTGTGGAGAATAGCCTATCCCCCCCTCTTGGAGCTTGCTAGTTCTGCTGCATGCCCCCTCTACTTCTACAAGTTCGGGCCATAGTTCCTTGAGGATTTTGAAATCCACCTCCTCTTCCTCTAGGTCCATTTCCTCTACCTCGTGGCTGAAAATGTTACACACCTGGATCTGTAGGGTACCCTACATTGCTTGGATGTGCTGGCTGTAATTCTTGTGTGGCCACGCCTTCGCCACTCATCATTACTGCTTCTTCTATGGCAAATTTCAAAAATAAATTCTGAACTAACTGTGCTTCCTCCTGCTTTCTATTCTCAGCTTTATCTTATTAATCTCTTGTACTAATCAACAATGATGTATGATAGTCAACTGTATTTCTGGCCATGGCTTCACTTCCATGTCGACCTGGTTCATCATCTACCGTTGCACTGGCTCAGGCTGTCCCTGACATAAAATATGATAGAATAATGCTACTGTTTTATCCCATGGTTCCCTTGTCTCAATACTCCAACATTCTTGAATCTCCTGAATGAAAGCAACAGGATCTTCATCCTCACCCATTTTCCTTGTCATAATTCCACCCATTTACGATGTGTCTGGATATTGTACTCTAAGCACCCTTCATATGTCTGATCTACAATTATTAAATGGTGCTCCATCATGTGTCGTGTTTTGTACTGTCACACTCGCATATCATGCTTGTCTCTAAATATCATCAGCGATCTCCCCTAGAATAGCTGCTAGCAGAACTTTCATGTCACCCACTGCTAACATCATTCCTCTGTCATTCTCTATAACTCATAAACCTAATTTTCCTGCACCTGCAGTCAAACTAGGTAATTTACATTTCAAATTATCTTTGTCTATTTGTGGCCACAATATATATTGTGGTCGTCCTCCCCCTTTCTCTAATAATGGGAATTGTGTAAATCCTGGTCTAAAATCGTACCCATTCATCTTCACCCTGGCAAATACCTTCATCTACTTCCATAAGGTGGGGATATATCCCTTGCGCTGCGCAACCGTGGTTGTGGTCATTTGGAAATTGGAGTTGGTTCTGGTATTTTTTCTTTTGGGTCTTCTAAATTTGATGACTTTTCCCCTCTTTCTATATTTCGAATCTATCGAAAACTGCAGGTGCCTTCTCTTCACGCTCTTTTGATTTCTTCCCTTTCTTCGTCTGACATCATTATACCCCAGCTGTTATGGCTGTTATCCCTTTCCGCATTGTCAATATCTACTCTGCTTAGGGACAGTGTTCTATGCTAGTTGATCATTATGCCATCCAATCTTCCTCCTGTTTCTTTTGGTGGAGATACTTTATTGTTCCCTTTGGTCTTATAACCATCTTTCTCCCTCATCTGCATATATAAAACCCCAGTCCTTTTCCTTGCGCCTCTGCCTCAGGTTCATCAGCCTATGTCAGTATTCTTGGTATCCCTTGCAGCTCCCTCTGGGGCTGTTTTGACCCTCTCTCTTCCTTTCATCATTCTTGTGCTTCAATTGGTTTTATACATCTATTAACGATCTGATCTATTTCATCAACACTTTGTCCCTTACTCCTTCTCATTTCTTCTTCATCTTTTTCTCATCTCCCTTTTCACTTCTTCCTCTCGCCTTCTTTGCAACCTATGTTCTCATAATCTCAGTGTTTCTATTTCTTCACGTTTTTTCTCCTCCATTCTTTATTTCTCTTTTTTCTGTTCTTCATTGTTAGGGAGAATTCTCCTTCTAGGGCTAATTTCCCTCACCTAGTGAGACCCCCAGCAGCTTTGCTGGATTTCTGGAGTTTATTTTTTCCACCTGGTAAGAGTGTACATCTTTTTCCACTCTTACATGTGTTTTGGCGTATGTGTTTTTACTCATTGGCCCTCATTACGACCCTGGCGGAATTCCAAAAACGAAGGCGGAAATGAAATACCGCCATCGAATACCGCTCGTTGCGATCATGACCCGTCACCGTAAAGTACGATGCCATTACCGACACCGTAGTGAACGCCAACGCTAACTGCACCAAGCACGCGCACGCGCGCCTTGCAAAACCGTAATTTCCGCCATGGCGCAACGGTACGCGAATTCTGACCCTAGCGGACATGTACTCAACGGCATCAAGCATGGCGGAAAGTACCTTTCCGCCATGGTGAGAATTACGGCATCGCGAACCAACCGTGCATGGCCCTACTGAGTGCCTGTACTCCACTCCCTGCCCACATTGCACAACTCCTCGTAGGCAAACGCGGCCAGTACAGTACCACACAACTCCACTCAGAAGCCGGAACCCAATGCAGATCATCTCACAATACATCGCGCCACAAATCGGAATATGCTACATCACTAGTAAAGAATAAGGCTACACGGTCAATATCTGAACATAATTTTAATGCACATCCAAATCACCAAGCCCATACAGCTATTCGCAAACTAACTCCCAAATGATTTCCATCACTGTGGGCTGCATCCGCAATGAATGACCAGCTTCTACTTGTGTGACGCCCTGTTCCTTCATGGTACACAGGGCCTACATTTACGACCAAAAAGGCAACACGGAAGCGCCTAGAACCGCAGGGCAGTCCCATGAAGTAGGCACTAGTCCATCTGAAAGGTACATATGTTGCTCCTAGCCACTAGTACAGCGTAAGGGCATGTGGCCCATTGGCGATCGTCCCATAAGATCGTAATGGTGCTCCACTGATTAACTCGAAGCTGCAGGTGTCGAGTGAAAAATCCATCTGCAGGAGTGGCGTACAGATGGCAGCGGCAAAAGGGGAGGAGATACCTGTCACCCAAAAGAAAAAAATAATAGCATGGGCATCCGAACTTCATATGAATTACTCAGTTCATTCAACACACTAAATATACAACCATATGCATGCTAGCACACTCAAAAGGATTAATGCCACCAAAAAATCACTTGCGAATCATAACGACATAAATCAAGCTCAATACACTATTACTAACGTGCATGCGTCTGTCAAAACAGAATCCATTAGATGTGATTAGTAACGTGCACAGACACAAGTGTTTGAAGGTGCGTCGAGACAGGGAGGGTTCAACAAGGGCAGACAGATGATGGACCCACTATGGCAGCTTTGCATCACATAGCGCAGGGGAAGGGGATAGATATCAAAAAGCCATGCACATGACAAACTCTCAATTAAATCATCTGTCCATGCATCCATTCATCATTCCCTCATCCCGGAATAGAAACGCCTGAATATTTACTCACATTACATTTGAAATTTCCATTGAGTCTGTGCGTAATGCAGTCTGCAAAATCCACTGTGCTCCTGCCCGGTTCACTAGTGTAGTGAAGTAACATGCATTTGGGGACGTCCTGCCTCATCGTCCACTACGCTATTGCGCATCCCATTCAATTCACATCAATCATTGCATTCTCGTCATGGGCCCTGTCCCAAGGACATTCAACAATAGAACGTTACATTTCCAGTCAGACCTGTGGGCGTCTCCTCGCCGCTAGTTGAAAAGCAAAAGCGCTGTCCTTCGAATTCCTCATTTGCAACATCACGTCGAAAAGGCATCTGTGAACGCTTGGATTCACAAATACATCTATGTAGTGCGGCTGTGTGTGAAAATGGTAACTGGCTTCAATCACTAATGGGACTCCCCGCCCGTCGGTGAACGTCGGTACAGTGCTGCATGAGGGTCCACCGTTGATCGAGTACTACATTCCACTGACCCTTCACAAGTTTGTCCGCGACTGCAAAAATAGTATGTGAAACAATGGGACCATAGCAGAATCAACATATTAACCAATATTTCACTGCCATCGGGATCATATACATGATTGTAATTGCAAGATGCCATGCGTCAAATTGCAGCGTTGTGTGCGGGACGTGCTCGCCCAAAAGTAATTGCAGCTGGCACAGGTGAAATGAATCACCACAGGTGGAGGCTATACAGCCTGAAAACACAAAATTGCACACCCAAACCCCTCCCACAACCACACCCACTCCCAAATGCTACCGACAGGACTAGCGATGTTGGGCCTGGGGGACCTGATAGCACTGCAAGTACTCCAACTTCAAGAAGAAGACGAACACCAACGACTGCAACAACCGGCCGCACAGAGGAGACGCAGGAGGAGGAGGGCAAGGTAGGGGCAGCAAGGCCCACCAGCACAGCCACTACCACCACGCAGGCAGCCCGCAATCCCACGCCTCCGTGCCAATCCGTTCAACCTCACTGTTGAGCAGATCCACACCCTCTACCGTTTGGACCGGGACACCATAACCGCCATTGTCGACATGACACACGCTGACCTTGTCAGCATGATAGATAGCCCAACCCCCATCCCACCCCTACTGAAGGTGGTGTCTGTACTCCACTTCCTGGCCACAGGCACCTACTAGCACACAGTCGGACAGATGCATGGCATTTCACAGCCACTATTGTCACAGACACTATTCCAAGTGCTTGATGCCCTCCTGAAGCACGCAGACGACTACATCTGTTTACCACGCTCGGAGCAGGAGCTCACAAACGCAAAAGTGGGATTCCATGCACTTGGCGGCATACCGGGTTGCATTGGTGCCATCGACTGCACCCATGTGGAATTGGTTGTCCCACATGCCATGGAGGTCCAGTACCGCAACCGGAAACAATATCATTCTATCAATGTACAAATGGTGTGTGACTCCAACAGGATCTTTACACATTGTTGTGCCCGATTTCCAGGATCAACCCATGACTCTATGGTCTTGAGGAACTCTACAGTACCACGCTACATGGAGCGACACGCAGGGCACCGATCCTGGCTACTCGGTGAGTCTCATTTAATGCATGTGAATGTGGGGTAGGTGATGCGTCAATGACGTGGCAGGAAGGGGGGGGATGCGTACGTAGCAATGTTATTCCACAAACATCCTTCTTTGTCCACATACAGGTGATGCCGGGTATCCACTGAAGAGATGGCTCCTTACACCAATCCGGAACCCACAGAACCAGCATGAGGAGGACTACAACCATGCCCACTCACGTACCCGTGTAGTCATAGAACAGGCATTCGGCCTACTGAAGGCTCGTTTCCGCTGCCTCAGCAGGTCTGGCGGGGCACTCCTGTACCGCCATGAGAAGGTTGCAAAGATGGTCATGGCATGTGTAATGCTACACAACATGTGCGTACGTAGAAATGTGGCCATGCCCCCTGACGCAGAACTGCAAGCACCTGAAGATGGTCATGATGAGGGTGGGGATGTGGCAGCACCTCAAGGAGTCCGCGAGGCACAGGAGGCCCGTGAGATTCGTCAGAATATCATAGATGCATGCTTCTAGTACTCACGCCTGGTGGCTGTTACATGGACACGGGACTTGTGGCACTGTGTGTGTCGGGAACATGCACAATGTGGCCTGTACGCCAAGAAAGGCCTCGTACACAAAGATCAATGTCCACACATCTCATTGGATTAATGTGTATATATGTATTGCAAATGTGAAATGGTATTACACACCCAATCGACCCGCCACCCGGAAGAACCCTACACACCCCCTCCACCCTCCTACCTCCCCCCAGAACACCAGTGTCCAGAGATGCTCATTGTCATTGGTCAGATGCTATTGCAAGCCCCCTCTCCGGGTATCAGGGGCACCCCTGCCTGTGGAGCGCAGGTTCCTCCCAGATCTGCGTTGGGGGCTGCCCTGGACGGAACTTGCAACGGATGATGTCTCTGCCTGCTCACGTCCATGCATGTCCCTAAGGGTTTGTGAGAGCTCAGTGAGCACACGGCGCACAGCGGCAAGTTCACCACATACATCTTTGGACGTCGCATGCAGTTCCCCCCTCAGGCTCTCGGTGCTTCTCTCCATTTGTCCCCTCAGGCTCTCGGTGCTTCCCTCAATTTGTGCCCTTAGTGTCTCTGTACTTCGCTCCATTTCTGCCCTAAGTGTCTCAGTAGATGTTTCAATGGCTGCCTTAGAACCCCCACATTCATCAGCATGCTCCTTGAGGAGCGTGGCCAGTTGCTGCTGTTGCACTATCATCTGCTCGAGGGACTGTTGCCTCTGCTGGGCCATGCCCATTTCCGGTGGTGTCACAGAGGGGCTGATCACCTCATGTTGCCTTGCCACAGGCCTTGTGGGGGTTGGCCAGTCGTCGTCTTGTTGGTGCCCCTGCGTGGTTTCCTCATGGTGTACGGGATGAAACATACAGGGGGATTGGGACAGGTCATGGATGGATCCTACATCTACAGCACCGTTTTCTGTGTCGGAGCATGCTGGCATGAAAGCAGTGTCACCTATGGTGCTGCTGCCACCAGAAGCAGTGCCTTCTGTGGCATCCATTGGGGGGACCTGTGGTGCTGCTGTTGTGGACATGCTGGCTGCTGGGGTGCCTGTTGATGTCCCCTCCAGTGTGCTGCCACTCGATTCGTGCTGCTGACGTGTCTTGATCCGTGCAGCTGAGGTGGAGGGTCTTTGGCCGTTGGTCTTGGCCCTCTTTGCAGGTGTGCTGCTAGGGGTGTCCTGAAGCTCGTCGTTTGATTCGGACCCTGTGGTGGAGTAAAGGAGGGCAAGCGTTATTTATGGGTCTGTTGTAATTGGAATGGCAATGTATCACATGCATTGGGGTGGTACCTGAGGGTGATTTGGGTCAGGGCCTTGGGGGAGGTCTCATTTTCGTGTGGATTGAGGGTGCAGTTATTTTGCAGCCTGCAGTTAGGGTGTGCATGCTGCACATGCAGAGGGTGTTTTTAGGATTTTTACTTATTTATGTATTTAATCTGACTTTTACAGGGCGCTATCATGGCAATGTATGTGGACGTTCTCCTGGACATGTGTTTCTATTGCACTATGGGGACACATGGTGCTTCACATGATTGGACTTTGTGGATTTAGCATTGTTTAATTTGGCCCACCTACCTGATTCTTCGGATGTCTGCACTCCTTTCTCCATCCCTCCGACTCCCTCTATGCTCTCCATTCCAATGGTGGAGGCACAGATTTCTTCCCAGGGGGTCAACTTGATGGGTGAATCAGATCCTCCCCCGGTAGCTGTGGCAATGTTGCGGTTGGCTGAAAGTATGCTCCGGACGCGTATCCGCAAGTCGTCCCATCGCTTCCTGCATTGCTGTGGGTTGCGGGGTGCGGTCCCCACCGCACTTACCCGCTGTGCCACCAGGGCCCATATGTCCTTCTTGTTCGCAAGTGCCGTCCTGGTCATTTGCGTCGAGAAGACGACGGCAGCGTTCTCCTGGAGGGTCTCTGTGAGCACGGTGAGATCCTCATGGGAGAAGTGGACCTGCCGCTTGCGATCGCACGCTTTTTTAGCAACTTTTCCCATTTTTCTTTTTATTATGGGGTGGCTAACGGGTTGGGATGTGTCTCAGGGTCGGTTTTTAATGGTTGTGTTGGGATTCTTATTTTATAGGTGTACGGCGTCCTGTTTCCCGTTCCGGCCCCATGTTTTTACATCCGTTTCCGTATATTTACGGTGACCGTAATTTGCGCTGACCGCTCATTACGGTGACCGCTAAGATGGGTGGCGGAATTGCACCTAGGGCGCCGTACGACGGCGGTATGGGCCGTTTTGGGGTCATTTCCGCCATCGCGGACTTTGCACTTCCGCCATGGCGTAGTGCTCGTGCCCGATGGGTCGGAATTGGCCGCACTTTGCTCCATCGTGCAATGGCGGAAACGCTATTTACGCTATGGCGGTCATGTCAGTTACTTTCTGCCAGGGTCGTAATGAGGGCCATTGTGTGATTTTGGGCACTTGAGCACACCACTCCAGGTGCCCCTGTTCTTGTATGGGTTACACCGCACCCTCAGTGTAGTAACCCAGGGTTGTCTTTAAGACTTCCCTCTGACTCCATTTCGCTTGGGCTGACTACTCTCCCCCAGAGAAAGGTAAAGTTGCCATTTACTTTACATAGTCATTTTTACCACAGACCCAGTACACCCCATCTTACATGGAGTACTGGAAGGGCTAATCTGTACCCTTTTCTGTCTGTACCTCTCTGAGCATTGTTTCGCTCTTTTAACATTTAGACTTTGCTGGTGGCAGTGGTATCTACCCTAACTTTTCTACCGCGAATATATTAGATAAACCTTGTACTGTTCTTGGCTATTATATTAGTCTCGAACATAAACCCGCTTGACCAAATCATCTTTCTTTTGGCTCCGGTTGGGTTTATTCATCATTTCTTTTTGTTAAAGGCCTTCTTGTGTTTTACTTTGCGCGGCAAACTAGGTTTGCCTTCTTTGTTCACCGTCTTTTTGGCGGGCTTCTGCAGAGAAGTCCTCCTCAAGGCGCCTGGGTGTCTAGGTGGGCTGAATGAGAGGGAGGGGTGTAGTCACCCCCTGCACAGGGTATCCTAGGAAACCCAAGTCACACTTTGCCATGATTGGCTGAGATGGGTGTCCCGGCTGGACAACCCCCCTGCTGTGTGATTATCAGCCAGGCTGTGTGAATGGGGGTTTTGCGCATAAAAGGCAGGTCTCTTGGGCTAGAAGTCAGAGTCGCCTCTGGAACTACAAGGAACCGAAGAGAAGCAGAGAGAACGACGGCTGCTGCAACTACCCCGTCCCGGTGAAGCCCTGCTGCAGTCCTGAGCTATCTACCCTTCAACGACTAAGAGGAGATCCAGTCTGGAGTAGTTGTATTTGTATTTGTATTTATTTGTATTTATTTTATTTCTATAGCGCACCAGGCCCAGGGGCAACTGGGCGCATCTCTTAGGTACAACATGATGAAAGCAGACAGGGCAGTACTTACGAGGTTTACAGGTATATTACAAAGTTTACAAGCAATATAATAATAAGCAAACAGGGCAGAACTTACAAAGGTTTACAGGTATATTACAGAGTTAACAATCAGTATAATAACAATAAGAAGGCAGGCAGAGTGTATATACAAGGGTGCGTCAAAGTACTAGTTAAGCAGTGAGCCCAGTGTTAAATGACTTGGGAGGACAGCCAAACCTTCTTAAGGTGTTTGAATCTCAGGAAGGAGGGTTCTGCTCTTAGCTCATTAGGGAGTGAGTTCCATAATTTGGCTGCCATGATGGGGAAGCTGGTTCCCCCTGATCTTTGGAGATTGAATCGTGGGATGACAAGGCAGTTGGCTTGGGCCATTCTGCGAGGTCTAGTGGAACTGTGGAGGGCAAATCTGTTAGCCAGGTAACAGGGAGCTTGGTTGTGAAGGCATTTATGGGTAAGAGCCAGAGATTTCAAGGAAATTCGGTGTGGGATGGAGAGCCAGTGAAGGTTACGTCTAGTGTCAGCTATGTGTTGGCACCTGGGAATGTTAAGGGCCGCTCTGATCGCATTGTTTTGGACAATTTATAGCTTATTTAAGTTGCAGCGATTAGTGCCTAGGTAAAGGGTGTTGCAGTAATCCACCTTTGATAGTACAAGGGTCCTAGCCAGGGTCACACAATTGGCTGTAGAGAGGAGAGGGTGACAAGCTGTAATAAGCTTACAAGTATAAGCCGCTGCGGAAGAGACAGAATTAGTTTGTCTAGTCAAGGATAGGGTCGAGTCAATGTAGATCCCAAGGGTTTTTGTGTCCTTGGCAGTTGGGATAGTGTTCCCATCAATGGTGAAGGACTTGAACGCAGGGTCAAGTTTGTAAGTTTTTGTGGCGAACCAAGAATGAGGAGCTCTGTCTTTTCATCATTTAGACAGAGTCCGTGTTGAGCCATCCACGCTTGGATGACCTGGTAGATGGCATTGATAGCGAGGGAGTCAGTCGTGTAGTCACCTGTGATAGGGATTAGTATCTGGGTGTCGTTGGCGTAATTGGTGTAAGTGACACCCAGATAGTCCAGAATATCGAAAAGGGGTTTGGTGATCACATTATACAACGTGGGTGAGACACAGGACCCTTGAGGCACGCCACAATAGACAGGTGCGGGTGGGGCGGCTGCTAGTGGAGAGAACATGCGCATTGATCTATTGTCTAAGAAGGAACTAATCCAGGTGTAGCTTTGTCTGAGAAGTGTGCCGCTGATTTGAGGTGGTGACAAAGGAGTCTTCTTCCCTTGAGCCTGGTGGGGATAACCAGCTCATCTTCTTCAGTCAGAGATCTCTGCTGTGGTCAAAATCGCTGCACACTGCTGTAGTGGTCCGGATAGCCACCTGCTGAGCCTCTCCTGTTTTTAAGGAGCACACCTTTTTTTCGTTGTCGCTACTGCCGGCTTCATCCCTGTGTGGTGCAGACCCCCTTCAGACGTCCTCCTTCACAACAAAGCTCCAGGAATCGTGGGTCTGCGGGAAACCAACAGGAACAACTGCCAGGGCACCAGCTGCATTGTGGGAATAAGGTACTGTGTCATACTCGAGGAAACTGGGTGAATCCCTTTTCTTCATCCTCAAGGCTCATCCTTGTCTTCCTTCCTTCTTATCACTTTTGCTTCCGAACATTGACAATATTCAAGTACTTTTGGGCTACGCTGAATCGTGAACTCTCCAACGGTGTGATCTTCGGCACAGGTCTCCGGTGTCACTTAAACCTGGCTCCGACCCTTTGACTTTCGACTCCTGTTTCTGATTGTTTCTCGATACTGTCTGCCTAACCTAAATATTGCCTGTGATTTTTGCCTCCAACTCCCTCTGGGTATCTCAGGTGCTAAGTGTGTTTTTGCCCCAATAGCATTTTATGTCACGGATACGCGTTTATTGAGTAGACCGAACTGTCAAAAAGTGATCGCAACCGTATCCGCGGTATCGTGTTTTGTTCATAACACTGGTTCATTCAAACACAGGGTACTTACCTTGAGACATACTGTACAAAGTGAATTGGTTAGTTGTAGTATATTTAACGTGTGGTTTTGTTTAAAGTTTAATAGAAGTGTTGTGTTTATAACTGATGGTTTAAAAATAAATGTACTTATATTTTTTACCTGAAACCTTGAGTCATTGTTTGCAGGAGTCACAGTAATTGTGGTCCCTTTGTGTAATATCTGCTACTGCTCATATACTCTTGAGATAAGCCTGGCTGCTCTGCTACTGCTACCACTATAACTTAGTAGTACGGGCTTGTAACAAAGGTAAAACTTGTATTGCCACCTGTAGTCTTAATTGTGTCTAGTGGTCCCTAAAGGCACTGAACAGGATTCTGCCTAACATTCATACCTTCATCGTTCTACCTTTTGCTCCTTCTATTTTTCCTTTTCCTCATTGTTTATCTTGTCTCGTTCCTTTTCCTTCTTTTCGCGTTCCTCTTTTTCTTCTCTTTCTCTAACCTCATCAATACCATTTCCATCTAATTTGAATCATATCTGTCTTTCCATAGACTCATTCTGTACTATTGTCACTTCATTGGTTTTATCCTTCTCTCCTTTTTGTCTCTTGGCTTCTTCTATCTCTATCTGTCTGTCCCTTGTTTCATCACACTCTTTATGTTCATTGCATGCTGACATATATTTTCGTTCTTTAATCTTGCTCTCTTCTATATTGTCCTCACTACTATAAGCGGGGATGCGTATGTTGGATTAACATAGCCTAGCCACTACTTTTAACTCTTTTAGGGGATAAAATCACTGCTTGTCCTCAGTTGTATTATACTTTTTAGGAGGAGAAAGAGGTGCCAAAGGCGTTAAGTCCTCCCCTTTATGCTGATTAAGCATCCACTCCTTTTCAGACTGGTCTTCTTTCTCACTCTGACACATTTTCCATAGCTCTAAAATAGCTAACCTTTTCTGTAACTTCTTCCCTGCATATGCAGCATGTAAGTATGTTTTCATGTTTTGCAATACTGTTCTTGATAGAGAACCTTTTTGAGGCCAAGGAATGAACATTTTATCAGCTGTGCCTTTGACCCATTTGGTATGGTATTTCCTAATCCTGGGTGTCCCCCATAATTACAAGTCATTTTTAACTGTCAATACTTACTGGTTCTTTTATTCTGTTACTACTTTAATGAATTATATCACAACAATCAATTCAATCGCCGCCCATTATCCCAAAATATCCACCAAACAATTTCCAAGCCTAGACAATAACATTTTCTTTATTTCTTTGTTTAGGATTCTACCAATTCATACTACCCTACTTTAATTATTGACAATCTAAAAATATTGTTTTGTTGTAGTTTTTCTCAACTGCTACTCTCCCTTGATTGGTGCCAATTGCTTATTTGTTAAGGTCTAGTAACTTGTCGAATTATTTACTATCATTCTATAGTTTTAGCCTACAACCTATATTACCACAATCTAATACAAAACACGTCAACTTTTTACACTCATATTATTTACAACCCCAAACAAATGTGGAAAACAATTCCTACGATCGTCTTCTTTACTGTCTCCAGTAAAAGTATATCATCTCTCATACTCCATTTTGAAGTGTGACACGCATACTTCCTTGACCTTGCCGCAGGAGTCCCTTAGAAAATACTGTGTTGCAGAGCGTGATGCAAAAGATGTTGTTTCATTCCTCTATTTTATATATACATGCAATATGATCTGTCCCCTTTTATTTACCACGTTCGATGTTTCTACTTATGTCCATTGTTCAGCTCGAGGACTTCGATATCGACTCTTCCCCAATCGACGACTTTGCCTTTGGTCCGCGGGGCACCTCTGGGGACCAGACAGGCATTTCTTCAAAGCGGCACCTGCTGACTGTCTCAGTTTCCACATGTTTTTCTCCTGCTCCCCACAGGAAACTCTGCGGCCTTACGGATGATGGTGGAAGACTTCAAGAATCTGAAAGTTTGGATGTAAACCATCTGCACCGCTACCAACACGTGCAGTAGCTCCTGGAGCATTCCAAGTGTCAGATGGGATTACCAATAAATGATCTCAGGCCCAAATACCCAGGCAGACTCAAAGAAAATGGCAAAATACTACTTCATTATCAGCTCAATAAAGTAGGGAAACCTGGCGAACAAACAGATTGTAGCTCACACACTCTCGAATATATTTCCATTACATAAAAGGTTTTATACCTCAATGTACGTCAGTTATGACATCATCCTATTTGGCAAAAAGTAAAAACCAATCGAGAGGAGGGATTGGTAAGGGAACATATATACCTATAGCTTATTTAGGTGTTAGTAACATTATTGGCTGCCCCTTATCAAGTAAGCACACCTTAAACTACTAACTTACGTACAATACAGATAATAGCAGAATAACAGCAGCGGATTGACTTCTGCAACAATGTATAATCCATCTTTACATAGACTCTCATGATTGGTTGGCATTCTCTTCCAATCTTGGACATTCGGCTCGTTAGAAGCACCTAAGCAAAATGAAACCCAGGTGTGGGGAACAACGCCAGACAACTGCCCACTTGGCCAATTAGCCTACCTTCTCTCATCAGTTAGGACCTTATCCTAGGCTTCTTCTTTGATGTTGACCTTGCTGACTGTTCTCTTCCTCGGAACCTTAAAGGGAGTGAAGGTACATTGCTATTTTCGTCTGAAGCTTAACTATTAGTC
Source organism: Ambystoma mexicanum (assembly GCF_040938575.1). Taxonomy (NCBI): domain Eukaryota; kingdom Metazoa; phylum Chordata; class Amphibia; order Caudata; family Ambystomatidae; genus Ambystoma; species Ambystoma mexicanum. Next base: position 404,741,842 of record NC_090924.1, read on the forward strand.
CTTGTTTCATGTTCCTTCCTTTTCGACATCCTTCTACCACGTCAGTTCGATGGTACATTCAATACGGTTGTCTGAGCGCATAACGTCTCTCATATCTTCGATGCAGTAATGGGTTGATACCTGGTGTCATGCACAGTGTCTTCTTGCTGTTTTATCGATATGACGCAGGTGAGGGGGCAGGCAGTATAGATGACATGTACATCTGCCTCTCTACAACACTTTCAATTCTTCTCAACAATGATGCATTAACCAAACTTTGCTTCACCCTCCTGAGTTCCCCTTCACACACATCATCCCAGTTGAATCTTAAATTCTTTCATGTCAACATTCTTATACTTTTTGTTTTTGTGGCCAAGTTCTTTATGAATTTTCCATAATACTCTATTAAGCTCAGAAATGAAGACACTTCAATCTTGCTCTTAGAAGACTTCATGCTGACTATTGCTTCCACTGCATTCAATTTTGGGTGTTTTCCCTGTTCTGACAGCTCATGCCCCAGGAATCAACCATACTCATTCTAAATGTGCATTTATTTTTTTTATTGTTAAAGCTGATATTAATCAACTTTTCAATACAAAATCAATTCTCATTTTTTCTTTTTTTTAAAAAAAACATCTTTGTACATGCTACATTTACACTTTACAAATTGACCGTTTAATGCCTCCTCTGCCACTTACCATCTACCATTTGCCACATTAAATTTTGTTACTACTTATTGCTTACTTGTAAAATTTGTCAAGATGCTACGAATTCAGGGTCCTCTAATTTCAACGCATTCAAGAATGAAATTGTTCTTATTGAAACTACAGTGGAAAAGCCAGAATAAATAGTTCTCCATAATGCATCAGACGTATAAACACCAAATGGTTCTGTTATCTGTTTGAAATATTTTACTCGGTGGTTGAGGAGTTTCTCGCACTCAGTCAATGGGCCTCATTACGACCCAGGCGTTAATGGGTTAACAGCGCCGCAAAAGGCTGCGGCGCCGTTAACCTATTAGCGCCTAATTACGAGGTCCCTTTGCGGGACCCGACCTTAACGGCTAGTTTTACCAGCCGTTAAAGTAGGGACCCGCAAAGGGACCTTGGTGCTAAGTACGGTGCCGCAATTTGCGGCACCGTACTTAGCGCCTTCCCCATTCCCATTGAGCCCTATGGGGCAAAAATGGGAAAGGGGAAGGGCCATGGCGGCATGGGGAATTACCGCCCCGCCAACCACGGAATGGGGTGGTAATTCCCCATTCCGCCATGGCGGAGTCGGTAAGTTACCGGCATGGACCATGGTGCTATTAGCACCATGGCCCAATGCCTGGGTCGTTATGAGGCCCAATAAGTGTCTCCACGTTTCTATTTTATCTTGTTGTTTGCAATATCTACAGTATTTTTGTTCCGTATTAATGAGCTTTCTCCGAGCCATCACCTCTCTTGTTGGCCATAAGTTCAAGCGTAATCGAAGAAAGTCATTTCCATGCTTTATGGATGGTGACTTATTCAAATATCTTTCAGGATAAAAATGTCTTTTTACCGTGATTGTTAAAGGATCATAGTCACGATAATAGGAACATCTAACTTTTGTTTTGTCCCAATCCATTGCAAACATTCTTATCTTTATCTGTTTAGGATTCTGGAGCAGAATTGTCAATGAAGCATCTATTGTCGCCAAAACATTGATGACTAAATTTCGCCATTTAGATATGAAACTATCTTTGGATGAAAAGATGTAAACAGCCAGCGTTCCCAAGAATGTAGGTGTTTTCCAAGCCAGTAAGCATTTTCTAAATAGTGCTATTACTAGCCATGTGTACCTCATGTTGAGTGATATTAGTCCCAACTCATATCTAATAATTGGTAAGGGGGTTGATGTAGGTAGATGAAGTACTTCTCTCCAATATTTTGCTTCCAGACTGTTCCAGAAGTCCTCCTTTATAATGGCTTTTGTTTCTGAAGAATACAACAATTTTGTTGTGACTTTTTGATTATAGAATGTTAGGGCAGGGACCAAGGTAAACTTTCCATATTTTCTTAAAATTATCTTGGTATGTTGAATAAATGTAATTACCCTATCTTGTTGTTGTTTGAAAACGGCACTTTGATTAGTTGACAATATTTGAGCTCCTAGGTATGTATAGTGATCCACTACTTCGAGACTCTCTCGCATAAGATTCCACTTGTGTGATTTTTTTGATGTTTTTCTAGGGACATTGAAGATCATAACTTTTTTTTTTCACGATTGATACTCAAATCATTGGTATTTGTATATGTTATAACCACATCCATTGCTTTCTGTAAACCCTTAGAAGTTTTTGACATTATCACCAAATCGTTCGCGTACATTAAGAAGGGCATACTTTTATTTGCTAATTTAGGTGGGTCCGTACAGATATTATTGAAGATCTCTCCTACATCAGATATGAAAAAGTTAAACAGTGCTGATGCAAGCGTACATCCCTGTCTCAGCCCTCTAAGTGTTCTGATTGCATGTGATAATTTACCAACATTCGTTAATCTAATCTGTACACTATTTTCCGTGTGCAGGTCTTCAATTAAATGAATGATGTATTTGGGGCAACCTCTGTGTGTAAGTTTATTAATTAACAATTCACGAGAGACAGAGTCAAATGCAGCTCGCAGATCTATATATATAAAATATAGCGGCTGTTTAATTGTTTTAGGATGCTCAATGATCGATGTTAAAGTAAATAGGTTGACACAGGTTCCCATTCCAGCTACGAATCCAGTTTGTAGTGGATCTCTTGCTCCTGATTGTATTGTCAATTGATTGAAATCTCTGAGAATAAATCTTGAGAAAAGCTTGTTTGAGGCATCTAGCAACTTTCTGTCTCCTTTTTTGAAGATCTGGATAATGATGGCCGATTTCCATGTTTCCGGTATTTTATTTGTTTTTATGATCTGTCTGAAGATGAGAGTTAAGATCTTCACCCATTGCATAGGATTTTGTCTGAACATAAAGTTGCTCATCCCGTCGGGGCCCGGAGCTCGAGAATTTGATAATTTGTTTATAAAGTACAAAACATTTACCTCTTCAATGCTTAATCCTTCATAGTTAGAATGTTCAGTTCGAACTTGAGTGTCCTCAGACTTTTCCCTCTTGTAGATGTTGCTAAAATATGATGTCCATGCTGCTTCACTCACCCCGTTGATTTGTATATTTCTTTGGGCGGTATTGGTACTGGCATTAATCAATGCCCATGTTCAACCCATGTCTTTGTTGAGACTACTTCTCAACATGCACTCTCCATCTTTTTGAAACATATTAATTCGATGTGCTCTAAGCCAGTTTTTGTAATGGCAATTGAGTGTTTTTATTCTCTGTAATTTGTCTAAGGAATTTGAGCTCAAAATGAGTCTTTTATTTTTTCTTAAAGCTGTTTTTTCAGCTTGAACAAGAGCATCAAATTCATGTTTGGGTTTGAAGTGTTCTAGCTTATGGTCCTTGTGTGTTACAGTGTAGAGGTGCAGAAATGTTGTGTAATCAGTAGATCTCATTTGATCGTCTTGGATATTTATCTCAATCTTTTTTTTAAATTCAGATAAATTCTGCCCATTCCATTTTAATCTCGTTCTGGCGTTGTTTGCTATTAGTAGGTATTCATAGGTTTCGCTGTTTCCCTGAGTGGTTGAACCTACCAATGTCCATTTTAGATTTAAAGCTTTATAGTCACTATATTACTGTGAAAGAATGGTAAAGCTTGTAGCTCTGTTGAATGTCTTGGGGTTTAGATACATGGAATCAATTATTGACGATGTTGTTCCTCTTTCCCACATTGCATTGGGAATAGCATCCCCCAGTATTGATCCATTGCACATGACTAGTCTGTGATCTTTTACTAGTCTCTTCCATCGTAAACAGGTTAAATTAAGTTTTTGTGTGTGAGTTGGAATAAGTTGTAGATTTAGATCACCTGTCATTATCACCGTCGTAATCTCCGGAGACTCCATTATGATGTTCAATAATAATTCTAAATCTAAAAAGAAAACATCATCAGGTAAGACTTTGGGATTTCTGTAGATGTTTAGAATGGCCATTGTGCCTTCCAAGTATTCCAACCTGACAAGCTGCAAATACGGGTTCGGAGTTAGCCAAGATGAAAGACGCCAACTTCTATGATTTTTAATGATTACCATTAAACCAGAGGAAGGTCTTTCACATTTTCCAGATTTTGATGGGTTAAGTAGGACAGTATGGTTCTCCAAAGCTGGGCTGCTGGTTAACCATGTTTCCTGTAACATTATAATATTATGTGGGGCAAGGGCTTCAACACTGGTGTCAAATAAGTGGGTATGTCCATGGGTGTTCCAACTAATCAGGGAGACGGAACTTCGATCTCTGCTTAGTTATGCGCTGTTCTTCGGTTCCTTTTCTTCAATATGTAAATGAGGGACATTATTTCCAAATGACTGTTTATCCAGATAATTATCTTTCTTTTCCATCACAATGTTTCCCTCAACGTCCATACACGTCGAATCTCTAGCCAGAAGAAATCCCAATGCAAATATTTCCATTCGGGCTAACCATAAAGCATTTCTGATTAGATTAGATTGTATCCAGAGTCTCACTATGGAATGGTCATTCTCTTTAAAGAATTCAACTTGTGCAATGTCAGTAGATGTTATATATTGCAACGAGTGAACTTCTTTGCAAATTGCCAATATGCTTGTGCGATTTAAGACATAGTCTGGATAAGGAGCTGGACGACACTTTAATATTAGTCTGTGATGTGTATTCTATTTTTGTCTTAAAAAATTTTTATTGGCGCTTACTTGTTTAACTGCTGTACTGTTTATTTTCCTTTTATCTTGCTCCTGTGGTTTAACAAGTCTATGCTGGGTGTTTATGAATTGTTCTTTATTCTCTTGAAATGTATCTTTATTTGAATGACTTTGCTTAGTCATATTAATTTTGAAATAGTTTTCAATTGCCCTTGCGATTTGGAGTTCAATCTCAACAGGTTTTGGTTGTTGGCTTGTCGGCAGCAATAAACTTTCTCTTTCTGTATTTTTCGGGAAATTGTTGTTACTATTCTGGTTGTTTTCAAATATTTCTGTCTGATCTGAACTCTTCTGCTGTGACTGATTCTTTGTGATTATGGGCCTCATTACACGGTAGGCGGAGGACCAAGGTGCTATTAGCACCTTGGTCCATGCTGGTAAAATACCGGCACCGCCTTGGTGGAAAGGGGAATTACCGCCCTATTCCAAGGTTGGCGGGGCGGTAATTCCCCCTTCCCCCATTGCCCTTCCCCATTCCCATTTTTGCCCCATAGGGCTCTATGGGAATGGGGAAGGCGCTAATTACGGTGCCGCAAATTGCGGTACCGTAATTAGCACCCTGGTCCCTTTGCGGGTTGGTTTTTAACGCCTGCTAAACAGCAGGCGTTAAAGTACCTACCTGCAAAGGGACCTCGTAGTAAGGCGGTAAGGGTTAACGGTCACCGGTACCATTACTGGTGACCGTTAACCCTTACCGCCTTCCGTGTAATGAGGCCCTATATGTTTAGGTTGAAGATTCTGCATCTGTTCTTTAGGTGTCAAAGAGGAATTTAATTGTAGTTTTTGTACTTCTTGTTCATACAAAACAGACTGTGGGCCTCATTACGACCTCGGCAGTAGCCATGCCGCTATTGGCGGCATGGCTGCCGCCGAAATAGCATCCGGGTCCGGGTCCTCAGAATGAGGAATTACCAGACCATTCCAAGTTTGGAAGGCCCAGTAATTCCTCCCTCCAAGGACCCGGACCCGGTCCTTCCCTATTCCCATTTCAGCCCCCATAGGGCTGAACGGGAATGGGAGAGGGAGCAAACAACGGGCCATTACGAGTTGGCCCATTGTTTGCTCCCTCTTCCCCTCGCAGGACCCGGTAAGCATGCCTGGTTTGACCAGGCATTGCTTCCTGGTTCCTGCAAGGGGACCTTGTAATGAGGTGGTACGGGGTAAACGGCGCCGGCACCTTTTACGGCGCCGTTACCCCGTACCGCCAGGGTCATAATGAGGCTTTGTGTCTTGATATTGGTTTGTGCTTGCATCGATGGTAAAACACTTTCTTCTTTGTTCAGATTTAATAAAGTCATTTGTGATTTTATAGCAAGGTTTTGACTCGGTAGAAAATTCAAAGATGAATTATTACTTGATTGTTGTAATTCTATATATTTATTTATTGAATTTTCAATCTCTGCTTTGATGTCAGCCAGCTTTGAAAACCCTTCTTTTTGCTTCAGTTCGAAGTTTTCCACAGTGATGTTGGTTATGGTATTAATTTGAAATTCAAAGCTCTGTGCTTGCTTGTGTTCTAAGTTATCATTGGGATTCGGCATTGAAGTTTTTCCAAATTTATGGCTGCTTTTTTGTTGAATTTCAACTTGCCGTTTCTCTGATAGAACTGCTAGCTAATCTATTGAAGCGAATTCAGTGGAGTTTATAGTGTGAGTCTCAATCGAACTTAGCTGCAGTTGTTCATGTGCCTCTGGATCTAAGAGAGTCTCTATTTCAGGTGCTGCTTTAGATATGGGTATCTGTCCAGGAGCTAATTTCTTGGTTATAACATGCTCTGATAAATTCCCAGCTAGCTCCTCAGAGGCCAATGTGGTCGGTATCTGCTGACTGGGTACTTGAGAGATCGATACACTTTTAGCATTGCGGCATAGCTCTTCGTCCTCATACGTTGATGCATTGATCAGCGCATCAGAGACGTCACTGATGCAAGTGTACATGTTTTCCAAGTCTATTGCCGTTTCATTGTTGGATTTATCTGTCTGCTTTTTTTCCTGGGGTTTACTTTTCTACAACAATCCATTGACAGTAACATTCACAGTTTTGATGTTACGAAAAAATGTTCGTGAATTGTTAGCTCCCCTCTTAACTTTCCTTACAGGTGCTTTTTTGTTTTTCTTACTTGAGCCACTTAGTGCATATTCATCAGTTTTGTTCAACTTGTGTTTGTCTGTTGAGATCTTAAAAATGTCATATATGTCGGCCGATTTTATAGGTTCATCTATCCTCTCTTTAGATGATTCTTGTGGCACCTTCTTCTGAAGCACAGAGATTGCAGATGTCAAAGGCTTTTGTGGGTTTTGTAAAGCTAAATTTGTAGCATTGTGAGCTTGTTTTACAGCTTCCTCAAACCCACTATTATTCGCAGTTAAATCTCTACTACTATGAGTTGTCACCTTTGCTGAAGCAAGGCGAAGCTCGTTAGACAAAGTGGTAACGGGCAAGCTAAAATTGTCAATGCCAGTTAAATCAACACACCTTTCTGGTACCAGAGGAGCTACTGATGAAACTTGTGCGCCCTGTATATTGTTTGTAGATTCTGCATTTTCCTTAAAAAGAACTGCTGCACCTTCCGAGTTATTATCTGAATCACTATTTTCTCATCTGGAGCAAATAATGCAGGTGTCCAATGTTGTTGCAAGGCTGCGCCTCTGGGACTTGTCAACAGCTAACGATCCATTCGCTGATGTGTCTTTTTGAAAAATATTTAAGGCAGTTTTAGGGACCTCCGCTAAAAGTATTTTGTCAATATTAGAGTTTCTTATGTTCTCTAACAGAGCTGCATGCGTCACGTCCATCTTCTTGTTCATGTCTTGCAAGGCGCCTTGTAGTCAATGGACAGTTGTTCAATCATGCACACTTTGTTAGTCAATGTCTGGACTGCAGATGCTAGATCTTTCATGTTGTCATTAAGTTGCTCGTACATTTTGAGGAATGGGGCGATAACAGACACATTGATGACAATATCAAGGTCTGCAGGTCTTGTGAGTTTTGCATATTTCCTAGAGTCACTTGCTCAGGCTCTCTGCAGCGCACACTTCTTTTTTTGCGAATGACACGACGTCTAATTTTCGGAAATGGCCGCTCCATGAATGAGGAATCAGAAGATCTTGGTCCAGATCATCTTCAGTTATTGTCAATTGTGTTACGCCCTCACTTTGTTCTGGTTGCAGAAAATTCCTTGAATGGGTTGCATTCAATAAGGGGTAGTTAAAAGACCTCTTCACTTTTTTGTTTTGTGAACATCTTAAGCTTGGTGAAATGCTTTCCTCCACTTTTCTGCGTTTTGCCAGACAACCGGTACGATAGATTCTGTGTTTCCCAGAGTCTGGTGAGGATGCCCCTTCTTGATAGGGCAATCTCATGGACGGATCAATCGCCGACAAGACGTCTCTCTTTGTTCCAGAGTCGCTTTTCAGCGTTCTTTGTTTGTTAATGTTTGTCAAATCAGCCAGCAGTTTATTCACAACTTCGAGTGAATTTCTGCGATTCGTGCCAACTGTAATGACACTAGCAATGATAGATTCATGATTTCCTCTCATTTATGTCCAGGAATCATCTACTGGGTTTTCTCGTTGATTTATAATATCGTCGTCTGGACATTTGAAAACAGCATCATCCCCATCGCAATTCGAGCCACAATGAAACTCTGTAAGTATAGATTGATCTACAGAGCCTATCGATGAAACTGCACTGAAATAACGGGTGTGAGGTATCTCCCCACCAGACGTAGATACTGGTGTTGGGCTATGAGGGGTACGTGAGCTGCCTTGACTGCATGCCACACTTGGAGACCGGCCCATAGGTCCCGACACTGTATTCAATTGAGTCGTGTGAGTCACTGTCACAGGGAGTGTATGTTCATCGGATATGTCGGATATGTTACTCTCCTTCAACATCTGTGAAGTATCCAATATTGTTATGGCATTGTTGATGTGAATGTCAGCTATTACCACATTTTCACCCACGTTGCCACTCCTACCCCCTGTGGGATACACCGCGGCCGATATATGGCCCGTGGTCTCCTCGTTAATCACTTCCGGAATGGACTTGTGAGGGAGTGCTAATGCAGTATTCAAAATATTGTAATTTTCTTGGCTCCCGTCATTGCTGTCACTTACAGCCACTGTAGGAACATTCATAGAATTCCCAAAAACTCTCTCCACGCAATCACTTACTTGGAGGACTTGAAGATCGTCCAGAGGCGCTGTGATGACAGATGATGGAGTCGGGGCATTGCTGATGGAAGAGTTTGTGCGGGGAGGCTCGAGACATTTGACACGGGATGCCAACGCTGCAATGGCTGGGGTTGCCGATTTGTCCAGCAGCGCCACTTCCAGTTTTTGCTGTGCGTGTGTCTTGGCAAGATAAACATCTTTCATTTCCTCACAGGGCCACGCAAATGCTTGTAAAAGAGGCAGAATCAATTAGCCTCGTTCTTTATACAGACCCTCCAGAATATTGCGGCATGAAATGGAAAATATTGCAGCACAAAAATGAAAAAATTGCAGCACACAACTGCGTTTTTTGCGGCATTTTTTATTGTTGAAAAATACATAATTTAACTTCTTTTTTAGCCTAAAACCAAGAACTTGAACAGTAAAGAGTTTTGCACATTGAAACAGGAACGTTTGAGGTGGTGTGGGGATCTTTTAACAAACCTACAAATAGTATTTTAGTTTTCATCAGACTCATCTTCAGACTCTGCTTCTAAAACTTGACAGTTTTGTTGCTAGTCCTCGATTGAACCAGAAGCAAACTCAACATCCCGTTGCTGCTGGTGTAGTGCAAAAACACAAGTGCTTGTATTGTTTTCTCAACAAGCGATCGACGCCTAGCAGACAAAATAATTTTGTAAATGCTGTTACTCCTCTCTGCATCGGCAGAACTTATGACACAGCCTTTGTATGCCCTAGCCACTTTTGATAGTACAGGTCAGACATCCCTTGCCAGAAAATGTCTGTGTCAATTATTCCTGAGACGGATGCACGAACTGCCTCTGGACCTAAAATTTCAAAGTACAGAAGAAACTCCTGATCAGGAACCTCACTTAGTCCTGGGATAGCAGAATAATCATTTTTGTCTTGTGTTAGAATGCTAAGGAGTGCTGGATTAAATATGCGTACCTGTTTTAAGAAGATTATCCCAGGCTGACCACGATCCATGTATTTGCCTAGCTTGTCGAGAACATTTTCAAAAGCCTGAGTAAGCTGATCCATCAGCTGTTCTTTCTGATTCAGGCTCAATGTAGTTCCTTCTCTGGAGTCAAGAAAAGGCTGCAGTGACTCCAATGTCAGCACAGAATTGTTGGTAAAGTTAATGTGTAGGTCTTCAAGATAATCATACACCTTCATGGCAACAGGTATCTGACTCTGAAAGATGTCAGTAAGAAACAGGATGCTCTGGAACTTGTCAGCCACCATCTCCAACTGAACTTTGATGCAATTCTTGCTGTTGCCACTGAGAATCCTTTGAAGGTTTTCTAAGGAATTGGGGGGTGACTTGCTGAGATGCATCTCAGATTCCACAAAACCAGAATATGTGTGGAAATGTTTGCAGTGATACTGAACTGCAGCAAACCAAGAATTCCAACGGGTACTGCATGGGTCGGGTGCCATTCGGGGTTGCATTCCATGGGTCTCAGTGAGGTGTTGTAAGAATCTCCGCGTTCTGCTACCAGCCATATGGAAAATCCTAGAGAAGTACATTATAAACGCATTCAGCTCAACAAATGGTTTTCGGAAAGACACCCCAACAAGGTTGAGGATGTGATGTGGAATGAGTTTGGATATAGAATTTTTAGAACAGTTTTGTATGCCTCAAGAATGTATACGGCATTGTCCGTGTTGAAGCACAGAACATTTTGAAATGCAAAGTCGTACTCAGTGAGAACCCTCACAACTGCCTGTGCAACTGTGGCATGGTTGCACTGCGCTAGGAACACTGTGTCAGCAAGGTATGTGTGTATTCTTTCACTGCCATCAATCATCCAAACTGCTCCAAATAATATATTGAGGACACAGCGTCCTTCAACATCCACCGGTGTCTCATCGAATATGACGCATATGTCTTGATTTTTCAGTTTCTCCTTGAGGTCATTTCTGGCCTGCCTGCATCTTTCAGGCAAATACCTCTCCTGGAGCTGGTGACTTCCAGGGATGGCGCCACCATTGCGGACTTTGTCATGAAGGAACCTGCGCAACACAGGGTAGTCGGTCTTGCTTAGCGGGATATTTAGGGCTGCGTACACATTGATCCGGTCAATGATTAGATCATGATTGGCTGCCCTAGCAGCTGTCATTTTTCCGAGGCTTGAGGTAACAGTAGTTTGCCTGGGACGTTTTGAGGTTGAATGAGGCTCAGCATCATCTCTGCAATGTTTTGTGTGCTTTTTTGTGGTCCACGGCTACATTACATACAGAGCAAAACATGACTCCACCATCTGCATACATTATCTTGCTGTACTGTTTTGCCCTGTCAGCTGCACTAATCTGTGTGGCCAAATGGGAGCCATTCTTCTCAGGCTTCAACGGTTGCAAGAATTTCTCCATTGTGTCTTTGACTAGGCTAGCAGTCTTCTGCTGCGGTGTGGTGCTCTCCTTCCCAATTGACCTGTCTGGAAAAAGTCAGCTTCGGTGTCAGCTGCAGTGGTGTCTTCTGTGATGTACAGATCCTGCTTCTTAGCTCAGGAATGTCAAAATATGTTCCTGGTGGAATACAGAACAAAGATGCATCCTTGCATACTATTGAATGCAGAAAACAATCAATCTCCCTTGCTGCTCCAACCCAACAGAGTATGCATACTATTGGAGCAGCCAGGGTTCCACAAAAAATTACATTCTGAACACTGCATTGTCATTGCTCAAACGGAAGAAAATGAATTCCCCAGGTTGCATCTAACAGACTGTGTGGGTTCCTTATTTTGGTATGTTTATGGAGTGACTGAATAGTAGTTGAGGATGCTCGAAGTTAGTGAAGTGACTGGCGCAACCATAACTGCCTGATCCTGATTACTTACTCTAACTCCTCAAAATGCCACATCCCCAACCAGCAGTGATCTGCACATTATCCTTGACATCCCACCTGCCCACAGTGGCATGGAAGACTAACCTTGCTAACTGGTCTTTGCTCTCTCATACATGCCAACACTCCCGATTTAGGCGGGAGACTCTGGATTTTTTTGTGAAAAATACTGCTATTTTTCACATTCTCCTGCCTAAAATAATTATTTCCCCAATGCATTCCTATGGGGAAATTGCTGTCTCCCGATTTTTCTGTAGAAATCTCCCTCCCAGGCATGTCAGAATGTTGGCATGTATGCTCTCTGGCACTCTTCTTTAACCAGGAAGTTTTCGTTGTCTACTGTAAAAAGTACAATTGGAATATGTTGGCAGTCTCATTACACAGCAATATATCTAACTTCATGACTTTAGTGCATCACACACGATACAGGCTGCATTTCAAATCCAGACTTAATTCCCCCCACATCCCTATGGCCATTCCCACCCACTTCTAGCCTGCCCAGAACACATCCTCCTGGAATCTCTTTGAGGTAACTTTCTCAAGCATTACCATCAAACTGTGAGACAGAAGTGCCCGTCGGTGTTTTTTCAAAGCAGTCTTCTGAGTTAATGCCTTCTGCGAGTTGATTTATAAGCACTATGAGTGTCCGTCACTGAAGTCCTATTAAAAACGAGCAATCGCTAATCCAACAGTATTGACTTGCTTTTAACACAACTGTGTATAGGAATTGCCAGGTGCTGCTGTTAGTTGGTAATTGCAAGGCCTTTGTCAGTGAGGAACAAAATGTTGTGTCCTGTTCTGTCTGGCCACGCGCTGTAGGACAGCCAGGTCGCCTCACCACAGCCTAACATTTTGGATTGTGGTGGGGGAAGAGGGCTATAGTCTGATCAGCTCCATGGAAATGGTGCTGCGCCACTACTTCCAGCAGACAAGTGGAAAGCAAAGAAACAGAGGGGCTTGAATTCAAAGGTGTAACCCTGGTTGAAGCCCCTCAGTTTACTTTTCGCTCGTCCTATGACCCCAGGAGAGAGGGGGGGAACAACTCTATACTTCTCCATGGAAGGAAGTCATGAGACCCAAGACACAGGGGCAATGCAGTAGCAGTAACTGCAAGAGCCCATAATACCTAGCCAAAAAATGAACTCTCTTGGGGGGTCATCATTCCTTGGTTATGCCACCCACACATGATGACTTAATACACCCACAAACAGAAATGAAACATCAGAACACTACCAGGGGTCAAGTCCTACAAATTAAAGTGGGGGATTCATCAACAATGTGATGTCACCAGAAATTAGCATATCAAGGTGAAATATGCATATTTCATTAAATTGGCTTTGCATAACCACCAAAATTGCACAGGACCAATAGCATTTGCCTTTCATAAAAACAACAACCGTGATTCAAGGCTGGGCTGCATGAGCCCAATTGTAAAGTAATTTGAAACAAATACAGCTACGGTTGTCTACAATTGGTATCATGGGCTGCATGATATCAATTGTAAAACAATTTGAAACAAATACAGTTGCATGATACCAATTGTAAAGCAATTTGAAAAGAATGCAGCTATGAGCGTCTTCATTTGGTATCATGCAGCCCATGATACCAATTGAAGACGCTCATAGCTGTAGTTGTTTCAAATTGTTTTATAATTGGTGGTATGCTGATACCAATCTAAGCTTTTTTGTCAGCTCAATTCTCATTTTTTCTGCTTTTGCCATAGAAAATCACCTTTTGGAAATCAGTTTAGTACATTATATCTAAAATGTCTTAATTTTCGAGACATGTTTTAGGCAAAAAGAATATCAGTATTTGAGCTGCCCCAGAGCCTAGTACTCCCTCACTCTCTCTGTCTCTCCTTGTATCTCTGCGCCCTGTTTCTCTCTCTATCTCTCTTTCTCTCACTCTCTCTCTGCCCCCCCACACACACACTCTTTGTCTTTCCTTGTCTCTCTACACCCTCTTTCTCTCTATCTCTCTTTCTCTCCCACACACACACAAACTCTGTCTCTCCTTGTCTCTCTGCACCCTCGTTCTCTCTCTATCTCTCTTTCTCTCACTCTCTCTCTGCCCCCCACACACACACTCTTTGTCTTTCCTTGTCTCTCTACACCCTCTTTCTCTCTCTCTCTCTTTCTCTCCCACACACACACAAACTCTGTCTCTCCTTGTCTCTCTGCACCCTCGTTCTCTCTCTATCTCTCTTCCGCCCTCACTCTCTCTCTCCCAGATGTACACACACACACACACTCTCTGTGTCTTTCCTTGACTCTCTGCACCCTCTCTCTGCACTCTCGCTCTCTTTCCCCATCTCTCTCTCTCTCTTCCTATATCTCTCTCTCTCTCTCTCTCTCTCTCCCTCTCACACTCTCTCTTTATCTGTCCATATGTGGGTGGGAATCACTCTGCCAGCCAGGTGCACGTTTTCTAGCGTTATCCCAGCCATTGTAGAGCGCAGCACAGCCAGAGATGAACACAGCTTTCTTGACAGGGGTGCATGCTGTTACCAATTAGCAATTTGAAATGAATACAGCTACAAGCGTCTTCAATTGGTATCATGGGCTGCATGATACCAAATGTAGACGCTTGTAGCTGTATTCATTTCAAATTGTTTTACATATGGTATCATGCAGCCCATGATACCAATTGTAAAACAATTTGAAACGAATACAGCTACGAGCGTCTGACAATTGGTATGATGCAGCCCAGCCGCATCATACCAATTGTAGACGCTCGTAGCTACGAGCGTCGGAAAGCATTAAGTTTATGCTTTCCGGCGCTCGACAGGAAGGTGTAAGGAAAACACCAATTTGGCCGGTTTGGGTGCTCTTGCCTTAGTTGGGGGCAGATTGGTGGGCAGGCCAGTGCTTACCTGGCTATGCTTCACCAACTGTCAGCTCGGCAGGGCAGGCACTCGCTAATGGGCGTGGAAGGGGCCTGGGGACACAGCCAAATGCTGTGCATCTCCCAGGCCTGCGTGACCCTCCTCCAACCCCGGGCCTGCAACGTGAGCGCAGAGGTGTTAACCCTCAAGCTGCTGCAATCAGCAGCCCGCTGTGTTCGCTCTAAATCATTGAATGAGCGCGAAAGAATACACACTAAGCTAACGTGACTTTTTTGCGCTCATTTAATGATTTTTAGCGGCAATTGCGGGAAATGGCACATTTTGCGATTTTTTTGCAAATTGCAAAATCGCCATAAGGTGGATGGTCTGTTTATAGAAGCCCAGATGAACAATCAAGACCGTTTTCCTGAATCCTTATTCGGCCGTGTGCTGACTCCAAGGGTCGAGCCTCCGTCCTTCACAGTTCCGAACAGGATCCAAACAGGAAAGGTTCGCCGCCCTTCACTCCTCGCCGGGCTTGGTTGCGGCACACTTATACAGGAACTCCCACAGCTCTTTCCATACAGCCTTTCGAAGTCATTTCTCTAACGAGAATACTAACCCTGCTTCACACAATATCCTCAGTACTTCCTGTAATCTCACATCCTGCTAACCTTGATTCTTTTCCCACACTACTGTGTCATCCTGAAAATACCTCACCCCTTTCATTTCCCCAAACAACCTGTTCATAATCCTCTGGAAAACACTTGATGCCGGGATAAGAGCAACTGGCATCATCCTACGCTTGTACAGCCCAAAAGACAATATGAACATTGTCAGGACCAAAGAGTTGGGGTGTAAACATACTTGATGATACACAGCCTTTGAATCTAGGGTGGAAAACATGCTAGCCCCCGAAACCTAGAGTGTGAACTCGATCTTTGGAAGAGGAAATCTGTCTGCTATGACCCTCTTGTTGAGAGACTTCAAATCTAAATATAACCTATACTGTTCTTTCGTACCACCACAATGGGACCCACTCAAAGGCCTCCGCTTCCTCTATGATACCTTCAGTCATCAAACACTTTAGTTCACTCTCAATTTCGACCTTAGAACTAAAGGTATCATTCTAGCCTTGGCCCTCACAGGCACGTCACTCGCTTTCAATTTGATATGATTTACAACCCTTCAAACAACCAGTGCTATTTTTTAACACCTCACGGTACCACTCCCCAACTTCTTGTGAACTACATACTGTTGTGCCACCACTCACCGTCAAGACCTGTTCCAGGTGCTCTGGGTCTAGCTTTATGCCTAAATCCAACCCTGCATCCAAAGACAGAAAGTCACCAACCTTATTTATAACTCACACAAGACCCTCATCCTTTACGAACCTAAACCCTAAACATCGCTTTGAATTCACCCACAATCTCTGTGGGAACTTTCCCATTAACATGAGCCGCAGCCATTGCCTCTAGAAGAGTACAACAATGGACTCCCTCTCTGCAGGTATGCACCTCCGTCAAAGTATAATCCGCCATTCACTTCAATCCAAACTTGGGGTTTGCCACGTTTTGGTCGGGCATCCATAACATTCACCACACACACTTCCTCATCACCCTCAAATCGGGAAACAGACAATCAGTGAGGAAGAGACCTCCGGGATGAAATGCACACCTGCATAACTTGACCACTGTCTGCAGAACCTATCTAGGTGGCCTTTCCTCCCACACTCCCGACACACAATGTGATGGGTCGAAGCATTCCTTATCATTAGCTAATGTTGAGCACTTCCACACCTATACCATTTCTTCACCACGTTAAACTTCTGGTCCCCGGATCCTTCATATCCACCAACCTTCTGGCTAAAGACTTGTAATCTTTTGTGACTCTTGGCTTGCCACCTTGCTCGGTCTGGTACACACAGTCATACAGAGATTTCAGAGTCTCAACTTCTAGTTCCTTAATTCACATTGTTGTGTGCTCAAACATCTTTGCCACTTCAATAGCCCCCTCCAACGTAGTATATCCCCTTCTCTCCAGAGCGTCTCACTAATGTTGTGGTTACTGCATTTATCATCAGCTGGTCTCTGAGATGCTCCTCCCTACAGTATTTGTGAATCCACACTTGATACAGTTGATGGCGTTGAATATCTGCGGCTTTGACAGTATGATTAATTTTGTTACCGCAATTTTGTATACCAAAATCGTTTTCCATTTTGGCAGGAATTTGATTGGAATTTCAGTCAAATACGTTTTTCCAGGTCTATGTCTGAAAGCCATGAATACCTGCCACGAACTCTAATCACACAGGAGTTCATTCTTCAAAGCAGTCTAACTTGAATGAAAGGCATGAAAGCCATTTGTATGGCGCAGAGGAGGGACTGAACGTGTGTCTCTGCCATCATCTTTCGTCTCCACTATACTAATGCTCCAGCAGTTTCGCTGGCATGGATTTTCATGCCCGTGCAAATGCTGGAGATCCCAATGGAGTCCGTCGGCTTTATACACCAGCATTAAACAGGCGGACCACAAGGGGATCCATTGTGCTGGCAGATAACATACACAATTACAATTAAATGCTGCCCGACATGTTGGTCATCGTTTAATTGTAACTGTTAACGCTGCTTACCATGCATTTCTGGCAAGTAACGCTCACTTTGCACAGAAGAGTGCAAAAATGCAGGCCAAAAGATGGCATACAGATGTGTACGCTGCCTTTCACCTGCACATGTGCACTCGAGCATTCAAATGATGAAAATTTGGTGGTGGGGACATGACTACGCCTGAGTGCTAACATACCAGAGTCCCACCATTAAATTCTGAACAGGAGGAACATGAGCTCCACAGACTCTAATATTTCTTGTCCCGGTCCTAATTAAACAATTGAGTCGCACTCGGAAGACAGGCACATGGTAGCTCCGTGAAGAGGTATGAGTCAACAAGCCTCACCCTTCTCTTACCCATAAAACCTCTGACCTGGCTGACTCACTTCATCGCATGACTCTCAAAGAAGTGCGGCAGAGCAAGTGCATACCTCCCAGGTGAGATTCGAGTACTGGGATCATTTGAGATTAGTGCTGGTGTAACAATGATTACTGGTACGTAATTATGACTGTACTATATTGTTTGCTTTTCTCATCCTGGACCTAAGTTAATGACGATATGACAAGCAGTAACACTCAATAACTAGTACAGAAAATAGAAAACAAAACAAGATGTTCATAAGGGTCTTTTTCATAAACTTTGAAAAACATAAAATAATTAAGTACCTGGTACTGGACCATCGTAGCTGTAAATGTCTGAGGCAGATTTACCCAACTATCGAAAAAATCAATTAACGTTAACGCCACTTGGTCTCGTGGGTTTACCACAGGATTACAAGTGGCGGCATGGCAGTGTAAATCCCCCGGCTTTTTGCTGGAGGTAAATCTGATTGCATGTGGCTGATCTTGTAGTTCGGTGGTGCAGAAATGCAGCAGGAATACGGCAGTCAAGGAATTACCGCCGCATTCCCGGTGATTTTTCCCACACCGCCAACCTCATAATGAGGCCCTATGAATTTAAATGTGATTTAACTACACCGTCAGTCATTATCCTGAAAACCTGGTGCAATTGTGGCTCTCAAATGCTCAACTTGAACACCCCTATTGTAGTAGTTGTTCATGATAGCATGGGCAGAGCCATTTTTGCTGCATTGCAAATGTCCATCAGGGAAGCTCCCTGAACTTTCAGCCACAGAGCTGCACTGCCTCTCATGGAGTTGGCCTCAATACCAAGGTGAATATCCACACCCATCATTTCATAAGATGTGATGATTTCCAGACTAATCCAGAGGGCTCAAACAGTGGACAGTGGCCTCTTGGTAGAGCGTCCTTTCATTGACACCTGTTTTTACGATGGGTGTTTTGGCGTGGCATTTTTGACGAAATGTTTTTTTTTTAATTTATTTTGGGGGTGGCAAGGGCATATAAAGGGTTGCGGGATTGGGAAATAATAAAAATAGGTAAATGACGAGTGGGATGTGGGGGAGTTCGAGGGGAACCCCCCTCCAACGCCCAAAATAACTTTAAGAAGAATTCGAAAAGCTTTTCCGGCAAAGATTCTGCGGCAAAACACTGTCATAAAAACGGTGGTCGTCGAAAGGACATACAACCGGCCTCTTAACCATTCACCATGTTCCAAAAATGCTAAAAAAATAGCCACATTCTGAGAACAGGTTTATTCTGGCCAAGTCCATGAGTGATGCCTGATGACATACAGAGCACGCAGGCATTATTGTTCAGCCGAATATGGATGAGGGGAAAACATTGATAAACATTGAACATCTGGACATGAACCATGTGGCATGGAATCTGTGGGTATGGCTCACGAGACTCTTCAAGATCACTCTTAGCCAATCCCGCTCAAAGGAGCACCCTACAGAAGATGCAGGAAGGCAGGGATGAATGCCTTGAAGGGCCCTGCAAACCGCATCTCGTCCATATTCTTGATGCCAAACCTTCCAGGCCGTTCATAAGGGCAGTCAAGTGTCTTCACTGGGTAACAGGACTCAGGAAGAGCCTCACTCCCAGTGCCCTATTCACAAAGGCCGGCCAATGTCAGGAGTACAGTGCAAGGCTGGGAGGCCTCTAGAGCCAAGGCTCGTGGACATTCTTGCCACTAAATATAACCAATCAACTTCCAGGCATCAGACAGAGGCACACAATGGTCTCAAGGGTAATTTGAGGTTCAGGTGCAGCCGATGGGTAAATAATAATATTAAAAATAAAAATAATAGTAATAATAATGCAATTCTCACATTTTTATACCTTGCTCCATGCCAGTTTCCACATGCTTCTAAGCGCTAAAACAGCAGGTGGCATCTCTTGCTAATCAGATGTCACTCAATCCATCAATCTCAGAAGGTCAAAGGACCCAAATGTCCTTGCTGGTGTCCGTACCCTCATCACAGGCCACACACAGAAGTGTGAGGTGAGCATGTAACTCTCTAAGTTATCCATTAGTCATCTTCAAGGTCCAAATCTGAACAAATTCAGCAGGGTACTGTTATCCCGTGCTATGCCTAAAGCAACAAAATAATTGCTAGTTTGTAACTGAAAACCTTTGTAAGTGCCATGAGGGGTCAACATCCACTGAGGTGTTGTTCCTTGGAGAGAAGAGATTGGGTCACTCTTATGGTTCATACCTATGGTATTCTGGAGTCTAGGCACGTGACAGGATGCTGTAATAACATGGCAATCTATGGTGTTAGCTCTTCAAGCCTCCATTCTGAAAAGCTGTGTGTTCAACTGCTTCAAAATCTTGAATTGAAGAAACTCATGATCTACCTCACCATAAATAGTATCAAGTAGTATTCTTAGTCCTCTCCACCTGCAGGGATTCTTAACACTCCTTTGGTGTTCAGGAGGCATTGAATGCCTGACAAGAATCTATCTTCATATTAAGCCACACCCATTGGAAGGAGAGGAGAAATATTGCTCTTCTCCAGTAGATGTCACTATCAGCCAAGTTAATAATCACATCATTAGTTTGACGGATTTGTAGTTAGATTGGGCCTCATTACAACCCTGGCGTTAAGCGTTTAACGACGCCGTAAATGGTGTTGGCGTAGTTAAACCCTTAATGCCTGATTACGAGCTCCCTTTGTGGGACCCGACCTTAACGGCTGGTTTTTCCAGCCGTTAAAGTAGGACCCGCAAAGGGACTTTGGTGCTAATAACGGTACCGCAATTTGCGGTACCGTTATTAGCGCCTTCCCCAGTCCCATTGAGCCCTATGGGGCAAAAATGGGAATGGGGAAGGGCCATGGCGGCATGGGGAATTACCGCCCCACCAACCTCGGAATGGGGTGGTAATCCCCCATTCCGCCATGGCGGACACCGGCATGGCCCATGGTGCTAATAGCACCATGGTCCACCGCCTGTGTCATAATGAGGCCCATTATGTGTTCCCAGCACTCTAAATGGAAAAGATAAAACAGAGACTACACTTTTTGTTTTGATTTTTTGCAATGTATTATATTGAATGATTTCATAAAATGAATGCATATGAATCAAGGATTTCCTGCATTTACCTATTTTGATTTGATTTATTTTGATTTTGTCATTTGACTTATTTTATTTCAATATATTTTTTATTACTTTGCATTTGTACCTGGGGTGGGTCCCACAGTCAATCAGGTTGCTCGGATCACGGGCTGAATTCCCACTATCCATATCTGCATTGCGATCAACCCGGAGTCTGCTTGCACCCACTCTGCTATTTTACCCCATGTCCTGCTCCCTTCCCCTCGTCCCCCCTCCCTCCTGTCTCCGTCCCTTCACCGCCCACTCTACCCCACTTACCTTATTTTTCTGGCGGCTGCGCCACCCCAGCCGCCACATCCTGGGCCACCATAGAAAAGGAAGAGGGCTCTGCAAGACACACATTTAACTTTCCTGTGACCTGCCTCCCACAGCTGCAGGACCAGCACTGAGGCAGTGTCCGCAGGTTTCTCACAGAAGGACACACTGGCTTATGCCGCCCTCTCTCCCCCTGACGTCTGAGACTTCCCAGGATTCTCTGCTCTTTGTGTATACTCTGCTAGTGTTACCATTCACTTGCAGGCTCTTATTGCCAACACTGCCCACCACAGGTTGTTATTTGTGGGGGTAGCCTTGAGGGTGTGGCACTATTTGGACAGCCATGGGGAGACTGACTGATGCCTCATGCTAGCACATACTGCCTATGTTTCCAGATGCCCACCAGTCAGGGGGAAACTGTGCCCCACCGTCGGGAAGTAAGCCATGGAGAGGCCCATGTTTTAGCACCACCCCTTCCTTTTGTAGGTGACAGACTGGGCACTGGGGAAGTGGATAGAAAAAGGGGTGGATGGAGTCGCTGCCCTCAGACCTGGAGCCAGAGGGATAGTCCCCAAATATGTCAGACCTAGCCATCCAAATGAGCGAGAGGGTCACAGTGTGAATACATTGTAATAGCCTCTTTCACATCCTGTTTTGTGGATAATTGCAACTGTGCACAACACTGGAAGTGTCTGAATTACTTTTATGGACTACATTTGACCAAATGCTATATTTGAAAATGGATACTGAGAGCACATGGTTGCAAGCTTGTAATGCTGTTATATATAGAAATCCAATGAAATATATTCAACACGTACTCATATATTTGCTTTTCTCATCCTCTGCATGCAAACCACTGCCAGCTAAGAATGAGCCCCTTGTGCCAATCTTTAGTCAGGAATGAAAGAAAACACAGTGGGTATCTAAAATGGTGGAGACCTATATAAAATACAACAAGCCACCGCTGAATCCAACGTCAATTCTAACTGGGCTTAAGAAAGAACATTTCGACGCAGATGCAAGGTGCTGTTGCACAGCACCAGAGAGCCTAGTAAGACTGCTTGAACATCGGACGTGGTTAGTTCTGAAGATGTAAAATTGGATCATTAATGGCCTGGGGATAATTGTGTGTTTTCTGAAGCAAGTGTTTGGTTGCCTGGCATTTTGGTAAAGGACAAGAAAGCAGTTAGTGCTGTAGATCATGAACATGCACCACAGCACATGATTGTATTTTAAACTCACTTAAATACAAAATGATATCATTTTGCCTCAGAATATGTGACTGACTCATGTTGCGTGAGCCCATTTGGAGGATGCTCCACCTAAAAATCGCACGTGCTTCAGTGCTGTGTGAATGTAGGCAGGCACTCAAACTCGCATGTTTCTGGCTGTCAGATATCAGGGAGCTGAGTGCCCAGGAAACGCCCATATTTGCTGCTCTCTACTCACAGGAAGACCTGACTAAAATCAATGGGAGCTGCCTGCCCTCTGTGCATTGCTATGGTGGTAAATTACCATGTGCGGGACTCAAGAAAGAGATGGCCAGTAGCAGCACAAAGGCAATTCATTCTGTGTCAGTCCGACGCCATTACAGTCAGTCACTAGAGCTCTGGCACAACAGCAAAGAGTGATGGGGTGACAGTATAGACTGGGGGTGGCATGGTCTCTGGCTAGTGGTGATGGGGCTTCATATTCTGGGTTCACCCCAGTCATGTCCATGGACTCCCATCAAATGGCACTTCAACAAGGTGGTTCCCAGCTTGGCCCAGTCGTTCACTTGAACAGAGTGAATATGATCTGATGCTGTCAATGTCTGTCCTGCGTGAAGAACTTCCACGCGCATGTATTTGCTAGCTAAGAAGAAGTGTCCTCCTGGGCTCATTTTCCCACGATGGTGGAGATGGTGGAGTTGGTGGTGCATGATACCGACATTTTTCACTTTCATATCTGCCAGGCTGTCTGAGGAAGACCCCGTAGAAAGGTGGATGAGTAGCTTCGTTTATGCCTCCTGTCTCTGTCACTTTGGAATATTTCTCCTCCTGCTCCTTCTTGATGGTTCTGGTTTCCAAAGTCACCTCGTGTGACCTGGACACAGATGGGTCTTGATTGCTTTATCCTGTTCATCAGCATCCTCATCGTTCTCAGACTCATCTGTGGCTGTGCATGGTGGAGACTAAGACCAAGAACGTCCCACATCCAGCACTTTTGCACTGCGTTTTGGTTGGGCTGGCTCATGAGTCGCTACAATCTGAAGCTTCTCTTCCCCTTCTGCCCCAGAGACATTGGACTGAACCTCCTCTTCCCCCTCCTCAGGCTGAAAACAATCACTTACCTTTGCACATCAGAGTGATGCAGGGCCAAACATGCTGCTGCTGAATGCACAATTCATAATGTTACCATGAATGCTTCTGTCATGCCAGACCAACTGCTCAGGCTGATGTACGGCAGCCTCTAGCCACATCTCTCCCTCTCAACTCTCACTCTTCAGTGCGGCTGGCATGGTGGCTCTTAAAATGGTTACTTCTCAGTATCTACAAGAAGGTAGCAGTGTGTTGCACACTGGGTTAAGGCCACTGAATAGAATCCACCCCGCCTCCAAGCAATTCCAAAACCTCTTATATTGACTACTAGTATTTTGTCTTATTACAAAAAGATGGGGCAGTTATCTACAGCCACTGAATATAATCTCCTGCCTCCAAACAAATACAAAAAGAAGTGTTTTGTCGCATTAAATAATTATTGGAGAGTTAGTTACAGCCACTGAATATAATATCCTCCTGCCCACAAACAATTCCAAAACTTTGTATTGTGGCGACTAGTACTTGGTCTCATAACAAAAAGATGGGGCAGTTAGTTTCCGCCACTGAATATAATCTCCTCCTGGCTCCAAAGAATTCTAAGATGTGTTCTAGTTAGCGTGCTAGGTGTATATTCTCTTATCACAAAATAAAAAGTCACACTTGGATACAGTTACTGAATATAATTTCTGACTGCCTCCAGAGGAATTCTAAGACGTTTTTTCTGCAACTAGGATTTTCTCTTGTTACAAAATGAGGGCTGACTCAGTTACAACTCCTGAGTAAAGTCTACTAAAGCCCCTTAACAATTCTAACACTTTTTCTGTATAACTGTTTTTTCTTTCATCTGTCATAACATTTTTCTCTCTTAGTCACACCCACTGAATATAAACTACTTCCGCCTGCAAATACTTTTTCTCTGCAACTAGTATTTTCTCTTGTCACATAAAGATGGCACTGTAGATTGGAGGGACTGCATTTAATCTCCTAGCTACAGCCAAAGAATTCTGGAGTTTTCTTATCCTAGGTCTACCAACAAAAATCAGGAATATTTATGTGCTAGCAGGTGGAAACTGCCATTGCAGTAGTCCATCACAGAAAATTTCCTATCCTATTGCAAATTTCTACCTTTCCTGCAACTAAATCCTGTTGTAGTGTTCTACCTCTCCAACTAAATGTTACTTTAATTCTATCCCTCCCTCAACTAAATCTCATTCCTCCAACTGGTCTTGAAACCTGTACGTCTGCAGAATGCTTCCGAAATCAAACTATGCCTGCCTTCTGCATAGTATTTAAGCCCACACTAGCTTAAACACTTTGCCCAAACCCTGTATGAAGTTGAGGGAAACTGATCTTACCAAACTCCCACTATCCATGCGGTTTGGAATCTGGCTGTATTAGTTTGCCAAGGAAAAACATTCAAGTTTTCCCATTCAAAGGACAAAGCACTGTGGGACATTGTCCCAGAGGTCTGGGGCTCTCGCAGCTGCTGGCCCAAGTGAGCACCCGGTGTCCCATGGCAAAAGGGACTGGGAGGAGATGGGAGGAAATGGGACACTGTGGCTGTTGGAGGACAAAGAAGGGAGCAGGCACGACTTTCCACTGCAAAGGCTCTGGGAGTTTTGCCCTACAACGTGGTACGGTTAAGTGCAATTTTAACTTATTACACCTTGTCCTGCATTTAGGCGCCACTACAGCTTGGAGAAGGGTCTATAGGCAATATTAGAGTTGGGTGAAGCAGACAAACCTTGGGATAGAACCGGGCATGTGTCTTGTACTAGTTCAGCTTGAGTTTTGGGCCAGAGGCCAGCAAAAACACAAGCAAAAGGCAAGCTTGCTCACCCCTAAAAAATAAGTAAATAAATAAATAAATAAAACCTCTCAATGATGGGGCAGGTGGTTTCCGTGTTACATATTGTCCCGCACCGCACATAGCACCCTTTGCCCCCAAAGTACAGAGGCATCAAAATCATCGCCTCACTCAACTCCCTCCAGATTCGTTGCGCAGTGCAGAGTCGTCGCAGAGTGCAGAGTCGTGGCGCAGTGCAGAGTTTTGCACTGAAGGCTCCGGGGGCTGCAAAATGCAGATTTCCATAGAGACCACGCAGGTGGCAACAGTGCGCGGTGTAAGAACCTTTCCCATAACATCACATAGTGTAAGTGCAGAGCAGTGTTGCGTGTTTTCGAGCAGGCGTCCCTACTATTCATGTTTCTTGTTCGACAGAGCAGATCTCACTGTTTATCTGCATTGTGTGAGGTAATGCCGGACAGCTGATTCTTCGCTGTACTACATCAGGGCAGTTTTTACAGAATATTTTCCTGAATAAGTCCTGAGTAGATATTACACATGTTTGGAGCAAAAACACCAGAAAACAAGCATTGGCAATGGCAACAGTTTGTGTAGACATGGAAAAGTCACTTGCCAGGCCCTACTGCAGTGGTATTAATTCGCTATTGATGGCAGCAGGTGTAAAACGGTGCTTTTACCTGGGCATATAACAGCAGTGCCTTAATACCTATACACAAGACAAAACTGTTGGCTTTGCCAATGCTTGTTTTTAACAGAACCTCCACGAAGGACATGCATAGTGCAAATACATCGAGTGGCTGGAGGCAGACCTGGTTACAAAGATTGTATTACACCAGTAGCACGCTTACAGCTCCAATTAATAATGAACTCTCAGAAGACTGCTTTGAAAAACACTGGCAGGCACTTTGAGTGCACAGTTTGATGGTAAGGCTTGACTAACGGGAGCTCAAAGAGTTCATGTAAGGAGGTGTTTTGGAATGAGATGGGCTGGGAGGGGCAGGAATTAGTATGGCCAGTCAAGGTGTGGGCAAATAACTAAACAACACTTACAAGCTTTGTGCCCCCCCTCATTTGCCACTTCACCCTTTCTGTAATGCAATAGTTTCGGCTTGTGTGTGGCGCTAAAAAGGACATGTATATGTCACGGAAATAGAAAGGGCGCATTTCCGGGAACAATAAACGGTACAGAAATGCGCGTGAAGCATGCCCCTAAACACGCGCGTGAGCTGTGTGCTGCAATGATGTAATGGGAAATTTTGATTGCTCGAACAAATGACAGTTTTGCACCAAGGATTGGAAGACAGAATGCCCCTTCGCTGTGGTGTGTCCACCGCAAAATGTGTTCAATTCCACCCTGGTGTTTCCTGCCTGGCAGCTCATTTCTATCACTCTATTTTTCTACACGGTGCCACTCAGCGCCAGCTTGCCATCTGCTGTACAATAGCTTAAGCTTCTCTTGTCTGTCAAGATTTCATTTAAAATGTAGGTTAACGATCACACCTCTCCTCCTCAGTGGGCCTGCCTCGGATATTAATATGCGCATACAGTTTACCTTCCTTTAAAAAAGATGCAGAAATGATGTGCACCTGCGTTCTTGCCTGGCAAGAGTCTATAGAAATGCAAAATCCGTAGAGACATTTTGCAACGGTAAATCTCGACTCTCGTCTGTTTGTGTTTTTGACAAGTGCACATTCCCCATCCCCAGCTGCCTCAGTGTACAAACTAAAACATGCCCTTGCAGCTTCACGAGGTATATGCCATTTGTTTACCACCCCTTCCTCAAAGTTCATTAACGTTGCACCCTTCTCAGCACGCGGCCCCCTTCTCTAACCACAGCAGTTTACAATCCCCATTCTTTTCTTCAACCCACCCTTCCGATCCCCATCTCATCTCTCTGGCCACAGGCTTTTAATCTGGCCTCCTGGTCATCCACCTGTTTATTCCCTCCAAAGGGCATCCTTTTTGACCCACTGGTCACCCAGGGATCAATGTCTTCGCAAAGGACGCTGCTGTCCCTCTCCCACTCCTAGTCCCATCTGTAATCCTCTGAAACACTCAACTGCTAAGCAGTATTAATACCCGGCGGGTGGGCAGCCTCTCAGCCAATGAGGAGGCTCGCAATGGGGGCATTACCAGCGCTAATCCCTCTACTCCAAACCACCTCACGGCTGGAGGCTGCCATCTTCCCCTGTTGGGAACGAGGTAAGTGGTGTCCCATTTCTCCTCTCCCTTCCCTCCCACCCATCCACAGAATTCCCTGCCCGCCCCCGATCCCCACTTACCTTCTTTAAATTCCATTTTGGGAGCGGACGTGCTGGGAACACTTCTGTCCCCAGTGTGTCTGCTCCCGATCTGCGACAGGCCATCATTGAAAGGAAGAAGGGACTACACGTCTCTTCTCTCCTTTCCATGGCGACCATTGTTTTGTTAACTGTTTTTAATGGGTGCCATGGAAAGGGAGAAGGGACTGCGTGTAGTCCCTTCTCCCATTTCTATGGCGGCCATTTTTTTGTTTACTTTTTTCAATTTCCACCATGGAAAGGGAAAACAGACTTTGTTTTTCCCTTCCCCAGCGGCCATTTGTTTTTACATTTCTTTTTGTTTTTGTTTCCGAAATGCCAAACAGAAACAAAAATGCTTTTAGTACCCCAGTCTTACGGACCAGCCTCCATAACTATGGGCCCCTGGGCATTACCTGAAGTGGTAATGCCCCCCCCCCCCAGCTCAGGGCTTATTGCTTAATTGGCACATGAGATCGTAATATACCTCCTCTTAGCCAATCTGAATGTTTAAAATGCAGTCAATAACTACTAGTACTGACTGCATTCTAAACATTCGTTTGTCAGAAGCAAACATGGAAACTTTGCAATTTCCAGGCAAGGGGCCTGATTCATGGAGTTTTTTACATGGTGCAAAGTGACTTTTGTTGTATTAGCATATTTTACTCATTGGGTTGTGGGTAAAAATCCAAGGTGGATTCAAAAATAACATTTAATTTTAATAATAATAATGTTAGGTATAATGTTAGATTAATATGAATGTACATCTTGAATGTGTCTCGTTTCAGAACTGCTACTGCCATTTGTTGTTACTCCATCCACTTCCTTTTTTTTCTTTTTTCAAGTCTGCCACATTTGTGGAAAGGAAAAAGACTGCGAGTGGTGTAGCAAACGATAGTATTAATTTCTTCTATGAATTTTGAAACAGGTTCTGCCCCTGAAGATGTCAAAGCCAAACAGCGTTTGTCTTTGGAATTAGAAGAGGTTAAATGGCAAGGTTTTAGCACTTAAGCAATATGCCCCGAGCGGCGGGTGCATTACCGACTCAGGTAATGCCCCGGGGCCCATAGTTATAGGCCCCGGGGCATTACCTGAGTCGGTAATGCCCCCGCCACGAAGGGCATATAGCTATTAGTACCCCAGCCCGCAAAAACTGCATGACAGGGGCACTAAAAGCTTTATTTTTTCCCTGAAACGCTGCAGCGTTTCGGGAAAAAAAAAGACGTCAAAGAAAATGGCCGCCATGGAAAGGGAAAACGGAGTCCGTTTTCCCTTTCCATGGTGGCCATCGGGAGCAGACCTGCTGGAAACAGAAGCGTTTCCAGCACCTCAGCTCCCGAAAAAAAAGAAGGTAAGGGTCGGGAGAGTGGGGAGGGCAGAGAGGTGGGAGGAGGGAGGGAAGGAAAAAAAAGAAAAAAAGCCTTACCTCTGTCCCCGGCGGGGGGGAAAGTAGCCTCTCAGACTTGGGGAGGCTCGAAGCGGGGATGGCCCCGCTTTGAGCATCCTCATTGGCTGAGGGGCTGCCACGCCCCCCACCGGGGACAAAGGCTGTGGAATCCCGAGGGAGGGATTCCCGGCCTGGTAACGACTCAGCGAGGGCCAATCAGAATGGCTCTTTCATTCTGATTGCGCCCTCGCCAGGTACTAATAATATTTGTTGAACATTTGTGTGTAGTATAATGTTTTTTTACCATATTTCCAATCATTGGTTTATGGGACAAAACAACGAGATGGATTGAAAAAGAACATATTTTAATGTGAGTGTTCGTATATATTTTGATAATAATAATCACTATAGAATGTTGAAAGTAGTTAGATAACTGATGGCATATTGAGTCTGTAATTGAAGAAATATATGTTAACTAAAGAGGTTATGAAAAGTTTGAACCGGCTAACTACATAGGAGTTCAAGGGAAGTACCTCTTTAGGTGGTTGAACCAATTCGAGCCAAATTCGAACCTTTAGAAATAAAAGGTTTGAAATAATTTGAAGGTGGCAAGAACGATTTCTCTATGGCATTTCTAATGATTTCTGTGTGTTCAAGGGAAGTTATGTCACAGAGCTTACTCTTCCTGGATAATTTCCTCTGTAGACACAGCAGAGAAAGACTGGAGATTTAGTTAATCCATTACAATCCTTTATCTAATTCCACATACAGTTAAAAATTGTAGCTTATTTTTATAGTTTAATCTTTTTTATTTCAGAAAAGTTTTTTATTTCGATTTAATTCGATTTAGAAAGACGTCAGTGCATGGGTAAGTCAGGGCCACTATTTCTACAGCGTGTGATGGCTCTCAGAGATATTTGAGATTTCTAGGGAAGAGCATAGAATCCCATAGCGCAGTTTGTGCTGTTGTGTTGAGAGGAGACAGTGAAGTGACAACTGGAGTTGCAGAAAATTGCAGAGTGGCCGGAGATAACAACCAGCGACTGCGCATCTGACTTTCTTGTTAGTGAACTGTGCAGGAGTGCCTGGGTGCCACTTGGTTGTAGGGAAGATAGGCACATTATCCCTTAGTGCAGTTTGTGATGTTCTGGTGACGAGACTTTGAAGACACAATTGCAGAAAATGACAGAGAGGGTGGAGATAGCAACCAGTGACCATCCATCTGACTTGACTGAGTGAACTGCACAAGAGCCCTTGGGTTTCACTTGGTTGTAGGGAAGACACACACATAATTCCTTAGAGCAGCCTGTGCTGCTGTGGGACAGTCAAGTGGCAAGTGCAGAACATCACAGAGAGGCCACAGAGAACAGCCACTGACCATCCACCTGACGATACTGCGTGGCAATATGTCCGGAGTACATATGCCATATGGAGCCAGCGGGAGGCATGCTGCGCATGGTCTCTTTATGTCAGCTGCAGCACTTGCAGTGTGCACTGGTGAGGCCAGCATATCTCTAGACCAATTGGAAATGATCACACATTCTACCCCACCCCTCAGGTAATCATGAGGTGCAGGAAGTGCAGGTACATGCACAGGGAGGGAACCACAGTGATTTCCCACCCAGACTTTCAGAGGAGGTTGCACTTTCAATTCCATCCACTACTGCAGGGGGTGAACAGGATGACATTGAACATGTTAGGCCTCCGTCTCCTCAGCTCCCATCCACTGAGGGGGAGTCTGACAGACATGGAGGTGATGATGATCTTGATAAACATTATGATCCATAAGAATCTGGGCGGCGATGTGCGTTTCTGATGGAAAGCAGTGACACTAGTGATGACGAGCAGGAGGACAATGTGGCCGTAAACACAGAGGCACATTTAATGCGAGCGTGCCCCCAAACTGTGCACAGTCCATTCAAAAGACAGTCTCCACTCACAGGTACCACGTAAAAGAACAGCTTGCACCTCCATCTCCCCTGCTGCCACTTGTCTGTCCTAATCTTTCTACCCTATCCTGAAAACATTTAGTAACTTCTGCTTCACCTCCATCTTTGGACCTTGTTAGGCGCTCAGAGACGCTGGGGGTAGGGCCAAAGCTGAAGAAAAATTCAAATCAAATAAATAGATAAAAGAACACACCACCACTGCCACCATTGTGAAAACAAAGTTAAAATATCGAGGCTGAGTACCCCAAAAAGAAATACACCGAACACGGGTTACAAAGGAACATACAAAGATCTTTAATTTATACTGAACAGTTACAAAGGACAAAAACAATCAGCTAGCTATCGGCCCTCAGTACAACACAGCGAACTCCAGCGTTGTTCGGTGTGCTCAGCGAGTGGGGCTGTACATTAGAATTAGTCCCACTTTTATACCCTTTGCAAACATGATGTCCAACCCTACTGCGGGTTAATATTCCTCTAATACATTACTGATCTAGGGTTCATGCCGAGTTCACACAACTATATGTATAGGGATTGCCTTCAATACATTCGCCAACAAGTCTACACGGTAACAGTGTGTTTTAGGATTTCTCATAAAGTCTTCTTCAAACATTAATACAATGTAGTTAAACAAGTGTTCTCAGTTCAGTATTTGGATACATTGTTCTTAACATATGCTCGCGGATTAGTTTCATTGGCACGAGTAATCCTATACACACAGGTCAGCGAAGGACAAGGTCTCAGTTCACGACCCCAACAAGTGGCCTGCAGGCAAGTTACATATTAATTACACACAGAGGTCAAGACGGCCATGTTGTATTTCGGAATGACATCGTCCACCATTTTAACTCACAGGGTGACTTTACAGAGAGAACCTAAACTGGCGGTTTTGACCTAAAATGGTGGCTTACATTGATTCTAAGGTCAGGACCTTGCAACACGGATTTCTTCGCAAGTGGCTTATAAGCAGCTTGGCGTAGGCCAATATACATATATTCATTGCAATAGGAGGCACGATATAATTTCCTGTTTGACAAACCCTCCTTTTGGCCTATGCCAAGTGCTAAACTACTTCTGATCTCCTTGCAAACAATTCCATGCATCATCGTCCATGCACTCTGAATCGCTGTCAGAGATATCTATTGCCATCAGATCATTCGCTAACATTTCTTTTAGCAGGTATTCCTTGGAGGTTTTATCTGGGGCATACACTTTATGTCCTATCGTACCTATTGTCCGTGCGCAACATCCCCCTAGCATCGAACATATACTAGGTAGACACTGGACACAACAACAAAGGAACAACAGAATTCCCAAAATAATCAGTAAGACCGAAAGTACCTTCCAACCCCAAGATCGCAAGAAGTCCCAGAACCAAGCGCTAAGATCCCAGTTTCCCTCGGGAACATGCACTTCTGAACTAAGGACGTGCAGATTCTGTATTGCTTTGAAGATAGTTGGGGAGGAATCTGGCCGAAAACACAGCAAGAGGACCCCACTAATTTACACACTCCACCACGTTCAGCCAGAATGACATCTAATGCCATTCGGTTTTGGAGCGCTACTAGTCTTATCACTTCCTGTTCTAATGTCATATTATAGAGTATGTCCGTGGTCCGGTTGATGGTTCTCTCCAGTGCTCTCGCTAGTCTTCTGATATCTTCGGAATTCGCTATCTGCCCCCAAAATGGCACAAATGATTTTGCTACATCTCCCAAGACCTGTGCTGGAGCATCACCGTTCTCGTCCCGCCATGGACGAGCCTTTGAAACCTCTACTGTGCTAGCTATTAACACCCCAGGTTACAGGATCCCTAAATAACAGGTTTCCTGCCAACCCCTGGGCAACCATGGAAATGCTACATTACCGCAAACAAAGTAGACAGGTTCGTCTACATACAAAGGCCTGTCTTCCCTAGTCAAATTTGCAACATTGGCACAACCTTTAAAATCTCCCATTGACTGAGTACCATTCCTCTGTATGCAGAAAGAAACTGAATCGGGGCTATGGTTAACAGTGTAAGAAGGAGGCATGGCATCCTTATTGCCTATCGGGGCCATCTTGAAGGAAATCAACTATTGAAAAGGACGAGACAGTCTATCAGAAGGCCTAATAGAAGCAACGTTAAGCTTACTCCTATTTGCGAAAAGCGAGCGTCCCAGGGGAGTCAGAACACGCTTCTCAAAACGATTCAAATTAGTGCCATCAAAGTTCCCCAAGATGCTATCGTTCCATCGGCCAAAGAACAGTGCTCTAAGAGAAGCATAACAAGCAGTTGTCAAAGGTAAAGGATGAATATACCAACCTAGCCTCTTATCCCTGTAAAAATTGCTGTAAATGAGAACAGACCCAACAGTTGGACCTATTAAAAATGGCATGCGTAGCATTCATGATAAGTGACAGAGTATTGTTATGGTACCTTTGTCTATGCTGGGAGTCCCTAGGGGACAGAGTATGCAGATGTACAAAGGTAGTAGGAACAATGGGTATATTTTCAGGTTTCCTCGAGGTACCATAGGCCTAAGACTGTGACTATTATAAAACCAAATATTATTATAAAAACACAGCAATACGTTTTTGGGGCCCAAGTCCTTTGTCCATTATCCCGGCTGGTCACACAATCATTTTCAAGTCCCATACGAGCGGTAGCGGTGGTAGGCATTGTAGTCTTCAAACGACAAACCCCAATATTATTAGCTGGCGACCTCCCGGCCGTGCGACTTCTAAGTCCTTCCACAACCCTAGCCAACAGAATCCCCTTTCTCAAATTTGGGCAAAAACAAGCCCTCGATGATCCTTTCCTTCTCCAAATGCACAGACGAACCGCGCCCGAAGTCTATGAGATGCACAGCAAAACCGTGCCGTAGGTCTATCAGATGCACAGCAAAACCGTGCCGTAAGTCTATCTTCTTGGACGCAGATTGTACCTTGCTTTTCTCGGTACTGATTGATCCAGAAACAATGTGTCATCACTTCCCGTTGGGAGCAACATATCAAGAGCAAGTGAAGATGCCGAATTTGAAACGACAGTTTCCGGAAGCGAAACTTTTGGAGAGTGTGGAGACAGAATGGCAGGTTCCCCAAGCCTCACGGGATCAGAAAGATTCTCCAATGCACTCTCAGCGCTATTTACTGCTTTGGGATCATTGGTTGCAGCGCTAGCGAGGGGTTCTGTTTCTTCTGTATCGTGTGGCACTGGGTGAGGAAGTTTCTTGACATGCGTCGCGTGGATACAGTTTTTTCTGCCAGAGACCCGCACCGCCGTTTGTGTGACCAACAGGACCTGGAATGGGCCCCGCCAACAAGATGCAAGGCAGGAAGAACGCTGAAATGCCTTGACGAGCACCCAGTTACCAGGCCGTATGCTGTGGCCCGGGCCCTCGTATCGCACAGGTAAAGCCTCTCGCACCTGGTGATAAATCAAATACAGGTTTTTAGTCAACTGGCTGCAATAATCTGAAAGAAGTACATTTTCAACATTTTTCAAGGATCTACATTTAGGAAGATTCCAGATATTGGCAGGTCTCCCCATTATCACCTCAAATGGAGAAAGCCCAGTCTTAGTATGAGGGGTTGTACGCATGGATAATAACACGATCGGTAAGGCGTTTGTCCATTTTAATTTAGTGCCGGCACACGTCTTAGCGAGCTTGTTCTTGATGATACCATTGTGTCCTTCTACTAGTCCGGCGCTCTGAGCGTGTCTTGCCGGATGGAACCGTTTGTTGATCTGTAATGCCATACATATCTGCAGAATTACAGCTGTGACAAAATGTGGACCATTGTCCAACCAGATGACTCTTGGTAGCCCGAACTGCGGAAAATACTCCTTTAACATGGTTTTCGCAGTAGTCATGGCTGTAGCATCTTTGACAGGGAAAGCCTCGACCCATTTACTAAAAGCACAGATGACAACTAATACATACTTCATATTATTGCACTGTTCCATTTCAATAAAATCGAAGCGAATGACTTCGAAGGGGACATAGGGTGGCCCAAAACTTCCCCTTGGAGTTGATGTCCCCTTTCCCACATTGTGTTGCAGGCAAATCATGCAGTCCTGAACATAGTGCTGGGCAATTTTCGGAATTTTGTCATTTGCCCAAACTTTCTCTAACATTTGCGAAACTTTCTGGGCATATATATGCGTAGGACCATGGGCCATGACGACCATCATCATTAGATAAGCGTCAGGGAGTAGCCATTTCCCTTCAACTATGTCCACCCAACACCCATCATCATCGAGTTTCCCCAAGCCTTCAGCCCACCTCTGGGATTCTTCTAGCGTGGCATCGGCTTGGATATCCCGTACAGACCCAACACCCTCGTCCATTGCATAGGCATTTACAGTCTCCCTTGAAACATACATCTCTGTGAAGAGATCGGTGGCAGTTTGTCTAGCTATCTGATCAGCAAAAGCATTCCCTTTTCCTATGTCATCTGTAATCTTTCGATGTGCTGCACATTTTACAACAGCTAACTGAGTAGGGAGCGCAAGCAATGAGAGCAGTTGTACTATTAGGGAGCCATGTTGGATTTATGTGCCACGTGAAGTTAAGAACCCTCTCTCTGACCAAAGTCTCCCAAAGTTGTTGTCCACCCCAAAGGCATACTGACTATCAGAATATATGTTTACTGTAAGCCCTTCGGAAAGTTCACAAGCTCGGGTCAATGCTATAATCTCTGTGGCCTGGGCGGAGTTATGCGTAATTCTCTTGGTTTCCACAACGTGCTTAATGTGGTGATTGCATAAGCAGCTGTGGATGTACCATCCGGAAGGTTGAAGCAGGAGCCATCACAAAACAGCTCTCCTTGCAGATTGTTCAAAGGAGTGTCTTTTAGATCAATTCTACCCTTTGTCTCTTGTTCGGTAGTATACAGACAGTCATGTGACTCTTCGTCGCCGCAAGCAGTATCTTGCGGGAAAGGTAGGAGTTCAGTCAGATTAAGAACACAACACCTCTTTATTTGGATGTGAGGAGCAAAAAAAATCAATTCATATCTTGTCAACCGTGCGGAAGTGAGGTGTTGCGTTTGGGTTCTGTTCAGTAGAACATCTACTGAGTGAGGCACCATCAGGGTTAGATCATGGCCTAGGACCATTCCCTCACTCTGTTTTACAGACGCAGCAGCAGCAGCGACAGCTCGCAAACATCTTGGCAAAGCGCTTGCTACAGGATCAAGGGCAGAAGAAAAGTAACTGCACTGCCTATTCTTCCCTCCATGTTCCTGCGTTAATACAGCCAAAGCACATCCATCACATTCATGCACAAATAACACAAAGGCCTTTTCATAGTTTGGTGTGCCCAAAACTGGTGCCGAGCATAATGCAGTTTTAAGCAAATCAAATACTTGCTGGTGCTCCATGTTCCACGGCAATGGCGAAGAAATGCCCTCCTTTGTCAAAGCCAACATCGGTTGGATCACTAGTGAGAAGTTTGGGATCCACAACCTACAGTAAGAAGCCATACCTATCAAGGCTCTAACTTCCCTCTGTGTATTTGGGACAGACATGCCAGAAATGTGTTTAATTCTTTCAGGTGTCAATCTTCTCCCCTCCTTTGACAGGAGATTGCCTAAATAGGCGACCTCCTGGCAACAATATTGAAACTTTTTAAGCAAAGCTTTGTGACCATGTTTAGCTAGATGAAAAAGCAACAACACAGTGCCCTCCTTACAGGCACTCTCAGAGTCAGCAGCTAAAAGCAAATCATCAACATACTGAAGCAATGTACAAGTAGAGGGTCATTCAAGGGTATCTTTCAAAGCCCTACTGTAGATGCTAGGACTCTCTGTATAACCTTGAGGTGCACGAGTAAATGTAAACGAGCGTCCCCCTAAGGTGAACGCGAACAAGTATCTACTATCCTTGTGTATAGGAATACTAAATAAATCATTCTTCAGATCCACAACACTAAAGTAAGTAGCTGTAGCTGGAATCATGGTCAATATTGTCGTCACATCAGGCACAATTGGAAATTACAGAGCGACGACTTTATTAATGGCACGTAAATCAATTATGAAACAGAATGGAATTGCATTATCGCCTTTCTTGTACATGGGTAAAATTGGACTTTTACACAAACTACCTGAAATGTCCTCAATCACCCCGCAATGCACAAAATCAGAAACAATGCATTTCAAAGCTTGCTCGCCCTCAACTGAAATCTTATACTGGGGAATGCGTGGCAGCTGAATTCCATATTTCAAGTCTATTTTAACAGTCTCAATCTGTAGACCACTGACATCATTGACGTCAACTACCCATAAGCACTCTGGTCCATCACTGAATTCTGGCGGCAAAGGTCTGGTTAAGAATTGAGAGACAGAAAGTTGCTGTGGTGAAATCGTCAAACGCACTCCATCAGAAGAACAATAAATTACCACATTTAATTCTTTCAATAGATTCAACCCCAGCAAATTCTCTCCACAATTTGAAGTCAAAAGAAAAGGACAGTGGTCCATAAAGGGACCCAAAGAAATAGGTACCGGTGAAGAAACTGGACAAACAACTGGTGTGCCAGAAAACCCTACAGAAACATTGGTTTGCCCTGACAGTGGAATGTTTGGAACCCGTGAAAGATCAATGGAACATTTCTGTGCTCCAGTATCTATCAAAAACTGATGTTTCCTATTTCCCACTACCAGTTCAACGTAGGGATCTTTCTGATTGACGGGAATAGGTGTAGGTTCCAAACCCTGATTCGGGCAATCCTAACGAAACAAAATATCCTCAAGAGGAAGCGCTTCTGATAGATATACAGCAGAAGGATGATCAAATATGTTTCTGGTATCCACACTCAGAGTCTGATTATCCTGTGAAAAAGGTTGCTGAGGTTCCTGTGCAAATTGACCTCTACCAGGGCCCCCTACACCCGGGCGGCCTCTGGATCGTCTACCCATATTTCCAAATGTGTTATTCGACCTCTGTCGAAGGACGGGGCATTGTGCACGCCAATGACCCTCCTGTCGACAATAGGCACACTGGTTAATGTTCACAGGACCCAAGGGCACATTCCCTTGTGGAACATACTGACCTCTAATCTGTGAACTACCCCCTCTGGGGCCTCTAATAATTTTCTGTAATAATACTTTAGTCTTTAAATCACCTTTTCGCTTCTCAGCTCTATCTTTTTCATTGTTGACACGATTCTCGTAGTACTGAGCCATGTGCAATACTTCTGATTGGGACTTCACCTGCCAAGCGCTCTCAGAAGACATAATTTGTGACTGTATGTCAGGCAGCAATCCCCACACAAATTTGTCCACAAATAATCTTTTCCCAGACTCCGTACCTAAGTCTTGTCTGCTGAAATCCGAGAATACCTGTTCGAACCGATTAAAGAACTCGGTAGCACCCTCAGACTTCCCTTGGACACAGGCCGTAAGCTTGTCCCAAATAATTCTTTTTTCGGGAATTATGGTTTTTAATTTTGCAAGGATTCTGTCAGGCAAAGTCAGTATCACCTGGGGTGGTCTCTCACCAGCTGGCCTTTCTCCATTGAGCCTAATTATGTTAGCCCATGTAGCTCCCAACCCTGGTATGTCGTCTATAGGTCCTAACTTGTTTCCACAAATCAACGGGCAGGAGTACAGGAAATAACAAATCAATGTCACCTAAGGTGAATACTGAGGACTGCAAGACAGACTATTTCTTTATAGAATCCTGTTGGATTTTTCCTAATGTCAGGAATAGATTGTCTAATAGTATTCACTTCCTGTCTTGAGAACGGGACGTGAACAAACTGTGATACATAATGTGCAGGAATGTTCACAGCAACTATACCCGCCTCAGCATCGGCCACAATCTCAACCTTCGGGACAAATGTTGGAGGAACCTCTCTCATAGGCAACTGAGAAGTAGGCAACTCCCAACGCTTACTAAGCAACAGAGCTAAATTGAGTGCTAAAGCAGTCGAAGAAGTGTCAAGTGAAAAAGCTCTCTTATAAATACTCAATAACTCTCTGGGACAAATAATCTTTCTCTTTACCCAATCATCCCGTAGGTACTCTATCATTACCTGTATCACTTTCCTTTGCATTTCTGGCGTAAACTGACCATACATGTCATATACCTCAACTGGAGTTATCGACATATCTGAAATCCATCTAAGCGCGTCTTTCGGACAAATTCGTGCTTCTTCAGATATCGATTTTCGACAAGGAAGGAAACGTTTCTGTACATACATACTTTCCCCATCATCATCCTCATTCTGTAACCTTTCCAACTCCTTTCTATACTCAAATAACCTCTCGAAATGCTCATTTACATTCTCCACAGTGTCTCTTGAAAACGCTAAAGTGTTTAGATCCCTTAACCCTTGCGGGAGATCTGTATTATTTAATTTGCCCCACATAACACATAAATGAACCCCTAAACCTTCAATAAAAACATTTTTCTCAGGAAAATTATCCATATTAAAAAGTGTGGCAAAAACATTAGCTTGATCATCTCTCTCCATACAATGCTTAGCCCATGCAATTAAATCACGTTTCTTTTCTGGCAGTACAGTATTGCGAGTGAAAACCCTTGACCATGCACCCTGGTCGACTATAAGCGGTACAAGACCACTTGGGAGAGGGGGGGCAGGCAAATTCAATGGAGGTACTGTTACTGGTGCAATAGGAAGAGGTGGAGGAACAGGTGGAAGAACAGCAACTGGAGGAAGAGGAACATTAGGAGGAGCAGGAACAACAGGAGCAACAGCAAGAAGAGCAGGAATAACAGCAGGAAGAGGCACAACAGCAGGAAGAGGAACATACGGATGTGGTGCAGAGGCACCAGGCCTTCGCTCATTTAACAATTTGTCAATGAATTCATCAGAAGCATGGAAATCTTTAGAAGGATAGATTTTCTGAATAACAAGTGAGAAAGCACTATCCATATTCCTAGCTGACTCAGACTGTTTATTTTGGTCATACAACAATGCTTTTTCGGCGTTCATCTTATGACGGCACACATGTTTTTCTCTACTCTTAAGTTGCTGCAACGCTTCTTTTTTCCAATTCTGCAAAACATCAAATGCTGCAGGTCTAGCCTTTTTCTTTAATAGAATCGAATCTAAATACTCAATACGAGGTATTTCAAAACTACCATTGATTGGCCACTGAAGTTCGGAGGCATGTCTGGTTTGTCTATTCCAAATATCATTAAACACTATACTTCCAATGCCATGCTTACAGTACATAGTAAATGCCGGCGACCCCTCCTGTGGTGCTGGACGGCTAAATTCCAAAGATTGTCTATTGCTGCGGAACAACGCCCTGAAGCAGGTAGACAATTTCCCAGGCATAGCAAATTATTGGTGTTACCTGGTCAATAATTGTGTCTGCAGATACAATACGCCAAAATCAAATTATCAGGATATTTAAGAATCGGGTCACGACCCACCTGATCAATCCTAAGGAGGTCCGACTGGATTACAAAGAATCTTACCTAACTAATCTTACTTCGTGTTTGGTGATTTCGGCGAATCTGCCCGCCTCGTTAAGTGGACCCTCGTCAAGATGCCGTCTCGGACCACAAGCTAATCGTCCAGGGATTGGGTCGTGCAGCGCTGCTGAGGTGTCGCGTCTCATTCAGAAGGGGCCTCCTTCACCGTCCAATCCGGGTCAGATAGCTTGTGTCAACCTTCGACAATCCGGCATCAATCTTGAGGGTCCCTATTCGGGCGCCAACTGTGAAAACAAAGTTAAAATATTGAGGCTGAGTACCCCACAAGGAAATACACTGAACACGGGTTACAAAGGAACACACGAATATCTTTAATTTATACTGAACAGTTACAAAGGACAGAAGCAATCAGATAGCTATCGGCCCTCAGTACAACACAGCGAACTCCAGCGTGGTTCGGTGTGCTCAGCGAGTGGGGCTGTACATTAGAATTAGTCCCACTTTTATACCCTTTGCGAACATGATGTCCAACCCTACTGCGGGTTAATATTCCTCTAATACATTACTGATCTAGGGTTCATGCCGAGTTCACACAACTATATGCATAGGGATTGCCTTCAATACATTTGCCAACAAGTCTACACGGTAACAGTGTATTTTAGGATTTCTCATAAAGTCTCCTTCAAACATTAATACAATGTAGTTAAACAAGTGTTCTCAGTTCAGTATTTGGATACATTGTTCTTAACATATGCTCGCGGATTAGTTTCATTGGCACGAGTAATCCTTTACACACAGGTCAGCGAAGGACAAGGTCTCAGTTCACGACCCCAACAAGTGGCCTGCAGGCAAGTTACATATTAATTACACACAGAGGTCAAGACGGCCATGTTGTATTTCG
This sequence comes from Ambystoma mexicanum, assembly GCF_040938575.1. Taxonomy (NCBI): domain Eukaryota; kingdom Metazoa; phylum Chordata; class Amphibia; order Caudata; family Ambystomatidae; genus Ambystoma; species Ambystoma mexicanum. The sequence goes on from NC_090924.1 coordinate 404,782,837, forward strand.
GAATGACATCGTCCACCGTTTTAACTCACTGGGTGACTTTACAGAGAGAACCTAAAATGGCGGATTTGACCTAAAATGGCGGCTTACATTGATTCTAAGGTCAGGACCTTGCAACACGGATTTCTTCGCAAGTGGCTTATAAGCAGCTTGGCATATGCCAATATACATATATTCATTGCAATAGGAGGCACAATATAATTTCCCGTTTGACACCATCACCACCACCCACCATCACCAGCACCATCACCAGCGCTGCGATCAGAAGAACCCAGCCTGCATTCTAGCCCACAATGAAAATCCAAAGTGTGCCTTACTACTCAAAAAATAAAATGCAAACCAATTTGGCCATTTGCACAAATCTGTGTACAGAGAAAAGGCAGGAAGCAACTTGGGAGCCACTTCTTTTCAGGCGCATTTAATGCAGCAGCATGCACTGACATGGGAAGAACCGCAAAGACCCGGAGGGCATCCTTCCTCTTAAGTATGACGAGCAGCATATCACCACACATAGTACAATTACCCCCGGAAATACCAGAACTGTTGTTTTGCTTGGTATCGGAACACCAAACCAGACCCTTGGTACCTCAGCAATGTATATGAGCATCGCCCCATTACTTCAGGCAGGTGTAGTCAAAACATTTCAGCGTGGCCAAAAATATCGCAGGTCACAATGCAAATCTTGCATTATGTTTGGAACAGAGCTCTTGCCCTACTCTTTTGTAGGTAAACCTGGATTCCGCAGCTTTTGAGCGTCGCATGATCACCGCCGGGACATTCCCAGCCAACGGATTTTCTCATGCAAGATGGTACCCGAATCATACAACCATGTTATGGCCACAGCGGGACACGTGCAACAGCAATCGAAGGGCCTGATTCTGAGATCCATGCAAAATAGGAAAAGGGTCCTTCCTCAGAAGAACAACACTTTTCTAAATTGCACTAGATTCAAGTGAAATCCAAAAGTGGCGGATTGGATTACAATCCACCACTTTCAGGTTACGTGTGATTGCCGTAGTTTACTACTTGCGAATCGCCTTGCCAACCATCATATGTGCAAGGCAGTGGCTGCAAAGGTCTTCTTTTACCTTTACACCATCCTAGCAGTGTAAAAAAAAGGCATTAATAACCAGAACCCCAGGTGTTGATAGTGGGAAAAACAGGTGGCTTCTTTACTCAAGTGTGTAAGGCCGATTTTGAAACAGAGTTTCCACTTACCTTGCCTTAAACGCAATTCAGGGTTTGGCCACAAGATGACAAAGTGAATAAGATACAACACTAGCATATTTTTTTAAAAAATGATCAGACTAATTACAGATTATTCCTAATACTGCTAGGAAGCACAGCATGATCTCGTCTCAGGAGGATAGCTCAGGGGCAACGTGCTCGCCTTGGAAACAAGACGACACAGAGCAACACAGATTCGATCCCAGGCCCACGCTTAGAAACCTCTGGGTATTAAGCGCGTTATAAATAACCTAACATATCATATCATACAGTCATGTTCCGAGAAAAACCAATTGAATTAACTGTGATGACAAGTATATGAATACTAGGGCAAAGGCCTAAGAAACGGTCCTTGCTCTTCATGTAAGGGCTACATTTCTACTTTTCCGAGAGTGTCACCGAGGATCAGGCAGCCCGGCGAGAGTTTTGGTAATGTAGAAATGTGTCTGAGGTGGGGATCTGATTGGCTATATGCTTCGCACATGCTAATATAGCAGCCAGCCTTCTGCAAGCATTTCACAGCATTGTTCAATGGTGCTTTCACGGCACCTCTCCTCCACTCTGCTCGCCAACCTTAAAATGAAAATGTTAGGCGTGTATTAAGGCATATTCACTGGGCCTCATATTCAGGACCTGAGTGTCACAAAATAAATTTTACGATGGGCATGTGGCCCAGTGGTCAGAGTATTGACTGCATGGCCATCACATCGCACTGGGTAGCTGTTCCATTAACTACTAGGCAAGAGGGGGCCACATAATGCAAGGGAGCAACAGATGCTTGTCAGACACCAGGCAGCACCTTGTATGCAAGGACTTCAAGTCACATGGGTGCTATTGTCTGGAAGACGGTGGAGTAGGTCCAAGTGAAGTGGATGGAATGTCACTGCTGCCTTAAGAAATGGCAACACTGTGCACATTCCATGCTTGGCACATGTGCCACACCTGGTTGTCATACGCTTGGTTATCAAGTGTCAGCCTGTAAAGGAAATGGTCTCAGTGGCGCAGAGGATCAGTGGCCATTTCAGCCGGGTTTACCATGTAAAAAATGCTCTGCGCCAACTACAGGTGGGCCACAAGTTGCCGCAGCACAACCTAAAGCTCTCAGCAGCCACTCGTTGGAACTCCCCTTTACACATGTTGGAGAGGCTGTGGGAGCTGTGCAATGCCATCTCAGACTATTGCAACACAAACAGCGGGGTTTTCTTAACACCAAGCCAGTGGCAGTTGATGCTCAACATCTATTCTGTGCTGCCACCCTTTGCGGAGGCTACCAAGAGGGTAAGCCATCCCAGTGCAACACTCAGTGAGGTTCTCCCTCTGGTACACCTTCTTGAACCTCTCCAACATGGCCAAGGTCTGCGAATTTGCAGGTGATGAAGAGGCGGCTCAACTGGTAAGGGACCTGCTTGCAGCCTTGCGTGGGGATCAGTGTGTTGTTCGAATGAAAAGCAACATTGAGTACCTGCAAGTCTTGTTTTTAGGCCCACAATTCAAGGTGAAAATGGCTACTTTTAGTAAGCCGCTGTCAGTAGAGGAGGATTTGCAAAACTATCGAAAGGAGGCGGCGTCTTGAAAACGTGCACCGATGCATTGCTGCAGCGTTTGCAACAGCAATTGGAGGAAGAACACGGGCAGTAACATGAGTTGCACGCAAACCCCGGGTTTTCCAACAACCCCGCGAATGTCCAGACTGCCTATATCAATGGCCGCAACATCACTGATGCCAGATGAAAGCTTAATGACCAGTACAGTCCTAGCCTATGGAGAGTAAAGGCTGTGGGGCACCCTTCTCACAGGTTCTGGGATTTTGAATACTGGTACGCATCAGACAGAGGACCATCAGCTGCACAGATACTTGATGCTTATCTTCTGGACACTTCCCCTGTGGGATGGGAGGACGACTCATTACAACAGTGGGACAGCAAGAGTTCCATATGACCAGCAGCACTTGTGAGTTTTGCATTGGGATTGCTAACTTGCCTGGGTTTTCAGTGCGGTATTCCACTGTATTGTAACGGAGGAGCAGCCTATTAGTGCCGTAGGTGGAACAATTGTTAAAGGATATTTGTACCGTTTACTCTCACCACCAAAGTGGCCCCCTGGCACTCTGGCAGATCTGAAAAGGGGACAGGCGGGTGAGTTAGTGGCAATGAGCGGGAAAAGTGCAAATGAGCAGTGATGTGCTGTTGGCAGCTTCAACCCGGTTAACACTGTCGGCTGGACTTGGGGTGCTTTCTGTTCGGTAGCCGTTGTGTGCTGTTGTGCAAGTCTATGTGTGGTTTGTTTTGTTGCTACGGTGTAGTGAAGTTTGTGCGGTTTGTTGTGCTATAGGGTTGTGGTTGTGTTTTTTAGAGTTTGAGAGGTGTATGCAGAGGGTGAAATTGTTAGTGGGTTAGTAACTTTTTTCAAATGAATCACTTAACTGCGGCAGACTATGGGAAGTCATCTACCCAGAGCTGACACAGCAGCACAGGAGATGATGAGGAGCTGTAACCCGCCTCTGCCTCTACATGCCGGACACCAGAAACTGAAGCAGGGTCATTTCATAGTGCCTGTGTTTGGGAAACTGATCGCTCTAGTTTTAGCCTTAAAGTGTCACCGTCCTACAGTTGTCACAACAGTCCAAACATATTTATTTCTGCTTCCCCATATTTTATTTCACTCCAAATCCACTTTAAACATTGTAGTGCATTTGTGTGGCTGAATCCTATTTATTTCAAGAAATAGTTTTGTTTTGGTTTAATTTAGTTTAGAAAGACTGGACAAAGAAATGCACGTGTGTTTTACTGTCAGTGCCACCCTTCCCAGGGTGTTGTTGCCCTTTTACATGGCAGATTTTTTCTTTCTAAAATATAATGTTATAAAAGGGAAACGATAGCATTGTGAGTCAGTGCGAGAGCTTTTAGCAGGTTGTTTGGTTCACAGCGCCAGAGACTTGTTGCTTAAACATCTGATATTCAACTATATTTTGTGTCTGCAGAATTTCGAGCTGTTGTCAGCAGCATTTTAGGGTTTTGCTGATGTTTTTAGTTAATTTTTCAAATATTTCAAAAGATCTCTTAAAAGAATGCACATGTATGTTTTCATCCTTTATTTGGATGTGTTTTGATGTGGCCCACACAAAGTTCAGGTGTGCTGCTTCAGATAAGAAATGGACGTATATTTTCACCTTGTCCTCAACAGGATGAATGTTTGGTTACCTGCCTGAAACAAAATACAGGTGTTCTGCCTGCCCATCCATATGGTCTCCCAGAAAGAGGATGAAGGTCCACCTTCTTCCAGATGAAGGAATGGTTCCCTGACAGAAGCCCAATTCAGATGTGCTGCCTGTCCATGGATGTGGTCTCTCAGAACAAAATGTCCGTACAGCTTCACCTGGATGAATGCATAGTTCCCTGCCTGAAACAAAACTCAGGTGTTCTGCCTGCACTTCTCTGCGGCCTCTCATGAAAAGAATGTACATGCATCTTCACTTCGGCATTGCTTGGATGAATGTATGGTTCCCTGCCTGAACCAAAAAGCAGGTCTACTGCCTGCACGTCTTTCTGGTCTCCAAGAAAAAGAATGTAGTTTCATCTTCACTTTGGTTTCATTGGGATGCATGTATGGTTCCCTGCCTGAAACAAAGAGAATGGGTTCTGCAAGCGTCTCTATATGGCCTCTCAGAGAAAGAATGTACGAGCATCTTCACTTTGGCCTCATTGTGAGATTGAGGACTTTAATCAGAGTCTCTTTGTGCTCCTCCACTGTCTCTGAATAATTCAGTGTGTCGTCTTGGAAACATAGTACATTGGCTTTGCCGTACAAAATCCGGATAATTAGCTGTTGGAAAATGGCTGCTGTGCTTGATAACCCAAAAAGCATTCTTAGGAATTGGAATGTACCAACTGAGACGATGAATTATGTCTTGTTCTTGGAGTCTGAGGCCAGTTCAATCTGGTGAATAGTTGACTTTAGGTTTAAGATGGAGAACACCTTGACTCCATTCTGGAAATGTATCATTTTGTTTATCTTGTCGAGTGGGGATGAATTCACTAAGGTGTGTCTGTTCAGGACCCCAGTACAAGTCATACACGTATTTCATCTCATTCAGCCTTGGCCACTAGCACAATAGTTCTATCCACCCTGACGAGTCCGTCGGTTTTATTATTTCTTCCTCTTCTGATTGTTTTAGCTGTTCTTCTAATTTTGGTTGCACCCTTCTGGCCCCGTGTTTGACTGGAATGGCACTAGGTTTAAGAGTCATTTTGTGTTCTTATCTAACCAGTTTCCCTAATTGGCATTGAAAAACAGACGGACGCATCTCTATAATCTCGTCGCTTGGGTCTGTTGGCGTGTCAATGATAATGATTACTGAAAGTACCGGTTCAGCTTGCCCCGATTTCAGAGTCATCTTGAAGGTGCCCTATTTTCTGTATTCTAGGACCGTCCCCTGATGTTGCAATGTCAATTCTACCCACCCTGTGCTCGAACCTCAGCAATTTCAGAAACCACCTTAGTAGACTTTTATGTGGCCTGAATAACCTCTCAGAGGAGAGGTTGGGCGTATGAGATACTTGACTGAGCCTTTGAGTTCTCCTTCAAAGAAGCTCTGTTGTACTACTGTCTAAAGTGGCCCAGAATCTACCAGTAATGATATTTGGCTTGGGAGGATAGCTCATGGGTAACGTGCTCGCCTTGGAAGCAAGACACACGGAGCACCACAGGTTTGATCCCGCGCTTAAAAACCTCTGGGTATTAAGCGCGCTATAAATAACCTATCATGTCATATCACATCATATCTCCACTTCAGTGACTGTGATGGCAGCAGAGGGCTGAGATGGCCCTTCAGACTCTTCAGGAAACTGAGCTAATAGAATGGCATTGTGCATGTCTTCTGAGAGGATGTTTATGTTGTATTGTTCTTCTTCTAGTTCCAGTAGGGCCACTCTGTTGCCGCCTCACCGGATTCAACGTGCTTGCTGGCACACCTGGGTGAAATGATTGTTCTTGCCACAAGTGAAACGACGCTTGTCCAAGCCAGACAATTCTTGGCTTGAGAGTCATGGGGCATGCTGCCTCATCGGTAACATCTTCCTCTGATCTCAGTCAGGTTTCTGCCGTTGCCAGAGATTTGCCGCTCTTCCTTACTTGTCCATGCCCTTTGGAAACTGCACAGATGTGTTCCTGTAGTTGTTTGAGGCTCAACTTTAATTTCTGTTTCTCTTTCGCTGTTGCAGAAGACTGTTTCCTATTATTGGTCAGTTGCATGGGTTGGTCCAGTGTTGGATTAGTCTCCTGCCAAGCATGTTTCGCATTTTATCACAATTTGTACGGGTCATTATTTGATCTTGTAACACTTCTTCTGGGAACTCTCTGAAATTGCAAGTGGACATGATTGTGTGTAGGGAAGCCACATACTCTACAGTAGTCTCCTCTGGTTGTTGATAGTGGGTGTAGAACAAATGTACCTCCATGACTACATTCCTGGGTCAAACAGTAAAGATCTAGTTTGGTGAAAACCTCCCTGTGTGCAGCAACTTGCCTGTGCCTGTGAAGTGAGACACGGCAGGAGCATTGCTGTGCACTTCTCGCGAAGGTGTTCTGGTTCGTATCTAACTTCTAAGTACGTCAATCATTCTTCCTTCCACCTTTTCCATGGCATGCCGTGGGCGCTTGGATTTTGGAGGAGTTTTGGTCGGGTTCCATATGCTGTACATTCATGCAGTTATATGAGCACTTTGGGCCTCATTACACGGAAGGCGGTGAGCCATGGCGCTATTAGCGCTATTAGCGCCATGGCTCATGCCGGTAAAATACCGGCACCGCCTTGGCGGAAAGGGGATTTACCGCCCCATTCCAAGGTTGGTGGGGCGGTAAATCCCCCTTCCGCCATTGCCCTTCCCCATTCCCATTTCTGCCCCATAGGGCTCTATGGGAATGGGGAAGGCGCTAATTACGGCACCGCAATTTTGCGGTGCCGTAATTAGCTCCGAGGTCCCTTAGCGGGTTGGTTTTCAACGCCTGCAAAAAGCAGGCGTTGAAGCACCAACCCGCTAAGGGACCTCGTAGTAAGGCGGTAGGGATTTACCGGTACCGGTATTTTACCGGTACCGGTAAATCCCTACTGCCATCCGTGTAATGAGGCCCTTTGTCTTTATATGCTTTGGAACAGGATATTGGTCTCCAGCCCCTTCTCCTAGTTCTGTATTGCTGGGTAGTTCTCCTGCTGGGATCGTGTAGTCTTGCATAGAGTCCTCTGTTGTGTTCCAATGGACCGCTTTTTAATTCTGTTTTTGTTGTTGTCCTTTGGATTCTGATGTATGAGTGTTTGCAGGTAGCGGAAGTTACTGTCTGATTGCTTCCTGGAAGGTTTGCTGATACTTGCCTAATACCATCTGTCAACCTCTTGTATGGTTTGCTGGTAACTGTCCTCACGCCTCTCAGCAGTACATGTAACTTAGCTGAGCTTTCCTACTGGTGCGTGGGTGTGTGTTTGGTGGGGCGAGGCTGCGGCTGTGGAATGGCGGGGCTACAGCAGGTTTTCCCTTCCCTTCTCTTCGGACGGGCGTTGTATGCCCGGTATGCAAGGTGATTGGTGTGCTTACAGCCTACCCTGACGTTGTCTTCCAGATCCAGTGCTTCTTGGTGAGTCACAGGTCTGAGAAGCAGCGCTTGGTTCATCGGCTTTAAAGTCCGCTCCTTCAGATGCTCGTCGTCAGTGTTTTAGATTGAAGAGGAGGGCCCTGTGCAGTATTTAGCAAGGGGTTTATTTGTTACAAGAGCAGCCAGGCGTGCCCCAGCTCCAGCCCCTGAAGACACAGTAACCGTTCCTCCCCAGCGTTCCAGAATCACAGGTAAGGCTAGGGAAGGAAGGGAGGGAAGAGAGAAAGAGAAGTAGGACAACAAGGTAAGTACAAGTGTCCGTGAACCAGGGATGGTATCACAGAATATAACTGGGTGCCTGTACAATAGCATCAAGATGAAACCAAGTGGTGAGCCAGTTTATGACTTTATGAGTATGTGAACAAAGTGGGACATGTATATTATACAAGTGACTTACATAGTTCACATTAACTTAAGGAGATAAGTGCATTCAATTAAAGAGGAGCTGCACAAATGTACAAAAAATGAAGTGACTGGTGGGGCCAGGTAGGCAGGATGAGACAGAGGGCATGGGTCACACCCTCCTTGGCAAATGATTGAAGTGTAATCTAAGCTTTGAAAAGATCCAGTCGTGTGGGCTTGGATTGTGATGGACAAGGGGCTCCAATGGAGTGGGGCAAGTAGAGTGAAGGAATGAAAGCACGAGGAGGTACACAGTGGTATGGGAGAGTGAGGTTGAGTGAAGATGAGGAATGAGATGGTGAACACACAGAGATGCAAACAGACAGGGACTGAGGAGCAAGACCATTGAGAGCTATGTTGACTAGAAGGACATGGGAAGGGAGCAGTTGAGACTGGAGAGCTGCCAAAATGATGTCAGTAGGTAGAGGTGGGAGAGGATCTGAATAGGTTGTAGGAGGAATCCTATGGGATCAGCATTCTGAGACCGGGAGGAGACTGACTTATCAATTTCAGTCTGGCTACACTGCATGGGCCATCCATCCAACACAAAGGATTTTTCCCTGTTCACTATATCTCATACTAAGGGCCATCCATCCAACACAGAGGACTACCCCCTATCTCTTTTCTACATTACGAATTGTTAGAGCAACAGAGGATTCATCAAAGTTTTGATCCATTCTGAAAATGTGTGAAATAGCTATCATATCAGAAAAAAACAGATGTACACTATCTATCTTTTACCCCTCCTGATGAGCAACTGCATTACAGTGATGAAACACGTGTAGAGGAATTTATCATTTTATGAGGAGGAATATATTACTTTATTAAATGTATCACTTTACGAGGATTATTTTTTTACTCTATGAGGAATCGTGGGAATTTAACTTTTCAATGAGAAATATTTGCACCAAATTCACAATAAAATAGCGAGTTACCAAAATATCCATCTTTGTGTTGTTAATATAAGAAATTTGCCACACACCCAACCAGAAGATTTCCAGCTGGTGCAGCAATCACGCCCCACAACCTTCATATTTTGTAGGTGTGTGGGTAGCAAACGTGGAGGACTTTCCCTAGAAAGGGGAAATATAGAGAGGAAGGCCAAGGAATATGCTTGAGCAGTAGTCACATTTCCAGAGCACATGTATGCGTTGTGGTAAATGTGTTGTGGTAAATGTGGTGGTGAGTAAGAAATGGGTGAGATTTTTGAATGTTGAGACGGTTAACGGGAACAGCAGAATTGGTAAAAGTGATGAATTGTTGCTGTCAGAGGTCACTATCAAAGTGGTACATAAGATTGTAAACATTGGGTGAGGGAGCAAGAAGATTATAGGAAAGGAAAGGTGGGGAATGGAAGGTAGTTGGGAAAAAGATGACATCTGTTATTGAAGAGTTCAGCATGAGTCCACTGAGTGCCATCCAGTGATAGATGGAAATGAGACCGTTGGCAATCCATTTCAAGATGGCTGAGGTGAAGTCGAAGAAAAAGAGTTGCGTGTCATCAGCAAAGAGGTGGTAGTGAAAGCCAAAAGACAAGAACAATCTTTCTAAGGCAGAAGTATAGAGAGTGAAGAGCAGAAGTCCAAGGATTGATTCTTGGGGGACACCAGCAAGGAGATGGGTGTGGTCAGGGGTTTGTGAGTTCCAGGAAATGTTAAAGGAGCGAACTTCCAGATAGGAGGCAATCCAGATGAGAGCAAATTTGCAAAACCGAAGGTCCTGAAGAGGGAGGAGAAGAGAGGAGTGCTCAAAAGTGTGAAGAGCAGCAGAGAGTTCCAAAAGGATGACTATAGAAGAGAATTTGGAGTGGTGAGCATTTGTCAAACTCGGCCTGTTCAGAGTCTGTTTCAAAGGACCCCTCTTGCTCCTAACCTGAACTGCTGGAACTTGGTTCAGGCAACTTCTTCCCTCCTCGGATCCTGTAGTCCTTCTATTTTTATGTAGGTATGGTCTACCCCGAAAGGAAGCCACAGTGACCAGAGGTAAAACTAGCAGGCCTGTGACCTCGCTCCCGGGTATCCAGAATAGGGGAAAAAGGCTCCTTAGGCATAAAAACCCCTGACAATTGAAGTTTTGAGCAACAGGAAATGTTCCAGGACGATTTCGGGTTGGATTGTAGTCGCCGATGGATCCAGAGGCAGTTTGGTTCCCAGGGATGACAAACACGGGGAAACCCACAGGACGAACGGTCACACAACCTGAGAAAGCCCGGAGATCCAATGAGAGTGAGGAAATTAGAGTTTGCGCAGCCATGGCAACACCCAGGGAAACACACACAAGGTGATGCAGTGGGAACCAGCAAGAAGGTAAGGAATTCCAGCGAGAGAAAAAGAGCTGTGCAATAGAGAAGCGCTGCAGCGCAGTGAGCTAGATGGTGAAAGATAGCAGCAAGAGAGAAAGCGAGGCCGCCAAAAAGGCAGAAGCCCGACGAGAGCCGTAAGAGAAAGAGAGAGAGAGAGAGCACCAGCAAGCGACGAGCAGGAAAACGAGAGGGAGAGCAGCCACAAGCGGTGAGAGGGGAAAAGCAACGAAAAGTTAACAGGAAATCAAGAGGGAGCAGTGAAGAACAGCCAAAAGAGGAAAGCTAAGCATGAAAGCAACCAAAGACGAAAACTACCTGGGTTGCAACGCACCGACCGCCGGGAGGAATGGGAATATGTGCCTCCTGGCGGAGGCTATGTTGGAAATGACTAGACCGCTCGCCGATAAACGGAGAAGCCGTAATGGAACAGTCAATGGAGGCGAGTCCTCCATTGGTTCCACAAGCACCAGTTACCCAGGCGTGTGACAGCATCAGAGAGAAAGTTAAAGACATGCTTGATTGCAGTCTCTGTTGAGTGTTTACTAAAAAGCAAGATTCCAGCAGCTCGCCAAGGCCAGGCCGCGGTGCTGAGCGACGCAGATGTTTGGGAACAAAGGGGTCAGAATCAGAATGCGAAATTGAAGAGTGCGAGCATGCAGCGCAGCCGTAGACCAGTAGCAACTTCAAGGTAGGAAAGGGGCAGGTGGAAGGTGCAGCCATTGCTGTGTCCTACTAAACTGCCCTACCTCGCGCTTACTTTTCTTTCCAATGCGTTTTCTAACCTTGCACTATGTGCCACGCATCCGCTAGGCTGCCCTTTCTCCAGCATAGCCATAATCTGTTTCTTCACTACTACTACTGTTTTCTTGCACTCCTCTTGCATCTCCTGCTTTTTCCTTCTAGGTGAATGCTTGTGGACCCCTGAAACTACTCCCCCTACATTCTGCATTGGGACAGGGCTCTGTACTCATGATTTGCATTTTCCTATAGGCCTTTCCCCTCTTCTCCAGGTTCCCCCACTCTGGCTCCAGCTCTCCCCCATAGGGTGCTCTGAGCCGGCTCTCACTGTTGGTACTAATTTCCTGTGACTGTTCTGTTGTTCTCTGTACTCTGTTGTAGAAGTTGTTACCCTACTGTAACCTACTGTTCTTAGCCTGTTCCCTGTACTGTGTATCCCTGTGTTCTCTCTTCTACCTCCCCTCCCATTGTACCCCTCCCTTGCACCCCAGTTGCTCAGCCTTTCCATTGTCTCCTTGTCACGCTCACCTGATTCCCACGGAGGCGCAGGTCTGGCTTCGAGTGCTGATGCTTCTTCTATGGTGAAGCGCAGGACTCTGAAGATGGACTCACTGGCTCGCAGGAATATTCCCCTGTGCGTGAAAAGGGAGTATTACCTACTGACGGGATAATGCTCAAGCCTCCCACTCCCTTCCAACCCTCCACGATACCCTTCCTCGATTCCCCGTGAAGTCTCACCTTAGGGTCTGGAAGGATGAGTTCTCCATCCTGCTTCTGATGCAGGGGCGCGTTGAAACCCAGTTACTTCACTGGATTGAGGTTTGATGGGAGTTCAAATAAGCTTGACTATTCAGGTAAGGCGCTGTAAGAGTTCTGTAGCAAGTTCAAAAGTTCAAGCTTAATAATAATGTTCATTGTCTTATTGCAGCAAGCGCTAACGCTTATGTCTTTTTCCCCTTAGGGGCAAGGGTTCGGAATGCCGGAGATATGGCGCCGACCCGAAGTGAAACGTGCAGTTCCAGTAAATGACAGGTAAGTTTTGGATGAGCGTTCGGGTAATGTCTTTGCATTCGCTCATTCAATGTCTTTGTCTTGTTTCCCCATAGGGGCCAGGGTCCGGAATGCCAGGAAGCGGCAGGACCCGAAATGAAAAGGGAATGACCCAACAGATAAGTCTTAGAAGGAAACTAAGCTTTTCCTATTCCCTTCCTTCTCTCACCTTGTGTTCTTGTCTTTTTCTCTCTAGGCTCTGGGAATTGGCTGCAGATCCGGATGATCGCTGCTGAAGATGGAGGTGCCCAGGAAAGGTGAGTGAAATGCAGCGCTGCAGCCATCGAAGCGAAATGCTTTTAAAATGATGTCTTCCCTTTCAGGATCGTCGGTGTGAAGTCTCCGTGATGCAGCTTTAGCAGGTAAGGTCTTCTTCCTCTCCCATTCTCTCTTAGCAGGTGACCCAGGATGCTGACAGGCGTGGCTGAAGTCCAGATGCAGGAGCTGACACGGTGAGCGTCCAGCTGCGAGGAGCAGAACAATGCGAAGCGTGAGTTGCTTATCGGGCGTGGTTTAAATAGCTTTGGAAGAAGTTCCAGGTATGTATCCTTCCACCGATCAGGTATGTATCCTTCCCCGACCACACCCAGGGGAAAGTAGTTCCACAGGTAAAGTAGTTCCATTCAGGCCTCAAGAGGGCCTGGATGTAGCAGCATGGTCTGCATCAGGTAAGTGCACCTTTAAACACTTGAACACATGTCTAGCTTTATGAGCCTGGCGCCTAGGGCGCCAGGACAGGGGTCCAACATGAGCCTGGCGCCTAAGGCGCCAGGACTGTGTCCAAAGGGCCCCAGCTTGGGCCCGCTGGCACTTCCCTGGGGGAAATGATGTCTGCCTCTGGGGTTGCTGGGTCGGACCTGGCTCCTTGGAGGTAGGCATCATGACACTCCTCTCCTCCCTCCCACACCCACTATGGTGCTCTCTATTTCTTCTGTCTTCTCTAACTGTTTCTCTATCTCCTATCCTTCTCCTCTCACTAAGTCTGGTAGGAAGAAGCTTAAGAACAACATACTGGTCTCCAACCCAGGCCTTCCCATCGCTGACACCTATGGTAGTGCTTCCACCAGAGAGACTCTCACTGACATCCTCTTTGTCATTCCCTCATCCGACCTATGGACCCATCATATGGTCACTCTGCTCTCTCCTTACTCCTCCTCACCTATTAATGGTGGCACACATTGGGAGGTCCTCTTAGCATCCCTCCATTCCTCTAGAGTCATCATTAATGTCTATCTCAATGGTACCATCCTGGTACAAGGGCCTCACCCCAACCTTCTACTCTTCAATAGGTGACTCCCTCGTCTCATCAAGTTTCTCCCTATTGCCACCCCGGCTACATGTGTGCTGGCCCCTCGGCCACCTTTGTCCACCACCCTGGCTCCCTTGCCATCTTCCTCCATGGCTCCCTTTCCACTCTCTCCCTCTACCACTCTGGCTCCCTTGCCACCCACCTCCATGTTTCCAATGCTGCCCCTCTCTATGCTTCTCTGGCTCCCTTGCCACCCCCTCCCTCTGCTACTCTGGCTCCCATGCCATCTACCTCCTTGGCTCCCTTCCGACCCCCTCCCTCCACTACTCTGGCTCCCTTGCCAGCTCTGACTCTCCTGGCTCCCTTGCCTCCCTCGTCCTCTACACTCTCCTGGCTACCTTGTTTCCCTTGGCCGCCACCTCTCTAGCCCCTCTACCATCCACATCTTCCTTGACTCCTCTGCCTCCTCCTCTCTCTACCTCCCTGGCTCCTCTGCCACTTCTGGTGGGGACCCCTGTCCCCTGTACCCCTCCCCAAAAGTCTTTCAAAAGTGCCAATCTGCTCCACACTGCTACTCTAAACTGTCGCTTTGCTGTCAAACACTCCTCTGGCATCTGCCACCTCCTTGAACTGCTGGATCTAGATGGTCTCGTTCTTACCGAGACATGGTTTAAGGCCAGCTCTGTCCCTAGTTTTGACACACTTCTCCCTGTGGGCTGCAATATCCTCTCTGAGCCCAGGCCCAACAGGCCGAGAGGCGGAGTGGCCCTGATCTTTCCTGAGTGGATTCCTGTCTCCTGGTATGCAGGATGTCTGTTTCTCCGGGCTCCTCTCTGATCCTGGTCACCTTCTACAGGCTACCCTCTTCCTCTCTGAATGGGCTGACCTCACTTCTCCTCTCCTCACCTCTACCTCCCAGCTTCTCCTTGGGATTCTCAACATCCACCTGGAATCTCCTGACTCCTCAGGGCTTTTGCACAGCTGCTGCGACTCTCTCTCCCTTTCCATTCTACCCTCTGGTCCTACCCACTCTGTCGGACACACCTTGGATGCTCTCATCTCCTCTGACATCCCTGTCTCTAACCCGCTCACTACTCCTCTCTCCTGGACTGATCACTTGCTTCTCTCTTCCCACTTGAAGCTTCCTGTTCACCTGGCAATGGCCCACCCAGCACTGCAGGTATCCTTCACGGTTATCCGGCCCATGAAGATAGTGTCAATGGGAGCCTTTGCCTCAACCTACTTTACGCCACCTACTCCTGTGGCTACCTCCCATCCTGACACAGCCCTCTCTAACTTTCATCTTTCCATCACTAACACTCTTGACCTCCTTGCCCCCGTCATGGGGATCTGCCTGAAGCCTGTCAAAAAGTGAAATTTTTGGTACACCTCCGAACTGGCCACCCTGAAACGCAAGTGCAGAGCAGCTTACACGGAAATGGGGAGCTTAAGGTTCACACAAACTAGCCTGCTGCCTACCTCAAAGGCAATATAGGCTCTCCATCCTCTCTAAAAAAAGAGTCTACATTCAAGCCTGCATCTCTGCGGCATCTAACAACACGGCTGAACATTTTAAAATCTGCAAGGAGCTGACCAATCCTGCTGCAGTATCTTCCTCTAACACACCCACTGAGGCCCTCTGCTCGGCCCTGACCTCTCATTTCACCACTAAAACTCAGGACATCCTTTCCTCACTTTCATCTGTTCCCCTCCCTCCATCTACCTCTTTCAGGCCTTCCTTGGCAGCCCATTCTCCCCTCCTCCTCTCCTATCTCTCTACTGTCACACCTGATTAGGTTTTCAGACAAGTCCTGCCTATGAAAGTCTCATCCCAACAGGTGTCTCCCTGCCATTCCAGAACCATTAAGGACAACATTGACTCTCTTGCTCCAACCTTTGCCAATCTCTGCTACCACCCCTTTGCCACTGGAGTTTTCCCCTCTCCTCTCAAGCACTCCCTTGTGCAACCCCTGCTCAAAAAGCCTTCTGCCAACCCCTCCATCTCGGCAAAATATCACCCAATTTCTATTACTCTTTTCCTGAGCAAACTCTTGGAGAAATTGGCTACCTTCCAGCTAATCCTCCACACTGAATCTGTTGGTTGTTTCCATGACCATCAGTCTGCCTTCAGAGCAGCCAGAGGCACGGAAACTGATCTCCTGAACACCTGTGAAGACTTGCTCTCTAACATTGACTCTAACTCTCTCTCTGTCCTCATCCTCCTTGACCTTTCTTCTGCTTTTGACACAGTGAACCACAACATCCTGATCACCCGTCTCTGACATACCCTGGGCATCACAGATCAGGCTCTGTCGTGGCTATCCTCATTCCTCTTGGACCGACCTTCCCAGATTTAACTTGGGTCCTTCCTCTCCTACATCACACTCTCAACATATGGTGTTCCCCAGTGATCTATCCTCTTGACCTGGTTTTTCAATGTCTATCTAGCCCCCTTGGCCCACCTGATCTCTACCTTTTCCTCTAACTTTCAGTGTCATGCGGATGACACCTAGCTCTCTTTCAGGATATCCTCGGCCTCCTCCTCGCTCATCCCTGGCTGTCTTTCCGCTATTCGGGCATAGTGCGCCTCTAATGATCTCTGTCTTAATGCCAGTATGACAGAGATCCTTCTCATTGGAACCCCTGCTCCTGCTTTTTGCCTTTCAATCTGTCTGGCCTCTCTTGGCGCTGTGCCCTCACCCTCTTGTGAGGCTAAAAACCTCAGGCTCA
The DNA here is from genome assembly GCF_040938575.1 of Ambystoma mexicanum. Classification (NCBI taxonomy): domain Eukaryota; kingdom Metazoa; phylum Chordata; class Amphibia; order Caudata; family Ambystomatidae; genus Ambystoma; species Ambystoma mexicanum. The sequence goes on from NC_090924.1 coordinate 404,799,177, forward strand.
TCTTCAAATCCACTCTCTCCTTCTCCTCACACATCACAGACATCTCCAAAAAGTCCCATCTCAAACTGCACCTCCTCAGAGGTATTCTACCTTTTCTCACCTTCTCCCAGAGGTTCACTGTCTCCAGAGCCCTGGTACTCTCTAGGCTTGACTATTTCAACAGCCTCTTTCTTAATCTACCTAACTCTACCTTTCGCGCTCTGCAACTCATCATAAACAGGACTGCAAGACTAATTCTTGGCCTCAAGCCCAGGGGCCGCATTTCTCTGGCTTTGAAATCCCTCCACTGGTGGCCGGAGGCAGCAAGGATCAAGTTCAAGACCCTCTTCTGGGGTTGGGGTCTGTACTATCTCCAACGCTCTCTTCCTAAGTACCTTCATTCGAGAGCCATCTGCTTGTCTACTTCCAATTCTCTGCCGGTGAGTCGCTTCTCCAAGCAGAGACTGGGTGGTAGATCGGTAGATCTCTTTCCTCTGCAGGTGCCTCCCTCTGGAATGGCCTCCCTGCCACTCTCTGCCTTGAGCCAGACCTCCTTAAGTTCCCGAAGCTCCTTAATACCTTCCTTTTCTCCTCTTCCTTCTCTCTGCCTCTCCCCTGCTAACCTTTCCCCACCTCATTTTCTCTCTGCGTTCCCTCTGCTATCCTTCCCTTCCTCTTGCTCAGTTACGTTGACTGGCTGCCGGGTGAGTCATATAGACACCTGACCCCACCCCCCCAACCCCTGCTGAGTCCCTAGCACTTGCCTTTGGGCCCTGCTGCAGTGCCACCTGGCCTTCCTTGCATTTCTGGGGCATGTTCCCCTTGGAGGCACTGCCTTCCTTGCACTTAACACAGGGCACTGTTCCATTGGGCTCACTTCTCCCCCCTTCCTCTCCCTTTCATTTCTTATTTGCGAACTTGCAAGATCTAAATGATACTAGGCCTAGTAAGATTGTTTGTCTTGTTCTCCCCTGTTTTCCCCTCCCTGCCTGGTTGCGCCTTGAAACACTTGTGTATAGGTAAATTATAAATAACCTATCAATCAATCAATCAATTATCCTCAAGATACTTAGTGATCCGGTTGAATACCACCCACACGAGGATCTTTCAATAAATCTTACAGATTACAAGCTTGGGTCAATAATGAAGGTATGTAGAGGTATTTGGTCACTAGGGTTTTGAATCTGCTTGCGCTACACTATAGTACTTTCTGGTGTGTCTATTTGAAAATATAATTTATATCGATTGGCTGCGAGATCATGGGTTGTGGAGGTGTTGCCCACACCTCTGTTTTAGGTGGTTGGTCTTAGGATCCGTGTGTAGACGTCCAGATGGTGCTGGTGGCATTTGTTGCACTCAACAAACGCCACCAGCGCCAACCAGACCCCTGCCCATCGGGGCCAACTTGTCATAATCTATCAGGAGAAGCAGTGGAAGGCATCCGGTACAACCAACCTCAGGAACCACCACACCAACCAGTCTTTGGACATAAACATACCAGCCTTGATAAAGACCCTGAGGGGTCGAAATACATGTCAGCTGACCACTTTTGACCACCCTACAAATAAAGAACAGAGTAATTAAAGGATAGTTCCGGGACTTTTTTTTTATTGTCCCTACGGTTCGGCCATGTGTTTTTAAGCATAAACCGGTAGATCGTAGAAAACTTTCCTATGGACCTTACCCGACTTTTCGTCCATTAACGCACTCAAAATCAGCCGCCATTTTCTGATAATCCTATCATTTCCCCCCATCACCCTGGCTCACCTGCTTTTGCGGCACTAAATCAAATCCCCCGCCCCTGAGCCGGACATCAGCAGACGCGTACCGCCCATTTCCCAACGCCAAAGCACGTTTCGTGTCAACAATCGCTGCGCCTCAGCTAATGACGTGTCGCCATGGAAATGGCAGGACGCCCCTTTCCTCAATAAGTATAAACACACCGTTTCACAACACACAGCAGCAGATTTTCGATTCCATTCCTCTCTCTGTGTTACTTTGAGTATTCTGTGACTCGTTTCTGTGCTCTGGTCAGCTACCTTCGCCGCTTCTAGGCCTTGTGAACACCTGTACCATCTCTGTAAATTATTTTACTTTCTTTACCACACAATGGCTACAATAATGCCGTATATGTACGAGCCCGAGTACACCGAGGAGGAACTACTGGAAAGGCAAGCACGCGAAAACGATGGGGATTCGGACGGCAGTTGGGAGGACCAGTCAACGGATGAAGAGCCTGGACCATGTCGCATGGACGGCGTCTCCACCTGGTGCACGTGCAATCGGTGCGAGCTAATGCCAACTGAGGAGGAGAACTGCTGCTGCCGTGAAAATTCCGGGTGCCTGGCCTACATTTCGGAAGGCGAGCCAAGTCCGCAATGCATCACCGAGCTGCCAGAGTTCAGGGAAGCCTGCCTCTCACGGACCGTGTTGAGGATGATGATGGTGCTTATGCACGAACTTCGCGGCACTGTTCGTCCGCGTAATCCGAGTAACGAGTAAGTATACTCTGGTTGTGATGTCAGTGATGCCACTACTATGTCATGGTCGTCTCCCACATATAAAATGACATCTACATATCGTTCGAATGCATGTAAATTGGTTCCATATTGTGCATTTTCTAGATAGAATTTTTTTCAAAGCAGAATGACATTTTTTACCTGAATCGACAGTGATAAGAAAGTTTTGTCATTTTAATACAGTTTGCATCTTTCATTTTCACAGGTGGTACAGGCTGGTGGCCTATCGTTGCTTCACTTGGTGGCTTCACGGGAGGCTCGGACACCGCGTTCGGAGAGTAATACCTGCCTGTGCGGTACTTGCCATTAGACAACATTTCCCCAGCGACAGTGGACAATACCGCGGATTTTCCCTGAATGTGCTGCAACCGGAACTTTACAATGTGTAATGTTTATTATTTATGTTCAATTGAAATTAAGATCTAAAATAAAACCCAACATATATTTTAACAATGGTTGTTTTGATTTTTTAAATGAATCTAGTGTGTCTCCACTTTGTTCAAGCGTTGGCAATAAAAGGAAGGCTGTTGGATTTTATTGATACAAAACATGGTTATAGGTAAATAATCAATATGGTTGATCATAATAAATCATCCTTTTGGGCACCGGGTACAGAGATGACCCCCTCTGGCCCGTGCCGCCTTGCCACCACAGGCCAGCCTGCTGCTGACTAACTGCCTAGGCATCCAGGGTCTCCAGGGTGAACTGCACCCATATATTCTCCTGGGAGGCTGAGGTATTTATAAACTCACCCCCCTGCCTTCCATGTACTAGATCCTTCAGCCTGCCTCTTACATGCAGTTAGATGGCCTCTCCTTGGTGAGGCCCTGCGGCAAACGAGTCTTGTCTGCACGACCAGCGCCCTAATCCACACCCCCCCCGCCCTATCAAAGTCAGTTCGCACCGGGGTACTTGCGCTGCCAAGTGGAGCTGTCAGGGAGCGATAAAGGCCAAGAGGTGCCAAAGACCATGTACACTTCAAAGTGGTCTATAGAGCATGGGTTGTTGTTCCCATGTCTACCTCCAGACCCCGTGTCTCCTGCCAAGCATCCCCCCTCACGCTGGACGGCCCCCTGCAATCCACATAAGTGTGTCTCCATTCACGAGTCTTCCTGTGTCTTGTCTGCACGACCACCGCCCCAATCCACCCCCCGCCCTATCAAAGGCAGTTCGCACCGGGGTACTTGCGCTTCCAATTGGAGCTGTCAGGGAGCGATAAAGGCCAAGAGGTGCCAAAGACCATGTATACTTCAAAGTGGTCTATAGAGCATGGGTTGTTGTTCCCATGTCTACCTCCAGACCCCGTGTCTCCTGCCAAGCATCCCCCCTCACGCTGGACGGCCCCCTGCAATCCACATAAGTGTGTCTCCATTCACAAGTCTTCCTGTGTCTTGTCTGCACGACCACCGCCCCAATCCACCCCCCGCCCTATCAAAGGCAGTTCGCACCGGGGTACTTGCGCTTCCAAGTGGAGCTGTCAGGGAGCGATAAAGGCCAAGAGGTGCCAAAGACCATGTGCACTTCAAAGTGGTCTATAGAGCATGGGTTGTTGTTCCCATGTCTACCTCCAGACCCCGTGTCTCCTGCCAAGCATCCCCCCTCACGCTGGACGGCCCCCTGCAAACCGCATAATGCCACGACATATACACGTCATTCATTCACAAACACACCCCTGTTTCGAATTCTTTATAACCCACTTCATATTTCTAATGAGCACTTCTTTGCGCTTTGCTAGTCAACCCGTGAAGGTGCTGGTTATCTGCTCTTCGTCTCTGTGAACTTCCGTGACCACTTCGAGGAAACTCCTCAGTTTGCAACCTGTGAACTGCTCCCTGTTCTACGACAAGAAACTACTCTGATCCCTGCATCTAACTGTTTGTTCGTCAAGGTAAGGCCATGTACCATAATCATTTTGCGTCCAATTTCTTTTCGTTGAAGACAGTACATGCAAGGAACTAGTCACATGTTCTGAGTTTACATTGGTATTCATAGAGAATTGTTGATCTTTACTTTTCAGAACTTTCCACAATGCCTGCCTGTTCCATTGGCGGTTGCCCTTCGAAGACCCATAATAAATCTGAAGGTACTATAATGCATGTTTTCCCTAAGACAATAGATCAGATAAGAGAATGGGTCCGATATTGCGGATATCCACCGTCTGAGCTTGAAAGTAGAGTCCTAGAAGTCTTTGCGGACAAGAGGGGTGATCGATACCGCATCTGCAGCAGGCACTTTACCTCTGACATGTGCTCCACATCATTGCTAATAAAGAAGAACACACCGCGAGCGAGGCGAAAATTGCTCTCAACCGCTATTCCCACTCTATTCGTCCACATCCCTCCACTGGTGAGTCAAGTTTACGTATTTATCTCTCGGCCTTGCGGTAGTGTGTAGCATTAGCTAACAATAATTTCCCCATTTATGTATCCACTCAATATGAAGGCGGAAGATTCTCCATCCGTGTCGTTATTGCAGTCATCAGCCACTTCAAGCGCCTATCGGGTAATTTTACTTGGCTATTCTGCCACTGACTTGTTTTAGGCATGTAAATCAATAGTTCTAATTTATCGTGTAATTATTTTACCTAATGGTACACCCTTGTACTCGTCCTCTAGTCTTTCTTTTCAGTTATAATTATTGTTATCCAAAATAATGCAAGTACTGTCTTTCAGGGAGATGCTGAGGAGTCCAACGTATTGACGACTACCGTTGATGTCACTCAGATGCTCGAGGTACGTTTCCGGACAGTTGCATCGATGGAGATCATCAGATCTTGCATTCTTGTAGCGTGATTGTTACACACAATGTTTCTTTCGTTTTTAGCCATTGATATGTCCTTCTGTCGTCGCCCTCCGATGTGTCTTCTTTTTTCAATATTGTGTTCATTACTAATGAAAGTCCTTTGTTTCAGGGAGTCGATGGAGCATTAGTCCAAGAAGAAGGGGGAGCATGCAGTTACGGGTCGGCGCAACAGCTTGCAGAAGTGTGCACCGCAGTTACATCGTCCCTTGATGTTCTTATGCATTTCGAGGTATGGATACTGACAGTTCGATGAAGCGAAATCATATGACGTGATTACATCCGCTATACTTCCTTGTTTATTAACGCAAGTACTATGTTTCAGGGAGATGACGGAGCTTCTTCTACAAGAACATCACCCCTAGTAGTTGATGCAGATCTCTGGGTGGTGACACTTCCAACGATCGAGCAAATCGAATCATATTTAGATATCCATTATTTATTTTAGACAACTGATCATTTGTGCAGGTCTATTTAGATGAGCCGTTGACGCCTGCACAAAGTTTCTGTTCTTTTTATCAAAATAGAAAACCATACTAATGCAATTACTGTGTTTCAGGGAGTTACTGAAGCATCATCTTCAATAATATCATCAATGGAAGTCTATGAGGAGCACAAGGTATGGATCTTGACAGTTCCATCTAACTAGATCAACTATGCGTGAATAATTGTCGTTTGAATGTTCTACACAAAGCGTTCATTCGTGTTTTGCTATTGAGATGTACGTGGGTATTGGTCCCCAAGTACATTTTGTGTTTTCGATATTATTATACATACTAATGAAAGTTCTATGTTTCAGGGAGTCGATGGAGCGTCAGTGCGTGATGGATGTGCTTATCATGAAAATATAGTTGTTGCAGCGCAAGAGGAAGTGGAGACATGCACACACGAGTCGGAGCAACAGCGTCCTGATGTTGAAGTTCGAGGCAAGAAAGTTTCAAAGAAAAGAAAGCAAAAGAAGGTTAGTGTCCTGGTCACTATATTATGTTGTTTTTCACTGTTAATAGTTCAATACTGTAAGTTGTCTTTAAACTGAACATCCCTTTTCCAATCTGTCCTCTAGTTGCGAGTGGGTGTACGAACTAGATCTACACAGACAGTGAAGCGAACGAGAGATGTTGCTTGTCAAACCTTTTGGCAGGGACTTGAGACTGGAGATGCATCGTGCCAATGGGAAGAATATGAAGTGATTGACAACGGAGCTATACCACCACCAGCCATTGATAGTGAATGTCCTCCTGGTAGTTCGGATGCAGTCGGAGATCAATTCACAGAATCCACACCCGCAAAAACTAAGACCGCGAGAAAGTTGAAGAAATTGTCTTATTCACCCATCGCCGGAGAAGGAACAGATTTTGCAATGGAAGAGAATGAAGTGGACTACAATGAAACACCATCAATATCACTGAACATAGCGGAAGACGATATCAGAGATTCTACCTTTCATGTGAGTGAAATGTCCTCAACGTTACAGGCCGAACCAGCTGGGATGCAGAGTGACAGTATAAGGAAAGAGGCCAAATTCATTGTATTCGATAGTTGTTTGATTGATATTATTATTCGGTTGAAATGTGGGCATTCGGTAGGTGGGGAAGTATGTGGGGAGCCATTGATTAATGTGACTCGTGCAATTCGAGGCACTAACCTTAAAATACATGCCACCTGTACAAAATATCATCCTTTCTCATGGTCTGCACAACCCATGCTGGGACAACTGCCAGCAGGCAATCTACTTTGTGCAGCGGCTGCACTTTTTAGTGGTTCAAGTTTTAAAAAGTTAGAGTCTTTCTTTCAGTTTGTGGGAATCCATTTCATTGCTAAAACTCAGTTCTACAAATACCAAACCGATTATCTATTTCCAGCCATTAGCGAAGCTTGGAGAATGGAAAAAATGTCTATTGATAGTACATTCGCGGGCAAACGGTTCAGGCTAGCCGGTGATGGACAGTGCGACAGCCCAGGATTTTCAGCCAAGTACTGCACCTACCACTTTCAGGACATGGAAAGTAAGAAAATTATGAGTTCGGTGGTCGTGCAGGTGTCACAAAGTACATCCTCAGTGGCCATGGAGAAAGTTGGCTTTGTAGCATCATTGCAAGAACTACAATCGCGGGGAATGGTGATCGACCTGATAGCCACGGACAGACACGTTTCAATTGCCAAGACAATGAGAGAAGAGTACAAAAATATAAATCACCAATTTGACGTTTGGCATCTTGCAAAAACAATCAATAAAAAAACGTCGGCTGCAGGTAAAAAAAAAGAAATGCAAGGTATTTCACAGTGGTCCAAGTCAATCAGCAACCATCTTTGGTGGAGCTCAAAAACAAGTGGAGGGTCGTTGGAAGTTCTACTGGAAAAATGGCGGTCAGTAATGCTACACTGTACCAACGTTCACCGTTGGAACACAAACCAACATTTCCACAATTGTGAACATGGCCATTTGTCCACAGAGGAGGCACAGAAGAAGAAGTGGTTGATTCCTTCATCACCCACTCACAAAGCCATTGAAAAGATTGTATTTGATAAAACTATAACAAGAGATTTGAGGGGACTCACGGAATTCTGCCACACAGGAGATTTGGAGGTGTTCCACAATATGTGCCTAAAGTACAGGCCAAAACGATTGCATTTTGGCATGGAGGGCATGATAAATCGGACTATTCTAGCGGTCTTGGCACATAACCATAATGTTGGCCGTCAACAAAGTAGGACGACCGGAACTTTAGGGACGCTTCGCTACAATAAGGCCTTCACTAAAAGAAGTAAACAATGGGTTATCAAACCAGTGTTTGAGGATATGCAATATGACTTTATTGAGAGACTTATTGTTGATGTCCTAGATAGGCACATAAATGGAGTTGTGAACGAACCTGTGCAGGGGACAACTGCATTGCCACCCAACATTGCCTCTGTCCATGTCCACCTAAAGAAGAGCTCATTGAGAAATACACATCACGGTTTAAATGATTGTAATTTGATTGTCTGTTCTCTCGAGTCTCCTCATGTCGCAGGTCCATTGAATATGTGTAGCTATGTATTGTGTAAATAAAAGTGATTGCTCTGTGAGTCCTGTGAGATGGCCTTACACTGAATGTAGCTAACTAGGAATGTGTGCTCGTTCAAAGTGAAGGTCAGCTGCTTTGATTTTTTTCTCGGGTGCCGGAATGGCCCACGACTCAGTATAAGGTTCTATTGTTATTTGACCTTGACAGGCCGGGACCATCCCGAAAGACTTCTTTTTGGGGGTGTGGGGCAATAACGTAAGAAACGATAATGAATATAATTTCAGAAACGAAAGCCATTTAATGTTCGTTCATTAGAAGAAATAACGTCGGCATAGAAGGAGTGGTATTTCGGGGCTGCCCTACGCACAGACACAATGGAAAATGCAAATATAATGTAAGTTACTCTTTAGATGAGTTTATACCGCAATTTAATTACTATACAGTAGCTTTAAAGACGGGTTAAGTTGTACTTGTTCGTTCTATGTGGCATATTGTTTTGTACCGCGCACTATCTTGAGGAGAACCATCTCCTTTTACGGAAGCACCTCAAAACCTTCCTCTTTGCTTCTGCTTTCTCTCTCCCTCTTCCCTGCTACAATTGGTCCACTGTCTGCGACCTCGGTCCTGGGCCCTTCCACTCTCCACCTGCACTGCCTCCCTGTCAACCCCTGCACTGGGGGACTGTCTCAGTATCCTACAGCCCCCCCTTGACGTATAATACCCAGTTGCACTGTCCTAGCTATGAAATAATTTCCCGACCTAATATATAAAATGAATAATTTTAATAAAGATCTGATGGTGAGACTAATTTAATTTTTTATGTTTTTCAAACAGGTACATCATCCATTATTGCATGTGTCACGAGTACCAGACACCGGCGGATGGGTTTTTCAACCGCCAGTTGCTTCTCCGCGTGAACAACGTTACCACCCTGACCATTTTATGGGACAATCGCCAAGTACAAGTATGCCCTTACGCGGTACTAACGGCTAGATGGAACATACAGACCGTTGTGGTGGCCTAGTGCCTCGTTGTTGGAACAGCCATGCGATTATCAGTGCGACCGAAGAGCTTATTTTATCGTAAACCAACACCCTGTATACTGCACACGAACATCGCGTGCCTCAAGACGAACTATTTTGGTTCGAGAGCAAAGAAAAATGCAAATCGCTGAATATTCTCAAAACATTTGATGTCAAATAAATGTACTTTGCCAAATGTACAATCTTGCCGTTTGCTTTTAAACCACAGTTTCATATTCTGAATTGTGGCGCTGTATTGTGAGATGATCTAAGACCCTGTGTACAGCAAAGGAACATCGCGTGCCTCAAAACGAACTTTTTGGAACGTGAGCAAATAAAAATGCAAATCACTGAATATTCTCAAAACATTTGATGTCAAATAAATGTACTTTACCAAATTTACAATCTTGCGGTTTAATTTAAAAGTACAGTTTCATATTCCGAATTGTGGCGCGCTGTGTTGTGTGAGCTCATCTGTGTTGATTTCCTGGTTCTGTGTGGAGTCGCGTAGAAGACGCCTGGGCGCGTTTGCCTACGCAGCTCAGTCACGTCACGGATAGAGGCGGGGAATATGAATGTTTTGATAAAGTCTGTTTCAGGGGCGGGGGATTTGATTTAGTGCCGCAAAAGCAGGTGAGCCAGGGCGATGGGGGGAAATGATAGGATTATCAGAAAATGGCGGCTGATTTCGAGTGCGTTAATGGACGAAAAGTCGGGTAAGGTCCATAGGAAAGTTTTCTACGATCTACCGATTTATGCTTAAAAACACATGGCCGAACCGTAGGGACAATAAAAAAAAAGTCCCGGAACTATCCTTTAAGGTATATTGAGATTCAGAGAGGGATTGGGCACGAATGAGCAAGTTTTGAATTTATATCTGATCATCAACAATTCTTTATTGATAAAGATGGAAAGAATATACCTCGCTTTTATGGATCTCAGGACATCATTCGATAAAGTAAATAGAAGTAAAGTGGGGGCAGACCTGCCCTTGACACTACATAAAAATTCAAGGGCGGGTGTGTGCTCAAGCAGAGAAGGGAGATGCACTCCATGAAAATGGTGCACGACAGAGATTTGTACTGCTCCCTTTTTACTCTCGCCTTTTGTGAACAATTTAATTACTGTTTTGGTCAATCTGAACACAGATGTCCCACATTTCAGTGTGTTACAAATTCCCATTTTAGCGTATGCAGACAACACAGTCCTCATAGCCCGAACCCCAGATGCGCTTCAGCAGCTGAGCAATGCCTACACTGAATTTATGGAAAGCCTTGATCTGGAAATAAACACAGTGGAGTCTGCAGTGATGGTTTGCCAGAGTCCGGTTATATGCGGGTATGGCAAATCCCCCTGCTTCTCCGTGAAGGTGCGAGGCCTTAACATGACAGATGCATATCATTATCTGGGCATTATCTGGGCATGATGTTTCGAACTACTTTAACAAGCACAAAACATTGTCTCAAGCCAACTAATAGTATGATGCAGGCAATGGGGTTAGGGGGTTCGTTTAGCAAAAATGTAAAAATCTTTCCCCTGATGATCTTGATGATGTTAGAGGTATATATTTCCAAGGCAAAAGAATATGGTGCGGGCATATTGGGGCATGCACAGCCAGCTAAATTTCAAGCCCAGGAGAACAAGTTTCTGAAAAAGATACTGGGCTTACCTGTTTCTGCTGCAGATTATGCGGCTCGTCAAGAGTTGGACCGTGGGTATTTGGAAGATGGTCTAATCATTGCACCATTGTTCTTATGGCTGAGAATTTGGTGCAACGTTAAGACGTCCTTGACCCTTTGCATGGTGTGCTAGATGCTGTCTTCTGGGTGTAACCTTTCGTCTGTTGCCTGGTTCATGCACATTAAGCTTGTATCGATTATGTTGAATGAATGCCATCAACATTTTTACTCAGCCTAGATCCATCGATGTCAAAATCGGAAAAGAATAGAGGCAAAGGCAGAATGAGGTTTTGAGTAGGAAACGAGACTGCTTGGAACTGATGAAGCCTTGCAAATGTTTGCATTTGACTTTAATGTCTAACTCGTTGCAAAACCACTTGAAATGGCCAAGACACTGGCACGACCAGTCGCTGATCTCAAGAGCTCATTTGCACAGTAGTTTGGTGTTTTTGTTGGTGGAGGATATCCCTTTTTTTTATTTTTTTTCCTCACGTTTTTACATATTACCTTTCCAGTGGCTGTATCCTGCTGGGTTTTTAATACGTTTTTATGTGTCGGTAATATAATTATTTATCACATCCACAGAACTCCATTTCCCTTAGGGTCCTGACTAAGGCAGCAGAACTGATACCCTGCCGAAACGTCCTGTGCATTTCTCCGTGTCATCGAGTTATGCTACATGGCTCAGCAACGCCACAATGGACGTAGACCTGGGATGTGTGTTTTTTCGGTCAGGCGTAATTCACTTCGCCATGTTTAATCAATTTTAGAACTGGAATTAGGTGACACTGCTCTATGGAGTATATCTGTGACTAGTTAGCCAGATAGGGCCAGGAAGACAGTATGTGTGCCCGTTCTCCTCCGTATCAGAGAATTTTTGCTGTGTCACCTCTGGCTTTTATGAATAAATCATGAAAATGCTAGTAGATGCATATATACATCTTCCACATTGATATATGTCTGTATGTGGTTTGTTTTATGTTGTCAAACGTAGGACCAATGGCCTATGAAATAAAATTATAACCTTTTTATACTAAATGAAAAATACGGTGCACTGTGTATTACATTCTGTGAGGCGATGCAAATCACCTACGGAGTGGGACCCAGTAAGAGTTAAGACCGGGCCATCCAATTTGTTCTTGAAGGTTCATCTGGGGGACTCCCCAATGTGTGTTGATCTTGTTACTCATTTCTCCCCTGTATGCTTTTGAGTATGTATCCCATGTGTGGTAAAAAAAAAAGTTTAGGTCATTGCAGGCCATCCCATGCCCTACTGATACATGTGTGCGTATGGTAGTGCAGCAGCATAAGTGAACCAAAGACCTATCAACAGTACAACGCTGGCAAACATCCTTTCTCGGATCATTTAAGCATTGCCAGTGTCAGGGTTTTCAACAGTGGAAAGCTTGCCCCCATTTCGTGGGAGACACTGAAACACTTGTGCATGTTCGTGCTATAAATAAAATATCATATCATTGCAGACCCGAAAAAGGATAACAAGCCATATGCCACAGCACCGCCTTGCCGCCACCGCTGGAAATTCACCTCCAGATCAGAGCCACACCAGCCTGATGCACACACTCCCTGCTTGAAAACAAACAACTCATTTGCCATGCACAGATTTGCACTAAAAACAACATAGAAACAGTGCAATTTCTTGTAATTGACCAAGTACCAATCAAACAGAGGGGAGCAGCTATGGGTTGGATTTCCACTCATATGCTGACAACACCCAGATATTTGTACGAATTGGTAATTTCCAGGAAGCATTTAGCAAACTAGGGCAATGTCTGGCAGAAGTGAGAAGCTGGATATTGAAAAAAGACCTACAGCTTAATGCTGCTAAAACCGAACTTATATTATTCGGACCTAAACACCTGCTGACAGCTGCCAAGAAGTTGCCCATCCTGACATTGTTGGGCAAAATTTTGAAATTCGTATCGAAAATCAAAAATGTGGGTTGTATGTGGCAAGAAGATCTTGGTAGTGAAGCGCAGGTGGGAGCTAAGACTAAAGCAGTGCACTTTGTCATGAGATTGCTACGTCAAGCACTCCCATACATACCTAAAGAGGATCATGCATCCGTGGTAGGGGAACTAACTAGTGCCCACCTTGACTATTGCAATAGTGAATTGTTGGGCATTCCCTCCAGACAGCTTCGGTGGCTCCAGAGAGCACAAAATGCGGCTGTTACATTGATGTTCAAGCTAAACAAATCTGCCCATGGGCCTCATTACGACCCTGGCGTTAACCATGGCGCTATTAGCGCCATAGTTGACGCCAGTATTTTACCAACTCCGCCATGGATAATGGCGGAATTACCGCCCCAATCCAAGGTTGGTGGGGCAGCAATTCCCCATTCACCATTGGCCCTTCCCCATTCCCATTTTCACCCCCATAGGGCTCAATGGGAATGGGGAAGGCGGTGATTACGGTACTGCAAATTGCGGTACCGTAATTACCTCGAAAGTCCCTTTGTGGGTTCCTTCCTTAACGGCTGGTAAAACCAGTCGTTAAGGTTGGGACCCGCAAAGGGACCTCGTAACTAGGCGGTAATGGTTTAACGGCGCCAACACCTTTTACGGCGCCGTTAACTCCTTACCGCCTGGGTCATAATGAGGCCCCATGTGTCCCTATTTCGTAGGGAGCTGCATTGGCTTTCAATCGCCGACCGCATTAAATTTAATACAGCTTGCATCGTCTTTAAATGCATAAATGGTATTGCTGCTCTGTATTTAAGAGGTATGTACACAATGGGTGGTCCTGTCCTCTGGAGCTTTTGGGTACTGCACGTGGTTTAAGGCAGTAAATTCTTTTACCTTCCTAGGTTACCCTTGTAAGGCTCAATTGATCCCTAACATGAGGGGAGAAAACAACCGTAAACAATTAGTAGGTTTTTTATGGTAGCCTTTTTATTTCTTAAGTGGCTTTTTTTCCTTATTAAAGATTTTTTAAGAAAAAATCAAGCATTCAATTCAAATCCAAAATTAAAGTGAACAAGCATGTGAAAACATGGACATATACAGTGAGGTGCCAGGATTTGACATTTACATAATTCAGTCAAAAGGCTGGTCTAGAACTGTGTTTGTAAGAACAAAAGAGGAGGTATACAATTTCCAATTTCAACCTTACATAGATCGGTATACACAGTGTGTCCCAACTTCTTGTGTTTTTAGAAAAAGTCGGTAGGAGATGTGTACATTATTATTTCGTAGCAAAACAAAACATATCCTCCTAGTAGCATTGTTGTGGAGTATTATATTAGAATACAATTTCTTAACATACAATACTTCTTTTTTTAAAAATGACATTTTCTGTGTTGAGGTAGTACAGAAATAGTACTGGTGGCCAGCTAAGGCTGGTCCAAGACCGAGAGAGACTGGTCCTGTAATTAAGAGAGCTTATTCATCCATATCACCCAATGAGACAACTGCGCTCTAGCGACAGCCATCTTCTGATCATTCCTCACTCAGTCTACACATCTCGAGGTGACAGAAGATTTTCTGTCTTCGGTCCGAGCTTGTGGAACTCTCTACCACTACAACTTAGGACAATGAGCTCTGGCTTGCAATTTTGCCGAGCACTGAAAAGTTTTCTGTTTAGGTAGCTGGCCCTCTGTATTCTGGTTACATCATCTGCTTACGTGATGTCATCTGCGCCAATATACAATTAAGTTCGTTTGGTGCACATTCAAAATAAAAAATAAAAAATAAAAATAAAAATCAAATAAGTGTCAGGAGTGTTGTTGCTGGGAGCACATTGCACCAAGATGGGATGTTAAAGGACCCGTCTTGCTGAAATCTTCAAGGAAAAAAAAAGCATTTCCACCCCTGTCTGTGGGATGGGCATGCATGTATGAGTCAGTTTAACAGGGCAAATGATGGTAAAGGCTTTCTTCTTCTGGACTTCCTACCGATATAGAGATATCTTCCTTCCAGTCCAACCCCCTAAGCGCATGGCATTCACTATTTACTTGTAGATTGAAAACAGTTTTCAGGTGTAGATATGTTCTTCTTTCTTAGATATAGTTGTCCCTTTGTCCCTGGAATTATTGATGTCTCCAACCCACTGACCTGTTTTTACTTTAGTTACAGATTTCGTTTTCTATTATTTTACTCTTTTTTTCTCTTGCTGTGATACACGCCCAGGAGTCTATAAGGACAAATGGAATACAGGCCTGGGGTACACACTTTCCTGAATGCCTGCAGATCCTATGAACACAATATCATGGGCCTGAAGAGGAAACTGGATTGCTCTGCCAGTTACAGGTTACCTGAGTTTCTTTCCTAGAACTGATCAGTTGGCATAAGGCATGCACAAACACTATAAACTGCAAGTAGACTTCTTTGTACTTTTCCATAAAAGAGTAGGTGATGCCTTACCCACATTGCCATTGATGTAAAGCCCCCTCCCATTTAGCGCCCGCCTACATTGTTGCCACGGCACGTGAAGTGCCCAGGGGCTTAGGCTTCTGAAAGAAAGTAGGTCTGGATTGGCACAGAATGTCCATGCACCAGCCCTCTGCTATCAGTCAGAGCTGGGCAGGGCATCAGGAGTGTTGCACAGAAACTGGCAAGGTGTACCACCATTGCCTACGGGAGGATACCATATTGTTCTGTCCTTGTAAGCCTTTTCATGCCTTGCTATGACGTGTAATTCTTTCTTATTATGTCTTTTATGCCTTGTTATAACTTTTTCATGCCTCATTCTACCATATATTGTGCTGCAACTACGTGTCTCATTGCGATTCTGCTCTTAGATGTCCACTGATGTCGTTCCCAAGTGTCCATCAAAGGTCTGCTTCTAGGTATCCCACTATGATTTTGCCTGCTGGAAATTGCGCCCATGCTTCCCACTTTAAATTCCCCCACTGTGATTTTGACAATTCTGCTCCTAGCTATCCCTGTGGGGATTTTCACCTGGGGCAATGTCGCTCCACTGGTGATTTAGCACGCACTGCTGCTGTCGGTGTTCATCTCTCTCCAGTGGGGAGTGCGCCAGAGCAGTGTGCTGAACAGTCTGTGGCAGTGATACTGCAGTGCTGAGCGGGCTTGCACAGAGACAAAACAGAGACAAAACCAACGGTTTGCTATCTGAGACGGCGTCTGTGGAACGGTACCACCGAGGAGTGATTGCAGTGGGGGATGCTTTTATGCACAGCACTGTACCAGCATGTAACACCCCTGCAGCGCGGAGCGTGTTGCGGGGAGTGCGTGAGAGGAGTGTGCCGGACAGTCTGTGGTAGTACAGTGTGGACAGAGCGGCGCGCGTCTCCAGCTGATTTAATCCACAGTAAGTGTAACCTGCAAGATCTGAGTAGATATACATTGAAGATCCTTATATAGCCTAAAGACAGTGGATCACGTTAGAACACCAGTAAGATCATTTCACTGAACATTTACCAGGGGCCTGCCTCATGGAAAGCTCCTGAATTACCTGAAATTGTGATCATTAGCTGCATGCCACATCCTGGCTAAAGGCTGGCAGACAGGAGACGCTATCAACTTCGCAGTACTATGCGAGGTAAACAGCCACATGTGGATGCAAGACCTAAACTGGGTGGGGAAATGCAAGGGACAACTTAATAATGTCCCCTCAGTCTCCGAAGGGGCCTCTACTGCCGTGGCTGCAAGTACTAAAGATTGTAGAGATCTGGGAAACAGCACTGCGTTTTTAAACCGATTGAACTTAGCAGTGCAAACACTGTGTGGGTTCAATCTCTGCTGTGGGCGATTCATCTGTGCTCCCTCCAATTGACAATAGCTCTCTGCTCAATGTATGTCTCACCCCACCCAGAGAGACGCTCTGAACCAACAGCTGAAAGAGGATCACTCTGCAAATATGAGAGGAGGAACTAAGTCACCAATGCATACACCTCCTGTCCCATTGCGATTCTGATTCTATGCGTACAGGATCTTCGGACTCATGGGTCGAGGACGAGCCACTGGAACGATGATCATAATAAAGGCTCTGTTTACTCTTCACAACTCCATATATAAAGAAGAGAGGATTATTAAAGATGGCTTGACTAAGCTTGACTAAGTTAATTGATGCGGTACTGCTAAATCTGGAGCCGCATATGGTCCCCACAGAACACGTCTTGTGAGTCAATCTAACTCATTGGAAAACTCTGCCCTACAGACCATTTCCGACCTTCCAGGTGTGGAATCAGTGTCCCATTTGAATACAGAGAATGAATCTGTATATTTGGCACAATGAGGGAGGAAGCAACGAGGAAAAAAATAAAAACACAAGAAAAGGAGACTACAGGAAACCCCCAAGATGGATTATGTCTCCAATATCAATGATATGAGCTACCTAACTTCTCCTGGATGTGAGGGCATGAGAAAGGAATCCCTACAAACTCGGTTTGAACTTCTGGCTGAAGGGGAAGCAATGGTAAAAGCAGTGCCACCACTACCTGGAGCAAATGAAGGCACCTCGGATACTTGAACTATTCGTCACTTCAGAGAGTCAGTTTCTGAACAGGTGTAATATATCACAATTAATCAGAAATCTATCTACATTGCCGAACTTTTTTAGTGCATATTTAACCTTTGTAGAAATCCTGGACTCTCTGAATAACTTAAATTGGTCGATTCTACACTTCTCTTTTCCAATAATTGCAGATTTACTTCTGTCTCTTTCGATTGACTTCTTGAAAATGGGCTTTAATCTCGAAATTTGTGTGGATCAACAGAGGTACAAGAGGTATCTGGAAATAAGGTAGGAGGCAGACCTAAAATGACCAGCCAAGAAATGGAGCTACTGTTGAAAAAAGTGTTGACCGCCCTAAATGAATCGGGAGAAGGTACTCCAGTACAGGAAGAAGAAAGATGGGCCATGTCCATCTAGGACGATGTAGCATGATTCATTGCTATTCCTGTTGTTCTCCGTCCAATTTCACCTAATTAATCTCCTGGAACACAAGGGCCCTCATCACAACCCCGGCGCTAAACCATGGCGCTATTAGCACCATGGTTGGTGCCGGTGTTGTAATGAGTCCGCCATGGTGGAATGGGGAAATACCGCCCCATTCCAAGGTTGGCGGGCCGTATTTCCCCATTTCACCATGGCCCTTCCCCATTCCCATTTTCGCCCTATAGGGCTCAATGGGACTGGGGAAGGCGCTAAGTACGGTACCGCAAATTGCGGTACCGTAATTAGCACGAGGTCCCTTTGCGGCACCCTACTTTAACGGCTGGTAAAACCAGCCGTTAAGGTCGGGTCCCGCAAAGGGACCTCATAATCAGGCGTTAAGGGTTTAACGGCGCCGACACCTTTTACGGCGCCGTTAAACCCTTAACGCCAGGGTCGTAATGACCCCCAAGAGGTTCTAAATGCTTTTTAGGCCCCCCTGATCAGGCACATTTAAAAAAAGCTGATATTTTTCTTCTTCAAGAAACATGGATGATGTGCCCCATCAACAAGATGGCTATAGGACATTTCAACTCTCTGCCACTAGGGGGCGAGAGTGGCAGACCTTCAGGTGGTTTAATTACTGCGTCCGAAACACGTGGGATGCATAGGCATTTTTTGCACCTAGACCCAGAACCAGTAAAATTAGACGCTTTCTGTGGAGACTGCGCTTTGGCCAACTGCTCACTGCTGTATGTTTGGGCACTTGGAATACTATCCCACGGTCAGAAATACTTTGTAGATGGTATCAGTTAGAGGTGGGACCGAGTAGACATCTACTTGCTTCTTGTAATGAGTAGGGAGTCATATACTGTAGAGCACATATAAATATAATTCATAACATGAATAGAATTTGGTAGAAATCAATTCTGGGCTATGACTGTTTCGGGAGAATGTACTATTGTAAATGCTACTATTTATTATATTTGGGCCATGTTAGAGAAAGGGTGTGTTTATGGCTCCCCCTGAGAAGATGTTATGCAATTCATCACTGTAATGATGTATTCTCTTTCTGTACAGGATGACACGTGATGCAGATGTGAATCTGTTATTTTTATATTTCTCTTATAATGTATGGTGTAAATGGTTTTCTTTTACCAAATCGCCTAATTAAAAAGAAATCTCTCTCCAGTGAGATTTAGAACCAATTGCTAAAGGCCGCCTCCTGATAGGAACACCATCCAATTCCAGGGTGCATTAGGACTTCTCCTCGCGACTATCCTACGTGTGATGCACCACTGCCAAGACATTGGCACAACTACACAGAATTGATGTTCCAGAGGCCCGTTAAGGTCTCCTCTGCCTGCTCCTCTTTCTTTCATGCTCAAATTCTCTGCTCCAACACACAATACACAAACCAACTAAGCCACCCACACATGGCAATCTACACCTCGCCAACCAATGTATTTATCACAGCTCTGACCATCAAATTCTCACACTGTGGGCCCATCCTCTGGGCACAGATACCTCTCTACAGAAAACACCTACCAAGAGACCCACAGAAAGTGTCCATGTGCTTCCAAACTGCATACATCAAGGCAACAAGAAACAAGGCTTGCATTTTCACTCTTTCCCCATTAGCCAAAGTCAGCCCTTTACCTTTTAGACGTGCCGCAGAACTTAAAGACTAGGCAAAGGCAGGGGAGCACGATATAGAAGCCAATAATGCAACACATTATGTGCTTATTTCGTGCTGTTTTATAAGGTGCCAACAGTGAAAGTGGAAACACAGAGAAATTCCTAAACTTGCAGGAGCAAGAACTCCCCGCCTCTGCTCACTCAGCCTTGCAATGACTGCCAGTGGCAAAGTGAACAACGATGAAAGCACTTCTTCAGCTCATAGAGTCTACCATCAATATACTCCAATCCACTTCATATGTGACACTCCTGGCCTCTTAGCACTTTACTTAGTGGAACGTGTAGGATGCACTTTTAAAATAAAAATGAAGCGACTTTTAATGGGCCTGTAACAGCTAGGGCCAGGAGCAGTAAGGGGTGCATCCATTCCACATTCATGCACTCATGCAATCAGCAGCATTCATTCACTCACTCCCATGAATGCTGGTGAATATGAGAGTGAAGGAATGCATTTGCACATTCCCCATTCATGCACTCACGCAATAAGTAGAATTCATTCACTCACTCCCATGAATGCTGGTGAATATGAGAGTGAAGGAATGCATTTGCACATTCCCCATTCATGCACTCATGCAATCAGCAGCATTCATTCACTCACTCCCATGAATGTTGGTGAATATGAGAGTGAAGGAATGCATTTGCACATTCCCCATTCATGCACTCACGCAATAAGTAGAATTCATTCACTCACTCCCATGAATGCTGGTGAATATGAGAGTGAAGGAATGCATTTGCACATTCCCATTCATGCACTCATGCAATCAGCAGCATTCATTCACTCACTCCCATGAATGTTGGTGAATATGAGAGTGAAGGAATGCATTTGCACATTCCCCATTCATGCACTCATGCAATCAGCAGCATTCATTCACTCACTCCCATGAATGCTGGTGAATATGAGAGTGAGGGAATGCATTTGCACATTCCCCATTCATGCACGCACGCAATAAGTAGAATTCATTCACTCACTCCCATGAATGCTGGTGAATATGAGTGTGAAGGAATGCATTTGCACATTCCCCATTCATGCACTCACGCAATAAGTAGAATTCATTCACTCACTCCCATGAATGCTGGTGAATATGAGAGTGAAGGAATGCATTTGCACATTCCCCATTCATGCACTCATGCAATCAGCAGCATTCATTCACTCACTCCCATGAATGTTGGTGAATATGAGAGTGAAGGAATGCATTTGCACATTCCCCATTCATGCACTCACGCAATAAGTAGAATTCATTCACTCACTCCCATGAATGCTGGTGAATATGAGAGTGAAGGAATGCATTTGCACATTCCCATTCATGCACTCATGCAATCAGCAGCATTCATTCACTCACTCCCATGAATGTTGGTGAATATGAGAGTGAAGGAATGCATTTGCACATTCCCCATTCATGCACTCATGCAATCAGCAGCATTCATTCACTCACTCCCATGAATGCTGGTGAATATGAGAGTGAGGGAATGCATTTGCACATTCCCCATTCATGCACGCACGCAATAAGTAGAATTCATTCACTCACTCCCATGAATGCTGGTGAATATGAGTGTGAAGGAATGCATTTGCACATTCCCCATTCATGCACTCACGCAATAAGTAGAATTCATTCACTCACTCCCATGAATGCTGGTGAATATGAGAGTGAAGGAATGCATTTGCACATTCCCCATTCATGCACTCACGCAATAAGTAGAATTCATTCACTCACTCCCATGAATGCTGGTGAATATGAGAGTGAAGGAATGCATTTGCACATTCCCCATTCATGCACTCACGCAATAAGTAGAATTCATTCACTCACTCCCATGAATGCTGGTGAATATGAGAGTGAAGGAATGCATTTGCACATTCCCCATTCATGCACTCACGCAATAAGTAAAATTCATTCACACTCACTCCCATGAATGCTGGTGGATATGAGAGTGAATGGATGCATTTGCACATTCCCCATTCATGCACTCACGCAATAAGTAGAATTCATTCACTCACTCCCATGAATGCTGGTGGATATGAGAGTGAATGGATGCATTTGCACATTCCCCATTCATGTACTCATGCAATAAGCAGCATTCATTCACCCACTCCCATAAATGCTGGCAAATATGAGAGCGAAGGAATGCATTTGCACATTGCCCATTCATGCACTCACTCAATCAGCAGCATTCATTTGCTCACTCCCATGAATGCTGGTGAATATGAGAGTGAATTGATGCATTTGCACATTCCCCATTCATGCACACATGCAATCAGCAGCATTCATTCACTCACTCCAATGAATGCTGGTGAATATGAGAGTGAAGGAATGCATTTGCACATTCAGCATTAATACACTTACACAATCTGGAGCATTCATTCACTCACTCCCATTCATACACTCACTCAATAAGCATCATTCATTCACCCACTCCCATGAATGCTGGTGAATATGAAAGTGAATTAATGCATTTGCACATTCTCCATTCATACACTCACGCAATCAGCAGTATTCATTCAGTCATTTGCACATTCAGAAATCACCTGCATTCAATCACACGCACTTTCAAAAGCATTACACCCTCTCGCACACATATACACAATCACCCATTTACATGAACATATGCATACATAACCACTTTTTCTTTTAAAAACGGAATAAAATGCACTCATGTGCTTGGCTCCAGGCTCCCGCTAGCTCCGGAAGGCCCTCCCTGCAAACCCTCCAGGCAGAAAGCTGCCGGGTGCCTGGAGAGCATAGCCGAACAGCAGGAACTGGCCCCCAAAGGCCCCCCTAATCCGCAGGGAGGCGCAGGAGCACCCCCTAGGACTTCTGATGGTGGAGTAACACAACCCACATGGTCAGTCGGCCACGCAAGGCTGGAGAAGCAAAACACCCCGACCTGATGACATGGCTCATGGCCCATGCGTAGCTGGGTTACTGCACCCAAAGAGAATCATTGTTTCCCCCACGACACAGCCAACCCAGCAACACTCCCTCAGCTGCACGCTGTAGCTGAGGGAGCGCTCAGGTTTTCCCTGAGCTCTGGCTTCGGCTCCTCCATAATGAGGGTGCATCGGCGCCCATCGCCCATTATGGAAGAGCCGACCCTGGAGACCCCCCTACCCCACTCCTCTCCCGAGATGCTGCTGCCTTTTCCACAGCAGGGATGGCCCTTCAATGCCTGGAGGTATTGAACCGCAGAAAGGAGACAATTGGAAACATCTGCAAACGTACTGCCAATAATCACTGCAGGGCGCGGCTAGAAGGAGAGCGTTTCATTTGTTATAAGCTCCTTCCAGCTAAGAAAAGATGTTTTCAAGGTTTTTTTTTTATGGGCAGCAATTTGGAGGATATATATTTTGGTTTTGCGAGAAATGGATCAGGGTGCAATAGGTAGAGTGGGGCCGCAATTCTTGTGCTTCGGTGGAGGGTTTTGTGCCTGCATGCTAAACCCAGATCCCTGCAGTAGGCACAGCATTGAGGTTGTTCAGCTGCCATACTGGAATAGGACATTGAGACGTGGTGGGTGCATGCAAGCCCCGCTAGCAAGCACTTCCGGCTAATTTTGAATGGATTACAACCTCCATCAACATATTGGGATTTCATGTTTTGTATTATTTCAGTCGTGTTTTGTAACAGCTGATTACTTGCATTTAACACACCATGGTTATTATAGTTTTCTCGCGGTCATGCAAGGTGTGCAAAAGGCCACTCACAGCTCTGTTAAGGTTCCTTAGTGACTTGCTATTCTTAGGATGCCGACACACGCTTCTTAGGTCCCACCCCCAAATATTGCGCCGTGATACGTTAGGCCCCCACCCCCTTCGAGTTCTGCTCCTGCTTGAAACACTGCATGCCCCTGCCTGCCAGGGGCAAAGAACGGACTGGTAGAAGGTGTCCCACGTGACCATCCGTTACTTGGTAACTTTTCCGATATTCCATCGATTTGCCATACAATGCCACATAATCCCCAATTTTGTTGAATTCCCCTGTCATTTGAACCCCACATACCTCTTATTACAACCCTAAAACACCCCCATGCGATCTCCCAATGCCTGATGGAAGACTCTGTAAAGATGTAAGATGTAAACATTATTACCCTAAAATATGCAGTGCACCGCACCCACCCCGAAGAAGGAAATGCACCATCTGTGCTGGGGGAGAGTCCACAAAGCCCCCACAAACTTCTGCGGATTCGGGTCTCCTCAAAAGTAACGCCGCTTTTCACTGGAGAAGCAGCGTTTGAAACAGTAGCAATGCAGGGCCCGAGATTGCCTTCAGAATACAACGGAGAGCCCAGTAGGTCAAATCTATAAATCGAGTGGTTTATTATCGCATAGAGCCTAGGGATATTGACATAAAGACGAAGAAGGTTAATAAAATAGATAGAGGGAATTCCTGCAGACAGAAAGGAAGCATTGGGGGCCTCTAAACTGTAATAAGCAAGAAGCGTTTAGGGGCCTGGGGAGGGCGGTAAAACATTATAATCTGGGCCTGACTGTTCCCACGGAGAGCCTGAGACATCTCTATTGCTGGACACCAGCTAGCACGAAGCCACCGTTCTGGGGTCGCCTCTGTCCTTGAAACCTACATTGATACCACCCTTTCAAAGCGAGCTCTAGATTGCCCACCACCCACTTTCACAACAAGCATTTCTGCAGAATTTACACAGCACTGCTCACCACCCTGAGAAATGCTGTCCAGGCTGGCGTCTCCGCATAGCATCGGGGTCATAACCTGGGCATTTGTCCATTAGCTATGCCATTTGTATCAACCATTTCTCATTTTGCAAGCCCCTTTCCTTTCCCCTCCAGTAAGGTGCTTCATGAGACATTTCTCTTGTTTTGGCATAACAAGGCCGCAGATTTATTTTTACATATACATAACCACTGCAAACAGGTATTAAAAATTAGTTCCAAAAGGTGTGGCGACTGCTCCTCGTCCTGCTTCCCCCTTTACCTCCATATTGCTTGCAGGCACAACTCCCCCAAGGCCTTCGAGTCTGAGAAACCGCCTGCCCCTGCAGGTCTTTGCGGACTGGGGGAGCGCCGTTTGTTGGGGGGAAGTTGAGCCCCAATTGCTACCGCCAGACACCCCCGCCGTTTAGGCTCCCAGGAGGCGCTGTCTAGAATGGGCGAAGCCCCTTCCGGTTTAGCAATGGCTCATTCGGAGTCTTTGTCTTATCATAGGTTGCCACAACCCGCCTGGTCATCCTGCGACAACGACGTCCAGGTTTCCTCATAACTGTAGGGTGGGAGGGTGGGAAAACGAAATCCTCCGATTTTGGCGGGCGCCCGGCTGCTGTACGAGCTGCAAGTGTTCCTGTGCCGGGCGCCCGCCGCTTATGTAGCCCCAGCTCCTCCTTCTTCCTTTGTTACCCTTCGCGGGCTTTTGTGGGCTTTTGGCGCCCTCTCCTCTGCTCACCTTGCCGCCCTCTCCCCTGCCCCTGTGGGGGGAGGGGCGAGAGAGCGGAAGGAGGAAGGCCCCTGCCCCGGTTATCGGGGTGCCTCCTCCATTCTCTTTGCTCACCCGTTCGTCACCTTCATAACCTGGGCATTTGTCCATTAGCTATGCCATTTGTATCAACCATTTCTCATTTTGCAAGCCCCTTTCCTTTCCCCTCCAGTAAGGTGCTTCATGAGACATTTCTCTTGTTTTGGCATAACAAGGCCGCAGATTTATTTTTACATATACATAACCACTGCAAACAGGTATTAAAAATTAGTTCCAAAAGGTGTGGCGACTGCTCCTCGTCCTGCTTCCCCCTTTACCTCCATATTGCTTGCAGGCACAACTCCCCCAAGGCCTTCGAGTCTGAGAAACCGCCTGCCCCTGCAGGTCTTTGCGGACTGGGGGAGCGCCGTTTGTTGGGGGGAAGTTGAGCCCCAATTGCTACCGCCAGACACCCCCGCCGTTTAGGCTCCCAGGAGGCGGTGTCTAGAATGGGCGAAGCCCCTTCCGGTTTAGCAATGGCTCATTCGGAGTCTTTGTCTTATCATAGGTTGCCACAACCCGCCACGCCAAAGGTGGGTTACCGCCCACCGTGGCTCCCCCTTTTCCTAGTTTGTAGCTCTAGACGTTCTGTGTACACCTTGCTGCCCGGTGCCCGTCCTTCTATCCTTCTTTGACCAGGGATGTCACCTTAGGCAGTTGTGCCTGCTCCTGGGGTACCTCAGTCCCACCCCACATTTCCATCCTCCTTGACCTGCTCTCGCACCACCGGCTCCTGGTTCTACCACTGCTTTGAAGCCAACTGCCTCCTTCTCTTCCAACCATCTCCTTACTAGGCACAACTCTCCCAACACTCCGTGCCTGGTAACACCCTGCCCCTGCAGGTGTTTTAGGGGTGTGAGAGCGCCATTTGTTCGAGGAGGCTGAGCCCTCGTTGCCAACACCAGACGCCCCTGCCGTTTTTAGGCTCCCAAGAGGCGCTGGTCCGATTCCGTTCCTTGCATTATCCAACCATCCCCTTCGTGGACACAACTCTCTCCACCCTCCGTGCCTGATACCTCCCTGCCCTTACAGGTGTTTTCGGGCTGAGAGAAAGCCATCTGTTCGAGGAAGCGGAGCCCTCGTTGCCCCCACCAGACGCCCCTGCCGTGTTAGGCTCCCAAGAGCCGCTGGTCCAACTCCCGAGTAGTGGAGTCTATACACGAAGCTACTGTACCTACTGACTTGTCTTTTGGCTCAAAACGTATCCCCCTTTTGCTACATACTACTGATGTTATATTGATTCCACCGAACTGACCCATGTGCGTCAGCCCAATAAATTGCGATGTGTATTAGTAACTTTCGTGGCCACTTTCTGCAGCCCAATGGCTAGCCTGAGCCCTCTCCCCCGCATCACTGCCCTTGCAACTACCAGGCCCTGCAGTGATGAGGTACACCACCATGCCCCAACCTGGACAACCTGTTTTGTAGGGTATGCCCTCCTGTGCATCAGCCACTGACCTGCGTGCCCCAGCAACCTTCACCCCTTGGCCAATTCATACTGGTGTTATCTTGTTCCAACCTAACTGACCCGTGCACACAATCCCCAATAAATTGCGATGTGTCTCCTTCGTGGCCACCTCAGCAGCCCAATGGATAGCCTGAGCCATCTCCCACGCTTTGGTGCCCTTGCAACTACCAGGTCATGCCGTGATAAGGTACCCCACCATGCCTCCAACCTGGACCTCCTGCCTTGCAGGGTATGCCCTCTTGTGCATCCACCTCGGTGGCCCCGCACCTGACCTGAGCGCCCCAGCAGCCTTTACCCCCTGGTCAACTAAAATATACCCTATACCGAGAACACCAGTTTCTGCTCAAGTATGACCGCCTACAAAGGTATCCATCTACCTCCGTGCCCTTATCGTGCTATCCCGCGGGAGGGACCAGTGACTCACTACGCGCAGCAGTGCCCCCCCCCACGCAACAGTACCCGGGGCTGTCCCCCCAATCGCCTGGCCATATGCCCCCCTGCCGTAAAGCCACGGCGATCAACCCAGAAGATATACCCGCACCCATCTCTCAAAACCAACAGTTGTGGGCTGTGTATACGCCTCAGGGGTACGCCAGGTACAAACCCCTGGCCATGCACCCTTCTTGCACCTGCTACCATCGATGGCTAGTAAATACCCCAATATTCCATGGCCTTGTGCATACACCTGTTACCATCAATGTACAGTAATACCACGGGAAACCATATCCCGTGGCCATGCACTTACACCATGTTTGCACCTACTAACCTCAATGGTCAGAAAATCCCTATTCGTAGCAAGTATTCCCCATTATTCGTGTGGACATTACTGGAAAACAACTGATTACTTTTGTTTTTTGGAAAAACCAATCCCATGCCTGTGCAATGAAAGAAAATGTCTTCACTGTAAAGCCGCCATTTTTCCATTTCCAAAACAATAGAGAGCACCTTGACCAATGCGTAGCAGCTGCATGGAATCCGCCTTACTTATCCCTCAAACCCACTGTAAAGAGTCCTGCCATAATGCCGCTTGCGATACCCTCCCTGTGGTGCCCCCACGTGTCGTGGTGGCTTAATGCCATGCTGCTCATAACCCCTTCCGTCATACTCCACCTACCATGAAAAAAGTAATGCAGTACTGCTTATAGCGCCCATATAAACCTTGCCTCGAGGCGCTTCACCACCCTTGTCGCCGAGTCCTGCCATAAGGCTCCTAGCGCCAGTTTTCCCTGCCCACCTCGTGGCGCGCCAAAAGCGACTGTACCAGGCCGTGCCATATTGCGCACCCCCCCCCCCAGGAAAGGGTCACTTCACCATGCTTCACCCATTGATCTCGCAGTGTCCAAGATACTCATTCCCCAGACAGGTAAGGTAAGGCTCTTTTGTTACACCCCTTGCACGCTAGCCGCGTTGTCCCCGATTTCCATATCCCTGGCTTAAAAAGGGCAGCGCGAGCGCACCCTTCCCTTCTACTGTTGTACTTGTTTGACATATTTTTTGCAGGCCTCCGCCTTGCCGTATAGACCTGTTGCCTGAGGCGTGCCCCGCTTCCTGCCCATCGTGCCACCATCACTTAATCTAGACATTATGCAACTTGCGCCGGGTTCAAGTCACGCAATTTACTCTGTGCATTATGCCCCCTGTGGGCCACGCGTGCGTACTTGACCGATTCCGCCTCGGCCTTCCCCGCCTTTCCAATGGCGCGACTTGAGGCATGTGTGATAATAGGGCCGGCAACGGCAGTGTCCGATGCCTGCTAGACCCTCCCCTTAGCTATACAAGGCCCGGTCGTGATGCGACCGCCGTGGCCCCCTACACCTTGTGCTAGCCTTCCGCTGTTCCCTCACCCATATCCACCTCAAAACAAACGGGGTTCTGTACCCCACTCCACCTTCGCTTTTGTCCCACCGGCCTTACATTCCGACCATAACCCACTCGAACGAAAAGGTTTTGTACCTCAAACCGACATTGCCACTGGCACCACCAACATTAACTGCGCCCATATCCATATTAAAAACATGCTGCACGACTTTCTTATATTAACGAAAAGAGCTGCCTACTTTTTTTTTTTTTTTTTTTTTATAAATTGCCCAGGATGTTCCGGACATTGGATTAGAACTCAGGTCCCCGGCATTCCAAGACCAAGCACTTAGCAGTTGAGCCACTGGTGGTTGTAGCAACGAAGAAAGAGTTGTGCCCCCCCATCCGGCATTTACATCTACATTTGACCCCCCAGGAAATTGCTGCCCCCGTCGGAGTACCTTTTGGGGGTGACAGGGGTGTTAACCTTCCCCCCACTTTCATCGTAAACCGTTTTGCCCTATTCCTTTGGCCGAGGCACCTTTTCCCCAGATATCCGGTCCTCCCCCAACATTCTAGCACATTATACCAATGGCCGCCCCCTCAACCAATTGCAGCGAAGAAACCAACTGCTGTGCTTTAAACATAGCTCTCAACCCCTTGCTGCCCTTTGAATAAATGCGCCCCCACCACCCGGTGCGACAACCAATGTCAAGGCGCTCCCCGGAACTCCCCACAATAACACATCCCCCAACCGAAGTTGGTACTTATTCATCAACATCGGGCGCATAAAGGCGGTATTGGACTTGCCGGGGTTCAGACCTGTGACCTGTAGATCACATGCAGGACTCATCCGCCGTCGCTCAACCCACTGCGCTATCTCACCAGTTTATAACAGCAGAAGCATTGTAGTCCGAAGCCCTTCCCTTGAGCTACTGCTCTGCCCAATGTGCTTGCTTGTATTCCCTTATAATGGCAGTGTCCGGAATGCAAAATCGCCCCGTAACCCATGCGTTACTTAAAACGACCCCCAGAAACATGGTGCGGTGCCGCCGCCTACAGGTTTTACTACCAACGCTCACGGTAACTTACCCATTCCTTAAATCTAGAATGTGTCACCGTGTTCCTTACATCAGAGTTATCACTATTACTATACAAGCGCGTTTACCACCATCGTATTCTGCTCAAAAGGCCTCCTTGATCCCCGACAGTAGTTAACATTCCCTTGTTTCAAAAACACGTTGATTTTTTCTGTTCCCTAACGTGGGATCTGAGGCGTGGTGCTGCTGGAGCAAACAGATATTGAAAATTAGCTGCAAACGACACAGAGTAGGACTGCATAGTGCAGCTCAGCACAGCAATGGCGGCTCGTCACCCCTTTACAGACCTCCGGCAAGATGCGCTCTGTTCCATCTGCCAGGAGTTTTACAAGGACCCCGTGACTATAAACTGCGGGCACAACTTCTGCCGCGCTTGTCTCACCAAATACATGGAACAGCCGAATTTAACCATATGCTGTCCAGAATGCAAACAGAAATTCAACAAGAAGAATCTAAAGCCATTTGCTCTAATGGCACGTCCCGCGGAGCTATCCTGCACCTCATCACGCGCCTCGACACGGTCAGAAACTAATGCGGGCACCGAAAAACGGCAACGCCAGGCTGCCGCCGCCCGCCCCCTTCCTTTACTCCCCCAACTCCGATGCTGCTCGTTACTAATGGACAGCGAAAGTGTGTCAGCTTTGCTTTCAGCATGAGTCTGATTTCCAAAAAATGCATTTTGAACAATTTAAGGATTTGATCTGCATTGGCAGGGAATCGAATCCGGGTCTACTGCTTGGAGGCAGCTAGGCTCACCACTATACCATTAACGCCTGCCTTCCCCTGGGTTACGGCCACTCCGCCCGGCTATACTAATATAATAATAACCCATTGAAATACCTAGCGTCTGGCCCCCAGCACCGAGCCCCGCCAACCTCTCTCGCCTAACCCTACTCCTTACCCGCCGCCCATTCCTGGCCGCCGCAAGGTTCCTCGTTGCTGCAAGGCACACCATCGCCGGAACCCTCTTCTTCTGGGTCGGGAACTCTGCATGGCCTCTTGCTCAGCCCAAACTGGATCAGGAACTGCACGGCAAACGAAGTCCTCCACTCGAAACGAAATCCTCCGATTTTGGCGGGCGCCCGGCTGCTGTACGAGCTGCAAGTGTTCCTGTGCCGGGCGCCCGCCGCTTATGTAGCCCCAGCTCCTCCTTCTTCCTTTGTTACCCTTCGCGGGCTTTTGTGGGCTTTTGGCGCCCTCTCCTCTGCTCACCTTGCCGCCCTCTCCCCTGCCCCTGTGGGGGGAGGAGCGAGAGAGCGGAAGGAGGAAGGCCCCTGCCCCGGTTATCGGGGTGCCTCCTCCATTCTCTTTGCTCACCCGTTCGTCACCTTCATGTCAACCCGCCCCACTATGTCAGCGCAACAGCAGCAAGAGAAACACGAGAACGGTTAACACTTTTCTGGCTCTTTCGATCATTAAGAATGCGTAGGTAGAGTTACTTGCTTCTCTCTGGTTATTGGTCATGGGTTTCACAGACTAGTGCTGCATTGCACTAATTGCACCCAGTGGAAGTGTGCATAGGCTTGCACTTCCAGCTACCTTCGTCGTCCGCCTGAGCACATCTGCAGGCAGGATGCACGCACGCAAGATGTAGAATGGCTCAAGTGGAGGAATGAAATCACCTTTGGAAAGTGTGGGCATTACATTGAAGACCCCTGTGGCTTCTGATCTCAGGCAACACTGTGCACTCTGGGCGCTTCTGTTCACTGCCACCGCTTTCCCTGGTAACTTACAAACAATTTATACTCTGCAATTTAGCAACTTAGATGATCTTGACTTCAAATTGACCAAATTGTAAACAATTCATATGATGATATGACCTGTCCCCTTCACCTATCTTATTATTGTTTGGATTTGGCACATCTGGTGTCATTCTAGCCACCCCTTGTGGCCTAAAGAATGCTACAGGGAGGTGGGGGAGAGGAAAGGATGCTGAGATAAAGAAGAGTATTTGTTTGGCATGGGGATGGGCAATGCCACTGGCATGGATGTTTGGCATGGGGAAGGACAATGCCACTGGCATGGATGAGTGTGGTCTAAAGAATGCTACAGGGAGGTGGGGGAGAGGAAATGGTGCTGAGCTAAAGAAGAGTATTTGTTTGGCATGGGGAAGGACAGTGCTACAGGGAGGTGGGGGAGAGGAAATGGTGCTGAGCTAAAGAAGAGTATTTGTTTGGCATGGGGAAGGACAGTGCTACAGGGAGGTGGGGGAGAGGAAAGGGTGCTGAGATAAAGAAGAGCATTTGTTTGGCATGGGGAAGGACAGTGCTACAGGGAGGTGGGGGAGAGGAAAGGGTGCTGAGATAAAGAAGAGTATTTGTTTGGCATGGGGAAGGACAGTGCTACAGGGAGGTGGGGGAGAGGAAAGGGTGCTGAGATAAAGAAGAGTATTTGTTTGGCATGGGGAAGGACAGTGCTACAGGGAGGTGGGGGAGAGGAAAGGGTGCTGAGATAAAGAAGAGTATTTGTTTGGCATGGGGATGGGCAATGCCACTGGCATGGATGTTTGGCATGGGGAAGGACAATGCCACTGGCATGGATGAGTGTGGTCTAAAGAATGCTACAGGGAGGTGGGGGAGAGGAAAGGGTGCTGAGATAAAGAAGAGTATTTGTTTGGCATGGGGAAGGACAGTGCTACAGGGAGGTGGGGGAGAGGAAAGGGTGCTGAGATAAAGAAGAGTATTTGTTTGGCATGGGGATGGGCAATGCCACTGGCATGGATGTTTGGCATGGGGAAGGACAATGCCACTGGCATGGATGAGTGTGGTCTAAAGAATGCTACAGGGAGGTGGGGAGAGGAAAGGGTGCTGAGATAAAGAAGAGTATTTGTTTGGCATGGGGAAGGACAGTGCTACAGGGAGGTGGGGGAGAGGAAATGGTGCTGAGCTAAAGAAGAGTATTTGTTTGGCATGGGGAAGGGCAGTGCTACAGGGAGGTGGGGGAGAGGAAAGGGTGCTGAGATAAAGAAGAGTATTTGTTTGGCATGGGGATGGGCAATGCCACTGGCATGGATGTTTGGCATGGGGAAGGACAATGCCACTGGCATGGATGTTTGGCATGGGGAAGGACAATGCCACTGGCATGGATGAGTGTGGCCTAAAGAATGCTACAGGGAGGTGGGGGAGAGGAAAGGGTGCTGAGATAAAGAAGAGTATTTGTTTGGCATAGGGAAGGGCAGTGCTACAGGGAGGTTGGGGAGAGGAAAGGGTGCTGAGATAAAGAAGAGTATTTGTTTGGCATGGGGAAGGGCAATGCCACTGGCATGGATGTTTGGCATGGGGAAGGGCAATGCCACTGGCATGGATGGGCTACCCCACATATAGCAATATTTTGTGTATGTTCTGCTCTTCCTTCTACTCCTTCACCTTAATGAGAGTCTTTTATCCTCCCCCCCTCTCCTCCATCATTGGCCTTCTTCGGCATAATCCCTTGCAATGTTGACTCTAAATATTTTTCTCAAAGTGTGGCAATGCTTTTCTTTCAAGTGCACGTGATTGTTCATGTGTGCAACTGGCTAATGAGGTAAGCCACTTTGTGAGCATGGGTAATGTAAGGAACTCATGTTGACAACAGTAAAGACAGACACAAGGAATCACAGTTCAAGGGTGTTTATTAAACTGTAAATGCGGGGTGGAAAAACACTTAATCTAAACCTCGATCTAAGATAGGAGTACGTTTTGTCTATCAAAAGAAAAATAAGGCAGTCCTTGTGGCATTGTGTCAAAATAAAAGGGCCTATACTAAGGAAAACCTATTGCCAATTCATTACAACTAATCACACAAAGATAGAAGTGTTAAAAATAATAAGTCAGGATGTGATTTTCTTGAGGTCTCCTTCCCTTCGTTTTCAGCACGGGACAAGGTGGGACCTTGGAGCACAGCACACACTTGAGCCTTCTCAGAGCAAGCCAACAGTTCCGTATCAGAAACCAGGTTCTTTAACGGGAAAGTCTCCTTTCAATTAAAACATCTCTTGCCTTCGAGGGCCTGATGTTTTAAAAAAGAAAACACAAACTTCTGTTCCACATATACTTTGGGTGATGACTTCACCCCTGGATCCCCCTCTTGCGGACACAGACCCCCTTCCACAAGACAATTAAACAGTTCCTTTTCTCAATGAACTTTGGTTGGTGACTTTCCACCCCTGGATCTCCCTCAGCTGGGCTCGGAGCCAAAATTACAAGGGGGACACTTCACTTCCCCTTGTCTTGCAATCTTTTCTGCTTTCACAAATCTTAATGTCTTTTCAAACAATTCAGTGTGACTTTCCCCTTGATTTGGTTCACTTCTGTCAGCACACTGTCCACAGGGACTTCAGGCCTCGCTCTTTCTCGTTAGCCTCCCTCTGCCGGGTTCAATCTTGCCAACTTTATTAAACACAGCTCATTGGGCTTTGCCTTTGGTTGTCGGCTTCCCTCTGCCGGGTTCACTCCTGCTGACTTTTACCAACAATTCCTCACAGGACTTTTATACTTCGCCCCTTTTCATTAGCATCCCTCCTCCCGGTTCACTCTTGCTAATCTTAACCATGAGGGATTCACTTCCCCTTTTCCACAATCATTTGTCGGTCAAAGACTTTCGATGGTACTGAGGATTCGGCAAGATCCCTGTATGACCACTTTGACCTCTCTCCGCCTCTTCTCAAGGCCTTCTGGTTATGGTAGTCTTTACTTTTGGGTAATCCCCCAGAGTTTACTGCTTGAACACCCACGTAGTGCCTGACGCCTCTATTGCAGGCTTTTTCCCCCTCTTTCTCAATAGTTCCTTTGTTTGCTCAAAGTTCATTTTGCCGTTTGCTACTTTTGTTCAACACAGCCCGGTTTCTTATTGGCTCTCCTCTCGACTCACCGGCTGTGTTGAACCGATTTGCTTTCTTCACCTTTGAGTCAAGGTCGGTACCACAGAGACCAGCGTCTCTCCCCTGCATGGTTATCAGCGAAGGAGGGTCTCATGTACCATCGATATCTGTTGCAACACACGTTGGCCTTTGTTCGTGGTCTTACAATTTGTTCTCTTGAGGCTTCACAGGTCTCTGTTGATAAGGGGAACGTCACTTCTCCCCTTGGTATCCTCTCGACTTGCCCTGTCTTTTGCCTCCTCTTGAACTGCTGTACTGAGTTAGCTCTCACATTGTGCGGTCTGCCCTGCTCGTCTTGTGCTCCACCTTTTATCCCTCTTGGAAAGGGAAAGGGCCGTCAGGTGTGTTTGATTCGGTTCAATTGTCTGACTTTGCCTGACCCTGTTAGTGGGACATGCCAGGTAAACAGCTCTGGTGTTAGTCCGTTGTCTTTCGTATTTGTGCGAAGGTGTTCATGTGGAAAGGGGGGGGCAGTGTTTTGGAATATTTTGTGTAGTAGGATGGTGAAAAGCTGTCAAAAGAAGGGGGATACCATGTCTTCCCAAGACCCCCATCCAGGTGATCTTCCCTCACTGGTCCACCCCCAGAAACTGGATCCAATAGCGATGGCCCTGTTCTGGCCACCTGGATAACAGATCCCTGTGGATCAGCCAGGGAGACACCGTCAGGTTTCTCACAGTAGACAGTGAGCTATTATCTCTAAAGGGATTGTGAATATGTTTCTATCCCTCCCAACCCCCTGCAAAGTGTTACAAATCAGTGTAATTGGTGAAACCTACTGCAATTCTTCCACATATATTGTCAAAGAGGTACTTTTTTATGGTGCATCTCTAAGGTTTCATCCAAAATGACCAAACATATATGTCCGAAGGCGTGATTTGGCTGAATTTCGGGCGTTTGAAAATTCTGAACGGCAGAAAAGTTCGACCAAATCATGCATTCGGTGCTGGGGGCTGTAGGGGTGTCCCCCACACACTTGCTAACTATATTGTGAGCGGAGGTTGCGGGGGTGTCCTCCGCAGCTGTCCCGAAAAAAGAAAAGGGAAAGGAACCTGCTGCGCTTGTTCCCGGTCACAGAAGTGAAAGGGAACAGGCGTTGCAGGGACCAGCGAGTCAGAGGTGGGGGTGTGGCAGGGGCGTGAGCAGGGGTGTGGGCAGGGGTTTGGCCAAGTCAGAAATGTTCAGGGGAGAAAAGACCAAAGGTTATTTCGAAAAAATAATCCTCAGTCTTTTCTCCCTCGAACATTTGTCACTCAGTCTTTCAACCCCAAACCCATCTCTAACACAGTTAATAAACCAGTTCAAGGTTTCAAGCTCTGCTGCAGTGCCTATCAAAATTACCAAAACAATAAATTGCATGCTCAACATAAACAATTGGTTTATTTGTGGGTTATTAATTTGCTGTGTAACACTTATTGCTCAGAGGCAATGCAGAATTTGTTTTATGTCATTGGAAAATACAACCTTGTGTTAAAAATAACAAATATCACTTACCATATCTCAAGTGGATGGCAAAAAAAACAGGCATATCATATTTGTTTGACAGAATAATGGCAACCATATGGCAATAAAAGTTCATGTTGCACTACTATCAAATACATCAGGAGCCAGGGGGTGATGCCTCGCATAATTCGTCTGTAAGAAAAATAATTGCACCAGAAAATGATCATCAGAATTCCTGCACAGCTGCTTTCCATCATCATTATATGTCCCTGCGAACAGAGCAGTGATAGCATTTGTTATATAGCCAGCTCTAGAGACAAGAGACATACCAGCCCCTTGTATGCTCTATAACCAGGCAAATAGTCAGAACAAACAAATAAGGAGTACAATTATGCCCATCAAAAAATAGAAAACAATGTACACATAAATACCTACCCCCTGTTTCCTCCCACAAAGATCCACTGATAGCTGGATTTCAGTGGTACCAGCAGAGCAGTGGCACAGGAAGGGAGTCTAGCAACATTACTGACTGACCTGAAGAGGACATTTAAGAGAAAACTAATCTTTTAATACGCATGAATTACTAGATAGAAAGAGGTCTGGACTACTAAAAGATAGCTGTTTTGTGGTCACACTATATTTCAACTCCCCAAAAATGTATCCACATTGGCAAAGCAATTTCTTTTAAACTGAAACCTCATTTTACTCCAAACTTCCAAACATATGTAGCAACATGTTACTGGAGTCCTGCATGCAAAGCTGGCATAGACATGACTGGACACAGAAATGAGACTTTAGTTGTCTCGCCCAGACTTCCACACCCTCGCCTAAACAAAATGTCTCACTGAGGCTCCTTAGGGAGGCCCTTAAAAAATCTCCCCCAGGTTTGCCTTCGTACCAGCAGCACTGCTGTGAGGTAAAACAGCTGGAGCTCCCCACCCCCTTCCCTGTAACTAGGGGTCCCTCTTTTGCAATTCACTGCTAACAGTTACACAAGGTGATTTTAGAGGGTCTAAACACAGAAAGCCTTCAGCAGCTGAGCACAGAAACGAAACAGAAGGTGCAGTTTATCAGACTGTTGCTGGAAGGTGCTGTCCTTCAATTTCAACAAATAGCAGATGTTCTTCACAGGACTGCCAATTCATAACTGGCTCATTAGTCCTTCATCCACAAGGGATATGCGCGTGTGCTCACCAGGCTCCTGTGCTGCCCTCCAATATTATTCTACAGCGCTTAGTAAAAAGTAGGGTTTGCTCCCCTAGGAGTGCAGCATTAAAACACTCATTAGGTTAAGTGGTTATCTAGAATACGTTGCATTCGGAAAAAAAAACATTACAACCCTCACCTTGATATTATGTCCAGTTTATGAAAATGTTATTCTGCAGCACAAACAGAATTGTTTGCAACCTCCCTCTTCATAGATGCTCAGTGAAGCCATTCATAGGGCAGATTTTCCATAGCATTAATTAAAGTCTAGGTCCAATTGCACAGGTTCAATCCACGGGTCCGCACGTAGAAACCTCTTGGTATTAAGCACGTTATAAATAACCAATTATAATTATAATTATAACTCTGAAAATATGGAAACTACGCAGATTGGCTCAAAGGTATTGTGGAGTTCTCAGTATCTGTTGCCCTAATGCTGTGTGTTAGTAAGTGCCAGGAATGTTTCCATGCCTAGAATATATTGCAATCTTGCTCTCCCGTTGCAGGGTTATGCATGCACTGTAGGGGAGGCATAGCGTGAAATCTGCCTTTCCAAAACTCTTAGAGGGCAAATGAATATGTTTCTAACGTCTTGTTCACATATTTGGGGTAATGTAAACAAGGCTAGACCTGATAGTCGAGACTCATTTTTTAAGTGTAGGTTTCTTGAAAGAGGAAAGAAATGGCAGTTAACTGCTGTGGCACCTGCCTCATGAATGCTACAGCAAATGGAAATTGTCCATGAGCACTGCTGATGCTGTTCTGCGCGGCACTCAGAAAGAAGCTGTGCAAGCACACATGCACACAATTTAGAGTGAATGTAGGTCCCTCATCAAAGTGCTTCTCCTTCATCATAGTCCGTCTCCTTTGTTCTGGTCCTTCTCTTTCAACAAAGTATTTCTCCTTTGCCCTTGACTTGACCATCTCCCTATTACAGTCCTTCATCCAGGTCCATTTCCATCATCAGAGCTCTTCATAAAAATCCTTCTTCTTTGTCCTAATCCTTGTCCCTTCATCAGAGTTAATCATAGTCACTGATCCCAGTAGTTCTCCTTTGTCCTAGTCCTCCTTCATCATAGTTCCTCTCCATATTCCTAGCCTGTCTCCTTTCCCAAGCCCTTCGTTGTAGTCTTTCTTCATCATAGTCAGCCTCCCAATACATCTCATTCTTCATATTCCTTCTCATAGTCCTCTATTCTATTACTTCTTCTTATGTCCAACATCCAAGTCCTTCATCGTAGTCTTTTGGCTTAGTCTTTCTTTATGCATCTTTGTCATGGGCCTTCATAATAGTTCTTCTCCTTCATCATAGTGCTCCTGCTTCATTCTGGGGCTTCATTATAGGTCCTTCATCATCGTCTTCTTTCTCAGAGTCCTCCGTCATCATACTACTTCCCCCTAATACCTCTTGCAGGTCATAGTACTTTGTCCGAGTCCTTATCCTTTATCATAGTCCTTTGTCCTCATCCTTCTCAGTCATCGTAGATCTTCATGATAGTCTGTCGAAATAGTCCTTCATCCAAGTTATTCTCCTTCATCATAGTCGTTCATCAGTATTGGTGTTGGTATTAGATTTGTAAAGCCTTCTAATCAGCTCAGAGAATTTATCAAGGCGCTATCAACATCGGGAGAAAACAACAACACCTATCTTAGGAGCAACATAGTCTTCAACCTGCTTCGAAACTCCAAATGACTCAAAATGCCTCGAAGGGAGTGCAGGAGATTGTTCTATAATTTGGGAGCAAGAAAGCTAAAGGATGTGCCAACCTTTGCTCTCCAGATGAGATGATTTGAACCTTAACTCCCATCAGCCCTAGCCAGGAGTTGTAGTCCAAAATATCTGTAGAGCTGCAAGTTGCTGACCCCTGCCCTAGTCCTTCATCTTAGTCTGTCCCCTTCATCCTTGTCCTTCTTGTTTTTCTTCATCAGAGTCCCTCTTCCCGTCTTCATCCTACTCATTCTACTTGTCCAAGTGCTTCTCCTTCATGCTAGACCTTATCTTCTCCCTTGTTCCAGTTGTCCACCATCTTCTTAGTCATTCTGTGTCACTCTTTTTCTAGTATTTTCCCTTCTTTTGTTCTAGTCCTTTTCTTTTTCCTTCATCCTAATTCTTCCCCTTCATCATAGTCCAACATAGTCCTTTAACATATTCCTTTATAAGAGTACATCAATATAGTCTTCCTCCTTCTTCAATGTCCTTTATCTTAGTCCTTCTCCGTTGTCCTAGTTCTTCATTCTAGTGCTGCTCCTTCATCATACCCCACCACCTCAGCCATTCTCCTTCATTTTAGTCCTTCATCACAGTCTTTCATAGTAATCCTTCATCATATTCTTTCTGGTTCATCATTGTCCTTTGTGATAGTCCTTCTCCTTCCTCCTAGTTGTTAATTATAGTCCTTCCTCATAGTCCCTCTTCATAGTCCTTCTTCATCACAGTCCTCCTTCATGATAATCCTTACTCCCAATCCTTCTCGTATGTCATAGTCTTTTGTCCTAGTGCTTATCATTCATCATAGACCTTCATCTTAATCATTCATTTGATCATAGTCATTCATAATGCTTCCTCATAGTCCTTCCTCTTCATCATACCATAGTCCATCATCCCAGTCCTTATATCCTTCTCCTTTTTGTTTATCTTTGTGCTTCTCCTTCATCCTTGGCATGCTCCTTCATCCTAATCATTCCCTTTTGTTCAAGGCCTTTGCTTCAAATGTCTTTCTAGTCCTTCCCCTCCTTTTGCCCAAGTCTAGGTTCT
The DNA here is from genome assembly GCF_040938575.1 of Ambystoma mexicanum. Lineage (NCBI taxonomy): Eukaryota > Metazoa > Chordata > Amphibia > Caudata > Ambystomatidae > Ambystoma > Ambystoma mexicanum. The sequence goes on from NC_090924.1 coordinate 404,838,840, forward strand.
TTAACATTTGTACTAATCCTTCATCCTTTAACCTAGGTTTTCCCCATTGTGTTGGATAGAAAATGGCATCTGCACAATTACAAGAGTATATCAAAGACCTCACCTGCGGGGTGAAAGGCAACCTGGATTCAGAGTTAACAAGAGTACTGAGGCAGCCTTTCTAGAAGCAAGAGATAATCTGCTGCAGTTTATGGAGGGTGACACATCCTGCATCCTTATGTTGCTGGATCTTTTAGCCACATTTGACCACCAGATTTTGTAGAACAGACTGAACAAGGAACTGAGCATGTATTTACACACCAGGCATTGGCTCAACTTGCTTCTGTCAGGGAGCATCTACGTTGTTAAACTGGATTTGTTTCAGTCATAGCTTGTAGAAATAGAATGTGGACTACCAGCCTTATTTATATTAAACCTGTCCATGACCTATGAACCAGGGATGATTTGTTATTCCATAAATATGCAGATAACACCTAAGTCCCACTGAAAGTGTCAGGTGTCCCTTCTGAAAATGTGGCGCATGTTCAATATCTTTTCAATAGTATTAAAGTCCGGATGAATGACAGTGGCTTAGTCATCATCACTCTACAACAGAAATCTCTTGTTAGCCACTCAGCATTGCAAAACTCAACTCAATGGTTGTTATTCTAATTTCTCTCTCTCTCTGTCTCGCACTTGCTCTCTCTCTCTCTCTCTCTCGCTCTCTGTCTGTCTGCCTCTGTCTGTTGCTCTCTCTTTTTCTCAAATTAATATAAAAATTCAAGATTGTCTCAAATTATTTGGAGTCATTTAAGATTCCTCCCTATGCATGGTTTCAAAGGTAAATGCAATTTTAGCTCATAAAGTTATCATTTCACATTAGGAAATCAAATTTGACTGTTTCTATCAGATGCCAGATGCACATCCGAAGTCAGTGCAGTGAATGGAGCAAAATTAGATTATTCAAATGTGCTCATCTTAGACACCAATTAATCCCTTTTCAGCTCATGCAGATCCTCCGGAATACAGCAGGAACAATTGTGCCCAATACGGGATGACAGGTCCATATATTGCCTATACTGAGAAATTTACACTATCATTATCACCGGGGTATTTATTGAGCATGGCCCTAACTTCCTGAAGCAACATAGCACTTTACAAATCATAGGGGAAGGGCACATTAAGGTAGTCAGAGACAGAAAGGAGTGGGTAGCCAACAAGAGGTCAGGGGGATATTTTGGGAGCAATGGATCTACAAGTAACCAGGGGAGGAAATAGTGAGGAGAAGATCACCCAGTCTCAGGTTGGGGAAGGGAGTCGAGGGTGTGTGGGTCTAGGTCATGGGTGCACAACATACGGCCCGCGGGCCAGTTGCGGCCCGCCATGCCCTTTTGACCGGCCCGCGAGGCACAAAGACTTTCCTAATGGAGGGCGGCCCGCGGCCGCCCTCCATTAGGAAAGTCTTTGTTGTCTTCCGGGCCGGTGAAAACACTGGCCCTCATTGGCTCAGCACACACACGCATCACGTCGCTCCTACGAGCCACGTAATGCGTGTGTGCTGCACCAATGGAGGGCCAGCACTACGGCTGGCGTGGCCCATAAGGCTTGATGCCGGAAGGCATTTCAGCCTTGGACCACGCCAGCCGTAGTGCGATTCCAGCGACTTCCAGCTTACCTGCCTACCTGCCTTCCAGCACGTCTCTGGTAAGTGGTCTGTTTGTGTTTGTGTGTCGGGTTTGTTTTGCTTTATGTTTGTGTGTATGAATGTTTGTGTTTGTATTTTGTGTATATGTTGAGATGCGGGGGTTGGGGGGTGTGTCGGGTGTGTATGAATGTTTGTGTTTGAATGTATTTTGAGTATGTTAAGATGCGGGGGTGGGGGGATGTGTCGGATGTGTATGAATGTTTGTATTTGAATGTATTTTGAGTGTATGTTGAGATGCGGGGGTGGGGGGGGTGTCGGATGTGTATGAATGTTTGTGTTTGAATGTATTTTGTGTGTATGTTGAGATGTGGGGGTGTGTGAATGTTTGTATTTGAATGTATTTTGTGTGTATGTTGAGATGCGGGGGTGGGGGGGTGTGTCGGATGTGTATGAATGTTTGTATTTGAATGTATTTTGTGTGTATGTTGAGATGTGGGGGGGTGTGAATGTTTGTATTTGAATGTATTTTGTGTGTATGTTGAGATGCGGGGGTCGGGGGGTGTCGGATGTGTATGAATGTTTTGATTTGAATGTTTTTTGTGTGCTGAGTTGGGGGGTGGGGGTTCGGGTCTGTATGGGTGCTTGTTTGAGAGTTTGCTGATTTGGGGGGTGGGGGGTTCGGGTCTGTATGGGTGCATGTTTGTGTGTGTGTTGATTTGGGGGGTGGGGGGTTCAGGTCTGTATGGGTGCATGCTTGAGTGTGTGTGTGTGCTGAGCTGGCGGTGGGGGGTTCGGGTCTGTATGGGTGCATGCTTGAGTGTGTGTGTGTGCTGAGTTGGGGGTGGGGGGTTGGGGTCTGTATGGGTGCATGTTTGTGTGTGTGCTGAGTTGGGGGTGGGGGGTTCGGGTCTGTATGGGTGCATGTTTGTGTGTGTGTTGATTTGGGGGGTGGGGGGTTCGAGTCTGTATGGGTGCATGTTTGTGTGTTTGTTGATTTGGGGGGTGGGGGGATCGGGTCTGTATGGGTGCATGTTTGTGTGTGTGTTGATTTGGGGGGTGGGGGGTTCAGGTCTGTAGGGGTGCATGCTTGAGTGTGTTTGGGGCATAGTGTTTGGTTGGGGGTGAGGGGGCCATGGGGCATAGTGTTTGGTTGGGGGTTAGGGGGGTGAGGGGGCCATGGGGCATAGTGTTTGGTTGGCGGTGAGGGACAGGGGGCATAGTGTTTGGTTGGGGGTGAGAGGGCCATGGGGCATAGTGTTTGGTTGGGGGTGAGGGACAGGGGGCATAGTGTTTGCTTGGGGGGTGAGGGACAGGGGGCATAGTGTTTGCTTGGGGGGTGAGGGACAGGGGGCATAGTGTTTGGTTGGGGGTGGGGGCCATGTGGCATAGTGTTTGGTTGGGGGTGAGGGACAGGGGGCATAGTGTTTGGTTGGGGGTGAGGGGGCCATGGGGCATAGTGTTTGGTTGGGGGTGAGGGACAGGGGGCATAGTGTTTGCTTGGGGGGTGAGGGACAGGGGGCATAGTGTTTGGTTGGGGGTGGGGGCCATGGGGTATAGTGTTTGGTTGGGGGTGAGGGGGCCATGGGGCATAGTGTTTGGGTGGGGTGGGAGCCATGGGGCATAGTGTTTGGTTGGGGGTGAGGGGCCCATGGGGCATAGTGTTTGGTTGGGGGTGAGGGGGCCATGGGGCATAGTGTTTGGTTGGGGGTGAGGGGGCCACGGGGCATAGTGTTTGTTTGGGGTTGGGAGCCACAGGGCATAGTGTTTGGGGGTGAGGGGGCCATGGGGCATAGTGTTTGGTTGGGGATGAGGGGGCCATGGGGCATAGTGTTTGGTTGGGGGTGAGGGGGCCACGGGGCATAGTGTTTGTTTGGGGTTGGGAGCCACGGGGCATAGTGTTTGGGTGGGGTGGGAGCCATGGGGCATAGTGTTTGGTTGGGGGTGAGGGGGCCATGGGGCATAGTGTTTGTTTGGGGTTGGGAGCCATGGGGCATAGTGTTTGGTTGCCGGTGAGGGACAGGGGGCATAGTGTTTGGTTGGGGGTGGGGGCTATGGGGCATAGTGTTTGGTTGGCGGTGAGAGACAGGCGGCATAGTGTTTGCTTGGGGGATGAGGGACAGGGGGCATAGTGTTTGGTTGGAGGTGGGAGCCATGGGGCATAGTGTTTGGTTGGGGGTTAGGGGGGTGAGGGGGCCATGGGGTATAGTGTTTGGTTGGGGGTGAGGGGGCCATGGGGCATAGTGTTTGGTTGGCGGTGAGGGACAGGGGGCATAGTGCTTGGTTGGGGGTGAGGGGGCCATGGGGCATAGTATTTGGTTGGGGGTGAGGGGGCCATGGGGCATAGTGTTTGGTTGGGGGTGAGGGGGCCATGGGGCATAGTGTTTGGTTGGGGGTGAGGGACAGGGGGCATAGTGTTTGCTTGGGGGGTGAGGGACAGGGGGCATAGTGTTTGGTTGGGTATGGGAGCCTTGGGGCATAGTGTTTGGTTGGGGGTGAGGGGACCATGGGGCATAGTGTTTGGTTGGGGATGGGAGCCATGGGGCACAGTGTTGCACTCCAAGAGTGAACTCAATAATAAAGCTAAAACAGGCACAGTTAGGAGATGTACATCCTTTGCTTTTTTGAGGAAACCTGACTCAACGAAGGCCATACTCCTCTTGGGTAACCCAAACAGCAAACTATAGCAGTCCAAAATAACAGAATGTCCAATCAAGGGTCAATAAAAATATATATAATTTAATTAAACAGACGATATACAATAACTAAATCGAAATAAATGTTAGCAATGGAAAATGTGTAGTACAAAATGTAAGTTTGAAATGCAATAAAAATCGTTACCCCTCAAAAACATATCTTTTTCCATGTGTTTAATACAAATTGGGGGTTGAAAAAGCCTCCTGACATGTCCCGCCTACCGCCCCGCCCACTTTTACTTTTCGGCCCACTATAGCCCTCATGTAAGGTACTTTCGGCCCTCTGTCAAAATCAGTTGTGCACCCCTGGTCTAGGTGTTAGGGAGGAACCATCTTCGAAGAGGAGGGTCTTTAGAAGTAAGAGGGCATGTGTTGAGGGGGAGGAGGTTCCAGAGTCTGGGGGAGTTGATAGAGAAGGCATGTCTTCTGGTTCTTGCCTTCTACACCGGCACAGTTCAAGTCTGCACAAGTCCTTACTTCTGGTGGATCATAGTCCTCTGGAGATGAGTTCCTCAGTGAGGTAGCTTGGGGACTTTGCCCTATATCTATCACCCCTTTTTTTGGGCAAACACATGGAGAAGCTGGTCCTCTCCCAACTGACCCTCCACCCCAAAATGGCCAGCTGCCTCCATGACCACCAGTCCGGTTTCAGGGCAACCAGAGGCACGGATGCTGCTCTCCTGAACACCTGTGATGACCGACTCTCTAACCTGGATTCTAATACTCGTTCTGTCATGATCCTCCTCGATCCTCTGCTTTTGACACAGTCAACCACGCCATCCTCATAAACCGTCTCAATGATACCCTAAGAATCACAGACAGGGCACTGGCGTGGCTGACCTTCCTCTCAAACAGACAAGTGCAAATGGATCCTTTTCTCTCCTCTGCCTCACTCTCTACCTGTAGCGTCCCTTGGGACTCTATCATATCACCATGGCTCTTTGACATATACCTGGCCCCTCTGGCCCACCTCATCTCCACTTTCTCCCCTCATTTCCAGTGTTGCGCAGATGCCACACAACTCTCTTTCAAGCTCTCGTCCCCTACCTCCTCCTCCTCCTCTGCCAATGATCTCTGCCTGAATGCCAGCAAGATTGAGATCCTTATCATCGGGACACCTGCTCCTTGTTACCCCTCCTCCCTCTGGCCAGTCTCCCTGGGTCCTCTCCCCTCACCCACTTGTGAGGCAAAAAACCTTGGGATCATATTTGACTCCTCTCTCTCTTTCTCTTCTCACATCATGGACCTTGCCAAGAAGTCCAATTTCCAGTTGCATCTCCTCAGGGGAATTCTACTTTTCCTCACCTTCCCCCGGAAGCTCAACATCTCCAGAGCCCTGGTTCTCTCTAGAGTAGACTGCTGCAGCAGCCTCTTCCTCAACCTACCACTTTCATCCCTTCACCCCCTTCAACTAATCCAGAATAGGACTGCAAGACTTATCTTTGGCCTCAAGCCCAGAGACCGCATCTCTCCAGCTCTAAAATCTCTCCACTGGCTTCCGGTGTCCTCAAGGATCAACTTATTTACCCTTTGCATCAGCCACAAGGCTAACTTGGGCCTGGGACCTCTTTACATCCAGCATTCCCTCCTTAAATACCTCCCGACCAGAGTCCTTCGGTCTTCTGTCTCCAACTCTCTGCAGATCAAACGATTCTCCAACGAAGAGAGTGGGAGGTATATCCCTTTCCTCGGCTGGCTCCACCCTCTGGAAGGGCCCCCTCACCCCCGAGACTTGAGCCGGATCTTCCTACGTTCCGGAAACCTCTCAAGACTTTCCTTTTCTCCTCTTCCTTCCCTCAACCCCCTCTGTGCTAACTCTCCATCTGCCACTGTGACTGGGGACTGGTCCCTTCAGAGCCATACAGGGGCCAGACCACCCCATACCAGATCCACCAGCAACCCCTCCCAGCACTTGCCCTCTGGCTGCCCTTCCCAGACTAGCCCAACTGGTCCTCCTTGTTCATTGCACTCTTCCTCCCTCCCCCCTTCTCCCCTGGCACTTGCCACCTTAGCCCACCCAGCATTTGCCCGGCATCCGAGCCTTGGGGACACCCCAATCCTGCACTTCTCGCTCGCCCCCTCCCCTTGCATTTACCACCTTTTCATGCACTTGCACGGTAGGATTATCACACAGCCAATATAACTGTTTTTGTTAGTTTACTTCTTAATTCCCACATCCCCTGCCCCATATTGTCTTTTGACGCCTGCAAACACCTGTGTATAGGCGGCACACAAATGACCAATAAAATATGAATGAAATAAATGACAACAGCCTTGTAGATGATGCAGCAGGATTTGAAGATGAGACATTCTTGCAATAGGAGCCAATGCAGTTTGATGAGCGTCAGGGTGATGTGATTGACGTTACAGAGTCCTTTAATGAGTAATGTTGCAGCATGCAGGACACAAATCACATCAAAACAGTATTGCCACCATCCAAATAGGCAAGGACCATGGATTGGACACCAGATGTGAAGTGTTTTTCTGGGATGAAGAGCTTGACTTTCCACAGGAGAGAAAGTTGGTACCAAGCTGTTTGAGTTTTGTGTCTTGCTATGTGGTGTTTCAAGGAGAGGTGTCTGTCGATGTCGAACAATGTCGAACGTACAGGTGGGTATATGGGGTGTAAAGACTTTGAGGTTCATAGCAGAGAGCCAGGTCTGGATGTCAGGGTGTTTGGTATTGTTGGTCAGCAGTAAGAATTTGGTCTTGGAGGGGTTGAGCTTCAGGTAACAACTGACATCTAGGACCCGAGCAATGTGAAGCAGGCCTGTGGATGTCTTCGATGGAGGATATTTTAAGGTAGAGCTGAGTGTCATGTGTATTGGTGGATGTGGATGCTGTGTGGTGCTCAGATGGTATTGAGTGGTTCCATGTAAAGACCAAAGATCACAGAGAAAAGGATGCATTCTTGTGGGACTCCACAGGTATCCACAGGTGACCTTAACTCTTTGTGAGAGCTCAAATAATATCTAATGCATAAACTGGGCACAAAAAGCCTTGTATGGTGTACGGCACCATCGTATCTCAAACCTGAGGTGAAATGTTATTTGTCTAGCAAACCCCTTTGATCCCAACATAGGCGTCTCATCATCACCACCTGGCTAAAATGTGCTAAAATCATGGGGTGCTCTTTCTGAGTTTAAGTGGTTAGGCACTGGAATACCAACCAAAAGATTTGCATAGGATCAATGGCTTACGGTTATTTTGGAAGTGCCAGAAAACTCCTTTGATTTGCTTCATATTAAGTAAGTGTCAGTAGCAAGGATGGCAGAGTGTTTATACCCTTTCTGTCATTTAACACTATAGAAATCAGCATATAAAATCAAATCAAAATCATCCTAGTCCGGCCTTCTTCCTTCCTCCTAGTCCTTCATCCTAGTCCTTAACCCTAGTCCTCCTTCATTTTAGTTCTTCTCCTTCTTCCTTCTCCTTTATCCTAGTCCTTCACCCTAGGTACCTACACTTCATCCTAATCCTAGTGCATCATCCGAGTCCACCATTGTCCTAGTCCGCCATCACTTTAGTCCTTTACCCTTCTCCTCTGTCCTAGGCCTTCTCCTTCACCCAAGTCATTTTCCTTCATCTTAGTCTTTTGTCCTAGTATTTAGTTAATAATGCCTTCCTCCTTCATCCTAGCATATCGTCCTTAATCCTAGTCCTCCTTCATCTTAGTTCTTCTCCTTCTTCCTTCTCCTTTATCCTAGTCATTCACCCTAGGTACCTACACTTCATCCTAGTCCTAGTGCATCATCCGAGTCCGCCAATGTCCTAGTCCGCCATCACTTTAGTCCTTTAGTCTTCTCCTGTATCCTAGGCCTTCTCCTTCACCCAAGTCATTTCCCTTCATCTTAGTCTTTTGTCCTAGTCTTTATTTAATAATGCCTTACTCCTTCATCTTAGCCTATCGTCCTTAATCCTAGTCCTCCTTCATTTTAGTGCTTCTCCTTCTTCCTTCTCCTTTATCCTAGTCATTCACCCTAGATACCTACACTTCATCCTAGTCCTATTGTATCATCCGAGTCCGCCATTGTCCTAGTCCGCCATCACTTTAGTCTTTAGTCCTTTAGCCTTCTCCTCTGTCCCAGGCCTTCTGCTTCACCCAAGTCATTTTCCTTCATCTTAGTCTTTTGTCCAAGTCTTTAGTTAATAATGCCTTCCTCCTTCATCCTAGCCTATTGTGCTTAATCCCAGTCCTTGCCCTTCTCCTTCATGTTATCTTATGTTATATTACGCTATGTCGTGTTAGTAAGGTGTGTACTGCACATCAATGCCACTTGCCTAGTCGCCAGGCACTCAATCCCAGTCCTTGGTCAGTCTGAGCCCCTCTTCTTCATCATGTCCCTTCTCCTTCATCCTATTCAGAATGTTTGTCATGCACAGTCTAGCAGTCAATCACAGGCTCCCTATTCTTTGCCCCACTGGTATTGCTTCGTCTATTTTGTTCTCCTTTTCACACTCCACTCGTTGTCTCCCTCATCCTGTCTTTCTCCCTGTCTCTCTCTCTCTTTCTCTCTCTTGCAGGCAACGCCCCCCTGAGAATTCCTCTCTGGCAAAACGAGTGCCGCAGTCTCTCGAATCACTCCAGATAAACTGGCACATTTAGCAGAACTCTTGCATATTTGAGTAACACCACTGCCAGCCTGGCACATTGTGCATGATAGTGTTTGCATCACTCTGAAATATTTGAGCCGAACCTTGTTGCAAACAGCAGCACCCTGGCCTCAGGAACAAGGTCATAAGTCCTACCACCGTTTCACAACTGTTATCTCTCCTGGAATGGGATTGACAGTAGCAATTGTTTCCTGTGTGCCACACAGTGTGCGACAGATGTAGAGGGGGGTGGTTTCTGGCTATGCTACAAGCAGAGACCGGTGTAGGCAAAGGCAGGCAAGGTGACACACTCTGTAATACTTATTTACCGCTTGACAACACCCTTGCCCTACCTCTTACCTGTCTCGTCTGCCCCCGCCCGTCCTGTAGGACATGGATTACCCACAGGTTGTGCCACTTTGGAAAGGTAGGTAGGAGTAGATCGGCAGGGTAGAGGAAAGCCAGGAGCAAGCAGTGGGTCCCTATCCCCTAAATAAAGTAACACATTATATTAGCGCACTGAAGCAGGAGTGCGCAAATCAGGAGCTGATACAATGACTGCTTTGTAATGGCAAGTTATTTCTATGGCGTTTTTGCCCGAATGCTTTACATAGAACCTATTTACCTAGAATATCACCCAACCCATGTTGGTACTCATTTATCAACCTCGGAAGGAGGAAAGGTTGAGTTGGCTTTGCCAGAATTTGAACCTGTAATCTGCAGATCACACGCAGATCACAGCAACGAGCGCTCAACCCGCTGAGCGATGTCACTGCATAACTCATAGCTGGTGAGCTGTTTCTTTTGGTCGTTGTTATGATCGATACAGTCTCTGTTTTTGCCCTGAATAGAAGTACGCCAAACTGCCCTCAGTACACCAGTGTTTTTCTATTTTTTATTTAAAAAAAGGGGTGAGCACACACAATTACCTTTTAAAACCCAACTATATCAATTTAATGAAAAAAGAACCCTCACTAAGCAGCTGCAATAAACACAAAGATTGTTTAAAACATATAAACACAGTCTCTCAGGTGTGCTCTTTTTATAAAGAAAGGTCTCTTAGGTGTCTTGGTGCAGGAAGCCTGGCCGGCCAGGGCTGCCTGACTGCTTTCCCTCTCACCCACTGACTTGGTGTTCGTCCATGTCTCTGTAGACCCTGAAGATGGGAGGCCCCGGATGTCCTGAGGGGGCCATCCCCCACTCTCAGATGTCTGTGCAAATTGGAGAGAGCAGCTCGGCAGATCGATAGCCCGGCTGTTTGTTACGTATGTCTGGTGTAGCCCAGGCTGAAGGAGAGCTGCGAGAGTGCCCCCAGAGGAGATCTTGCCTTTGCTCATGTATGCCACCTATGGCCAGGGCGGCTTGAGGTGCAGGCTCGGGGGCAACAGAGAACCCTCTATGAGTGGCCCAGGTGACATGGGGCGCCGAAGGAGCCCCAGAGCAATGACGTGCCCACGGCGTTCCTGTTCGAAAGGCCTCATCCGTGAGAGCCTTGTCCAGGCAGTGAAGTGTTTGCGCCCGCCTCGCACGGCTCACGGGGCACTGCAATAAGGGAATACCAAGTCCAGGCCGCAGCAGCAGTGAAGAGGTTGGTAGCGCCCCTCTGTCTACGGTGCGGCGATTTGCAGCGTCAGTTACTGGCCCGCACTGGTGATAGACATGTGGCCCTAATGTGGCCCTAATGTTTCACTGGGCGCCACAAAGACGCGATTCTGGCAGAGTGCACCAGATTCTTATTTGAGAGCCGCGCAGCAGGAGGCGCGCTCGACCTTCCGAAGTGTAGTCGGGCTGCGATAAATATACTGTTGTTGAAATGCAGCATATTGCTATTGATATTTTATTTGTATCGCGCTCATACAAAAGGGTTTCAGAGCGCGACGAGGCAAGGGAGGGGAACAAGGGAGAACAAAATCAATGATCATACTAGGCCCAGTGACAATGAGAACGCGCAAGTGCAGGGGAGAGGGAAGGGGGAAAGTGCAGGGGCGGAGGGGAAGAGGTGGACAGTGCAAAACAACAGCAGTGGTAGTGCAGCCAGCAAGTGGCAAGTGCTAGGTTTAAGGCACAGACCGGGGTCTTATAGGTGCAGAAAAGGGGTGGTCTGTAAGGTTACAGATACAGACCCAAGTGCAGGGGTTGGTCGGAGGCAGTGTGGGTGCGTGGCAGGGGGGGAACTACCTCGGCCTGAAATCAGAGGGTAACCAGGTGCACAATGACGAAGCAGAACAGATCTTCACGGGAAAGGAGGAATGAAAGCAGAAGCAAAGAGGAAGGTCTTGAGGTGCTTCCGGTACCGGAGATGATTCTCCTCAAGTTTCAGAGTGGCAGGGAGGCTGTTCCAGAGGGAGGCCCCAGGCAAAGACAGAGATCTACCCCCATCTCGAAATGTACCCATATACGCCAGAGGGATCCTTCACCACAGTGCAGCCCAGTGGAATACCATTACTGCGCACAAAAATATGTAAACCATTAACTACGACACCCACTCTTAAGGGGTTTCGGGATACATAGGCTCTATTTCTCCAGTGCCACAAATAATGCCCTACTGTGCACCTATCTTTTTGTGGTGCATAATGGCATGATATGCTCTGCTACCTGTGGTTTCTTGATTGCACTCCAAACTCCACTGTTACCAGCCAGCCTTGCACCTTACACCCCACACATTGATTAGCAACTCACACCATGCAGGTGATAACCAGCTTGGCCCTAATTCATGGATTATTTGTGTGTAAAACAGTGATTTGCCTGCCATTCGGCCTGAAAATCCCTGTTTCACGAATGGGGATTTGAGGGCAGAATGGCACGCAAATCCCTGTTTTACACGCACATAATTGAGTCCATCTCCCCGACAAACACTGCACCCTCCAGAAAGCCAACTTCAATCTCAGGGCAAATATGTTTAGTAGCAAACTCAGTGTAAAGCAGTGGTCGGAGTGAGCGGGAGCAGTCAGGAGTGGTGCTCCTTTACTTTTTTTAATTAAGTTTTACAGTTCCTATATTTTTATTTTAAAAAGAAACCATTCCGGAATGGTTTCCTTTTAAAATAAAAGTCTAGGAAGAAGTTGAAACTTGCACTTTTAGTGCACTGCACTGAACGTTCCCTTAAACAGCAGACACATGTGTTTGGGGGTTTGTATTGTGTGTGGGATGGGGCATGGTGATGGGATTTGTGGGGAGTGGACGCAGGCCAGCACGGAACATAGTTCCACTACTTCTTTTCTTACACTTCGACCACTGGTTTAAAGGTGCATGCCTCCAAATGAATCCAAGAACTAATCCAAAAAGAATAAAAAATAGAGTGTACCAAGTGCAGAAAAAGGCACTTTTATGTTGTGAGTGTTCTTGAAATCTTTATATGAATTCTGTATTCTTTTTATTTTCTGTTGTTTCTTTTTGTGAAAAGTCAAATATTGGCTGATCCACAATTAAAAAGAAAAGGAAATAGCGCCCCACTGCTGCCCCTGTATGTCATTAACCTGAATTCTGATCAATCATTGAGGATCCGTCAACAAAAATTATCTCTCCTTTCGCCAAGGGATCCTCTTTAACTTTCGTTAGATTATCCAATGTGTCCTGATAGGTAGTGCAATTGGGTATGTGATCTCCTTCCTGCACAGGCTCAGTGAGAAATGTTGATGGGTTTACAATGTGACACCTCGATATGTTAATTGAATGATTTGACAGTATTACTTCATACCCTGAAGCTCGTGGGGTGATAAGGGTAGATAGACTTGGATTTATCTAAGATCGAAAGTACTGCATGCTACACATAGAGCATTACTGGACAACCCATAGTGATTGTGGATAACTTCTCTATTGCAAAAGCTGCCGCTGCAAGCACCTTCTCACATGTAAATTGTCCTTGCATTACATGGTCTAGTTGACCACTGTAATAAGTAAAAGGCTTATGTCCCAGTGATGTTGTTTTCTGGGGGAGGACAGCCATCATCACTAGACCATTAGAATGAGAGAAAAGAAATAACATTTTCTTATAATCTGGGGTTGCTAAAATAGATGCATTGCTAAGTGCATGCCTTCATTCATTGAATTAGTCAAACATGTCAGGTGTCCAGCTTATGGGGTGCTTCCTTCTGCTCTTTCAGGAGGGGCCTGGTTTAAGTAGAATATTAAAAAATCCAGGACCAGCAATAATTGCACTGTCCCAGAAATTGCTGCATCTCTTTCACTGTGTTTGGTTGTGGCATGTTTTGTTCTGCCGCTGCCCTTCCTGGCGTCACCCTCCTGCCCTCTGATGGTATTATCTGCCCTATATACACTACTTCTGTTTGGCAAAATTGCAGTTTCTCCTTGTCAACTTTGTATCCATTCTCTGCCAATAGTGTCAAGGGTGTCACTGAATTCTCTCTGCGCTGTTCTTCTGTGTTGCTGCTCACCTGATAATCATCAACGTATTGTATCACTGTGCTGTGTGTTTGTAAGTTTCCTAAATCCATTTGTAATACCCATGTTGAAAAACTTGGGGATTCACAATACCCTTGTTGTAAATGAGTGTGTTGGAACCAGTACTGCAATAGGTTAATGCAGTGAGGTACTGTGCATCTGGATGCAATCAAATTGAACAGAATGCATTTGTTAAGTCTAGTACTGTGAAGTGCATTAGTCCTGTGGGTATGTTACAACAAATGGTTGCTGAATTCGGAACCCCGGGAAACTCAGCTTCTACTATATTGTTTAAAGGGCAGAGGTCCTATATCATACTCCACAACCCCACCTTCACTTTCTTTACAGGGTATATAGCCATTTTGCATGGGGATTCTGAGGTCTGAAGGCTATGTTGCCACAGAGCTAATATTATTTCATACATTCCCTCATCTGCTTTCAGTGACAGTGGTTACTGTTTCACTCGGGCAGAATTGCCCCTTGTTTCAGCTTGATGCGGACAGCTCCCATTCCCTTTAAAAGGCCAACATCATGGGGGCCACTGGTCCACATGTCTTTAGGCTGCCCGTTAAATTCCTCTTGTAAGTGTGCTGATATCTTCTTTCTGAGCATAATCCTCTGCTCCATGCAGAATCACTGTGTCTTTCTTTGTGAGTGCTGCTTCTAAGTGTATTGTGATGGAGTGCCTGGTGCTACTTCCTTCTGTACTGCCAGTCGAATATAAATTCTGTGGGTAATCTGAATGGGCAATCCTTATTCCTGGGCATCTTACCTAACAGTACTTGCACTAGCTCTGGATAAAGGGGTGTACCTCACAGAGTGTTGTGGGTGCAAAATGCATGTATTAGCGCAGTCACACAAGTGTAATACACGTCTGGGGTAGAGCATACTATGCCCTTTTCTCAGAATGCAATTGTCATGTTTAATTTGCTCATACTGCCTCTGCCCAACATGAAAAATTGGTGTAACTTCCGAATACAACAATGGTGCTATAATTTCTTGTGTGCCTATGGTGAATAGCACATCTAAAGTGATAGGAACCATTAGAACAGCCCCAGGTAATCCCTGTGTGTCCTTTACTTTGTGCGACAGAGGAAATCTTCCTTCCTTAATACAAGATTTGGTGGCTCCTGTGTCGACCAAAAATGAACATTTCTTGGTGCCTATCTTCACTGCAACCTGAGGTTGCACTTCTGGGTCTGCAGTTACCAAAAGGACTGGGCACACCAGAGCCCTCTGTGGGCTGTCTTATTGGGGAATTTGTGCCTCACGCTGGGATTGAGAAAGAACTATCTCCGAACACTGTCCCTCCTGTGTAGTGTGGTACTGTATTCTGGGGTAACAAATTATTGTCCCATTGCTGGCAGGTGCTTGTGACTGTGCTGGTGCTTGAAGGGTGTTTGGTTGTATGTATTGGAGCAAATGCTGTTGTTGTTGAACCATATTCTACAGAGTCTGAGCAAATGGGGGAGCTGCAGTGTGGCTGTTTGCAAGTTTCAGGGAAGCAGCACTTGCATCTTTGGGGGTTGCAGCTGTTCCTGTGGGGGTTGCATCTGTTGCTGTGGCAGTTGCATCTTTTGCACCAGGGGTTGCACCTGTTACTGTGGGGGGTAAGGGATAGTCTGATATGCTTGGTGTCCACTCTGGCCATACTGTACTTGAGGTCTGCTCCTACATTTATATGCAAAGTGTTCTACCTTCCCGCAAATAAAACACGGTCCTTCAAACATGGGTCTTTCCCCTCCATATCCAAATCCCCTTCCCCTACCTCTCTGGAAGTTCGCCCGTCCTTGTGGAAAATATCCTGCTTTCAGAAAATACCCACCTTGTGGAACATACCCACCTTGTTGATGCCCTTGTGGATAGTACCCTACTACCTGTTGCTAATAACCCCATTACTGAACATACCCTGTTTGAGCCCCCGTTCCTGCACGGGGGTGTACTGAGGCTGCCCTAGTGCAGTGTTTGTAATTACTGCTCCTTTCATGCTGGATTTAGCTCATTTCATACAAGTTTTGCTTCAGCCTTTAGTGCATGCTCTGCATTCTTTTTCTCCTTCTCCTGTTTCACTCTGTGTACTATGTGTGCTTGTATTTATCCCAACCTTTTGTCTCAATTCCTACCACCTTCCCCAATTCTGGCTGTACTTCTGTGGGTAGACCCCTGGACAATATGAAATAAAAAATGGGAATGTTCTGATCCTGCGGCTGTTGTGCCTTTAATCTCTACATCTCCTGTATCTGCTGAATGTACTGTGTAAGAGCTTCACCTGGTCTCATAGTTTCATAGCACATACCTCAGTACATGTCTCTTAAAAGTTTCAATACGAGTGCTCGACAGTTGTTGAATGGAATGATGCCATCAGCATTACTACTCAATGTAACCCTGTCATATCCTACCTGTTCACATATTCTGTCTGCCTGCTTGCCTATTAAAGAGGCAAATGATCTCTTCATATCTCTTATAGCTAATGTAGTCCCTGCCATGCCTTTCTCAAGGGCATAAATCCATTTGCCCACCCCTGCTGTGAAGGACAGCAAGCTATTTATAAAATGTTCCTTATCCATATTTATCCATGGTACATACTGAGGACCCCACAGAACTCTATGTAATAGGGGGAACTGCTTCTGCGGCTGGGATATGTTCTCACTGTTCATGCTACAGGCTACTGTTATTCTGGATGGCCATTTCCTTGAAACCCAAGCTGCTTGGACTACTCCATTGAAGTTCTATCTCTGTTTCTATCTCCATCTCTCCCCCCCTCTCTCTCTCTCTCTCTCTCTCTCTCTCTGTCTCTCTCTCTCTCTCTCTCTCTCTCTCTCTCTCTCTCACACACTCTCTCTCTGTCCCTGGCCCTCATTACGACCCTGGCGGAAAGGGGAAAACGATGGCGGAAAAGCAATACCGCCATCGAAAAGCGCTCGGTGCGACTATGACCCGTCACCGCAAAGTACGAAGCCATTAGCGACACCGTAGTGAACGCCAACGCTAACTGCACTAAGCACGCGCGCGCGCACCATGCCAAACCGCAAACACCACCATGGTGCAACGGTACGCCAATTCCGACCCTAGCGGACATGTACCTAACGCCATCAGGCATGGCGGAATGGACCATCCCGCCATGGCGAGAAATACGGCATCGTGAACCAACCGTAAATGGCCCACTGAGTGCCTGTACTCCACTCCCTGGCCACATTGCACAACTCCTGGCAGGCGCAATGTACTCACACCATACAACCAGTGAAATCTACAATTCACCCATGCATGCCAACGTAGAAATGCATGCAGGTGTTCAAAGCGCCCCGTGAGTGGGCATCCATGTACGGCATGTCACCATAGCCGTACTGATGCAGCACAGGCATGTGAAGGTACAAGACATCAAAATGGAAATCAAGAACACATGACACAAAACAACAGTAGTCCCCCATCGCTTGCCACCAGCGCAAGGCAACATCCAAAACAGCATCCTGAGGGGGATTGCACCAGCCCTGTACTCTTGCCAGTAAACAAACCAACCATCAGCAGAAGCATGTACCACACAAGTTGGCAGAGTGACTGAGCAGCCAGGCACATCCCAAGAGGGGCCGATGGGAGCTGCAGGGCACAGATGGCATCAATACAGAAGCTATTCCAATGGACATGACCCCAGTCCCCCTCCAACAAACGCACGCAAACACAGGCACCTGTGACCAGCCACATTCTGAACATCCCATCATACCATCAATCGACCTGGCTGACAGGCACCAGTCGGCCAAAAGCCAATCCCCCGCCCCTGAACAGCACATCATGTAAACAGTCACAATGGCAGCCCCTATCCGTGACCACACTGTGCTACGTAGGCAAAAGCGGCCAGTACTGTACCACACAACTCAACTCAGAAGGCGGAACACAATGCAGATCATCTCGCAATACATACCGCCACAAATCGAAAATCGCCACATCACCTGCAAAGAATAACGCAACACGCCAAATATCGGAATACAATTTAAATGCACATCCAAATGACAAAGGCCTCACAGCAATTTGTAAAATAACACCAAAACATCCATCATCACCGAGGGCTGCATCTGCAATAATTGACCAGCTTCCACTTGTGTGACGCCCTGTACCATCATGGCACACAGGGCCAACATCAACGTTCCAAAAGGCAACATGGAAGCGGCAAGAACCGCAGGTCCGTCCCATGAGGCAGGCACTAGTCCAGCTGAAAGGCCGAAATGTTGCACCTAGCCACCAGAACAGCGTAAGGGCATGTGGCCCATTGGCGATCGTCCCATAAGATCGTAATGGTGCTCCGCTGATTCACCCGAAGCTGCAGGTGTCGAGAGTAAAATCCATCTGGAGGAGTGGCGTACAGATGGCATCTGCAATAGGGCAGGAGATACCTGTCACCAAAATGAAACACAAATTAACCGATTGCACTACAGGACACATGATGCATCACTATCTTCATTCAACACACCAAATCCACACCCATATGCATGCTAGCCCACTCCAAAGGAATATACACACCCCTAAATCAGTATCGATACATAACGAAACCAATCGAGGTTAATACACCATTGGCAACGTCGGTTACTGTGCATGCGTCCGTCAAGATAGAACCCATGACATGGGATTAGTAACGTGCCTAGACACAAGTGTATGAAGGCGCGTCGAGACAGGGAGGATCCGACAAGGGCAGATAGACGTAAGTCCCACTATGGCAGCCTTGCATCACATAGCGCAGGGGAAGGGGATTGAATCAAAAAACACATGTACATGGCAGACCCTAAATGGAATCATCTGTCCATGCATCCATTCATCATTCCCTCATCCCGCAATGAAAACGCATGAACATTCACTCACATAATATGTGAAACTTCCATCGCGTCTGTGCGTAATGCAGTCTGCAAAAACCACTGTGCTCCTGGCCGGATCTGTAGTGTCGTGAAGCTAGATGGACTTGGGAACGTCCTGCCTTATCGTCCACTACGCTATTGCGCATCCCATTCAATTCATGTCATTCATTGCTTGCTCGTTATGGGCCCTGTCCCAAGGACATTCAACAATAGAACGTTACATTTCCAGGCAGACCTGTGGGCGTCTCCTCACCGCTACTTCGCAACCAAAAATCCTGGCCTTCGAATTCCTCACTTGCAACATTACGTCGAAAAGGCTTCTGTGAACGCTTGCATTCACAATTACATCAATGTAGTGCGGCTGTGTGTCATAATGCTAACTGGCTGCAATCACAAATGGGACGCCACGCCCGTCGGTGAAGTACGATACTGTGCTGCATGAGGGTCGGCCATCGATCGAGCCCTACATACCACTGACTCTTCACAGGTATGTAAGCGGCTGCAATCATAGCATGTGTAACAATGGGAGCATAGCATGAAAATCAGTCAAAGTACATCACACTGCCATCGGGATTTGATACATGATTCCAATCCCAAGATGCCATGCGGCCAAATGCAGCCTTACGTGCGGGACGTGCTCGGCCAGAAGGGATTGCATCCGCCACAGATTCATTCAATCAGCACAGGTGGAGGCCATACAGGCCGACAGCACATATATAGCAGACCCAAACCCCTCCCACAACCACTCCCACTCCAAAATGCTACCGGCAGGACTAGCGATGTTGGGCCTGGGGCACCAGATAGCACTGCAAGTGCTACAACTACAAGAAGACGACGAACAACAACAGGTACAACAACCGGGCGCACAGGGGAGACGGAGGAGAAGGAGGAGGAGGAGGGCAAGGCAGGGTCAGCAAGGCCCACAAGCACTGCCACTACCAACACGCAGGCGGCCCGCAATCCCACGCCTCCGAGCTGATCCGTTCAACCTCACTGCTGAGCAGATCCACACCCTCTACCGTTTGGACCGGGACACCATAATCGCCATTGTGGACATGACACATGCTGACCTCGTGAGCATGATAGATAGCCCAACCGCCATCCCACCCCTACTGAAGGTGGTGTCTGTACTCCACTTCCTGGCCACAGGCACCTACCAGCACACAGTGGGACAGTTGCATGGCATTTCACAGCCACTGTTCTCACGGACACTCTCCCAAGTGCACGATGCCCTCCTGAAGCACGCCGACGACCACATCACACTACCACGCACGTACCAGGAGATTACCAACGCAAAGGTGGGATTCCATGCACTTGGCGGCATCCCGGGTTGCATTGGTGCCATCGACTGCACCCATGTTGAATTGGTTGTCCCACATGCCATGGAGGTCCAGTACCGCAACCGGAAACAATTTCATTCAATCAATGTGCAAATGGTGTGTGACTCCAACAAGATCTTTACGCATTGTTGTGCCAGATTTCCAGGATCTACCCATGATTCTATGGTCCTGAGGAACACAAGAATACCACGCTACATGGAGCGACACGCAGGGCACAGATCCTGGCTACTCGGTGAGTCTCATTCCATGCATGACATCGTGGCCCATTTGATGCGTCAATGACCTTGCAGGAGGGGGGGGGGGCTACTTAGCACTATCATTCCACTGACACCCTTTATTCGTCCCATACAGGTGATGCCGGGTATCCACTGAAGAGATGGCTCCTTACACCAATCCGGAACCCACAGAACCAGCATGAGGAGGACTACAACCATGCCCACTCACGTAGCCGTGTGGTCATTGAACAGGCATTCGGCCTACTGAAGGCTCGTTTCCGCAGCCTCAGCAGGTCTGGCGGGGCACTCATGTACAGCCATGAGAGGGTTTCTAAGATGGTCATGGCATGTGTCATGCTGCACAACATGTGCATACGTAGGAATGTGCCCATGCCCCCTGACGCTGTACTGCATGCACCTGAAGATGATGATGATGAGGGTGGGGATGTGGAGGCACCCCAAGGAGTCCATGAGGCACAGGATGCACGTGCAATCCGACAGAGCATCATAGATGCATGCTTCTAGCAACCACGCATGGTGCCTATTACACGGAAAGGGGACCTGTGGCACTGTGTGTGTGTAGTACAGGCACATAGTGGACTGTACGCCTATGAAGGCCTCGTACGCAAATATCAATGTCCACACATGTCATTGGATGATAATGAAGTGCTGTATTGTTAATGTGATTTGATTCATACACCCTATGGACCCGCCACCCAGTGAAGCCCAACACACCCCCTCCACCCTACTTCCTCCCCCCCCAACACCAGTGTCCAAATATGCATGCTGCCCGTGGGTAGACGCTATTGCAAGCCCCCTCTACGGGTATCAGGGGCACCCCTGCCCGTGGAGCGCAGGTTCCTGCCAGATCTGCGTTGGGGGCTGCCCTGGACGGAACTTGCCACGGATGACGTCTCTGCCTGCTCGCGTCCATGCATGTCTCTGAGGGTTTGTGAGAGCTCCGAGAGCACACGGCGCACAGCAGCAAGTTCAGCACAAACGTCTTTGGACGTCGCATTCAGTTCCCCCCTCAGGCTCTCGGTGCTTTTCTCCATTTGTGCTCTCAGGCTCTCGGTGCTTCTCTCCATTTGTGCTCTCAGGCTCTCGGTGCTTCTCTCCATTTCTCCCCTGAGGCTCTCACTACTTTTCTCTATTTGTGCCCTGAGTGTCTCGGTGGATGTTTCCATGGCTGCCCTGGAACCCCCGCATTCATTCGCATGGTCCTTGAGTAGCGTGGACACTTCCTGCTGTTGCTCGATCAGCAGGTCGAGGGACTGTTGCCTCTGCTGGGCCATGGACATTTGCGGTGGTGTGACAGGGGGGCTGCTCAACACATGTTGCCTTGGCACAGGACTTGTGGGGGTTGGCCAGTCGTCGTCTTCTGGGTGCCCCTGCGTGGTTTCGTCATGGTGTAGGGGATGGGACATGCAGGGGGATTGGGAAAGGTCATGGATGGTACCTACGTCGCCAGCACTGTTTTCCGTGTCGGAGCATGCTGGCATGACAGCTGTGTCACCTATGGTGCTGCTACCACCAGAGGCAGTGCCATCAGATACGTTCTTTGGGGGGACCTGTGGTGCTGGGGTTGTGGACTTGCTGGCTGCTGGGGTGCCTGTTGCAGTCCCCTCCAGTGTGCTGGCACTTGATTCCTGCTGCTGCCGTGTCTTGATCCTTGCACCTGAGGTGGAGGCTCTTGGGACGTTGGTCCTGGCCCTCTTTGCAGGCGTGCTGGTAGGGGTGTCCTGCAGCTCGTCGTTGGTATCGGACCCTGTGGTGGAGTAAAGAGGGGCGAGCGTTAGTTATGGGTCTGTCGGATTTGGAATGGCAACGTATCAAATGCATTGGGGTGGTACATGAGGCTGATATGGGACTGGGCCTTGGAGGTGGTCTCATTTTCGTGTGGATTGAGGATGCATTCATTTGGCTGCCTGCAGTTAGGGGGTGCATGCTGCACATGTAGGGGTTGTTTATGGCATCTTGATTAATTTGTTTATTCATTCTGACTTTTAGAGGGCGCTGTCAGGGCAAAGTATGTATTGCACTATGGGGTCACATGGTACTGCACATGTTCGTGGTTTGTGGATTTCGCATTGTTTCTCTTGGCCAACCTACCTGATTCTCCGGATGTCGGCACTCCTTTCTCCATCCCTCCGACTCCCTCTATGCTCTCCATTCCTATGGTGGAGGCGCAGATCTCCTCCCAGGGGGTCAACTTGATGGGCGACTCTGATCCCCCCCCGGTAGCTGTGGCGATGTTCCTGTTCGCAGAAAGTATGCTGCGTACGCGGATCCGCAGGTCGTCCCACCGCTTGCGACATTGCTGTGGCGTGCGGGGTGTTGTCCCCACCGCACTTACGCGCTGTGCCACAAGGGCCCATATGGCCTTCTTGTTGGCAAGGGCCGTCCTGGTCATTTGACTGGAGAAGACGACGGCGGCATTTTCCTGCAGGGTCTCGGTCAGCACGGTCAGTTCCTCTCGGGAGAAGTGGACCTGCCGCTTGCGATCACACGCTTTCTTGGCTACCTTTCCCATATTTATTTTTTTAACTGGGGTTGCTAACGGGTTGGGATGTGTGTCAGGGTCGGATTTTTAATGGTTGTGTTGGGATTCGGATTTTATAGTTGTGCGGCGTGCTGTTTCCCGTTCCGGCCACATGCTTTTACTTCCGTTTCCGTATATTTACGGTGCCCGTAATTTGCGGTGCCCGCTCATTACGGTGCCCGCTCATTACGGTGACCGCTAAGATGGGTGGCGGTATTGCACCTGGTGCAGCGTACGGCGGCGGTAAGGGCCGTTTTGGGGTCATTTCCGCCATCGCAGCCTTTCGGATTCCGCCATGGCGTAATGCTCGTGCCCGATGGGTCGTAATTAGCCGCACTTTGCTCCTTCGTGCAATGGCGGAAACGCTATTTACGCTGTTGCGGTCCGGTCAGTCAATTTCCGCAAGGGTCGTAATGAGGGCCCCTGTCCCTCTATCTCTATCATCTACCCAAAAGATCAGGTATTCTCCTGTTGCCAGCTCTGCCTCATCTTCTTCTACTAGTCCATCATCCCATGTGGAATCACTGTCCTCTTCTTCTAAGGTGGGGTGGTCTGTGTCTGGAACAGGTTTCCTGTCCAATTTAAACATAATGTTTCCTGTTATCCATGGGTTTGGCATTACTGCTGCATGCTACCCCTCCTCCTGTTCCTGTGCTGCCCTTTCTAACTCCTCCTCTGCTTCTTTCAACGCAACCTCTATCTGCCTTTGCGCGTTCTTCCCTATCTCAGAGAGAACTGTGCTCCTAACAGCCTCTGCTGGTGTAGCGGTACTGGCTCTGTTACTAGAGGTGCACGCTGATGTATTTGTACTAGCCCCTGGTTTCTTTTTGATCGCCCCTTTTTTATCCTCAACTGGAGGCATGTGATGGGGATTGGTGCAGCCAGCAGCAGGTTTCAGGGGACGTGCAGGGAAAAACCGATAAGGGGTTGGGTGGACGGTATCGTGACATTGTCACTACTGTTTACTGCTTTTTGGTGGGGGTGTCTCCTTCCTCCTCAAACATTTTCTGCAATTCTAATATGCTTTGTCTACTCTTCAGCTGTATGCCTTTGTGGATGGGTAGCAAATATGTGTAAATGTGCTCTACTTTATCCTCTGTGGACCATGATTTGCTGTGTCCTGCACTCACTCAGTGTGGTACTTACATATTCTGTCCTATACTGTGGCAACTTACTGCACAAGTGCTCTAACAGAGTTTTTCACAATCCCAATTAGTTCCATCCCTCCCTACTATGT
This sequence comes from Ambystoma mexicanum, assembly GCF_040938575.1. Classification (NCBI taxonomy): domain Eukaryota; kingdom Metazoa; phylum Chordata; class Amphibia; order Caudata; family Ambystomatidae; genus Ambystoma; species Ambystoma mexicanum. Next base: position 404,862,326 of record NC_090924.1, read on the forward strand.
GTTCACCAATGTTGTTTTACCCGTGTCGTGTATTCCCTGGTTCAGTGTCAATTTACGACCCCAATTTTGAAAACCTTCAATCATAATAAACCAATTTCACTGAATCCCAAAATCAATTTGAAAAAACTTCAACTGTCAACTGTTTCTTTTTTCACGATGCCAGAACTCACACCTCTTCCTCCACTTTCCTCACACCTCACCCACTTCTCACACCTCACAAATCATCCTCCCTCAAACTGACCCACTTTTAAAAATACCACTTTACAAAATCCAATACAATCCCAAAACACTTCAACAAATCCACTGCAATCCCAAAAACATAGATCACCTCACTACCACCAAACACCTAAATAAAAATCACCACTACTTACAACAGCAACCTCCCGCTCCACTCATGGGGCCAACAAAATATCTCTACCTCTACACAACGCTGCCCTTCCCCTGATAAGAGGAGTTCCCAAATCCAAACACAATTCTATTCTACTTATGATGTCATCTTTCCTCACAACAGAGAAGTTCCCCTCAATATTTTCTTAAAATGCTTGCACTACTACACAGAACCGTATTTCACCACAGTGGAGGAGATCCCTTTTCACTCAATCTACTTAACCAATACAATAATCAACAAAACATGCACAATGCCACTTTTCCATGCACTAGTACACTCATGTGCTCTAGGACCTCTGAGTTCCCTCGATGCTGTGTCTCCCCTCTCAACTGCCTGCACCACCCAGGTCATGGCCCACCTAGGAGATCAGGCAGACCTTCGGGAAACTCGCCATTGCCATACCTCCTCATTTCTTGCACTCGATCTGGTCTGTGCAGGCCGGTGTCAGCGCCCCCAAGGTGTGCAGCAGGGAGCTGTCAGCTCTTCGAGGGAATTGGAGATCTCGCTAGTGCCTTCAACTGTAAAGGTGTTGTTCCCCAAAGTGATCCAAGAAATAATCCAAAAGGAATCAAAAATAGAGTGTACCACCTGCAGGGAAAAACTGCTTTTATTTGCAAAACGGCCAGGAGAAAAACAGTAAACTCATTGGAAGTGAACTGAAAACCATCTTAACACATCCCTTTCCAGGATACAGTATTTAACTTGGAAAACCCCACATTAACATTTTCTATAATGGCAACATTCATTTAAAACCTAACAGTTTGGCTGTTCGTTACTAAGCCCCTAAAGAAATCTATACCCTGAACAATCTTATTGGGGTTTTTGTGTCTCGTGATAAATAAAACAACCACCCTCAATGACAACTTACTTTACTAGTCAGCACAAAACATGACATCCTGATTGGTTGACATCCCTCATGGCGCAGGTTGATAACATTCTTGATGCTAAGTGGACAGATATGTCGGAGACAGCTCAGGCAGTAGCATCCCACTGATATCGACCAATGACATTGTGAGTGGAAATTGGTGAGGTCAAAAACATTGTTACATCCCCTGGGACACACAAGTTCACCTGGCCCCCTGCCCCCTGCACCTGCTCGCTCCGCACCTCACGTGCTGATACATGTTACCAACTCTGAACACAACCTTGTAGATATGTTCTCTTAATGAATAGCTGCATGAAAAAACATGTGTCAGGCCCAGCACATAAACATTTATTCCTGCTATTTACTCGTTCTACCATAGCAATTTTATTCCCAACCCAAATGCCCTCTTGGTCATTGGGGGTGCTGTTGCCCCTTACCTAGTTTTATATTATGATAATGCTGCTGTCCGGGCCTTCTTGTGTATGGTACTGTGACCTCCATGACAACTGTATATTCATGTGCTTATCATCTGGGAAGGCATCTGGTGTATGGAGTGTAGCTTCATGCCCATGAGAAAGTATTCCCTTGCAACAACTAATTGGACACTATTTGGCATCCCCTTTTATCCTGACCTTCGCTACTTGAGCTTTTCTGCCCAGCAGCACAAATAATGTTCAATTAAGATGAAGCCTGCAGCCTTTATTCTACAGTGGCAAACTCTGCAACCTTTAACACTGGCCTGCTACAACCTGGCCGACCTCTTTCTCACTAAAACACTAACAACTAAACTAAACCAAGCTCCATATACCTAAACGAACAAACCCACATAGATGTCCTTATGTCATTATGTAATTGTACTAAAAAGAGAGAGAGCCCTGGATACGAAATATCTTGGTACATGTGTGTCTTTCTGTGCAGAAGCCTGGCTGCGAACTCCCTGGTGCGTGGTATATGTTTATGCATGCTAAATATACTCTACAACTCCTTACCCTCTAAATACACTATGTAACTATGAATTCTAAAATAAACTGTGATGTCACAAACCCATGTGACCACTGCTTCAATACCCGGGCATAATGCCTTGTTAAATCATCTTTCTTAGCTTGTACTTGCTCCCCCTTTGGGCGGCTGGATTTGCATCTTCACCTTGGCGTGTTACCTACAGCATGGCTACCTTCTGGATACACATACTCCAAGTGCCCGCACCATAGCTCACTTAGAATCATACTAGCTCATGGATTCCGTTTCTTCCGACATGCACACAACGCAAAAGAACAGCAACGCAAAGAAACACTGCTCCTTCCCCTACTAACCAAATTCAACGCATTTTCCTGCAGCTACAAAACGTCAGGAGGCCATGAAAATGGCAGCGGTGTGCCATATCAAACCATTAACATATTACGTTTGGAACACATATGACTCATAGGCATATAATGATTTGCTTCTGCCTAGGAATATTGCAGGCTTGAAATATGTCAATATGACCTTCAGAGCTATCTGTTTTAAAACTATGGCTTTTAAAAATAAATCATTTAAAATCCTGTGGTAAAGCGCCCACTATCCTTTCCAACATTTCTGTGGAGCTACTGTTTTTTACTCTCCAGGGCTAGATAGTATGTTAGGCAAGAATGGAAGCCACGAGTATAGCATCACAGTCTGAAATAACAGTTGGCCGTGAGAATGGCGCTGCAGGCCATTCCCATCTCCGAGCACTATCTATGTCTGTGTTTGAAGACAGTGAGGGTTCTAGACTTCTAAGTAAGCTGAGCCTGTCCTGTTCTATCACCGGATTCAATCCAGGCTGATAATACAGGGAGCGGCACAAAGTTATTAGAAGGCTGTGACAAGCCAGGGCAGAGCCCAAAAGATCTCGGTTCCCCCACTAATAAGCAGCTGGTATCATTTCTCTCAGTGTCTGAAACACTTTGGGGGGCATGCTCTCATCGGAGGTTGACCTTGCTGAACTAGAATAGCTGAAACGTCATCCCAGTGACCTGAGATCGTCCAACAGTATATACATGGTTTGCGGTTTGCAGACATTTTAGTGTTAGGGTGAGTGTTATGACAAATGGAATAAACACCAAACTCAGAGTGCATTATGTGTTCCAAAGGTTTCACGCTTGAATGACTGTCACAGACATATTTGTCAAATATAAAAGTCTTTGGCCACTCTTATGCTCCCAAGATGCTCTTTGATTTTGTGCAAAGCAGTAAGGTAGCCACATTGATGCTATTTCTCTCCCGTTTCTCATAGGTGATTGTGGTATCCAATGATATAATCGCTGGAAATAACACCGAGGGTGACTCAATATTTTTTGAAAGTCACTATCCCACACTTTCCCCAAATATTCTAGGACTGGAGTTTCTTTACATAATTGCACCATCCCTAAAATATGTTGGGGAGGGTGTTTAGTGCCTTAAAAACATGTTATTTCCAGCGATTATATGGCATACAACCATGATTGCTTTTCAAAATGAGCGTGGTTTAGTCATTGATTGAGTTGCAAGTTTATTCGTGAGAGAGTGATTTATTTACTGGCAGAGATGTATTTACAAGTGGAGCCAGAGAGTTTATACTCTGCAGACTGAATACAATCAAGACCACCGGAGACCCTGCTGAGTGACCCGAACATTCATGTTTCAAGGATCTAGGAGGCATTGTTTGAAATAACCTGGACCCTTGAGGCCATGCCCAGTACAGAAGACGTGGGGATGAATGGAAACCTGGTAATGAAAAAAAGAAGCATGCTGGAAATGGGAGGGTGGCAGAGATGAACACAGGACCATCTGAAAGGATTGCCAGTCCTGGAGCCCTGACAAATACCCACTGCTCATCCGAACAAAAACCTCAAACAACGTATGGGACCCAAGAATCTCTGGTCACCCCCTCAATCTTTCATGTTCCAATCACAACCTGCAGGTAATAAGAACGGAAACACCATTGAATTCCTTGCATTCATGCCAGAATCAGAGTAATAAACAAGTTGCTTTTCAAGGCTAACATTAGCAGTCCATGATGAGGGTACTGTATTCTAACACAGAAAGATTTGTAACAGTACAAACCACAGGGAAGGTACACAGGCTGTAGTATGGAAACAGTACACAGGTCAGTAGCCGTATGAAAAAGGTACACCTACCCCAGCAAACACAGAACTCGGATTAGCAGCCTCATAGACTGTCCAATTTCGGAAGCATGGATACAGCAAGCCAATAGGAAGCAATGAGATGTGCACACAGTCTCACTCACATGCGCACACAATAGTCATGCATACATAAATACATTCAGAAAAAAAGTACCTTTGAAAGATTGATATTTTCTTAAGTCTTCCCCCTGGTCTGGGGATTGTCTCCAGAGTCATAAGCAGAAAGTGAAAGCACACATGTGGGCCTGGTGCCAGACTTGGTTGCTAAGCAACCTGTTGGCTAGCGCAAGTGGCGCTAGGTACCGTCTCTCAGCACAGCTCCTGCAGCACTTAATTTAATTATTTTATTGTGCTTGAATTTTTGTTCAGCACTTGCCCTACATAGAGGGTTTCAGAGCGCCTTGCAAGGTTCAAAGGTAGAAAAGGTGGGAGGAGGAACAGAAGTTACAAAATGTTTTAAGTATAGGATAGGAAGATTAGAATAGACAAGTGGAAACAGGTCAGGTAGACGAGCTGGATAACATTTGGGGAAACAGGTGTGTTTTGCAGCCCTTCGAAAGTTGGCGATGGATGGTGCAGTGTAGATGTGAAGTAGCAGGGTGTTCAATGCCCTGGGTGTCCCCTGGGTAAATATTTGTTTTTGTGTGCTTGGAATTTTGCAGAGTTGAATGTGTAGAAGATGCTAGCTCGCTTGTCTGGTGTTTGTGTGAGTGATGGGTTTCAGTTTATCATGAAGTAAGATTGGGCTTTAATGTGGATGGCTTTGAATACAATGCTCAGTTCTTAAAGGCAATTCTGTAGAGGAGCAACTGCCAGCCTCTGCAGGAAAGCCCGCCCCCCCACATCCTATATGTTGGAAGTCTAAGACTGTGCCATGTTTGACACCAGCAGTTGTGCCAATAACGCAGCAAATCTTTGAAAAAGGCATCCACTGAGAAAACCCTATCAAATGTATCCCCGAAGAGATGACGAAGAGACGACAATCTGAGGGAGGAACTCCCTGAAGGAATATGAAAAAGAGCAAAAGAGAGAAGCTAGTGACATAACAAGAGACAAGCATGACGCCCTGAGAATACTGGCTGAAGAGAATGCATAGACCTTACCGAACCTGATGACGAAGTTAAGAAACAAGTAGACGTTTGTATGCGGAGAGAAGATTGCACATGTGCAAGGTGCTACAGAAAATCAACCATTCAATAATTGTACAGATGCGGAAACGCAAGTAGACCAAGTCATCATAGAAGCTGTCTATATGTAGTGAATAGACTGCAGGCAAAGCCGCCATTGTATAGAAGCTGGACATTGGTGTCATGGATTTTAGTAAGCCAGCACTCATGGAGAGGAAAGGCCGAGAATTGTGTCACAGCATGAAGAAGCTGAAATCGTGGAAACGCCTGGCGAGGCTGTCTTGCCTCACATCATAACAGAAGCAGCCAAGGAAGGTTATCTAGTCTTGAAAGCAGTGAATCTGAGAAGGATGAATCATCCCTTACTATGGGACAAACAAAGAACACCAAGAGTGGCAAGTTTTATTTGTTTAAGACATTTAAATGCTGCAGAATAGACCAAATTGTGGTCTCCTCTCACGTGAGCCAAGGATGGAAATAGACTTGAGCTTGGAGTCCTAGAACAACGATTGTGAGAGCCTGTACGCCCATATATTCTCACAGACAAGGATAATTTGCAATGGCAAGTTCAAAGACAATCTTCATGAAAGAAGGCATGGGTGATGAGAGATGCTGGGCTCATTGGATGGGGCGGCAAAGTCAAGTCCACCTCCTGGCACATGAATCTGAGCTTATGTGTTGCTAAGTGAACTGAATGTTCCAGACATAGCACGATAGTGCCAACCAATTGTAGAGGACCGTATAACGAAGGGCTGTATAGTTTGAGAGCCAATGATAAACTGTGTACTTAATAGTGTTAAAGATGACATGTTTTTAGAGGTAGGCAAAGGTTGTCAACCTGACAGTGGGCAACCAATCACAATCCTAACCCCTATAGAAAGTATATTTTGATGTCTCCCTTAACCAATCTTATCCCTTGATAGCTTTTTCTTATTTGCCATGTAGGATGATGTCACCTCTGATGTATTTTTTGTATAAAGTCAATGGTTAATGAGAAAGTTGACGAGAGCTGAGTGAACGTCCATTGATGTCCGTTGTAACCTCCCTGTTTTAGATAATTGTTAATAAAACAGCAACCTTGCCATCTTCCTGAGTTGGTTCTATTATTTGGACTCTGGGTTATTCTTTGAACCCATCCATTGCATGCATGTTACTAAAGAACCATAGGTTCATGTGGTAGCGGTGCGGATGGTTGGAAAAGATCCTAACTAGTTTGTCCCCAGTCTTTCGGATGATTGGACATCCTCCGCCATTAGCGAGAACATTGCTGGGTTTCCTGTGGAGAGCGGCCAATAGAAATAAACTTGCAAGAAGAACCAAGACAGTGGGCAGGTGCCCCTTTGATGAAATCCCTGCCTGGTTTCCACGGGCGGTCTGCAGATGGAAGGCAAAGTGGTCGGATTGAAGGAAGAGTCGATACCGAAGGCCTTGAGTCGATTAACAAACGAATGGTGAGTAAACTAAGGGGGATGGAAAATGAAGGGGATGGGATTGTGATCATTTTTAAGTAATGGGAAATAAGGAGAGAAGACAAGGTAGCGCCTAGGAGTCCTGACTCAAGGGAGTTTCAGAAGGAGATGTTTCAAATCCCAACGGGGGTAGAGCAGAAACATAAAACGCATAATTAGAATTACGTAAGGTGATGTCTCAAACCCTGTATAGAGTATGAAGTAAAGGCAAGAGAGAAAAGGGTGATCACAGTTTTTATAAATGTGTAATGGAGACTAGTTTGAATGTTATTTGTTGAGTAAAAATAAGAGCGATAGAGGTTGTGAAGACATTTTAAAAGTTGAGGAGCAACAGGGATTGAGCATAGCGAAGGGATTGGCGCCAATCAAAAGGTAGATATAGGCAATCAAGAAATTGGAGGCTTGAGCAGCGATTAATGGTGCATGCTCATATTTGTTGTTTTAAAGACATTGAAAAGTGGTGATTTAAGCAAAATTATAAAGGTTATTTAATAAGTCTGGTAAGTACTGACAGTCAATTGAGACTTGTGATTATGGGATTCACTACCCTGATGCAATTATGCAGAACATTACCAAAGCACATGTCCAAGCTCAAACAGTATAGTGCAGAATGAGTGAAAGGTACGGCAGATAAAATGTGTATGCCATGGCCACAAAGGGGTTAATTGTCAAAAGCGGTATTGCAGCACATGACCACATACTTGCACGGTGCTACACGGGGAAAAATTAGAGAAAGGACTAGTGATTTTAGAGCTCTGGAAAATGTACCAAGAAGAAAAGGAAGATCTGCCACCTGAGCAGTGGATGCTTAGTCAGCGAAAGGAGGAAGGTGTTGAGCCCTCAGCTCCCCTTACCTCGCCGAAGTAAAAGACACTAGTATGGAAGAAATAGGGTTATATAATTTAAAGGAGTTGAAAGCAGCAACAGGGTTTAGTAATCCGATATACAAACCACCAGTTTACAATAGTGACAATAGTTCAGAGGAGAATAAGAGAAAAGAAGAGATCTAAACAATCATACAAGATAAAGAAGAAAGGAGTGAATGGTCAAAACTGTTGACAGAAATAGATAGGAAGATTAAGAGATGAAAGGAGAGAAGGATGGAGCTGACGAGATAGCGCTTGTGCGGAACGAATGGATGAGAGGACAGATATTATTTAAAATAGATGGGAAGAGTATCGAGGAAGTTAAGCAAAGAGAAGACAAGGATGAATAAGAGAGAAAGGATAAAGAACGAGAGAAGAGATTGAGAGAAGACGAGCAGAAAGGGAAGAGCAGAGAGCGACGACAATGGATATATCAGGAGGAGCAAGAAAGAAAAGAAGAACAGGCAGAAGAATAAAGAAAGTATGACAATAGACAGAGAGTGATAAAAGAAAGGGATAGACAGGAAAGGAAGAGAAAAGAGCAGGAAGCGCAAATATTAAGGGACAAAAGATTACAGAGACAAAGGGAAGAAGAGGAAAGAAGGGAAGGAATAAGGAGAGGGGAAGAACAAAGGCAAGAGGAAGAAAGAATTAGAAGGGATACGAGAAAGCAAAGAGAAGTAGATGATGAGATGGAACGAAAAAGGAGACAACGAGGTCTTGACACCAGTCTCACTCATAAGGAACCAGCAGTGCAAAGCCCAGAAATACAGTGGGACAGAATAGAAGAGTTCCTTCTGATAAAGGAAGCAATGCAAGCAACATCTAGAATTGAGTTAGGCGAAATAGCGAGAATGAGACTCGAGGGAATGATGATCGTTCCCCAATGCCTCAATCACAAAGAGAGTAGGGAAGCCTGTTCAGTGATAAACATTGAGCATTGTCTTTAAGTAGACTGAATCTAGATAAGGGTGAAGGGGATGATAGTCACACTAGTTGGGGACAAGACATGTCAGATGAGGAAAGAGAGTCTGGTCTCGGGGTAGGAGGAGGGAGTGCATGTGCCCCTGAAGGAAGCCTGCAAATGGATAAAGAAGTAAGATTGTCTGATCTGGAACAACCAAAGGATAGGACGCCAGATCCCTTAGCATATCCTGAGCGTCCCTGAGGACGATAACATAGTGAAAATGGAGAATCACCACCATATGTAAGCAGGTTAAGGTCATTACCCACACGGAGAAAGACAGGGATGATCGTCCCTACTAGGGAAAGACTGATAGTAGGATCCAACTGTGGGGTAGGGTTCACACAGTTTCCCTTATTGGAAAAAGGGGGAGCAAGACCACAGTATATCCCGTGGCTACAGATGGACAAGGATAATTTAAGGTGTAAGCTCCCGAGTTTGACTTCGGGCGCTGGGAAATGGATATATGAATTAGAAAAAATGACAGGAGGAACCACGTTGGCCATAGGGGACTTGAAAGGTCTCCTGGCAGCTATCCTTGCTATCCTTGGAGAAAGGGCTGATGACATATGGAGAAGAGCGGGATATTCAAGTGTGACATCACAGAATACAGTGCACAATGGAGTGCTATTTAATAATTGTAGAGCAGATGTTTGGAGGGCACTCAGGGTACAGTAGCCTGACACATCAGATATGGGTGTAATTATGACACATAAGATGAAGGTAGATGAAGACACTATTGCTTACATTCAGGATATTGAGCAGAAATGGCAACTTGAAACTCGCAAGCCATGGGAAAAGACAGTGGCATTATTTTACCACATTTTATGTCATGGGTTGTCTGAGCCAGTACAAAGACAGATGAAGAAACAAATGGGGATGTAAGCGAAGCCTTGGTCTGAGATACAGCTGACAATAGTACACCATTGTCGGTTATTACAAGAGAAAAATAAGAAGAAAGATGAGAATAGGAAAATTGCGTCAGCCAAGATAGTTCCGAAACAATTGACAAGCAGAGAAGGATTGGGAATGCAGGAAGCAATGGGTTCATCGTAAGTGAGTAATCTTCACCTGATGGATCAAGGTGGATATGGGTTTGTGCCACAATGCAGAGGTATAGGCTATAGAGGAAGAGGAGGAGCATTTCAAAATAATCAAGGTGGGTTTCAAGGTACGCAGAATGGGAACCAGAGTATTCAAGGAGGGCTTGTCAGACAGGCAACCCCAGTATGCTGGACTTGTGGGATGACAGGGCACATTGCACGCGTATGTGGGAGCCAAGGGAATGTACATAATGTGCAATATTCAAGAGGGGGGACAGCGGATCCTTCACCATATAGTACACAGAAAAGAGAAGGGTTTGTCCAGGATCAGACATTGGGCCTCATTACAACTCAGGCGTTAAGGGTTAACGCCGTCGTTAACTCTTAACACCTGATTCCAATTTTAACGGCTGCTTTTAGCAGGCGTTAAAATCCATGGCGCTAAACCGCCTTGGTGCTAATTACGGCACGGTAATTTACGGTGCCGTAATTAGCGCCTTCCCCACTCCCATTATGCCCTATGGGGCAAAAATGGGAATGGGGAAGGGTAAATGGGAAATGGGGATTTACCGCCCCACTCACCTTGGAATGGGGCGGTAAATCCGCCATCCACCATGGTGTAAACATAGTTTACACCATGGTGTTAAAGTTGGTGTACTTACCGCCTGGGTCGTAATGACCCCAATTGTATCCAACACAAGCGCCGCAATTACAGCAGGTGCAACAGCAAGAACGAGCGCAATTGAATCCATCGCAAGGGCATTCACAACAAGCCCCTATGCAGACACAGCAGTATGCAAACACAGGACAAGTACTGACACCAAGAATAGGAGGTTTCACTGTGGTAGGAGGGAATCCTTTGACAGGGACGGGAATGAGCCTGTACCCAAACTAGGACATCTCACAGGATGACTTGTGTTCAGTACTATCAGTACTATCTGTGACACCAGACCCTCAAGAGGAACCAAGGGTCAATATGACGATAGTAGGCACATCTTTTTCTTTTCTTGTAGACACTGGAGCAACTCGTTCATGTATACGAGAGGGAAAATATCCAATGTTGGGAATTTCCATGAATGCTCAAGGGTTCTCTGGAGCTACGAGTCTAGTTCCTTTTACTAATGAATTGCCAGGCTCTATAAGAGAGTGTGACATGTCTGTTTCTTTGTTATATTCACGACAGACACCGGTCAATGTTTTGGGAAGAGATTTAATGACAAAACTAAACATGACAATTTAATCTACTGATCAAGGAATAGTGTGTTCCACTCCAGGAATACACTATTTAAATGTCGGGAGAATATATACCTTCAAAGGGCAAGTGGCTCTGCGAGCCTTTCCAGTATACCCAGAGATTTTTCTATTTGGAGTGAGCATTCTATTGACATGGCTACCTGGCTTAGCGGGAAAGATTGTAAGGATACCGGATGAGTTTTTGTTTAGACCACAAATTCCTATGGACGAAGAGGGGGGACAGACTATCCCTATAGATTTGGAAGCAGCCACAGTACGAAGAGAAATGGCAATGCTTTAAGGAGTAGATGATGAGGACATACCATGGAGAACAGTAATAGCTCTCGAGGAAGGGTTCAGATTGACTGACATAACTGATGACGACATATTCAGGGAAGACCAAACAAATGATGAAGTAGTGTTCTTCATGAGCACTACATATTGGATAAGAATTGAGAAAAGAGAAGTCCCACAGCGAATGGTGATAATGCGGCAACGTCCAGCATTTTTTCAGGAAGACTTAGAAATGGTGCCAAGTGTCGTTTGGATGAAGGTTTATTGAAAGGAATAGGGGATGTTAAAATAAAGCTTAAGCCAGGAGTGATTTCACCTCGAGCAAAGCAGTACAGCATGTCTCGAGAAGTTGATGAGGGTATATTCCAGACCATTTCAGCGCTGATTAAACAAGGGATTCTGGTACCATCAGAATCGTCATGTAAAACCACTATGTACAAATCTAAAGGATGGGCATGGAGATTTATACAAGATATGAGACCGATTAACCAGATTGTAGATGCAGAGTTTCCGTTAGTTCCTAATCCGGGGACGATACTATGTAGTATCCCTGTGGAAGCTTGATATTTTACAGTGATCGATTTGAAAAATGCGTTTTTCTCGATCCCCTTGCACAAGGACTCACAAGACTTGACATCATTTACGTTCTGCCAAACCCAACTGAAACATACCCGTTTGCCCCAGGGGTACTGTGAGTCTCCATCGATCTTTAATAGAGTCCTTCAGATGGAATTAGGCAATATTGATTTTAAGAGTGCAGTGATACAATACCTAGATGACATTTTAATTTGTAGCACCACAGTAAATGAGTGCAGACAAGATTCTGTTCGGTTGAGGACTATTCTAGCTGGCAAAGGATATAAGGTAGACAAGGAAAAGTTACAATACTGTCAAGAAGAGGTGGTATACATAGGTCAATTGAGTTCACATGAAGGAAAGAAAGTGACACCTGAAAGAGCCAAGGGGATTATGAAAACATCAAAACCAAACACAGTGAAACAGATACAACAGTTTTTGGGAGGTAAACCATTTCCCAAGAAAAGGTGACCACCACCAGAGACCAGACCTTCAGCATCAGAGGCATCAAGTAGTGAAATTGAAACCCCGGAAGCTGCTAGTGAAACAGAACAAGTGGAAAGTGAAACGAGAGAGATTGACCAGGTACCAAGCGTGTCTAAGTGTCAACCGGAGAAATCTAAAGCAGTATATTCTTTTTTAGATCGAATCCGACACGACGAAGCAAAAAGAAAAAATCCTCCAAGTAAAGTGAACCACCTTCCAAAGAAAACTTAGTGGTAAATATCTCTAAATATAAACTTTCCAAATTTGAGACACAGAAACTACAGATGGGATATAATTTGTCCCACATTATAGTAGTACACTACTAAAAGAGAAAATAATATTTTTCAAATTGACCAGAAAAATTAGGTTGAAATTATTCTTCGACACGGTAGAAATTTCAGAAAAACAACATCACTCTGGTTTTTTGGAGCTGAAACCCAAAAGCACCTTTACACCACCAATACAGAATACAGTACTTGACACGTTCCAGAATCAGGTGTTAAAAGATTTGAAGAAGATCAAATTCAATAATAGAACAAGAGGAAATCTTACCTTAAGGGAAAAATAGACATTGGATCGCCTATCGGAGAATCCGGAGATCATTTTCAAACCAGCCGACAAAGGAGGATCCTTAGTGATAATGGACACCAGTAAATTCAAAGCTGAGGTAATCAAACAACTTAATGATCAAGACACATACTTGGAAATTTTTCAAGATCCAACTGAACAAGTACGTGAAATCATTAGGAAGACATTGGAAGAAGCAGAAGGGGAAGAGTTCATCACCCATAAAACAAAAAGTTTCCTCACGAATTCACATCCATTGACACCTGTTATCTATATTCTACCCAAAATTCATAAAAATCTGATGGAACCCCCGGGACGACCCATAATTGCAGCGAATAACAGTTTATTGGAACCAATCGCTCAATACATTGATAAGATTATCCAACCACTTGCTCAAAAATGTACAAGATTTATAAAAGACACCAATCAATTCTTGAAGAAACTTGGAGAAGTAACCTTGGACACGAGCACTGACATTCTATTTTCAATGGACGTAACAAGCCTTTATACCAACATTACGCATCAGGCTGGATTAGAAGCTGTCGAATACAACAGAACCAGTTAGAGGTGACCCTCTTTTTATTTTAAAACTCCTGACGATCGTACTGAACAACAATTTCTTCTCTTTTGAAGATAGATTTTTTGTCCAAATATCAGGCACTTCAATGGGTGCCGCAATGGCCCCAAGTTATGTGAACATTTACATGTCCTACTTGGAAGAAACACAAGTAATTAACAACCCAAGATGGAAAGACAAATTGAAATTCCTCACAAGGTTCATCAATGATTTATTTGGAATTTGGAGAGGAGGAGAAGAAGAGCTTTTAGAGTTCTTTGATTTCATGAACAATTTAGCCCCATGCATTAAATTCACATACAAGTATAGCAGGACCACCATGGAGTTCTTAGATGTCCAGATATATTTGAAAAACAACAAATTGGAAACAACGATTTTCACAAAAGAAACAGATAGGAACAGCTTACTTTTGGCGACAAGTTTCCACCCAAGGAATACTAGTATCCCACTAAGTCAATTTCTGAGGTACAGACGCATTATCTCAGAGGAAGATGAGTACGAAATAAAATCAAGAGAACTAAGACAGAAATTTATTAAGAGAGGATACAATGATGAAATACTGAGTAAACATGCAACCACAGTCAAGAACACAACAAGACAAGCATCTCTTACTACGAAAGTAAAAAACACAAAGACAGATTTGATATATGTGACCACTTATTCACAGCAAAGTGGCACAATAAAAAAAAGAATCAAAAAGAATTGGGAAACATTATCACAGGATGCCACATTAGGCAAATTATTTCCATCACCCCCGTTATTTGCCTATAACAAAAGCAGATCACTGAAGGATCATTTGATCAAATCTGATTTTAGACAGAGACATTGTACCACTAAAGAAATATACAGAGGGACCATACCGTGCAATAACTGTGGTTCTTGCAATAATGTGATGAAGGGCAAATCGATTAATCATCCCCATACTGGACAAAGCATTTTGTTAAAACACACCTCAACTTGTGACACTAAGAATGTCATTTATGGCATAAAATGTCCTTGTGGACTATACTATATCGGATTAACAACCAGGAAAGCAAAAACCCGCTGGGGTGAACACAAATCCAATACCCGGAACCACTCAGCGAAATCACCAGTAGCACAACATTTTTATGCAGCGAAACATTCAATTGCACAAATACAGTTTGTCATTCTAGAACATGTTAAATTACCAAAAAGAGGAGGTAACATCATGAAACTGTTACAACAAAGGGAAATATTCTGGACAGAGAAGCTCGATACAATGAATCCTATAAAGACAGAGGTCGAAGTGGGCGGGAGCGGTCGAGAGCGGTGCTCCTATACTTATTATTTTTCAGTTTCACTGTTCCTATACTTTTATTTTAAAAAGAAACCGTTCCGGGACGGTTTAGTTTTAAAATGAAAGTGTAGGAAGAATTTGAAGCTTACACTTCAGTGCACTGCACTGAACATTCCCTTAAAAAATAGGTGTGTTCGTTTGGGGGTTTTGACTGTGTGTGGGAGGGGGCGCAGCGATGGGGTTTGTGGAGAGTGGGGCAGACTGGCAGGGAACATAGCTCCACTACTTCTTTTCATACACTTCGACCACTGCAGAGGGATGAATTCAGATTGGGATCTCAACTGCTATTTATAGACATTTCTTCTTGAAACTGAAATGGACAGTGATGTTCTGACAAATGAAATGTGATGAGTCTCCTATATGTGGATTTTTTGTAAGTAATGTACCAAACATCATGGTAATGCCCAACTAATATGACTGGGAGCATTCTAAATACATGTGGACCCACCTGTCACCAAGGAGAATTGTGAATGCGGTAAAGCCTTGAATATACCTTTTATATTGACAAGTCACGTGATGCATTAACACATAGAGTCATATTTTGCAGGATGAATTATTGCCGACAGTCGGATCAGTAAGGGGTTTAAAACTAAGAATCATATGTGAAGACTCTAACAGGACCTCCCATCTTGTAAATTTAATAAACCCAAATACAGTACGTATAGCGCTAAATCATCTAATTTGTTAATATTCCGCACAATCGGAAAAGCTTTTGGGATTTATAACAGCAACTGTAGTTTGAATTAATTGTCATGTGCCCTGGTTAGTAGATACACCTATTAACAGTGAGTATTAGCTCAGTTTAAACTACATTATAGTTCTTCCAACATGGCGCCGTAATTAGCCCGTGTTGTTACAGATCTAACTTAGTCAATGACGAACAGCCGCGGTTGCCTAGCGACACGCGTTGTAGCTCGCCGCCCATGAGCTTCACTGAGAGCAGCAAGTCGCGGACTCAAGAAGCACGTACATCGGCTCGGAACTGGTAAGCACAGACCCTCGCGTCTGATCGCGTATCACAGATAGAGAACAGTTTCCCACAGTAGTTTCATAAACCTAATAATAATTGTATTTACATCATTGTAGATCCCCGTGGTCAGCCCCGACAGAAGCAAGACACATTACGAGCCGATTGAAAACCCGCTATTTCTCCTATACCAGACCACATGGAGATATCAAGCAATCTTGTGCACCCCTATCAGGTAGGCAAGATGTAAAAGGTGGACAACCACATAAACATACTCACGTTACTCTGTTATACGCATGCTAGCACAAATCTGAAAGATTCATGCCTGGTGTGTTTTCAGGTACTCCCCGACACTGTAACAACTACACAGGAGACAGTGGCAGTTAACCATAAACTTGACTACTGTTCCAGTGGTGAGTTTTATATGGAACTCTTCCTATTATGTATCATATTTTAGAACTCTCATGTATCAGGTGATGTGCAGGGGGACCCAGCGCTAACCACAGCGACTGTTCCCTCTGCACATCGCCGCTGCATAATAATAAAGATCACCTTTGAGTGAAACACACTTTTTATTCTTGTTCTTACAGCCTTGAAATTTACCCTATTTGGGCAGCAAGCCTTTCTGGAAAGGGAGATACAAATTCTAAAGGTTAGTCTAATCGGAACTAAGCGATTACAAGTGTAATTTTTTCAATTTTGAATAAATAGATTACTAGCTAAGTAATGGAAATATATTACTTTATGTCTTACAGAAAAGAATCCAATATTCTTATAAACCTGAAGAAGGGTATTAATTACCCGAAACGCGTAGTTTAAAGGATAGGAAATAAGATTGGAAACCTATCAAGTTTATTGGATCACGTGAACAAATAACATTTGGCAGCATATGAGAACAATATGTGAAAGAAATGTGAAAGAAATGTGTATTGTTTTAAAAAAACACATACGAGTAAATATGTCATTCTTGTTTATGATGCACAACTTTGATTTATCTTATGAAGTAATGTTCCTTGCAAAAAACTAAAAATAAATATCTTTTTTCGTTTGAGAGATGTTGAATATGAATGAATGGAAATCCATTGAACAACGAATTCCATGCATGTACTTCTGGTAATAGAACAGAATCTTCAGCAAGACTTGTTTTTGCCTCAAGCTGTGCCCCAGTTTGTACAACAAGGTTTTTTGTTGTACCACTTACTTGTCACATTATGCAGCTATGTCAGAGAGTGGGTGTTTTATTGAAGAACGTACACAAGACCACTTCTTCAAGCTTTAAAGAAAGCACAGGTGCAAAAAGTAAAAATAGAATGGACTAAAGAAATGGAGGTAGGGTTTGAGGAACTGAAAAAAGCTATTTGTACAGCCCCTGTTTTAGGAATTCCCAATTATGCTGAGGAATTGTATTTGTTTTCACACACAAATGGAACAGTCATGACATCACTGCTTATGCAGAGAACTACATTGGGCTGCTCCATAACCCTCTTCGTGGAGCATGCTCTATTTGCCATTTAAAAAAAAAACCCAAGGGCACATTGACATCCCAAAGAGCTTCTGCTTATGAGGTAATGATTTCTAACCCAACGATTAAAATGGTAAAATGTAAAATAGTGAATCCTGTCACCTTTATAGCTGAGCCAATAAAAGAAGGCAATCATGTGCATGACTGCTAATTATGTTGAATTTTATGATGATATACCCCGTGTGAAGGAAAATGCTTTATCAGGTGTGGAAATTCTCTTTATCGATGGTTCTTCGAAAATGAATCAAACTAGTGGGGAAAGCCATTCAGGCACACATAGATTAAATGGAGAATTTCAAGTTGTAGCAAGTGCAAGGCTACCGTCTCACTTTTCAGCGCAAGCAGTAGAATTGGTTGCGCTCATTGTCGTGCTCGAGAAACACAAAGTACAGGAAGTGACGGTGTACAGTGAGTCTGACTATGTTACGTCAACCATAAACGCACGGTTAGCATGTTGGTTGAGGAGGGCTACCTCCGTGCAGACAGTACTCCAGTGCAGCACACATTGTTACTGGATAGGCTTATCAAGGCAGTACAACTCCCAGTGGCCAAAGCGGTCATTAAATGGCGCAGCACACACTAGGCGAACAGATTATATCTCTTGGGGCAAGGAAGCCACAGATAAAGAAGCCAAAAGGGTTGCATATTCTCCAGATATTTTGAGTTTTGATACTGAGAATATTACAGAAAAAGTAGTCACAACCATGTTAGCGCAAGAAGGTTTAATACATTATTGATAACCCAACTAATGGAGATTCAAGGGAGTGCACTGCAGGAAGTGCAGGAATTGTGGAAACAAAGGGGGTTTTCTTTATCTCCCACAGAAGCATTATGGTGAGAAGAGAACACTGGAAAGCCGGTGATGCCAGTAGCATTATTGAAGGTCACACTTGAACAGCTGCATTATCCTGCACATGTACCTAGGGAGAATCTTGCTGCTACGATTTCGGAAGACTGGTTTATTCCGAATTTGTTGGAACATGTTGCACTATTTATGGTAAACTGTTACGCTCACCTGGTATCCACGGGGATGCCACCTAACCCTGGTTGGATGATTTGCACTCTTGAACCCTCTCCCGGTCTCTTGGTAAGGCCTCTGGTTAAAGATAGGTCTGCAATATAGGAGAGCTGGATTCAATACCAGATTGTCTTTGTTTTCCCACCTCCATTGGCCTCAACTCCTTCCTCCCCCTTGGGCCTTCTCCTCACCTTAATATTGTAAAAGGTGGATTCTCCGTCCTGCTCTTCGTGGCAGAGGCGCGTAGATGTGGGGGCGAGCAGCAACCAAGTTAGTTCACTGGTGCAAGCCCCCCCTGTGGGAATCCAGGCCTGCTGTGACTCCGTAGGTTTGCTGCTTTACAGTCTTTATATGAGTTCTTATGTTCCTCTTAGTCCGAATAATAATGTCTTGCTTCTTTCCTTTTAGGTATGGAAAGGTATTTTGGTGTTGTCATGCAGTTTGAAGATGAGCATGGGCCGGTAGGCGAATGCGTGGTGTGTGCGATGCTGTCCGGTAAGTAATGAGCGATGCGTGGCACTGTTTCGCCTTTTATATTGCTAACCTGTGTCTTTTCTCTCCTTGCAGGTTGCGATGTTCCTCGCCGAGCGCCGTAATGTTCCAGAAATGATACTGACCAGGAGATGGCTACCCAGGTAAGAATTGTGTGGCTTTCTTCATTCGGGAGGAAACGTGAGAAACGCTTACTAATGCTGTCTTTCTTTCTCCTCTTTCCAGGTTATGGTATTCCAGGATGCATGTGGTGCCGGATGATGGAGTTCGTACCTTCAGGTGAGTGGAACAGAAGTCTGTGATGGATTGAAGACAGGATACTGTTCCAGGTAAGTTTCGTAGTGTTCTTTCTCTCTCTGCAGGTCCTTGGTTTCAGGTAAACTTGCATCAAGGAACTGGACACGGTCAGCGTTGCGCTGCCCACAGCAGAATACCGCAAAGCATGTTCTGCTGTTTGGGTGTTGTTTAAATAGTCTCAGGTAAAGTAGTCCAGGTAAAATAGTCGCAGGCCTGCCACACCCAAAGTAGTCCAGGTAAAGTAGTCCCAGGCCTGCCACACACAAAAGACTACACCGCATAGCTCAGTTCTTTGCAACTGAGCTATGTGTGTGCCTCCATGTTGGCTGAACCCCCCCAAGTTAAATAGTCCCAAGTAAATAGTCCCATTCTAATGTTGGTCTTCATGATGGTTATGAGCCTGGCACCAAAGGCGCCAGGACTGACTCCAAGAGAGTCTTGGATGAGGTTTTAAGGCCTTTCACCTGGGCCTAACTGGAAGGCTGACTTGCCATTGAGGGCCAGGGGCAAGGATCATGACAGCACTCCCACCCCCAAGGGCCCTCTCACAGTGGCACTTCTGCCTGGTCCTGGTTTGGCTGGGTAATTCTGCTGGAACTTTTTAATTAAGCAAGGTGCATGGATGTATTCACTAGGTTCCCATGATCTGTCTTGAGGGCCGTATCCCTTCGAATCAACTAAGTAGTATAGTTTGGATCTGGTGTATTTTGAGTGTAGGATATCCTTTACTTCAAACTCTGGTTCTCCATCAACTAATACTGGTTTTGGTGGTGTTGTAACCCGAGTACCGGGTTGTACCGGTTTCAGGAGTGATACGTGAAACACAGGATGAATCTGCATAGTGGGTGGCAGGGCTAATTTAACTGCCACTGGATTTATTATGGATTCAATAGAATAATGTCCTAGATATCGGGGACGAAAGGTCTGAGTCCCTTTTATGGGCACATATTTTGATGCTAACCAGACATTGTCTCCAATTTGATAGTTGGGGGCTTTACTGCAATGTTGGTCAGCGAATTTCTTTTGTCTGTTCTTGGCTTGGAGTAAATGTTCTGCTGCTTCTTTGAAGGCCTGGGAAATAGTTGTATGTAGGGTTTTAACCGCTGGCATTTCCAAAGGGTTGGGAGATCCAATTCTGAAGCACGTGGATGTCTACCATATATAGTGTAGAAAGGGGTTTGTCCAGTGCTGGTGTGTAATTAATTGTTATAGGCATATTCAGCTATCCATAACAAGTCCTTCCAATGTCTTTCCACTTGATGTAACATGCAACGTAAGTATTGCTCGAGGGTTTGGTTTGTTCTTTCTGTTTGGCCATCTGTTTGAGGATGGTGACTTGTGGATAGTCGAATGTCAATTTGGGCCATTGAACAGCATTTCCTCCAGAGGTTGGATACAAACTGACTACCTCGATCTGAGATCAAGACCAATGGAAAGTCATGTAGCCGTACAATTTCCTCCAGGAATACTTTTGCTAAATTGGATGCATTTGGAAGACAATTAAAAGGAATAAAGTGTGCCACTTTAGAGAACAAGTCTACAACTACTAAGATGGTGTTGAATCCTTGACTGGGAGGTAGATCTGTAATGAAATCAAGGGACAGTGTGTGTCATGGTGCGGGAGGAATTTCCAATGGTTGGAGAAGACAAACTGGTTTCTGCTTTTGGGACTTGTTTTGTGCACACACACCGAAGATTGGATAAATTGTATGATGTCTTTACGCCATGTGGGCCACCAACAGTTTAGTTTTACTTTAGCTACAGTTTTGGCAATTCCAGGATGACCTTCAATCAGGGAGTCATGATATCCCGAAATAACCTGCTCTTGTAAATCTTTACTTGGCAAGTATAGACGGTTCCTAAAATATGGTAACTGGTCTTTAATGGTGTAATGTTCTCCTTGAGTACACCACTCTTGTGAGAAAGTGGGATCCATTAAGAGTTGGATCTTGTTTTGGAGTTCACCCTGTGTCAATGTTGTCATAAGACCCAGGAGTTTGTCTTCTGGAATGATGGCTACTAGATCTGGAATCATGTATACCTTTTCATCAACACTAATGAGGGACAAGGCGTCAGCCTTTCTGTTTCAGACTCCTGGCCGGTAGGTGATCACATAGTCATATTCAGCAAAGAAAAGAGCCCACCGCAGTTGACGGGATGATTGAGCCTTTGCTGTTTTAAGGTATTGCAGGTTTCGATGATCAGTTATGACCGTGACAGTATGTCTAGCACCAAGGAGATAGTGTCACCATGCCTTGAAAGCTGATTTTATAGCCAAGAGTTCTTTGTCTGTGATAGCATAGTTGAGTTCAGAGGTGAGAATTTTCGTGACCAGAAGGCCACCGGGTGTAACTGGACAGTTCCTGGGTCCCTTTGTCAGAGAACAGCTCCCATAGCCATGCTAGAGGCATCTGTTTCAACTATATAAGGGAGGTCTGGGCGAGGATGCCGTAGAACTGGAGCAGAAGTGAATTTTTTCTTAAGTTGTTGAAAGGCCTTCTCTGCTTCTTCGGTCCAATGGAAACTTTTATTGTTTTTTCTCAATAGTGATGTAATTGGATACACTATTTGGGAAAAATCTGGGATGAATCGGTGGTAAAGGTTTGCAAAGCCCAACATACTCTGGATTCCTTTAAATGAAGTTGGTGACAGCCAGTTAAGAATGGCATCTACCTTGTGCCTATCCATTCTGATACCTTTTGGTGTGAGGATAAAACCGAGGAACTCCACTTCGGTGACATGAAAAGAGCATTTTCCGAGCTTAGCATACAGTTTATGTTGGCAGAGTTTAGTAAGGACGGAGTGGACATGTCTGACATGGTCTTCTTTTGTAGCAGAACACACTAAGATGTCATCAATGTAAACCAGGGTGCAAACGTCGATTAACTCACGCAAAACATCATTCATGAAGTACTGGAATGCAGCAGGAGCGTTGCAAAGTCCAAAAGGCATTACCTGGTATTCATACAAGCCGTATTTGGTACGAAAGGCGGTTTTCCATTCCTCTCCTTTCGTCACTCGAACAAGATGGTACGCCCCCCTAAGGTCCAGTTTGGTATAGATTTGGGCATCTTTGACTTGATCCAATAATTCAGGACTAAGGGGCAGTGGATAACGGTTTCTACTGTGATCTGGTTTAATGCGCAATAGTCGATGCAAGTCCTCAAATCTCCTTCCTTCTTTGATACGAAGAATAAGGGACTGGCTGCTGGTAATTTAGATGGGCGGAAAAATCCATTTGCCAGGTACTGATCAAGATGAGATTTCAAATGGAGGTTTTCTGGTTCAGTAAGTGCATAGATTCGACCACAAGGAATTTGCGCACCAGGTTTGAGGTCGATCTGAAAATTTTAGGGCCTGTGCGGTGGTAGAGTATTGGCTTGTTCTTTCTGGAACACGTCTTGAAAATCTTGGTATTCATTTGGTAGAGTACTAGTCACACTTAGTACAATCGCCGCCATACTGAGAGTAGCAGATGTACATAAGTCTGTTTTCCCCTTTTCTTGGTAATAACAGGTGCGAGCACAATCATTGGAAAGGCCAACTTCTTGGCACGCCAATCTATTAGAGGGTTGTGAGCTACCAACCATGGCATCCCTAAGATTAGTCAAAACTGAGGAGCTTTGATGAGATCGAATGCAATAGATTCTCGGTGTCCTTCCTGGTACAGTAGGGTTAGTGCTGCTAACATTGGGTTACTGGTCCGGAAGCTATTTCTGTCCCATTAACAGTAGTAACTTTTTCAGTAGTCGATTTAGAGCATAAGGGAAGCCCCATCTCTGCTGCCAGATCTTAGTCTACATAATTCCCAACTGCTCCGCTGTCTATGTATGCTTCGCCAGCATGCATCCAAGATGTTTGTGGTGATTGATCAAAATTACAGGTAATGCAAAGTGTGAGGTCTGTGGCTCATCCTTCTCGCTCGACAAGCGGACCTCTACGCTTGCCGGGCTTGGTAGTTTTCCGACTCCTTGTTATTATCTTCCTTCTCTGTGGCTCCAACAGTTCTCCTTGGTGGTTTCACTGGACAGTCTTTGAGGAAGTGGCCTGATTTTCCGCAATATAAGCATAATTGCTGTTGCCTTCTCTTGTCTCTTTCAGTTTTAGTTAAAGGGGGCCATACACCTCCGATTTGCATGGGTTCTACCGTGTTTTCCAATGTACATGGAGCATTATCCTTTCACCGGACATACACAGCTCGAGTGTCTAACCTTATCCGGTCCGCTTTTCGGTCTTGTAATCTGTGATCTAATTGCACCACAAGGTTGATGAATTCTCCACAGTCTTTGGGTGTGTTAACCACTTGAGCAAGTACATCCTTTAGTTCCCCTTGTAGGCCCCAATGAAATAGTGTGGTCCTTTTTTCCTCTGGCCACCCAGCTTCAACGACTAGTCTTTTAAATGTTGCTATCTATGTTGAAAGGGGCCCCTAGGGGTCCCTCGTGCTATGGAAACAAGGCAATGACCATACATGAAAAGATGCGCCAGACACGAGGTTTCAAATTCCCAATGCTAGGGTTTATTGCAAGCAAAAGATAGTATCAATTGGCCAATTCTGATCTCACGCCCCGCGACGTGAGTTTCCTAGACCTCGAGGGACGCAAGAGAACGAATTACGTACATCAGTTACATATAAACAAAATGCATATCATACAATCAGCAAAGTCATGTTCAACACCCCTCTGTATTAAGTTCCTTTGAACTCGGGATGACGATGGACATATCCGACGAGTATGACGATTATAATGCTTTCGATGTCTATTCTAGTAACAATGTGCAATTTAGAAAGTGCGGAGGCATCTTTTAGAACACGGTGGTTCTGTTCTTGGAAGCAATCTGTACACGGGGGAAGAGCCACATCCCAAGCTTTGCTATCTATGAGGTACTATTCGTGTCCTGGGAGCCGACACGTTCTAAAGGGTTTTGCGAAGGGGGGCCGTAAGAGAAGCATAATTCAAGCCTTTAACTGTATTATTCTAACATATTCTACCATCGTACGAGACTGGCTGGCAGCTGTGAAGTGATTAAATGCCCTGCAGCTTCCTCCCAAGGCTACAGAGAGGGAGCGTGGGCATTCCTCTCTGGGCTACTCATGAGGAGTTTCAGCAAACTCTTCAGTCCCGCGACCTTGTCCTTTTATATTCAGACAACAATGTTAACAGTTGAGCAGAGTAAGCAGAATCCGCAAAAATTGCAAGCCGCAAAGCAGTTTTTAGACAAAAAGCAATGAGCAATGGTTAACAAGCAAAATGGTGATTCTTACTACATTTAAAATTGCCGCTCGTCGGTCAAGCATAGCAGTTCATATTTCTCCAATTCGGTGCATTAAACGGTTGGCCCACGGCAATCAAGTTACGTCTATCATTCAAATGAAGGGTATTCATTTTTCCAGATTGACAAACACTCCTTTTGGCCGTGTGCCAAACGTCTTATTTATTCATTGTATCCTCCTCTTCTGAGGAGGAGTCTGGGGTATCTGCATCTGAATCATCTCCATCATTAATGTCTATCGCCATGAATTGTTTTACTATTTTTGTTTCCTCAGTGTCTCTGTTATTCCAGCCATGCGTTTGTTTTCCTCTCAACACCATGTGCATACATCCCTTAGTACATCCATCAGTTATTTCAGTGCATATTATTGGTAAGCATTGTATGCAACAGCAGCATGTTATGAATATCCTGAGTACCATTATTAGTATCAAAATTAACTTCCATCCCCAAGACCGAAATAATCTCCATAACCAATATTCTATCCCCCAACCCCCTGCTTCAGTAGAGAGTGTGGAACTTATGACATGTAATTTCCGGATCTCTTTAAATATCGTAGGGGAGTAGTCATCTATATACACACAGCATGCAGTTTTTACGAGCTTGCAAACTCCCCCACGATCAACGAATATTATATCGAGAGCCATCCTGTTTTGAAGTGCCATCAGTTATATTCCTTTTTCTTCTAACGTCATATTCAATAAAATATCTGTTGTGGATTCTATTGTTTTTTGTAATATTCCAGATTTTTTTCTTATATTGTAAGAGTTTTCTACTTGGGACAAGAACGGTATAAATGATTTGGCTATATCCATTGCTATCATTCCGTCCTCACTACTCCTTTGAGTTCTACCTTTTGTTTGTCTGGCTACTTCTGCTGTCTCCAAGAGGAACACTCCTGGAAACAGTAGACCTAGGTAGCATGTACCTCCCCAGTTCCTAGGTAACCATGGATATGCTTTTTCTCCACATATAAAATAAACAGGGTCTCCCACGTACACGGGTTCTATTTCATGTTTTAAAACCACTATGTTCAGGCAGTTGCTAAACGTTCCTACTTTATAGGAACCCTTTTTCTGTAGACATAGGGGAGCAGTTTTGGGGCTATGATCCACTGCATAGGCAGGGGGCACAGCATCTTTATTCCATTCATCCCTCATCCGAAATGTCATTACTGATGTTCTTTCTGCTGGTGGGGTTGGTATATTCTGCCTATGTAATCTATCTAGTCTTGTTATTTTTCGTGTATTCTTTCTCACGGGTTCTAGTGCAAATACGCGAGCTTTTTGGAATATGGAACAACCCACAGGTCTCATGATTACTTCCTCAAATTCATTCATATTTGTCTCATCTAGCTGACCCGTATTACTCTTGTTCCATTTCCCAAAGAACATTGCACTTAACGTTACTTCACAGGAATAAATCAATGGCAATGGTTGTGCATACCAGCCTATCCCTTTCCCACCGTGCTGTGGTAAATGGGCGCAAACCCAGCAATCTTTTTTCTTTAATACCGCATGGGTCATGTTCATGATGAGCAACAATGTATTGTTGCCGTAACCTTCTCTATGTCTTTCTTCCATTGGGGGCAAAGTACCCGTGATTACATGAACCGGGCTTTCAGTAGCTGCTTTTCGCAAAAGTGTTTCTAATGGGTGTACGTACTCCAGGAACCATAGTGTAATAGCTGTTATTGTTGGTACTATCATACTTAAGATTCATAGGACCAATGTCCAATTTAGTACCTTATTCCTTTTACCATGCTTTTTCCCTAAATTTACAGTCTCTAAATCTATTATTTTCTTAGCAGGGGTGCAGGAGGAAGCTGAAACCGGTCTTGACTTGTTCTTCATCGTCCTTCTTCTTGCTGGCGAAGTTCGTCGTGAATGTCTCTCGTTCTTGATGCCAGAAAAGTTCAACGAAAAATGTCACAGTTCAATTCTCCCAGCCTTTTCACAGCCTGGATTATTTATCCACTCCCGAGCAAGATTAGTTGTTCTTTCTCCCACTGCTCAGACGATTTCTGAACAGTTCTTTATTGATAGAGTACCATGTGCATCCAGCTTGTCCCGCTCTGGTTTAGGACACATGTACTCTATCAGCCTTAGTACTTATGTGCGTCCAGCTTGTCCTGCTCTGGCTCCTGACACATGTACTTTATAAGCGCACCGAGGAGCCGTTTTCACACTTCTCTCCTCTACGCCCCTGGTTCGTACTCCGTCCGTGAGTAGAACCAAAGGCCAAAAAGAAAAGCACCAAAGATCTGTGGATCACTTTGCCTGTCGAGGCCGCAGATTATATCGATTCACTCCTGCTATTGTATTATCCGTGAATAGTGCCCTTGCATTTCCAGTATCAGGCTCAGTGTCAGCCTGTGGCACAAGGATGGGCAGCGATGGGCGTCGTGGCAATGATGTAGTTTCTTTCTCTGGCTTTGGTGCATTCGCGAGAGCTGGTGGGCGCCAAAGGGGTGCACGCGTTGTTTCTGCTCGTGTTTGCAATGCAGGGTTTGTGTCGTTCGGCAGTGATGTTGTTTCCGCTGAGCAACGTTGGGGCACTTTTCGCCCTTCACCCTTACTGGCAGCCTCCTCAGGCTCTGTTTCGAGTTTCACTTCTCGTTTGCGCTTTGTTTCAACTTTCACTTCTCGCTCAGGCTGATGCTGTGGCACTGGACTGGCAACAGTTTCTTTTGTTTCCGAGACTGTTGTCTGTTTCTCGTCGTCTGGATCAGGCAAAGTTTTCAGTGACGCTGGGAACCTTTTGGCATGGGTAGCATGGATCCATGCCTTGCGTCCGTCCACTCGGATGGCCGTCTGTGTTGCCAAAAGTACTTGATAGGGGCCGCGCCACCTGGGTGCTAATGCTGTCTTCCGTTCAAAGTTTCTGATTAGCACCCAGCTCCCAGGCTCCAGTGAGTGCCCCGGTCCTGTATATCGCACCGGCAACGCCTCCTGCATCTGCTGATGAATCAAGCGCAACTTTTATATTAAAAGTCCACAGTAAGTGCTTAACATAGGATGCTCGACCTCACATAATTTTCTGGGCTGCGGTGCGCACCATACATTTGCTGGTCTCCCCATTATAATCTCATAAGGGGAGAGCCCAGTCTTAGCCTGCACACACGTGCGCATACACAACAGTGCTAGGGGTAATGCATCCACCCAACTCAACTTGCTCCCAGTGCAAATTTTCGCTATCTTTGAATTCAGGATTCCGTTGTGTCTCTCCACAGGCCCGGCAGAACTGGGATGCCTGGAACTGTGGAATCGCTTCTCTATTTGCAGACCTGCACAGATCTGTAGCACTACTGCGCCCACAAAGTGGGGGCCGTTGTCTGACCACAGGACACGAGGCAACCCAAACCGGGAGAAATACTCCTTCAGCATTACTTTTGCTGTGGACATGGCAGTACAGTCTTTTAAAGGATATGCTTCCACCCACTTGCTGAATGCACAGATTACCACTAACACGTACTTGTAGTTCTGGCACCTTTCCATTTCTATGAAATCAAAATGGACCACCTCAAATCGCATAGAGGGTGGGCCGAAACTACCTTCTGGAGTCACGGTTCCCTTTTCTACATTGTGTTGCAGGCACGTGATACAATTCTGCACTAGCCTTTCTGCATTCTTTTTTATGTGCTCATTCTTCCATACTGTGGATAAATGCTGTACCATTTTCTTTGCGCAAATGTGGGTAGGGCTATGCGCCATTATAACCATTGCAGTTACGTAACAATTTGGCAACATCCAGTTCTTTGTTTCCTTGTCCACCCAACATCCTTCCAAATCTAACTCAGCAGAGCCCTTAGCCCATCCCTGAATCTCTTCGGTCGTGGCCTCAGCCTGCAATTCTTTGACTGTGGTAACTCCATTCTCTATCATACAAGGTACTTCCTCAGTCTGTACTGTCATCATTTTATTCCCCAAATCTATGGCTGTTTGCTTCGCAATCCTGTCTGCAAACGCGTTTCCCTCTCCCACTCTGCATGTTACTTTCTTATGCGCCTCGCACTTTACTATAGCTAGGCGCTTTGGAAACGTGAGCGCAGACAACAATCGCACAGTCAAAGGGCCATGCTGAATCCTGGCTCCATGTGATGTCAAGAAACCCCTCTCAGCCCAAAGTCAGCCAAAATTGTGAACCACGCCGAAGGCGTACTGGCTGTCACTATAAATATTTACGTTCAGATTCTCAGAGAGTTCACAGGCTCGGGTCAGTGCTATTATTTCTGCGGCTTGTGCCGAATTGTAGGGGATCCTTCTGCTCTCTACAACTCTCTTTAGGGTAATAATTGCATATGCAGCTGTTGATGTGCCATCAGGTAATTTAAAACAAGAGCCATTGCAAAATAACTCCCCATCTGGCTCTTTTTGTGGGATATCGCTCAAATCAATCCTTCCCTTTGTTTCTTCTTCAGTGATCATTAACCAATCATGGGGTGGTGATTCGTTGTCACCAATTTCTGCTATGGGCAGTGGCATTAATTCTGCAGGATTCAATGCGCTACACCTCATAATTTGGATGTGGGGTGCAAACAAGATGAGCTCATATCTTGTCAGTCTAGCTGAGGTGAGGTGTTGCGTCTGCGTCCTATTTAATAGAACGTCTATAGCATGTGGCACCATCAGAATTAAAGTGTGCCCCAATACCATTCCTTCCGTTTGTTTCACTGACGCAGCAGCCACTGCGATGGATCGCAAACATCGTGGTAGTGCGCGCGCTACAGGGTCCAACGCGCAAGAAAAATAGCCGCACGGCCTATTTCTTCCACCTTGTTCCTGTGTCAAAACCGCCAATGCACATCCTTCACTCTCACTCACAAATAGTCTGAAGATCTTTTTATACTTAGGAGTGCCTAAAACTGCCGCAGCAAAAAATGCAACTTTCAATTGCTCAAATGCTTTCTGACATTCCTCATCCCACTGCAAAGGCATCTCTGCATCCTTTTTAGTCAATTTTATCATCGGCTTCACAATCAACGCAAAATTACTGATCCACTGCCGACAATAAGAGGCCATGCCTATTACAGCTCTCACTCCTTTTTGAGTTTTTGGAATAGGCATACTAGAAATACTTTTTATGCGTTCTGGTGTTAATCTTCTCCCTTCTTTCGAAAGTAGGTATCCAAAATAAGACACCTTCTTTTGATTGTACTGGAATTTCTTCAAACTTGCCTTATGACCATGGGTCGCTAAATGTGTCAAGAGTAATACAGTACTTTCTTTGCAGATCTCTTTCGTGTCAGCAGCTAATAACAAGTCATCTATGTACTGCAAGAGTACCCAACCTTCGGGTAGTTCCAGCATGTCTAGCTGCTCTTTTAGCGCTCTGCTGTAAATTCTCAGGCTTTCTGTATATCCTTGTGGAATGCGAGTGAATGTGAATGATCGACCTCCTAGAGTGAACGCGAACAGATATCTACTGCTTTTATCCACTGGGATGCTAAAGAATGCGTTCTTCAAATCAACTACACTAAAGTATTCTGCAGTGGCCGGTATCATTGTCAGTATTGTTGTGACATCTGGGACCAAAGGGAATTGTGGGTCTACCACTTTGTTTAATGTGCGCAGATCAATTATGAAACGATAGGGTACTTCATTGCCTCCTTTCTTGTAAACTGGAAGAATCGGGCTGTTGCACGTGCTCCCTGCAATTTCCTCAACCACCCCCAATCTCACCAGGGCAGTAACAATGCTTTTCAATCCCTTCTCACCTTCAACAGAAATTTTATACTGGGGAATTTGTGGTAGTGTTACACCTTCTTTCAAAGTTATTTTTGCTGGCTCTATTTTCAAGCCTCCTACATCATTATCATGCATTGCCCACAGACAGGTTGGTACTCCACTTAACACTTCTGGCAACTCTTTTGACATGAATTCTGTCACCGGTGCGTCGTGAGGCCACATCGTGAGGAACACCCCGTCTGCCGTACAATGTATGACTGCACCCAATTTTCTCAACAAATTTAATCCTAGCAAGTTCTCTCCACAATTTTCTGTCAAAAGAAATGGACACTGTTCCGTAAATGGTCCTATTGTAATTGGGACAGCTTCGGACATGGGGTTAATTACTGGTGTACCTGCGAACCCTACAGAAACATTCTTCTGCCCCGACAGTGGTATCTCCGGAAACAAGTGGTGGTCTATCGAACACATCTGTGCCCCTGTATCTACAAGGAAACGGTGCTCCTTATTCCCGATTCTCATTTCTACGTAGGGTCCTCTCTGATTCACGGGAATAGACACTGGTTCCGACCCCTGTCGTGGGCTGTCCTATCGCGAAAATAACACATCATCCGATGTGTAGTTACCACTACTGCTATAATACGTGTTTGGTTGTGTATCAAAAATATTCCCATTTCCCCCTTGATGTCCTCCACTCTGATCATTTCTCTGTTGGCCCTGTCCGCCCTGATTTTGGTTCGAAACACTTTGGTTCAATGTCTGGTTCTGTTGTGCTTGGTTTTGGCCATATGATTGGGTTTGAGTACCTCCATTGATATATCCCTGCTGCTGCTGCATGTTACTTCTGCTTGGGCCGTTCGACCCCTGATGTCCTCTATGAGGCCTTCTCTGACCAAACCCACCTCTATTCTGTAGGTACGGGCATTGCGCTCGCCAGTGTCCTTCCTCCTTACAGTACGCACATTGATTGAATCCCAATGACACCCCATGCATATTATTAAAATTTCCCTGGCCTTGTGCATTACCTCTACCTCTATTGTATCCAATGACTTGCTGCAGTAACACCCCTACTATCGTTTGCATTGCTTCCTTTCTCATCTCCAATGGGTACCCATTACATATCTCACTTACTTCTTTTACTGACGTTCTTTTGTTCGACATCCATCGCATTGTTTCCCCTACCCATACCTGCAAACTTTGTTTATCGCCTATCTGTCCCGGTACCGGCAAATGCTTTGTACCACCTGGAAAAACTCTCGGCCATGATTTTTTTATACTCAACCTTGACTCCTCCTTCCTACCTTTCTTAATAAACTCTTTTCTATACTTAGGTGTAGCAAACATTTCAGAATATCTGTCTTCCATTTCATTTTTTTACTTCAATCAGTCTGTGCACATGTTTTCTTACATCCTCATCTCTTTGCTCACTGCATGCTAACTTATTCAAATCTAACGACCGCTGTGGCGGTAAATTCCCTAGTATCTTTTTCCATTCTCCCACCAGAATTTCCCCCATGCATTCCAACACTACCTGTCTCTCGCCTCTTCTTCGGTACCCATACAATGAGGCCAATGCTGCCGTCTCATCATTTACTTCTATGCACATTTCTGCGTCTTGTCATAATTCAATCTTTCTCTCTTTGCTGATTGCACTTCGAGTTACCCGTCCAAATCCTGTTCCTTCAGCCCCACCTCTCGCCTCCCCAGTCTCAATCTTGACTTCGGGAGGGGCGGATGGTGCTGAATCTGTCTCTAGAGTGGGAGGTGCGGATGGGACAAGTGACACAGGTGGCATCTGTGAAGGGCCTTGCTGGGTGCTGGGAAATTGTGTGTCCACGGTCTGCGCTTGTGGGAGTGCTCGTGCTGTGGGCAGGGCTTGGGTTAACGCTTGCGTGAGGGGAAGTGCTCGGGCTGCGGGAGGGGGTATGAGAGCTATTGGTTGGGCCTGCGCAGTCACTGCTGGCGTGTTTGGTTTCGATTCTGGTTTTGGGCCTCGACCCATGTTAGTTAACAAATGTTCCATTAATTCATCTGCTATGTGTAGTTCCTGCTGCGGGTATATTCTGTCTATGTTCATCTGGTCCCGTCTCCCTTCCCGTCTTAGACTCTCAGTCCACTCCTCCTCTTCCTTCTCTTCTGCTATCTCAAGCTTAGTTTTATGCCTACACGCATGCTTCTCTCTACTCCTTAGTCGGAGCATCGCTTCCCTCCTCCAATCTTTGACGGTCTCAAAAGCTGCAGGTCGCGCTTCCTTTCTAATCAGCACCCTCTCTAGGTTATCTATCCTCCCCATCTCAAAACTACCATTAATCGGCCACTGATGGTCGGGTTGCTTTCTAGTTTGCCTATGCCAAATTTCACAAAATATTATCGCACCCACACCATATTTCGCATACATATCATAAGCCGGCGTTCCCCCAGGCGGTGCACTTTGGCCATATTCCAAGGACTGTCTACCGTAGCTGAAAAGCCCCGCTAAAGTGGACAGTACTCCAGGCATGTTTCTTTAACCTTCCCCTTTGGTTAGCCACTTTTACCTGGACGTTTGAGTTTGCATAATCAACACAAAAATCAGGCTTCTCTTTGAATCGGGGAATGACTCACCTGATAAAACAAGTCGCCTGTTCTAACGCAACCTTTCCCCATGTCTTGTCTGCGCTTCTCTGGCTTCTGCCTCGTCTCGGAACCCTCGCCTCCTTTGCCCTCTGGCCTGGTACGTCGATCAGGGATCAGATGTGTGCAGATGTGCGGAAGGAAACTCTCCTCACTTCTACAGGGCGCCCCGTACACTTCTTGATCCCGGCTCGATCGTCCCGTCCTCGCCGTTCTTCCGCCTTTACTCCGTTACAACGTATACGATGGGGCAAGTGGGGGAGGGTCCCTATTCGGGCGCCATCTTGAAAGGGGCCCCTAGGGGTCCCTCGTGCTATGGAAACAAGGCAATGACCATACACGAAAAGATGCGCCAGACACGAGGTTTCAAATTCCCAATGCTAGGGTTTATTGCAAGCAAAAGATAGTATCAATTGGCCAATTCTGATCTCACGTCCCGCAACGTGAGTTTCCTAGACCTCGAGGGACGCAAGAGAGCGAATTACGTACATCAGTTACATATATACAAAATGCATATCATACAATCAGCAAAGTCATGTCCAACACCCCTCTGTATTAAGTTCCTTTGAACTCGGGATGACGATGGACATATCCGACGAGTATGACGATTATAATGCTTTCGATGTCTATTCTAGTAACAATGTGCAATTTAGAAAGTGCGGAGGCATCTTTTAGAACACGGTGGTTCTGTTCTTGGAAGCAATCTGTACACGGGGGAAGAGCCACATTCCAAGATTTGCTATGTATGAGGTACTATTCGTGTCCTGGGCGCCGACACGTTCTAAAGGGTTTTGCGAAGGGGGGCCGTAAGAGAAGCATAATTCAAGCCTTTAACCGTATTATTCTAACACATTCTACCATCGTACGAGACTGGCTGGCAGCTGTGAAGTGATGAAATGCCCTGCAGGTTCCTCCCAAGGCTACAGAGAGGGAGCGTGGGCATTCCTTTCTGGGCTACTCATGAGGAGTTTCAACAAACTCTTCAGTCCCGCGACCTTGTCCTTTCATATTCAGACAACAATGTTAACAGTTGAGCAGAGTAAGCAGAAATTTGCAAGAATTGCAAGCTGCAAAGCAGTTTTTAGACAGAAAGCAATGAGCAATGGTTAACAAGCAAAATGGCGATTCTTGCTACATTTAAAATGGCCGCTCGTCGGTCAAGCATAGCAGTTTATATTTCTATAATTTGGTGCATAAGACGGTTGACCCACGGCCATCAAGTTACGTCTATCATTCAAATGAAGGGTATTCATTTTTCCAGATTGACAATGTAAGCAAGTCTTGACTTCCTTGACAGAGTGACAAAAGTTCATTGTCTAATGCTTGGCCTTGGGTATGACGAGCAAAGAGTTTTTCCATTTCCATCTGGAAACCCCCAAAGTCATGTAACAACGGGTTATCCTGACTTACCAATGGTACCAACCAATCCGCAGAACTGCCACTCAGATGTGACAAGACAAAAGCAACCTGCGCTTGGTCGTTAGGAAAAGCCCCAGGTCTACAAAGGAAATGAAGACGACACTGGTTCATGAATATTGCGTACTTTTTGGGGTCCCCTGTAAATCGTTCAGGTGGAGCTAAAGGAACTGCCCCAGGAAGGGTTATTTGTACTGGATTGGTGGAATAAGTTGCTACTGGTGCTGGCAGAATGTTACCAGGCAATGCGGTCTGTCCTGCCTGTGATTGGAGAAACTGTCTACTTATTTCGTCGGTATGATCCTTAGTAACAATCAAATCCCTCCTTAGAGCATTGGTTTCTTGCCAGACTGAATGTACATCAGCGCGTAATTGTCCCAACAACTGAACTAACTGGTCAGTCTCTGAAGTCTCCCTGACACCTAGGTGGATAATATTATTGAGGCCTTACGTTTTGTAACGCTCACCTGGTATCCACGGGGACGCCACCTAGCCCTGGTTGGATGATTTGCATTCTCGAACCCTCTCCCGGTCCCTTGGTAAGGCCTCTGGTTAAAGATGGGTCTGCAATATAGGAGAGCTGGATTCAATACCAGATTGTCTTTGTTTTCCCACCTCCCTTGGCCTCAACTCCTTCCTCCCCCTTGGTCCTTCTCCTCACCTTAATATTGTAAAAGGTGGATTCTCCGTCCTGCTCCTCGTGGCAGGGGCGCGTAGATGTGGGGGGCGAGCAGCGACCAAGTTAGTTCACTGGTGCAAGCCCCCCTGTGGGAATCCAGGCCTGTTGCGACTCCATAAATTTGCTACTTTACAGTCTTTATATCCAGTTCTTATGTTCCTCTTAGTTCGAATAATAATGTCTTGCTTCTTTCCTTTTATGTATGGAAAGGTATTTTGGTGTTGTCATGCAGTTTGAAGATGAGCATGGGCCGGTAGGCGAAAGTGCGGTGTGCGCGATGCTGTCCAGTGAGTAATGCGCAATGCCTTTTATATTGCTAACCTGTGTCTTTTCTCTCTTTGCCAAGCGCCGTAATGTTCCAGCAATGATACTGACCAGGAGATGACTACCCAGGTAAGAAATGTGTGGCTTTCTTCATTCGGGAGGAAACGTGAGTAAACGCTTACTAATGCTGTCTTTCTTTCTCCTCTTTCCAGGTTATGGTATTCCAGGATGCATGCAGTGCCGGATTATGGAGTTCATACCTTCAGGTGAGTGGGACTGAAGTCAGCGATGGATTGAAGACAGGATTCTGTTCCAGTTAAGTTTCCTAGTGTACTTTCTCTCTCTGCAGGCCCTTGGTTTCAGGTAAGCTTGCATCAAAGAACTGGACACGGTGAGCGTTACGCTGCCCACAGCAGAATAATGCAAAGCATGTTCTGCGTTCTGCTGTTTGGGTGTGGTTTAAATAGTCTCAGGTAAAGTAGTCCAGGTAAAATAGCCCCAGGCCTGCCACACCCAAAGTAGTCCAGGTAAAGTAGTCCCAGGCCTGCCACACCCAAAAGACTAGACCGCATAGCTCAGTTCCTTGCAACTGAGCTATGTGTGTGCCTCCATGTTGGCTGAACCCCCCCAAGTTAAATAGTCCCAAGTAAATAGTCCCATTCTAATGTTGGTCTTCATGATGGTTATGAGCCTGGCGCCAGAGGCGCCAGGACTAACTCCAAGAGAGTCTTGGATGAGGTTTTAAGGCCTTTGACCTGGCCCTAACTGGAAGGCTAACTTGCCAGTGAGGGCCAGGGGCAAGGGTCATGACATAAACTGCATTGTGTGTCAAAGGTTTACTGTTGGGCATACACTAAGGACAATTAGAGGGCTAATACCTCGACCGAATGGTCCATTTCAGCATTTACATATCGACTATGTTGATATGCTGCAGTTGTGTAATGGATATTGGCATCTATTAGAGGTGGTGTGTCCCTTCTCTAGGTGGATCGAGT
Source organism: Ambystoma mexicanum (assembly GCF_040938575.1). Classification (NCBI taxonomy): domain Eukaryota; kingdom Metazoa; phylum Chordata; class Amphibia; order Caudata; family Ambystomatidae; genus Ambystoma; species Ambystoma mexicanum. Next base: position 404,898,460 of record NC_090924.1, read on the forward strand.
CAGATCCTTCTACACACCCTGATGCCACTTTCACAGCAATGTTTTTAGTGCACAATGTTTTCCCGAAATGGGGTGTGTGTGAAGTGCTGAGATTCGACAATGGCCCACATTTTGTAATGAGCTATTTGGACAGATATAGCTTCTATTGAGTATAGAACACAAGTTTTCATTTGCTTATCACCGGCAAGTGAACAGACTATGTGAGAGACTCAACAGCCTCCTTAAAGAAAGGACTGCCAAGATTAAATTGACTTTGAAGAAGGGATGGCTATATTGCCTACCTCTAGCCTTATATGCCCTTCGTAATCAACCAGTATCAGATCATCACCTCACCCCTCAGAAGTGGTGACAGGGCGGCATATGAGAATGCCCCTTACACCTCCATCTAGGAGCATAGGTGATGCCCAAAGTATAGCTAAAACCGTAGATGATGAAATGTATGACTATTTGACATGTATGACCTCTAGCATTTCTCATTTCAGATAAAGTCAAGCGCTAGGGGGGTTGGTCTCAGGACACAGCAGAAGACAGCTCACCAACCAACCCAATTGAATTACTACCGGCACCCAAGTTATATGTTGGAGACCTAATTCTAATTAAGAATTTTACTCAAAGGTGGCATGAGCCACGTTTTAATGGTCCTTTTTGTATTGAGAATATAACCCCTTCAGCTGTGAAGGTCCAAGGGGGTCATGCTCACCTGGGTCTCTGTGGGAGCAATGGATTCCTCTGGTCCCGTTCTCCCGCTACCCTGGACTGGAAAGCTGACCTGCCAAGAGAACGGGTATTTAGAAGGTTTTTTTGGGAGAAGGGGCTCCAACCCTCCCTCCACCCCCCTGTGGCCCAAGCGATGTGTGTACTCTTGTTACGGGTGTGGCTCACCTTTTGGTTTAATTTGGTGCACTCTCCATCCTGCATCCGCAGGGGCGCTGTAGTGTGGGGCCCAGGGGCTAGTTGCTTCACAAGGTTTATGATTGGCGGCTGACCTTCAGTTGAAGTACACTCTTCTCAGCCATTGCCCAGTTGCTGCACTGGGAGTTGTTTGCAAGGAAGTTCTGTTCATAGACTTAGTTCCTGAAGACCACGTAGCTTCTAATGCAGGTAAGTTCAACTGTGGGCTGCAGGTAAGTTCTATGGTGGCCTTGGAATCAGCCGTAGTACAAGTGAGTTTATAGTGGCCAGTTAATTCACTGGTTGTGGGAGGAGCGCATGTTGTGAAGCAGAGAGTGGGTTGCTGACTGATGAGCTTCGGGCTGTGGATAAACTGTGCTTTAACTCATGTTCTTTGTCTTTGCAGGAGTTTCCAGAAGCGGAGCAGCTGTCAGGACGCGGCCATTGTGGAATCTGAAAGGCGTCTGAAGCGGAGCAGCTGACTGGATTTGGCTGCGGTGGAATCTATACCGCTCAGCTCGCACACAAAGGTGAGTAAGCGCGGGAGACAGAGGAACTAGTTGCGCACAAACACTTCCTGCTTTCTAACTTGTTATTTTTCTTTCGCAGGTTCAGAGCATTGGCGCGAGGAGAAGTAGAGGAGCGCTTGCTTCGATCACAGAGAAAGGTTAGGAAATCCGATGGAGGTCTGGGCTGTGGTGAGCGTGTGCCTAAGGCTACAGAGAGCACACGAAGCACGGGCTAGTCTCTGGGCATGGCTTATATAGGCAGCCAGACCCAGACACTAGAACAGGCTGCACAGTTCCTGGATGTAACACAGGCACCCATGTTTGAGTTACAGGAAGTAACTAGAAATAAAGGCTATTCAGAACAAAGTATATGGGATTGAAGTGCACTCTATGAGTGCCTAAATTAGTGTTTTGCTTTCCAGGCCTTTACCCATATAGCCCCCATTTGTTCTTTCCACCTTCCCCCATGTGTTAGTGAGGGATGGGACCCCAGACTAGTACCCATGACAAAGGGAGATGAGCTTGGCTTCACCTTGGTGATGTAAAGGCCCATTAAGGTGGGACCCGCCCTCCCACCATAGCCGATCCAGAAGGAAGACAAGAATAAGATTTTCAGCGTGTGCAGACTCTATCGCTGATGAAGAAGGATGATAAAGCAACCAGTGGTTAATACAGATTTATGTTGGACTGAAATTCAAGTAGACACCCCTTATAGACATTTTAGCATTATAGATATTTTAGAAGAGAATTAAAAGACTTGCAGATAATTTCAGTAGGCTGAAAATTAACTTTTAGAAATACATATGAAAGCATCAGAGTTAAGCCTAAACATCAGTTCTTGATTAGAAATTGGAAACAACATCAGTATCCAGATTCATGTCGTGAAGAATACCTGTTCTAAACAGTTAATCATGTGGTGCTTACCGATAGTAACCTTCATTGAATTTTGCTTGCTGTCTTTGTGTTTATACTTCAAGCGTACCCTGCTCTTGTGAGAAGAAACGTTGATGTTTGCACTTTCTTAAAGGATCCTAAAAAAGGCCCAGTGATAAGGATACTCATTATTGCCATCATCGAGCAGATTTTGCAGTTACAACTATAAAGGAATTTTGAGGTTTGTATTAAAAATGATTAAAGAGGAAAATGGCATGGTTCTAGGAGAAGAACAAGTGCAACGAGTAGTAGGATGGCACAAGAGATGGATGCCTATGTTCTTATGCATAATATATGCTTGCATGATTGTTCTCTTTGTCTTTCTTTTCCTCATATTTCACACTCTCTATAATGTTAGTACTTCTGCTGAAGTAGAGGTCCCTATGGTTCTCCCCACTATGAGAACTACTTTTGATTTGCTTCATGATTATAACACAACCTTTGGGAGATACAAGAGAGATGTAGAGGAAGATAGAGAGGGGAAAAATACCTATCTATATAATGCAGCACACTTTGAGAATAACATGTGGTACCAGCACATGAAAAAAGTGGGAGAAAGAATATCTAAGGAGAGTTGCTACGTCTGCTCTCTCATACCCTATGCCAAGAATACAGTGCAAACTTTAATCGCCAGAGAAGTTCCAGAACACGATGCTAGGTGCCTCAGCCATCTTGCAGCAGGTATGACCAGAGGACAATTTTAAAGAAGTTGGGCCACTTTATAATGGAGATCGGAATTGTCGTTTTCATACCAGGATGACTATATCAAGACCACACAGACGGAAAAGGAACCTGGGTGGAAGAACAAGATGCTTGTTTATCCTGAAACAGTACAAGGTGAGCTGTAATTGAAGAGATGAAGAAAATGAATTGCCCTGATGTGACAGAAATAGCTGGATGACCTGGATGTTGGGAGCAAACACAATTCTTATTCTATGGATGAGTGAAATCCAAGAAGGGATGGGAAGAAGGACTGATGTCCTGTGCAGATCATCTACTGAAGCCAGAATATGCACAAGAGGTGCAGAGAGTAAACAAGGGGTGTTTGAAGTCATGGGTTAAGCCTGCCAAACTGCTCTAATACCATTGGCTAATGCAACATTGTTCTTCCGAAGACATGGAAAGAATCATGTGGGAGACAACAAGGACTGCAGAACTACAGTTGATGTTTCCAGGATGGAAGAAGGTACATCCATTCTCATGGATCGATATTGGGCTTGTGGGTCTAGGGCCTACATGAAGCTGCCAAGAATTGGGGTGGAGTATGCTCCTTGGTGCTCATCAATGTTCCAGTATTAGTGATTCCTCAGAGTGACCTGAACATTGGAGAATTTCCAAAGGCAGATGCCCATTTGAGAAAGAGAAGATCGCTTGGGTTTCTCAATCGGACCAGAAGAGAGAATTACTTCTCAGCCAAAACAATAGAGGCATATGATGCTATTCCTTATGAACACAGTTTGTTCAGAAAGACTGCCTCAATATCTTCATGCCTGGGATCCAAATGATGGCCAACTCAAAAGTGGTTGCAGATTACGAGATGGGAGCTCTCGCAGACAATTAATGCTATCAAGAAAGAGCTGAGGGCCATACGACTAATAACCCTGCAGAACAGATATGTCCTTGACATGATGACAGTGATGGAAGGAGGAGTTTTGCCAAAATTGGGCCTTCATGTTGCACATTCATACCTTCTCATGATGACGAGAATGGGACCTTGACAGCAGCCATAACATTGTTAACAAACCTGCATAACAAGATGGAGGACAAGACAGAGGACATTACGGATGACAGTTGGTTTGTTTCCATATTCTTGTGGATTCCACAGTGGTTGGCAAACATATTCAAGGTTCTTAGAACAATAATGGTGATGCTAATGTTTGGATTCTGTGTGATAAGGATAACAAATGCCCAATGCAAGAAGACAGCAAAGAAAGCGGTAGGAATGAAGATTATGATCAATGTCGAATCTGGATTTGGACCCAATTAATTGACGGATAAAGATGTCAGAAAATACATAAAGGCCATCATCGTAGCACCTGAACGAACAAAGTTCCTGTATGCAAAGAATCATAAGAAGTATGTGGGACGATGGGTCTACTGTCATCCGAATGGACAGTACAACTATATGACCTGGAGTGTAGATGAGCATGTTAAGTCAGCCGGCACCCTGAGGGGGGTGATGAAGATCTGGAATCCGAAGAAACACTTCTTCAAGAGAAAATATCAAGATGTGGACATCATTGAACAGGTGGTCGAGGACTCGACCAGAGGGGTAATGTAGTGGAGCAGCTGCATGCCTCTGCAGGAAATCCCGCCCCCTGCCTCCTATATGTTGGAAGTCTGAGACTGTGCCAAGTTTGACACCAACAGTTGTGCCAATAATGCAGCGAATCTTTGAAAAAAGGTATCCACTCTGTAAAGCATATTGACTGCATGCCCGAAGAGATGGCAATCTGAGGGAGGAACTCCCTGAAGGAATATGAAAAGAAGCAAAAGAGAGAAGCTAAGAGGTCACAAGAGACAAGCGTGACACCCTGAGAATACTGGCTGAAGAATGCATAGACAATACAGAACCTGATGACGAAGTTAAGAAATGAGTAAACTTTCATATGCAGAGAGAAGATTGCACGTGTTCAAGGTGCTACAGAAAATCAACCATTCAATAATTGTAAAGACGCTGAAACGCAAGTAGACCAAATCATCATAGAAGCTGGCTATATGTAGTGAATAGACTGCAGGCAAAGTAGCCATTGTGTGGAAACTGGACATCTGTGTCAGGAATTTTAGTAAGCCAGGACCCATGGAGAGGAAAGGCAGAGAATTGTGTTGCAGCAAGAATAAGCTGAAATCGTGGAAACGCCTGGCGAGTCTGTCTGTCCTGGCATCAAAACAGAAGCAGCTTAGGATGGTTATTTATTCTTGAAAGCAGTGAACGTGTGAAGGATGAATCATCCCTTATTAAGGGACAAAGAGAGAACACCAAGAGTGCAACGTTTTATTTGTTTAAGACATTTAAATGCTGCAGAATAGACCAAATCCTGGTCTCCTGTCACATGAGCTAAGGATGGGAATGGATTTGAGCTTGGAGTCCTAGAACAATGATAATGAGAGCCTGTACTCCCATACATTCTCGCAGAAAAGGATACTTTGCAAGGCCAAGTTCAAAGACAATCTACATGGCAGAAGGCATGGGTGATGAGAGATGCTGGACTAATTGAGTGGGGAGGTAAAGTCAAGTCCACCTCATGGCTCCTGGGCCTGAGCTTACGTGCTGCTAAGTGAACTGAATGTTCCAGACATGGCACGAGCATGCCAACCAATTGTAAAAGGCTGTATAACGAAGGGACGTATATTTTGAGAACCCATGATAAACCGTGTACTTAATAGTGTTAAAGATGACATGTTTTTAGAGCTAGGCATAAGTTGTCCACCTGACAGTGGACAACCAATCACAATCCTAACCCCTATTTTATTTTTTACATTTATATAGCACACAGACAGCCCAGGGGCATTGTGGCGCTGTTACTTGTAGGAGACTTAGTTACAGTAGGCATACATTCAGTGCATTGGATAGCATGGATGTTATACATATTATGCAGAAAAACGTACACATACCTATAGAAAGTTTATTTAGATTTCTCCCTTAACCAATCCCTTCCCTTGATAGTTTTTTCTTATTTGTCACATAGGATGACATCACCTCTGACGTATTTTTAGTATAAAGTCAATGTTTAATAAGAAAGGTGACAAAAGCTGTGTGAACGTCCGTTGATGTGCGTTGTAACCTCCCAGTTTTAGATAATTGTTAATAAAACAGAAACCTTTGCCATCTTCCTGAGATGGTTCGATTATTTGGACTGTGAACCCATCCATTGCATGCACATTACTAAAGAATCATAAGTTCAATTCTCTGGGATGCGGGTGCCATTGGATATGGGTGAGAGCTGGGATAAAGTGTCAATGTTTGGGTAGGCAGAGGATGAGTCTGGCTGATGAATTCTGAATGGCTTGCAAGGGGCAAGGGTGCTGTTGCAGAGTCCAGTGAGGAGGGTATTACTATAGTCCAGCTTGGACAGAACCAGTGCTTGGATTGCAGTGTGGAGGTCTTCAGGGGAAAGCACATGTCTTATCTTACGTAGGATGTGTAGTTGTAGATTGCATGTTTTGGTGACAGCAGATATTTAGTGTGTGAAGGAAAAGTGGGGGTCAATGGTGAACCCAAGGGATTTGAAATGTGTGGAGAGAGAGATGTGTGGGTTGTCTGTGGTGAGTTCCTGGGTCCACGGGGTGAGGTCAAGTTTGTGCCTGGGAGTGGGTGGGGTGGTTGGATGAGGAGTTATACCATTTTGAAAATGTTGAGCTTGAGGAAGTTTGTGGCCATCCAGGTTGTAGTGGAGGAAAGACAGGTTTTGAGGGTGTGGAGCTGTGAAGAGGATGAGATTTGGAAGTATATTTGTGTGTCTTCTGTATATTGGTGGAAATGGACGTTGTGTTTGCTAAGGGTCTGTCTAAGGGATTCTACATAAAAATTGAAAAGGAGTGGAGAAGGAAGGAAACTTGTCAGACCCCATAATTGACTAGGTTGGAGTTGGATCGATAAGGGGGTATGGAGCTAAAAAGTGTGTTCTGTCATCGAGGAAGGAGGTGATCTGATGAAGAGTCAGTGCCTGAGAATTTCATCCTGTAGCATAGGATGTTGAGTAGAATATAATGCTTGATGCAGTCAAAAGCGGCACAGAGGTCAAAGAATAAGAGTAGGGTTTTGTGTCACTCGTCAGTGATCTTGTGGTAATCATTGACAATGCAAAATATAGCAGTCCCAGTGTTGTGTCCAGGTCAAAATTCAGATTCGGAGGGTTTGAGGAGTTTGTTTGTCTTGATGTCCTGTTGAGGTTGGGTTATGACAAAGTGTTGCATGATTGTCGCAAGGTATGGCAGGATAATAATGGGGCAGTAGATTTTGGCGAGTGTGGGGTTGAGAGAAAGTGTTTTGAGAAGGGGAGATTTGTCCAATTTTGAATACAGAGGGGATAGTAATATGTTTGAGAAATGGAGTTGATGTGGTTGAGCCAGTGTGGAGTGAAGGTGGTGATGCAACTGCATGCTGCTGCAGGTCGACATGTATCATCCAGGAAGTGTGCAGGGTTGGCGAGGAGGGTGTCTTTGTCAATGGGGTGGAAGATAGCCCATGTGTTGGAAGGTTTGGGAGTGGGGGTGGGTGTGCAAGAGCAGAGGGGAGGGCTTGCCTGTTGTGGATTTTGGAGTTGAGGTAGTCCATGAGAGAGTTGCATGCACAAGTGAATGGGTGCTTGGAAGGTGTGAATGGTAGTTGGAAGAGGGACTTGACAATGTTGATTTGTTTTCTGTACGATTGGTGGTGGTTTAGGGTGTTTTGTTGTGTGAGGTCACAGTTGGAAGGGGGAGTGAGAATCCTTTTTAGTATGGGAACTACCACGGTTGAAATTGCAAAGGTAGATGTCGAGGCCGGCGAGCGCGGTTGTTGAAGCCAGTCCAGTCAGTGTGAAAATTGGGACTGTGTTTTGGGGGTAATAAATGAGGTGGATAAAGGTGTGGAGTGAGTCTGATGGAGGTGAGCAAGTGAGAGGGTATTACCCAAATTGTTTGAATGCCCGAATTGACCGAAAGTCAAGGGTCCGAATTGACCTTTGCACAATTGACCGCATATATATATATATATATATATATATCATTGAAAAAAGTTTGTTAAAAGGGACGTTATGGTTAAGTTGCGCTACTAAAAACCTATGAAATTCAGTAAAAAAACGTTGTTAAAAGGGACATTATGGTTAAGTTGCGCTACTGAAAATCTATCAAATTCAGTAAAAAAACATTGTTAAAGGGACGCTATGGTTCAAAGTAAAACTGAAAAACCCCTGAAATTCGGCAGTTATGGTAAGATAAGCAACCATAACTCGCGCCACCGTGCACTGCTAACACTAACACCCATTACATCAAAGATGACATCACAAATGTCAAATGTAACCCATATATGTAACACACTAACCATTCATTTAAATACAATATGTTCTAAAATGGAATATACCAAAAGAAGATAAAGTATCTTCCAACATAATTACCTCACAGCCACTCCACAACTAACAGCAAGACCAGACGTATAGACTACTGATTACATATCTTACCAGAAATAGTAAGTGCACTTCATTTTACTCATATATTTATAAACTTTCTATATTAGAAAAAAAAACATATTACTTCTTTGTTTTCTGGCCCATGAGATGAAATGTTAGAAGATAGTCCACCTAATGGTACACACTTTACTATATAAACCAATTAATAAATATTATTTTGTATACATTCAACATATACATTTCTTTTTTTTACAGACCCTACAAAAATTGCAACTTCGAAAGAAAAAGAAGCGGTGGATAACACTCTTGAACACATTACCCACAAAATGGACCAACTTATGGCAAATTTTACGGATTTAAAGAACTTTGTGGAAGATCACCTAAAACCACCAAAACATACCATTGTCCCACCTGTACTTGTCCCCCCCTCACCATATCCCATTCATTTAACCCCAAACTCTCTCCATGGACCACAACGTTTTGATCAGATTACCATCCCTTCTTCACCTGATCCCACTTATATTGAAAACCCTAATTCTCCTGTTTTTGTTTCCGTTTCTGCCCCACCTTCTCAGTCATAAATTGTTTATATGTGTTGAATAAAGTTACTTTTTTATATTGTGTTGTAATTACTTTCAGTTCTTTGTGGTAAAACCAATTTAGGTGTTCACGGACAGCGCGGTTGTTCAGAAATGTTCGTAAATAAACGAAAATGTAAGTGTCCTGAGGACACTATATCTGTCCGTAATGTTCTCATGCAAGTTGAAAATGTTCTAAGAACACTCGTAGTGTCCTGAAATGTTTGTAAATAAACGAAAATGGAGGTGTCCTTAAGAACACTATGCCTGTTCGTAGTGTTCGCTAGCAAGTTGAAACTGTTCTAAGAACACTCGTGGTGTCCTGAATTGTTCGTAAATAAACGAAAATGGAGGTGTGCTTGAGATGCTATGTCTGTCCGTATTGTGCACAATTAAATTAAACTGTGCTAAGAACAAATGGCTGTCCGTAACTGTTCGTTTTACGTGTGACACACTTTTAATTAGTTCAGGACCCGAACACTGTCCGTAGAACATCAACACGCATGCGCAAAACAATGCCCGTACATTGGGTGTCCTGCGGACGGCTGCTACCTTAGCGAACATGCTCATGAAACAATCATGTGACCGCGCCCACGCGATCGTGTGTTCTGAATGCGGACACTGTTTGTGTCCCCGAACACTTTAAAAGTAAATTTCCAAGTAATCCACAATATTTCTCATTAAAATCTCAACATACCACAAATCCCACATACTAATTCTAAATTTCCACATAGTTTTTGTGACTTTTTGAAACTTTTTTGGTGTTCGATCTGTCTTGCGGACGGCGCGCATGTCTGCGAACTGCGCACAAGCACCCCTATAAAAGACCACACCCTAGAACTCATTCTCATTGTGTTTCTGGCTATTCTACAGAGCACAGAGATTCTTGCTGCAACCTGCAGATTTCCATCTTCAACCTGATGACTTCTGTGGCTCCACTGCTGCCACCTGGTGCTGTATCTGCCTCAGCACCACCCCCACTCCCTCCACCACCACCACCTTCCCAATGGGCTGAAGAGGGGAGCAGGAGTGAGGATACAGAGGAGGAAGAAGAGGATGACGAGAATGAGGTTGAGGAAAACCCTACTACCCGCCCTCGGCGTGATTCTTGGGTGTGGCGGTTGTTTACAGTTCATGGGAATGGTCCTAAGGCTCGTGCAAACCGTGTCACCTGCAATGAGTGCAAAATGGTACTCAGTTGCGGGAGGCATGGTTCGTATAGCTTTGGGACTACGACCATGAAGCAACACCTGAACTCATTCCACACTGGGGCCATTCGCAAGGTTGTACCTTGCGAAGAGCGTAGTAGGTTGATTGCCTCTACTTCATCCTCCGTTTCTGATCCTGTCACTACAACAAACATCTCTATCTGGCACAGCGTCTTCCTCAAGCTGCCTCACAGGCCATACAGAATTCTGATGACCCTTACCTTTCGAGGGTCACAGTTGTATGTATGTACTGTGACACAGTACTCTGCAGGGGGGAGCGACTTCGCAGTGCTTTTGAGACTATCGTCTCAGAGCACGAGAAGACCTGCTCACTACCCAAATAAAACCCACTCTACATCTTCCTCTCTCAGCTCGCCCTTTCTTATCCCTGTGGTTGGTGTCCCCCCTTTACCCTACTTTCCCCTCCTCTCCTAGTGTGTCGTGTGTAAAAAACAAAAAAAAATACAAAATAACAACAAACAAAAAAATAAGGCTCTTTTCAGAGCCGCCTTTCACAGTTAAAAAACAGAAGTAAAGATAAATAACGCAGGGCCCTTTCTATTTCTTGAAAGTCCGCGGACAGTCCACGAACATAAAAAAAAAATGGCATGCTACCCTATTGTAATCATTGCATTTTCTCTGGGAAGAAGTGGTGGCTCTGAAAAGAGCCTTTGGGAGGTGTTTGTATGTCAAAAATTATAAATACTTAACACCTACTTCGAAATGCATGCTGCATTTCTAAAAAAGGTCGCAATGCATTTCGTACATTTCTCAGAAAAATCTGATTGCCAGCATAGGTAAAATGGACAACATCTCTGCGAAAAATGTATATACTACGAAACATAATATTTTCATTGTGAAAAGAGGACATGCCAAAATCTCTTAGGAAGGCACAAACAGCCTTATTGACATTACACCTTGCTTTCTACATTTGTGGACCACATGAGAAAGAACGAAGCCACATTTGTCTCTGCGCAATCTGTGAAAGAATTACTTTGGAGTTTGGAAACATGTCCATGATCTTCTGAAGTCCTTCCAAGAAGAAGAAATTCCAGACACATGTCCTAAACTGTTCCCTCCACAATGAATTACAATTATGTCTGGATGTTCCTCTATCTTCAAAGTTGCACAGAGAGGTAGCAAATCCAACCACTTCATTCCATGGACTCCATGCCAGTGCACTTCCACATGTGGGAATCCAAGATCTATAGATACTCCACAGCTTTCTGCATGCACCTTCAACCAATGTATCCACGAGTCTCCCAAAATCCACACAATCTGTTTTTTAAAACACTCAGCCATAGGTATCTGTTCTTCTCTCAGCAAAAAGAATATCTGAGAAAACCTCTCCTAGCACAACACACTCATCAAACTTTACGGACTAATCCCTTGCTACATTCAATCTCATGTGCATGCCTCCCCACCTCAAATTCCCCGGATGTAATACGTGGTGTCCTAGAACTACCGCCATGTCCGCGAACATATCATAACATGGACAGCCCTTCTACCATTTCCACTTCACTCTCTGTGACATTCCCTCATTGGATGTAGCTATGAAATCACATGACCATCCACCAATCAAATCCAAGACCTCTACATGTAACTGCATCATGATAGATCAGCACTGCAAATGTACGGTGAATCTCTCGGACTACAAGTCTCATACCATTGGCAAGCACGATCTACGAGAAATACTAGACAAGTCTCCAAGATTTCTACTTGCAGCTTCGTCCATATCCATATGCATGAACACAAACTACAGGTATGCATATTTTCTATACAGTACATGAACACATTTTCTAACCGACTTTTACCTTGTATAATCTGTAAAATGAATCTACGATAATTTTTTCATTCTCCTAAAATGAACTGCGACTTACCAACCTTTATACCGTTTAATTTCTTCGTACACACACACACACGCAAATATTGTTAAACTCACATTTTTGAAATAAAATATATAGACTACATATGATCAAACAAAATTACATGGACACTCTATCATCAAATCTCAAAGAATAATATTTGTACAAACACATACTTGGTTTTAATTCTTTTAGTTTATATAATTACTTACATTTATATAGGACAAGCAGGCTATGACATTGACTCCCTCTTACGTGGAAAAGCAGGCTATCACATGGACTCACTATTACGTGGAAAAGCTTAGTTACAGGAATAGTGGTATACAGTGGTACATTATGATTTTGACAAACCATAGTAAAGATATTTTCTTTCCTACAGTTAGTCATAAGATAGTTTTAATGGTTTTGAGGACGGCGCTGAGCATTTCAATTTAAAAAATCTATGTCTAAATTAAAAACAGTGCTATATACAAACCGAATTACTAATTTCTTTCTTTTACAATTGCAGTGAAGACCATTCTCCTGAAAATAAGCAGCCAAATTTGAATTACAAAGAACTAAGAAGCAAACTGCTCATTTTAGAAAAAAAGTAAGTAGATTGTTACCATAATATATGAATTATTACTCAAACACACTTTAATGTTAATTCATGCTACCCAACTCAGCCACTAGAATTTAGATGTTGTAGAAGAAACAACTGTTTTAATTGTATAGCTTTAGATATACTATTTATACTTCTCCACACCACTGGCTTACTTTTTTCTGTCATCTGAACCCCAGTTTATTAACACATTAATTCAAGAATACCCATCCCTAGTAGTTGTACTTCCCAATGCACAATCACACACCATTACAAACATCTTTATCATCTCACTCAAACACTCATGCACACAACACACATGCATTGCAGAACACCCCAACCCATACCTTCTGTATTTTTTTCAACAGACCGTAAAGCATGCCTACCAGCAGAATTTGTAAAAAAAAAGTTGAAACACAACAGCTAATACAGTCATGTAGTGAAACAGAAGACGTTTCTAGTACAAAAACTTTGCCTCCTCTATCAAAAAGTAAAACAACCCAAAAAACAATTAACAGAAAATCAACTATCACTACAAATAAAACTTCTTCTATAAATCTTGATATAGTACAAAGTAAGCATACCAAGAAAAGTATTTTAGCCAAAATGTTCCGTCACAAAGTCCTTCAAAATCTTATGAAAACAGGAGAGAAACCAGGTTCAACACTTCAAACCTATCGTAGGAAAGTAATCTTAGAAGCCTTGATAGACAGTGCACTTCTTCTCAAAAGAAAGTTATTTATTTTAGTGTTAAAGAGAATGAAACCACTAACAAAACTAATAACTAAATTACAAAAAAGACTTCTCAATAAACGAAATGTCAACAGAAATAACTTCTTAAATATCTGTGGAGGTGAATGGAGTCACACTACAAGCACAGAACCATACTTTAATGAAGAAGCCTACAAACAAAAGCAAACAAATACAATTGCCATACATAGCAGTGGTCGAGGTTATGAAAAAGGTAATAATACCATAATGGAACAAGAAGTACTCCTTACAAAAATATGGCCTGAAAACGTAGATTTACCCCTCCATTCAACTGAATCAGAACATCTAGTGTACAAATGGCCATGCACGTCAATGTGTAACATTCCCAAAAAAATGTTCAAGTGTTTACGCCAATTCCTCAATCAATATGTGAAAAGCAAAGACAAAATCAAAATTAAACTACTGCAAAATATGGATGCTTGTCCAGTACGCAAGTACACAGGACTACAAGGACATTCATTGGCCTGAATTACAGGATCTACTTGCAAAACACCCTTCCATGATATCAAAAGGATATCAACACATCATGCAAGTATAAGAAATCTAGTTTATAAACTGTACTATGCTAAAAGTCCTGCTTTAGCACTAGCCAATTTAAATAACATTCTTCTACATGGTACAGCAAAAGACCTACTAGAAGAAATCGACTATATCCAGACAAAATATTTTGGAAGTGAAACCCACTTACAAGATGAATTAGCTGTAAACCAACTTCAAAACAAATCTGCACATGGCAACCTTTCACTACACACATACAAAAAAGAAAAACTAAAATTTGAAAGTACTTCCGCTGAAGTGCCAAACCACGTGTGTATATGTTGCCGCAGAACTTTTTATAAAAGTAACACAAAAACTGTAGACCTATCATACAAAATAGAAGACAATGAAGATTCTAAATGGTTTGAATTAGTTCTCTACCTTCTAGCAAAAAACAAATACGAAATAACTGACCCCATAATACTTTGCAGTTACTGCACTACAAAACTTGACAACAACCAAACTCCTTCACGTGCTATCACAAATAACTTGGAATTATATCCACTACCAAAACCCCTTCAACAACTTAATTTATATGAGAGCATCATAATTCAAACAGTGCACCCATTTCAAGCAATAATACGCCTTCAACCAAAAACTGCAAAATTACCTCCCTCTGAATTAGTAAAAGGTATTCGTGGAAAAGTAGTGTATTTACCTTAGATCTAAAAGAAAATGTGCACACTCTAGGAGTGCAACGTCCAATGCAGCAATCTTTAATTATCTTGGTAAATGGAGTACCTAAAAAAGACAAACAAATTTGGCAACAACTGGTAGATTTACATAAAGTTAGAGAAGCCCTGAAATATCTTAAAGAGAATAATGACTATTACAAAGAAATTAATATTGAAGAAAACTTGAAAGATACAACTGAAATAATTCAAGAGACACAAGAAGCTGGTCAATTTGAGCTCCTAGATCCTGCAACAATATCAAACACTTTAGACCATTATACAATTCATCCATTGCACTCTAATGACACCATAGAAGATGCACTGGAAACGTACCAAATGCGTCAAACAAAAGGATCACCAATCAGCATATGGGAAAAAAGTATAGAAGCACGTGCTTTTCCTCTACTCTTTCCTACTGGCAAAGGAGGAAGATACGATGATAGACCTATTCAAATATCAGCATCAGAATATCGCTCATTACGAATGTATTCTGAAGATCCCAGATTTCGACAAAATGTGGAATACATATTCCACCTACTCTTTGAAAGTGAACTAGCAACTTTATGTTACGGAGTTGCACACATATTAAAATGAGGATCACACTTTCAAAATATGACAGCTGCACAATTATTACAAAACGTTCAACAAAAAGATGAGGTTTTACAAGCAAATCTTACAAATCTATTAGAAAATATGCGTGGTACTAAAGTGTACTGGTTTCGACGTCATGGAGATGTACGTTGTATGATCAGAAACCTTGGCCCACCCACTTGGTTTGTTACATTAAGTTGTGCAGAATATGCATGGGAAGATTTACATGCTTTCCTAAGCATATCAAACAAAAACAAAAAATAAAATAGATATAGTAACACCTGGAGAAATTTGTTCACAGGATCCTGTCAATGTTTCAAGATATTTTCACCATCGCTTCATTGCTATGCTACATTTTATTTGTAACAAAAGTGTTCCTCCCCTTGGAGAAGTGCAACACTTCTTTTGGAGAAAAGAATACCAAGCCAGAGGAGCACCACATGTCCACATGCTTTTATGGATTAAAGATGCTCCTAAATTTGGTCAAGACAGTGATGCCACTGTTTTACAGTTTATTGAAAAATATGTCACTTGTGAAATTCCATCAGAATCTGCAAATAGTGATCTTCATGCAAAAAGTTTACAATTCCAAAGACACAAATGTGGCAAATATTGTCGTCGCAAATACAAAAACAAAGGGAAATACTACACCAAATGCCGATTTGGTTTCCCTAGACCAGTTACAAATACAGGTCAAGTGAAGAACCTCATATCTTCAGTTAGACATAGTGTTAAAGGTAAGTCACCTAAAAATACATATTACATAAAAAGAAAAGAAGAAAAATATATCAATGATTACAATGCAATCATTGCCCACTTATGGAATGCAAACATAGACAAGCAGTACATTGCAGACAATTCTACTGCAGTTGCACGATATATTACAGCATACTTAACCAAATCAGAAAAGACAGAGTTCCAAGACCTCTGGAATGACCTGTCATCAGATAAAACAGTGTCTCAGAAATTATACAGCTTGGGCATAAAAATGCTGTCCATAGAGAACGTGGATCCTATGAAGCAGCTGATAGATTAACTGGTACTGCATTGTATGGTAAATCTGCAAATATAGTATGGCTAAGTCTTGGTCCAGCTAAATCTAGAAAAAGAGTTCTAAAATCATACGAAGATATAGAAACAATAGCCAAACAAGATCCCAACAGCCAAGACATTTTAAAAAACAATTTATTGGACACATACTACCCAAACAGGAGTACCACTTTGGAAACCATGAGCCTATATACCACATAGCCCAAAACTACACATACAAAAAAAATATAAAACCTGATGAACAAAACCGTAAATACAAAGTTACAAACTGTGAAGGCAGCTTAGTAAAACTCACCAAACCAAATTTAATTAATCATATCAAATTGTCATTAAAGACTCCTCAACATAAAAAAGTATATTACATGTCCCTGCTACAACTCTTTAAACCATGGAGAAAAGAAGAAGAAATACTAGATAACTATGACTCATATGAAGACGCTTTCAAAGCAAATGAAAGCAGTATAACTGATGTAAACTTTGCACAGTACAAAACAATGTTGCACAATGAACAGCAACACGAAGAAGAACTCCAGGCCCAACTAGATAAGGACACTCCTGACAGTAGTCAACCTTCTATCACAGGAAGCCAAGAACCACTGGGAGACCCACTAATAACAAATGAAGCAGACATAGCTATGATAGAAGTAGAAAACACCATGTGTCAGTATGAAGAAAAAGAAGACTTAACTATACTACAAACAGAGCTAAACAATGAGCAACGTAGCATTTTTCAAGAAGTAACAAAAGAAATTGCACATGGTGTACAACATGAAAACAAAGAATGCACCTGTCAAAATTACAAACCTATACTATTGTATGTCAGTGGTGAAGCTGGTTCTGGCAAAACATTCCTGATCAAAATCATCAGTAATTTCCTTCAACAATTGACAAACAACAAATTGTCAGCTGTTGTCACTGCCCCCACAGGTTTAGCTGCCTACAACATAGGTGGTGTCACTTTACACCAATTACTACTCCTGCCAGTAGAACACCAAAACAAATTAGATTATTACAAACTTTCTGCAGAAGCTGCAATGGAACTACGCAAGAGTATTGAAACAAATGAAAATGCTACTAATAGATGAAGTGAGCATGGTGTCCAACCTAATGTTGGCTTTGATTCACCTCAGATTACAAGAAGTACTCAAAACAAACTATGAAGAGCTCTTTTGCAGGACAACACATTATTGTTTTCGGAGATCTTCTTCAATTGACACCAGTAAAAGGTGAGCCTATTTTTAAAACATTAGGACACAAACTCTGCTGTAAAACTGTTGGCAGCATTGGAAATGTCAACCTTTGGCAACATGTCCAATACAGAGAATTAACAGAAAACATGCGCCAATCTGCAGATCTCACTTATGCCAACATCTTAAAAAGTATCAGAGTTGGTATACTTTCTAAAGAAGCAGAAGCAATATTGAAAACCCGGCACATTCATGCACTTTATGATGATAATGCATGTGCTACAGATGTTATGGAACAATTAGCCCACAAAAATGTCAATTGTATGGCCTTAATGCCAACTCTTGCAAGCTGTTTCAAATTCAATGAAATAATGTTAAGTAAAGAAATGCAACCAATAATGGAAATTAGCGCCACAGACAAACTAGATGTACATGGAATGACACTACCCATGTGTGACCAAGCCACAACAAGACTAAATAGTTTAGAAAAATAAATCTCAAACACAGCAGGCTTGGAAAAGATATTAAAATTATCCTTAAATTGCAGAGTAATGCTTAAACGTAACCTTGATGTGGACCAAGGGCTAGTTAATGGAGCACTGGGTACAGTTGTTGGCTTTCAAACATACCCACGTGACAACAAAATTCAGTTTGTCAATATTCTCTTTGACAAACTTTCAGAAGCAAAAAGAATGGGACGCTCAACAGCTCGATTCCTTCTCTTCAAAGACATGTATGTGCGCAGAGAACAATTTTCTCTAACACTTGCATACGCAGTCACCATTCATAGATCACAAGGCCTTACCCTAGACAAAGCAATGATAGACATTGGTAACACAGTCTTTAAAGAAGGCATGAGCTACGTAGCACTATCACGCTTATGTACACTTGAGGGTCTATTTCTAATCAACTTTGATGCAAGTAAAATAAACGCTGATATTCCTTGCATTTTAGAATACAATAGACTTCGTTCACTATACACTCCCCATCTAAACACGTATTTTGTTCCACAAAAAGTAAAACATTATAAAAGAAAAATAAATCAAACAGAAAAGCAACAGGATGTCACTGCAAATCCTCCAAAGAGAGTAAAAGAAAGTAATACTTCACCAAGTACCACAAGCAAAAAAGAATCAATTAGGGAAAGTAAACCAGGTACTTCTTCAAAGAAGGAAGACACACTCCAAAAAAAGCCGTCAGATAGAGAACTACCTGGTCCATTTAAACTCTCAAATATAGTTGGTGTAAGTTGCTACGCAAATGTAGCAATGAATATTCTATTTCAATTACCACCAATTGTTGAGAACATTTACTTACACAGTACAGACCCATTGTGTTTGCAAATGTTAGTACTTCACAGAAATGCAGCAAACAATCCTGACAACACGTATAGTGTTTATGGAATAAGACAACAATTGGACTACTGTGCTGGAATGATGAAATTCACTATAAACTCACAGGAAGATCCACAAGAATTTCTAATGTACTTACTATTAGTACTGGAAAACAAAAACATACCTATAAATGAAATCTTCCAGATTTCATACATATGGAAACATACATGCACTCTCTGCAACAATGTGACACAAGAACAAATCCCCAATGAGCGCTTTGTGTATATATCAATACCTAATTGTGAATCCGTTCCATTTCAGCAACTTGTCCAAAATGCAAACCACGGTAGATTATGTTCGACCTGCAATTCAGATAATCGCTCCACGTTAGTAATACAAACACATAGTAAATACGTAATACTAATGCTTCTACGTTACAATGCAGATGGTACCAAAAAGAACTGCAAGCTGACTGGATTCACTCATGGTCAAATATCACTTGGTAGGAAAACCTTCACAACTATAGGTATAATCTACCACGCAGGAGCCACAACCAACTCAGGGCATTACACTGCATATATAAAAAAGAAATGTGGATGGTTTGAATGTAATGATAGTACTGTTACTCTAAAGCAGAGATTACCAGCAAATCTTACAAATGCTTATTTAATGTTCTTAAAACCAAAAAAGTGATAACTAAACTGCATTTAAACCTTAAGTACACTTGTAGTAAAATAATATAAACTGTCACAATATTCCAAAAGCTATCTAACTGCCCAAAGATGCTACAACAACTAATCAGATAAATGAATACCACTCTAATAGAGCAAAAATAGACAGTTAGAATACGCCAATTGGTATCTAACTGTCCCAAACTTTAGAAATATCCAAATAAGAGCAAAAAATAGACAGTTAAAATACACCAATTGGTATCTAACTGTCCCAAAATTTAGAAATATCCAAATAGATAAAGCAATACCACGAAATTATATAAAAAAAATAAACAGTTAGAATACGCCTACTGGTATCTAACTGCTCCAAAATTTTACAATATCCAAACAAATACCTAATATCTTACTGCTCCCAAAAACTGGAACAGTCCAATGTAGAAAGCATTAGCCAGAAACAAGTAAACACTGAAAACAAACAAATAAACTGTAGCATAACAGAAAAAGTTTTTTTTTTAATCCAACATGGATTTTTTTTTTCTCCCACAGACCCAATGATTTTAGCAACAAACACAGAAACTGAGCAAATTGCACATCTACTAAATATGAGGGTCAAAAAAAAGAAAAAATTGTGATTGTACAATGTAATAAGTCTTTATAAAATACTAATACTAACATGCTATTTTCTTTTATCACAGAAATGAACAAGAAAAACATGGACTCCCGTTACCAAACCAAATAGTAAATATAACATGATAAATACAACCATCGCAGCATATCACACCCATACTGGCTTATAACATTGTTCCTTATAAATTTGTTTTTGACCCAAAGTTATAAGCCACTATGAGTGTGATATGCTGCGGTGCTTGTGGCCAGGGCATAGACTCTTGGGTGCATGGCATATTAGTGTGATATGCTGCGGTGGTTGTGGCCAGGGCATAGAGTCTTGGGTGCATGGCCAAATGGCCATGCACCCAACATTCTATACCCTGGCCACAACCACTGCAGCATATCACACCCATAGATTCAAGCATTTGAACCATTTTAATGTCCGCGGACACAAGGAAGTTCCTAGAACACATTCAACTTGCCATAGGACGATACGGACAGCGTCATCAGGACACCCCCATTTTCTTTATGTACGAACATTTCAGGACACAGCAAGTGTTCTTAGAACACTTTCAGCTTGACAACGAACAATACAGACAACGTCTTCAGGACACCTCCTGTGAACATTCCAGGACCCCACACGTCTTCTTAGAACACTTTCAACTTGACACCAATTCCATTATGTTTATTTACGAACATTTCAGAACAGCCGTGTTTACAGCAGACAAATCGAACACAACAAAAGCGTCTAGCACATAAAAAAATACAACATTGCACTTATCTCATACTCCCCCAACCTCCCCAAACACTCTTACACACCAACACACTCCACTAAATACAATTTTTAAACCAAGTTTCACCTCGCTGTCCGCGGTCGTCCGCGAATGCAAGATGGCGGGCGCCACCAAAAATCTGACGCGCTCCACGCCCCACGCCGTCCAATCAGCAAACACGTCAGATGTCCACGGACATAGCGCAAGCCGCTCGGCCAATCAGGGCACTGTCCGCGGAGCGAACCGGGAAGTCCGTCCGCGGAGCGAACGGAGATATATCACTAATTTTTAGGCCTTACATTTTGGTAATTTAAAAAAAAAACTACTGCACTGATTTACACCAAATTTGCAAATGCACGCTTTCGGGACCAGGCCCCCGCTCCTGCCACAAATTTGGTGTAAATCCGTCCAGCGGTTTGGGCTGTAGGTGTGCGCAAAGTTTTTTCCCATTATGTCTATGGGAAAAAACAAACGTTTTGGGACCCCCCCATAACTTTTCCCCCCCCGGACCAAACCTCTCCAAACTTTGCAAAAAGATTCAGAGTGTGCCATATACTTTTTTTGCAAAGTTTGGTGAGGATTCGTCCAGGGGGGGCGAAGTTATAAGCCACCCAAAAAATGCTCTTCCTATGGAAACACCAACTTAACCATAACTACATGGACGCTACTGCGTCCATGCAATATATATATGTATATAATGCGGGGGTTTCCCCCTGTATATATGTAACAATTGACCTTCACAATTCGGTCAATTGTGCAAAGGTCAATTGTAATTCGAACAATTGTAGTTCAAACAATTCGTATGCAACCAGTGAGAGAGAGGGCTTCTAAAGAAGTGGATGTGGATCTTGGGTTGTTAAATGTGATTGTATCTTTTCAGGTGATGCAATGCCACCACCTTGTTTGTGTGGGTGGTCTCTTTGGTGGATGAGATCTTGTGGGGGAAGCATGTCATGAATCATAAGTGTGTGGTGGTGTTTGAGCCAGGTCTCTGTTAGAAAGAATTCTTCCGGTGTGTGCTAATTTTCTCAATTTCATGTGTTTGTGTGTGTGTGTACTGGTGCAGAATATTCTTTGAGCAGAATGTAGGCATGTGTGATTAGTTGTTTCAATGGAGTGTTGTGTTGGAGATTGATTCAAATGTTCTATGTGTGCTTTGCTGTAGGCATGTTTGGTAAACATGGGGTAACAGGAGACAAAGACAGTTTCTTCATGCCTTCTTTTTATTCTTTTGGTACATTATTATGGTTTTGTTATACTAGCTGGTTAGGCCAGCCTGTGAGAAATTGGACCATCCGCATGGTGGGTGTGTGCACACTTGGGCTTTTTTGAAATTTTAAATAAATTGAATGATGGTACATCAACCTCCAGAAAATGTGTGTGCCTAATCCGCACACATTTTCCTATGCTTACTGCATGACATACACATAGACCTGTGTACTCTTGGTGGGCACAGCCTACAGGCGCAGTCCACCCTGTCATATTTATTTTGGATATGACAGCCAGGATTACACCATGCTATCTCTGAAGGGGGGGGGCAAAGCTTCCCCCTGCTATGGTCAGACTAATTAACCAACAAAGGCTTGATGGATCTGGCATGTGCTTGTGTTTAGTTCTGTGTCTGGTGTCTGCTTCGCATACTAATCAGAGTTTAATTCAAACAGGCCAAAATAGGGCCTAGCTGCAGAGGCCACCAAAGGAGACAGGAAAACCCCAACACCCTTTCATTTGCACAGTGTCAACCTGATGCCAGCTCCCGACTTAATTATTGATTGACAGGGAAATATCATGCCTGGGACTGCGTGTTGCAGTAGTCATCCCTGCAGGTGGACCCCATTCAGAAGGTACGAGTATGTGATTGATTGATTGATTGTTTATTTGTATAGCGCCTATAGACCATGTGTTTCAAAGCGCTTCAAGGCAAGGTAGGGAGCATGGGAAAGTACAGAGACATTCCTACAAGGCCTTGAGACATTAAGAATGTGAAATTACTATCGTACTTAGCCTGGCGATATTTCAGATAGTGCAAGTGCTATGACAGAAGGAGAGGGTACAGACAAGCAATGTCTGATTGACAGCGCCAGAAAGTCTGGTCTCGTTGCAGCTTCATGAGAGACCTGCCACTTTCATCAGGAACCATAGAGAGCTGCATTGACCAGAGAGACCCTTTGATCCACAATAGACAGGGAGATGGCTGGGATTTATTACTTATTATTACATGTTTTCACCCCTGTACTCTGGTTATGACCTCATGCGTACAGGAGATTGTTGGTGGGGACCCAGGATTGGTTCATTAATGTAGGTTTAGACTACAACAATCACTATGGTCCATTTGGCTTTAAAAGAGGGCTGAGCCCCTATTTTGGGCAGATCATCTGAAGTCTTCACAAGGAGCCGTAAGTGGAACTCAGCATTGGACCCTGGCTGAAAGTACAGTCTGCCTTATATCTTCCGCCTGTGAAAGAAGGCCAGGACAACCCAGAGGGAAGCAAGATCCCTCCCCTAAGCAACTCCCAGGGAACAGAGGAGAATACTGAATCGAGAGAACCCTCCGCAGCTCCAGAACTGGTATCCAGCCAGCACACAGCGTGCCCTGATAGGCACTGCAGTAAACTTCCTAGGCGGGAAGTGCCAGAGAGTCTCTGAACCAAACGAAGGACAGGGCAGCTGCCTCTAACACTCTCCTCAGCTTTGGGCTGTCCGCCTTAAAGGACAACACAAGCCCAGTGAAGAAGATAATGTGGACGTAACAGCAGGCTTATCTCCACAAGGTCGTGGATTGTTGGTTAGTTGCAACACAGCGAAAACACAATTATTACCCAATGATAAAAGGGACTGTCCAGTAAAGGTTTTATACAAATATTGACTTTATTATTCAACAGACAGTTCTAGCTCTCTCCTTCAAGCTTCCCTCCACTTCCTCCGCTGCTCCCTCTCTCATTCCCGGCTGTCTGATTGCTATTCAGGTATGGCGCACTGCTAATGACCTCTGTCTTAATGCCAGTAAGACTTACATCCTTCTCATTGGGACCCCTTATTTTATTATATGTTTTATTTATTGCCCATTTATATGATGCCTATACAGCAGAAAGTGTTTCTAGGCACCACAAGACTAAGAGGAAGGGGGAACATAGGAGGAAAACAAACCATAAACGGTCCTACTAGGCCTTGTGACATTTGGATCGCACAAGTGCTGCAAGGAAGTGCAGGGGGTGGAGGAGGGGTAGGCGGTGTAGGAGTGCGAGAGGGGGTAGGGGCAAGTGCAAGGAGGGGGGTGGACCAGACTCAGTGGTATAGTCAGGGAGGTTGCTCGAAGGCAAGTGCTGGTAAGGGTTTTCTGGGGCAGACTGAGTGAGGGGGGGCCTGGCTCCTGTATGACTCAGAAGGGACCAGGCAGCCTGTCGCAGCAGACGGGAGTTAGCAAGGAAGGGGAAGAGGGAAGGAAGAGAAAAAAGGAAGGTCTTGAGAAGCTTCTGCAACTTACGGAGATCTGGCTCAAGTCAAGAGGGGCTGGGAGGCCATTCCAGAGCGAGGCTCCTGCCAAGGAAAGAGATATATCCCCCATTCTCTGCTTGGAGAAACATCTAACATGCTGAGAATTTGAGCTAGAGGAACAAAGGATTCTAGTTGGGAGATATTTAGTGAGAGAAAGTTGGATGTAGAGCGGTTCCATGCCCCAGAAAGCCTTGTGGATGATGCAGATGGTCCTGAATGGGACCCTTACAGCCACTGGGAGCCAGTGGCTGCTGGTAGCTGTTCCTTGCTCCCTGCTTCTACCCTACTCTGAGGCCAAAATCCTTGGTGTCATCTTCGACTCCTCTCTCTCCTCCTCACCTCACATCACACCAAGAAGGCCCGCTTTCAGCTTCACCTACTTAGAGGCATTCTCCCCTTCCTCGCCTTCCCCAGGAAACTCAATGTCTCTAGAACTCTGGTTCTCTCTGGACTGGGCAAGTGTAAAAGCCTCTTCCTCAACCTGCCTCTTCTCTCTCTTCGCCCCCTTCAACTAATCCAGAATAGGACTGTGAGACTTACCCTCGGCCTCAAGTCCAAGCACTGCATCACTCCAGTGCTAAAATCTCTGCACTGGTTCCCGATTGCAGCGAGGATCACATTCAAAACCGCCTGCATCATCCACAAGGCTTTCTGCGGCCTGGGCTCCCACTATATCCAACTCTCTCCCTCAATACCTCCATGCTACAGCCCTTTGGTCCTCTAGTTCCAACTCTCTGCAGATAAGATGTTTTTCCAAGCATGGAGTGGGGGGTAGATCTCTCTCTTCGGTAGGTGCCACCCTCTGGAATAGTCCCTATGCCTCTCTCACAATTGAGGCAGACCTCCTTAAGTTCCAGAAACTTCAAGTCCCTGCTTTTCTGTACCACTTTCCCCTTGTCTCTCCCCTACTAATTCCTACTCTGCCGTTGTGACTGGCAGCCTGGTCCCTTATGAGTCTTACAGGCTACCAGGCCCTCCTTGACAAGTCTTTACCAGCATCCTCCTTCCGCACTGCCCTCTCGGGCACCCCTCCATGACCAGCATCTTTCCCGAGTCTGGTCCTCCCCCTTCTCACACTTTGTCGGTGATCCACACCTCCGGCACCACCTGGCACTTATCCCCTGAACTCCACTCAGCACTTCCTAGCTCCTGGGCTCCCCATAACCCCTGCTTTCCTAGAAGAGACAGTCCCCTTCCAGGGCTGGAAGGCCAGCATTCCACATCGAGATAAGGGCCGCTGCTCTGCTAGTGACCACATCGCTTTGAGGTTGCTATGATGCTTGCCACTGGTTGGAGCCAGATCAGTCCTTTGTTGCCTGAAGAGGTCTATGAACCTGCTTTGGATCAAAAGTACTGTCTGGTGGAACGCCCTCCAAGTGCATCTCTGAGTAAACGCCATTGCCTGTCGGCGTATTAGTGTGCAGCCCATGTCCTCATATCAATGTCCCACTGCACCTGTCACATTTGTGCATCTGCCATGAAAAACACCCCCAACTCATGCCATCTCCTTGGAGTGTTTTCAGTTTAAGCCCCACCTTTGCAAGGGCCGTCCCGTGGATCACCCATCTTATGTGTTGGTTAGGGTTCAGTGCCTCACTGTAGTGCAATAAGGGGGCGCTTCTCTTGGCTGCTGTCTAACACTTGGTCTTGTAAAATGGAGCCACAGCGTACTCTGTCGTTGTGTTGAAGAAAGCCACGTTTCTTGATGCTAGCGAGCATTAGGCAATTTGCTGCTGCATCTTGTCTAATGTAATGTCAAGGACACTAGAAGCCCCTCGGCTTTGCCACAGACCTGCCCGTTACAGGAGAACTTCAACATACTATAGTTTAACTTGTTTCATGAGGTGAGGTTTCACTACCTTGAGAAATGTTTGTTTCCTGGGGCGAGTCTTGCAGCATTCCAGAAAGGCTGTACAGCTGCTGCCCTATCGTTTTATTGAAGTCATTTTAGGCGCTTTGACTTGGGTGTTGCAGTGTGTTTTTCGAGTCTCCCCAGCTCCAACCTAAGCTGAGATAGTGGCCTCCGGGGTTGGAGAAGAAGAGGAGGAATATCAGAGAAGTTAGCTGGTGCGGGTGGAGGACTAGTACCTCGAAGGCACCCTTCCACAGACAGGAAGAACTAGACAAGAAGATGGCCGAGCAAATGATGCTTTTGGGATGGGATTCTGTCTAACTCTGTTCACCGTGCGCAGGAAGTTGGCAAGGTTCAGCAGGGGAAAGTTGGAAGCAGGGACGATGTCAGGGCCTTTCAGCTTTTTCAGTTTAAAGGGGCCTCGAGCCTCAGGGTAGTCCTCAGCAACTGCCCCCATATTGCCAGTCAGAAGTCTTATAACACGGCAGTATATTGCTTTCTATATGATTTTTCTTTCTTTGGCTTTAAATGTGCACTTTGCAGCACTCGCCCTACAAACTGCGTTTGTTGGAGTCCTTCCAGCCGTCACTTCCTTCGGGTATAGAGAAGTGTTATCACCTGGTTGCCTTTTAACACCAATTCCTCCACACCAGCCACTTGCTGACAAAGAAGGATGTATAGCTTTTCGGTGGGAATTTAGTGCTTCAGCTCCATGCTGGTTGGCCATCTCGTGATAACCGGCAGCCATTAACACCTCCATCTATTTCTTTGCCTCTATTATAAGGTATGTACTCCAAGGGTGCCTTAGACTATTTTACAATCCAAGTAACGGGGGACCCCAACCATCATGTTGAGATGGGCAACCAAACATCTTCAGACGAGCCTGGTGGGAGGTGCAGTTTAAGGCAGGGATGTAATTTCACCAAAATGCTAGGGGTAACGGAAGTGAGATCACATGGCCCTTGACCTCTGATGACATCACAGGAAGTGATGTAATTTGAACCCATCTCAAAGTGACATCACGGGAAGCGACAGAACATGACTTTTCACCCCTTGACAAAACAGGACAATGCATCACATAGCATTGTCCTAACTACACCATGAAAAATATGGTTACGATATCACTATAATGTGATATACATTTGATACAAGAATGGATCACCATATGTATCGTTAATATCAGTGTTTATAGGTCCATAGTACCAAATTACTGTAAATACAAGCAGACGTCTAAGGGCAAATGATAATGATGTCTTATTATATAGCACTTCCGCTTAAGGCCTTTATACAGAAAAAAATATACCTACAATATCACCCAACCTGCGTTGGTACTCATTTATCGACCTCAGAAGGATGAAAGGCTGAGTTGACGTGTTTAAGAGCAGACTAAATCAGTGACTCACCCCCTTAAGTGTGCCTGAAATAAACCTTTAATGAGTCTAGCAATTATTGTATAGGATTCCAGAAAGGCAAATTATTTGGTATTCCTATTCTTTCTTATTTAGGGTCACTGCTGAAAGTGTTACACTTGTAGAACCACTGTTTTTTTTAAAGAACCCTGAACAAGAAAGCCAGCCACCCCAGAAATAAAGAGCCATTAAAAAAAGAACATTAATAAATACCCTTTTTAAAATTATTTTTATCGGGTAGCCAGGGAGACGTCAGGGGTAGCAAGGGAGACCTTAGGGGGAAAGGCCAAATGACGTCCCTGGTTTAAAGTTAAAGAGTTAAGGGTATCTCTTATCTGTTCTGTCCCAAATGGGTTACAGACATTATGGAGAAAGGGATAAGGATGGAGGAAGGCCATGGTCCAGAGGGCGACGGTGGAGGAAGGCAAGGGGATCGTTCTTGTACAAGTGGCATAAGGAAATTAAAGTTCTAAAGAATTGGAAGAGCAATCCACGTTAATATGGTGGCCCGGCACAGGGTGGGAGTTTTGAGCTTTGATGGCAGCAGTGGGGCGAATTGCAACCAAACTGCTATTCTGGCATGCCCCACAAAGTGAAACCATTAATCAAACTGCAGACTGCACCCTGCCCCCAGACTGTTTCCACCATATACTATAGATACAGAACGTTTTAATGTCTTGTTTCCTCCGCAGGATGGTTGAAATTCACCTGTGGAAACCGGTTTTCAAATTAAAAGCATGAAATGTTTTCAGATATTTGAGTCGTTCACTATCTCATCCTCAACACCTAGGCCATCACGTGTCCCCACGCGCCACCTGACTCGCTAGACGCCGCCAACCCCTCTCCTCCCTGGCAACCGGTACCGCTGTACCCCTCCTCTGTGCCCCGCTGTACATCTGTTCTGTTGTTACCTCTGAAAAGTGCTCTGTTATGCATTTGTACTAATATATACCTCTGTAAAGCATGCTGTTGCTTGTCGAAGCTAGGTCTGTGCTCAGTAAATAAAATAATAATAATAATAATAGTAATAATAATAATAATAATAATAAACTATCAGTTCTAGAAAATGAGTCCCAAGCATGGTGCACGTCTTGGCAGGAACAACTCAAGGTCATGGGTTATTTCCTGCGCATATTTTATACACAGTAAATTGGGAGAGACGTACCTTTACCAGGGCTTTCTAACCTTCTAAGGTTACACAAGACTAGTTGACCTCTGACTTTTGTACGAGTGCTTAACTTATTTTATTTATTTATTGAGCGTCTATTAGCCACTTATACAACCGAATGGTGTTCCCAGGCGCCACAAGACAAAATGGGGAGGGAGCAAGGGGAGTAAAATAACAGTGGCTAAAATAGTAAATATGCACTTGCCACAAGACGAGTGGGGAGGGAGCAGGGGGAGCAAAATAGCAGTGGCAAAAAATCAGTAAATGTGGCAAAACACAGTAAATGCACAATCGTGGTCCTACTAGGCCTTGTGACATTCGGACGTGCAAGTGCAGTGAAAAGAAGGGCAGGAGATACAGAAGGGAGGGTGGGTAGGAGGGAGCAAGGTATGGACAAGTGCTGGTGGGATCCAGGCAGGGAAGTGCAAGGGGAGCCAGTGTGGAGGCCAATGGCAAGTGCTAGGGCGGAAGAGTCCCACGGGTGGGATGCACAGCCGCCAGATAGGGGGCCCGCAGGTGCAGTGCTGAAGAGGGATGCAAGTGTTGACTTGGTGGAGGGCCAGGTAACCTGTGAGATTTGTAAAGGACCAGGCCACTAGTCTGTGCTGCAGTGAGGTGATTAGCAGGGAAAGGAAGGATGGAAAGAGGTAGAGAAAAACAGAGTTTTTAGAAGTTTCCGGAACGTAAGGAGTTCCGGCTCAAGGAGTGAGAGAGACCTGCCCTCTACTCTCTGCTTGGAGAAGCGTTTTACAAGCAGAGAGTTGGAGTTAGAGGAGTGGAGGGCTTTAGCAGGGAAGTATTAAGGGAGGGGAACTTGGAGAAAGTGTGGTCCCAGGCCCCAGAATGCCTTCTGGATGATGCAGAGGGTTTTGAATTTGTTTCTTGCAGCCACCAGGAGCCAGTGGAGAGATATTAGGGCTGGAGAGATACAGTCCCTGGACTTGGAGCCAAGGATACGTCTTGCAGCCCTATTCTGGATTAACTGAAGGGGGCGTAGGGAGGAAAGGTGGAAATTGAGTAAAAGGTTGTTGCAGTAGTCCAACCTAGAAAGGACCAGAGTCCTGGAGACGTTGAGCTTCTGGGGAAAGGTGAGGAAAGGGAGGATGCATCTAAGGAGGTGAAGCTGTAAGTGGGCTTTCTTGGCAAGGTCCAAGATATGAGGGGTGAAGGAGAGAGCAGAGTCTAAGATCACCTCAAGGTTCTCGGCCTCACAGTATGTTGAGATTAGAAGGCCCAAGGAGGGTGGCCAGAGGGTAGGAGGGAAGCAGGACACAGGGGTCCCATTGAGAAGGCTCTCTGTCTTACTGGCATTAAGAAAGAGATCGTTAGCGGCACACCTGACTTAGATGGCGGTCAGAGAGTCAGGATGAGAAAGGAGGAGGAGGAAGTAGAAGGGGGAAGTTTGAAGGACAGCATAACACTGGAAGTGAGGAGAGAAGGAGGCTATGAGGTGAGCCATAAGGGCGAGATAGATATTGAAGAGTCACAACGATAGGATAGAGCCCGAGGGATGCCGCAGGTAGAGAGCGAGGTGGTGGAGGAGAAAGGGCCTAGTTACAGCTGGGAAGGGCAGTTAGTGAGGAAAGAGGTCAGCCACTCCAGTGCCCGGTCTGTGGTGAAGAGGGTATCACAGAGCCATTTCATGAGGATAGAATGGTTGACCGTGTCAAGAGCAGAGGAGAGGTCAAGAGGAATGAGAATAGCAAGAGAGTTAGGGTCAAGTTTTACAAGCAAGTCTTCAGGGGTGTTCAGTAGAGCAGTTTCCATGCCTCTGGGTGCCCGCAATACAGATTGATGGTCATAGAGGCAACCAATGAGTTTAGTATGAAGGATTAGTTGGGGCAAGACTAACTTCTCCAAGAGTTTATCCAGGAAGGAGGTGGTGGAGATGGGGCGATAGTTAGCCGGGCAAGAGGGGTCAGAAGACTGCTTTTTTAGGAGAGGGTGCACAAGGGAGTGCTTGAGGGATAGAGGGAAAGAGCCGGTGGCGAAGAAGTGGTTACAGAAGTCGGCAAGAGCCGGGCAAGAGTAGAGATGTTGTCCTTAATGGTTCTAGAGGAGCAGGGGAGCACCTGTTTGGATGAGACCTTCATAGAGCGGGTAACTTTAGAGACCTCATCAGGTGCTATGGGCGGGAGGGAAGACAGTGCAAGGGTGGGGCGAGGTAAACCAAGAGAGGCAGGGGATTGGGAGTAGAGATGGTGGTGGTAGAGAGTGAGGACGGGAAGTCCTGTGTTTTAGAAGTCAGAGGCCAAAGCTGTGCGGAGAGCCTGGGAAGGAAGGGGAGAGGTAGAGACTGCAGTTGGATTGGCGAGTTCCTTACAGATTTTGAAAAGTTCGGCCATATTGTTAGTGGCTCCAGAGATGCGGGCTCGGATATGGGCCCTCTTCCTGGAGTGGATGGAGAAACGATATATCCTTTGGAGCAGGTGACAGGCCATTTTGTCAGAGGGTGAACCCGAGGTCTGCCACTTCTGTTCAGAAACTCTGCATTTATGTTTCAGAGAAGCTAGATAGGAGTCATACCAGCTGGTGCACTTGGAGGCAGGCATCATGTAGGTCCTCATGACAAGGGTGTTAGAGATGGAGAGGTGAAGGTTGGCGAGGACAGAGTCAAAGGGAGAGTCAGATCCAGGGGTGCGAGGGGATGAACGTGGAGGCAAAGTCAGCGACTGACACTCACTTCATCGTCGAATGATGGCAAAGGAGGCTGGCAGTGCGGGAAGCAGCACAGGCAGAGGGACGAGGGGCCCCAAGTGGGAGGAGAGGAGATAACTTCTAGCGTTAGGGTGAACAAGACTAAATCCAACACCCGCCGAGGTGGCCCGCTCACGCCATTCATCTTTTCACTGGTGATTGAGACTCTAGCGACAGTGAGTCGTAAAAGACATGTAGAAGTGGGGGTGAATATGGATGCAACGATACACTGCAAATCACTGTATGCAGATGACCTACTGCTATATGTACAAGAACCAGAGTGTGCACTGGAACAGGTGCTGGACATGGTGCTTTTGGGATTGCTGTCAAGAATGGTGGTCAACCGCTCGAAGTCTGCTCTTTATACCATCTCCAAGTCTGCGAGTAGCAGGCTAACACACTTGCAAATGGGCACCTCATCCTATGGCTACAAGTAATGGGGAGGGCAAGTGAGTGTGTGGTTTGGGACTGGGTATCCCACCAGAATGGAGAGCAGGGACTGATCGCCATTGGGCAATCTGCAGAGTTTTGGCCGGAAATTCGCCTGTAATGGGCGAGTAGGGTTGATGAAAATGATAGTGCTCCAGCGACTGTTGTACATGTTTCAAGCAATGCCAAGGGGCATACCGACAGAATGTTTTAATAAACCGAACATGATGCCTGGGGAAACTAATATGGAGGGAGCCTAACCCCAGAATAGCCATCCCAACTGCCAGCAGTTGAAGGTGGCAAAGGTGTACCGAACTTTACTTTAATTCGTACTACTGGGCGGTGACACTACAACATGCATTGGGCTTATGTATCCACCCGCATGTGGACGTTGTCACCAATATGATAGTGGCAGCATGAAAACCGTTCAAGTGAGTCGAACTGATAGGGGCTAGGAAGAGGGAAAGCAAAGACCTCCCAACACCAGTAGCCACGGTAATACTGTTCAGGTGGCAGGCAAAAAACTCCCAGAGAAGAGAGGTTTGTGGACTGCTTTTCCAGCTACACCCAAAACACATGAGATAAATGCTACAGTAAACGTCCTGGCAGGCGGGGGTAAATTAAAGGGCGGAAGTAGAAGGCGCAAGTGACGTGGGGTAGAGATGTCGAGTGGAACATTGTACTGATGCATACGAAACAGACGCCCAGAAACGCACGATTCCAATGTGTTATGCGGGCGTATGTTACGCCGGTTACGCCAGTTATTATGGCAGAAATATGGCAGGGCATGAACCCGTATTGTTGGTGTTGCAAGAAGGAACTGGGTACGTACCTCCATGTGTGGTGGGACTGTGGTACGGTCGAGGTGTTTGGGTTCATTTCAGAGGGTCGCTGTTTGAGCTGATAGGAGCGCATGCAGAGTTGAGTGTGAAACGGTGTATACTGGGGCTGTTACCTCTCAAAAAAGGTACACGATGTAAGATAGTGAATAAGGTGATGCCTTTGGGATTGGTCCGAGCTAAACGAAGGCGTGGAAAGCACCGACGTCACGTAGGACAGATCCAAGAGGGAACCAAGAGCTACAACATCTGGCATGAGGTGTGGGGTTCGTTCAAGTCCGTCAGACTTAAGGCCCCCTTGGCCAGGGCAAGCTGAAGCTTTGAGATAACTCATCCCTGAGCCTATGCTACCTAGGCACAAATCAAGGGGTAGTGTACTGGAAACAGAAAGGCTTAAATATTGGGGCATTTCAAGCTAACTGGTGACAAGATTGGGGGGGGGGCATAGAAAGAATGACTTCTGCTGGAAATGTGTCAGGGTAGATTGTTTAGAAACAGAAGACGTGTATTTGTACAGCGCACGTTCACCGCCACCAAGGGGCATCTTGGTGCTAATAACAGATGTTTATTGTTACTCAAATTAAATGTACTCATTTTATCCACCTCAGAAGGATGAAGGGCTGAGTGGACCTGCTGAGAATCGAACCTGTGACCAGGAGGTCAGAAACAGGCCCCTATAGTGGTTGCATTAATCCATTGAGCCACAGACCCGGACTGAAACACTCGAAATACACTTAATTGTTCTGATTGCTGATGGACAATGTCTTTCAATCGTATTGTAATGGACTACTGGAAATATTGACATATGTAACTGACAATTAGTTAGTAATTAAGTTTAAACCAATAAAAAAACGGGAAAACCCATCGATCTATTTACTGTCCACCTCTACACTTTCTGGACCTTCTGTTCAACCTCTTTGACTTCTTTCTGACTTTGCTCCTCACATACTTCTCCTAGAATATCTTCTATTTTATCTCTGGTGCCATTTACCATGGCAACAAGCTCTCACCACTTGCAGACAACATGCCAACGTCCCCACCCCTCTTTGCGCCCAGCTACATTGGACCCACCATTTTCAGATGTCTTCTCTAGAGTCCCCTTCTTTGATACTGGAGCCACTGACCCCACTGCTTCTGCAGCCAGTGAAACACCTGTGACATCCTTGCTAATCTCTTGTGTCACACCAGGAGGAGATACCATGCCTCCCCAGTTGTAATGTTTTGTCTCATACATCACTGAAGCCAGTCTGCCCAAACACCATGGCATGCGGTTCATCGCAGGCTCGAGGCCCACAGCCTCAGCAGGCCTTCCTTAAGCCACTGCAGTCTGCCAAGGCAAGAAACCCTGGCCCATCAGGGGAGGTATGCCCCCACTGCACCACCCTGAACACCAAATGTCCCCTATTCTGGGGGTATTGAGGCCAAAGAAAGGCTCAAGGATACTGGGAGAACATTATTTGTGGCAAAGCTGTATGTGCCGTTTCTGCCATGCAATCCGCTGCAGTCCCCACCACAATGTTTGCCAACGGCGGGGACACTTCTGCAGCCATCACACACCCATCCCTATAGTTGTTGTGGCCCGCCACTGGTCACCTGGGCGAGCCACACCAAGTGTCGGGGTCACCTGACTCACCAAAGACACTGCAGGCACGCAGCAGATAATCAGCAGTGGACACCCTGCTTTGACCGGATCACCGGACAATGTACCGTGGCTGGGGGGCACCCCAGATGTGGCAGCCTGCAGGACCAGGCCATGTTCACAGGGCAAACCAGGATCAACAAAAGACGCAGACACTACTTGCTACTTCCTGGGGTTCTGCTGCACTGATCCTCACGTGCCAGCAGAGTGAGTACCTTTTATTGAGGAGCGTCATGATCAAGTCATGATGCTCTTTCTTAAAGAGGCAAGGGGCCCACACATAGAAGGGCCACACACTGCAATAGTGCCAAAGCATTTAAGTGATTCAGTCCCAGGCACCACGCTCACACTGGACACCGGATCCAACTCCACCTCTCCCCATTCCTAAACAATAGGTACTGCGCTCTCTTTTTGAGCTGTAACCCATACAGGCACAAACTTCTTCTTTGCCAATGGTGTAAAAGATTCAAGCAATTCTTTGATGCTCAGCCGCCATCTTGTGCACGTCTACAGATGAAAGCAAGAGCACCAGCGACCCCGATTGGGCTATTTATATCCCTTCATCTACCAAACCAGCTACCGACCTGAAAATAACCTTCTGCTCTAATTAGCACTGAATGCATTAATATCTTAGTAAATGTGACCAATTCAAGCAACAATACGGCTTAATTGGCTTCTCCCCTGTTAACTTCGCATGCATTAAACCGCTTATTGCTGACAAGTTGTGACAATACAATTCCGACGTACTTTAAAATCGAGTAACCTTTAAATGACATGATCCTCTTTTAATCAACGCGCTCGTGCACGGTAAGGGTGAGACCAACCACACGGCAAGTACTAGCAACATGTTTAATGAAGGTTTTCTCTGCTGTTACGAGATGAAACGGGAGAGACATTGAAGCTGTTGCCAGCCACTCTAGGGTTAAGCTTGGCCCCCACCTTTGGAAAGGCGGGGCCAGTGACGTTTGCCATTTGGGGAACGGGGAGTTATGGGCAAGGTGCACTAAGTGCCTGTTACAGTGTGGTACACACGTAATAAAGACGTGTTTAATCCCTCTCCGTGTGTGGTCCTCCTTTGCCATCTAGAGGCAACACTGGCGACGAGGTCGCTCCCGTACACACAAGAGTACTCCATCCCGCTATTCACTGCTGCACTGATCCGGTGTTCAGTCTGCCCGATGATCTGCCTCCTCCTTCTTCGACGACCAGCGAGGATGCGCTGACGAGGGCGAGCCACCAAGCCTCCTCCTCCTTCAGAGCACAAGCAGCTACGACACCCATCCGCGGCGGGCCTCCCACTCCTCCAAAAAAAAAATTGTGACGCTGTGAGCGCCTGGTGGGCACGCAAAGCCCTGGCAGCCCGCCAGGCCCTTCCAATCACACGCGCTCCATACACGCGAGCCAGAGAGCCAGACCTTCTTTCTCCCCGCACACTGGCGTTCTGCAGCACAAGTCAAACAATCTGCCTCGACGCACACGACTCGTTGAGCAACACGTGCCACACGGACTTCCCCTGCTCCTGCTCACACACACGCTGGTGAGTGAAGCCCCTCCTCAATCCTGGAGGCCTAGACCAGACAGGTCCTCCTTTGCACAGCCGGGCAGAAACACACCTACGCCTGGCTAACCAGCTGCTGCGCATTCAGAGCCTGCACCCACAAGCAGGACACCCTGACGTCCACCCGCAGGTGACACGTGAAAGAGTTCTTCTAAACTCGAATCATGAGCAATCCCGCGTCCCCCCAGCATGCCCGCGCAGCAAAATCCATACAGCTGCGGATGCCTCCGCCCTTCACCATGACGCCCCAACCCACGAAAGGGCCCAGATGGACTGAATGGATGGAGGATTTTCAGCACTTGTGAGGGGGTCTGGAGATGGTGACTCCCCCAACATCAGAGACATTTTTCTTAAATTTGTAGGTGGAGAAATAAAGACCCCTCAGCCGAACAGACACATTTCGCAGGACTGATCAAGGCTCTAGACAAACTACTCATCATCGAAGTAAACCGTGACTACGAAAGATACCTATTCAACCAATGCACGCAATTACCACAG
The DNA here is from genome assembly GCF_040938575.1 of Ambystoma mexicanum. Lineage (NCBI taxonomy): Eukaryota > Metazoa > Chordata > Amphibia > Caudata > Ambystomatidae > Ambystoma > Ambystoma mexicanum. The sequence continues at coordinate 404,934,915 of NC_090924.1, forward strand.
GAGACAGTGGATGAGTTCATAACCCGCCTAAGAGTAAAAGGGGCGCACTGCCAGTTCGACGCATTTTCCCTCGAGGAGGCAATACGACTGAGGGTCATAGAAGGCTGTCTCTCCCCTGCACTCAAGAAACAACTATTAAAGAAACCTCTCACCATCCCGGAGGTCAGTGAGCTCGCTCGCATCTATGAGAGGGTCGACGCCCAAGCCGCGTCCATGGGCGGCACCGGAAATCTCAAACAGGACACCAACAAACTCGTTGCAGCCATACAGCCACCTCACCAGGGTGACAGAAGCTCGCACCCGTACAGACCACAAAGCAATCAAGTCCTGCATCAACAGAGACAATGCTATCGATGTGGAATGACCTTTCCACACTCAGGATCATGCCCAGCCCTGTCACAGCGTTACACCAACTGCGGGAGAGAAGGGCATTTTTATTCAGTGTGCAGAGAAGGAATACCATTTCCACCGACGCGCCCGCAAGTGCCCAGCAGGACACCTTTACGGCCACCATCCCGACAATACAGACAACCAAGATACTATCAACAAGGACAACGGCGCTACGTCAGAGCGATCGACGAATACCAGGAACCAGGATATCCACCAATACCCGACCTGGCGGATCAGGCTTGATACTTCACGGACGATTATGACAACCCGCCGGCAGAATATAGGACTGATTAATTCTATCAGGACGATCCAGCGACCACCTACAATACACCCTATGATCCGTACAGTCAGGACGAGTTTGTCAACCTCATACTCGACAACGAGGAGGCCAGAGAAGCCCCCAAAATTCCGATCAAGATGGGTAACTGCCAATTTCAATTCATGGTAGACTCGGGCACGACTGTAAACATCATGGGTGAGCAGGACTACGCCAAGATACCGAACCCACCAGCACTCGACCCATCACACTCGCATATTTTTCAGTGGGGAGCTGCCACGCCTCTGCAGACCGTGGGACATTTCGCACACCGGTTCTTCCTGAACGATCACCAAGTAGACACTACTATTCATGTCATTCGCTCGCTCACCAGAAGTCGATTCCTACTCAGCTACCACATGGCATCTCGACTAGGCCTGATTGAAATCCATGTGAAGGCGGGTGACACCATCACCGCAACGCCGAACAAGCAGAACCCAAAGGACGTCAATGGCATGGTTGCATATAATCAATCCCAGAACCTCATCACGCAAGAAGACAACACAAGGAAATTCCGAAAACTATGCTCGGGTTTGGGAAAACTCAAAGCCCCCCATCAAACTTCACATTGACCCCTCAGTGAAGCCGGGGCCACAACATCCCAGAAGAGTTGGTTTCCACCTCCAGGAGGCAGTGTCAAGTGCACTCCAACAACTGCTCTCTGACGGCATCATCGAACCAGCAACTGGTCCTACACCATGGGTGTCCCCCTTCGTGGTCGTACCTAAGGAGGGAGGCAATATACGTCTCTGCGTAGACATGAGAGTAGCCAACATGGCTATTCAACGCAAAAGGCATCCAGGTCCATGCATTGAGGGCATGATTGTACAGCTAAACAACGCCCAGATGTTCTCCAAACTCGATCTGGTCCAGGGCTACCATCAGCTGGAGCTGCATCCGGACTCGATTGCGATCACGACGTTCGCAACACACGATGGACCAGTCAGGTACCGGAGACTAAACTTCGGAATCTCGTCCGCAGCCAGGAAGCCATACGCCAAATCATCAGGCCCATACGGCGCACTCTGAACTATAGCAACGATATTCTTGTGTTTGGGTCATCAAAGGAATCCCACGACAGAGCATTGCATGCCACCTGCGAAGCTTTACAAATGGCTGGCCTCACACTCAACATTACAAAATGCCGTTTCAGCAAATCAAAACTTAAGTTCTTCGGACACATTTTTTCCAGTGAGGGGATGATGCCAGACCCCGACAAAGTTGACATGATCACCAACCTAAGTGAACCTCAGCAGTCCGCGGATGTCCGCTCCTTTCTTGGAATGGCACGGTACTGCGCAAGATACATACCTCACTATGCTTCCCTCACTGAACCGCTCAGGAGAGTACTACAAAAAGAAGCAGTATTTGAAAGGACGCCGGCATGTCAGCAGGCTTTCTCTAACATCAAACAAGCCCTCACCAAAGCTCACCGCCTTGCCTACTTCAACCCGTCGTGGCACACGGAGGTAGTGGTAGACGCAAGCTCAGTTGGCCTTGGAGCCATCCTAGCCCAAACCAGTGGCGCAGATGTCAACCCTAGACATGTTGTTGCCTATGCAAGCAGGGCCTTGTCAAACCCAGAATTGGCCTACTCACAGGCTGAAAAAGAGAGCCTCACCGCAGTTTGGGCGTGTGAACATTTTCACAACTTCTTGATTGAAAAAAAGTTCACCCTAATTACAGACCACCAGGCACCCCTCTCCTTGTTTGGGAACCCACACACCAAGATGCCCCAAGAATCGAGCGATGGGGAATTCGCCTGCAAGAGTATAATTACAAAATCATCCATCGACCTGGGGGCGAACTTAATCCCGATGACTAGTTGTCGCGACACCCAGTCGGAGCCCCAGTGACTCAGAAAGGGGATGCTGCATATGTGCATTATGTTGCATCGAACTACCACCGGCCCTATCACTTGAGATGGTCGCCGCCGCCTCGGCCGCAGACCCCACAACCGCCCTCGCCATCAGCCTTACAATGACCAGCAAATGGAGAGACTACCAGAGAGCAATGCTGGCTCACCTGGGAGTGAGCAAACAGGAAATCGAGAGACTAGCCAGAGTGCATAATGAACTGGCTGTAAAAGACAACAACATCCTACTCAGGGGGTGTCGGATCGTCATCCCAGCCACTCTAAGGTAGCGAGGTTGTTCGCACAGCCCACGAATGACACAGAGGGGCGGAAAACACCGAAAAACAGCTGAGGTGCCATGTTTGGTTCCCCTTCCTAGACGCTGCAGTCGACGAGTGGGTGAGGAACTGTCACACCTGTCAATGCACATCACCAGCCGAAAACCCTGCCCCATTGCAACACACGCAGATACCTGATCACCCATGGGAGCGAGTAGCCATGGACTTTTATGGGCTCACAGAAGCGGATGATTATCTTCTACTCCTGATAGATGAACATTCAAGATTCCCGATAGTCAAAGAGGTCGCCTCCAAGGCTTATCCCCAAGTAGCAGCGGTATTGGAAGAAGTACTCAGTGAATGGGGAATTCCCAAAATAATCAAGTCCGACAATGGACCACTGTTCTGTGGACATGAGTTTGGGATGTTGGCAAAGCACTTAGGGTTCAGGCACATGAAAATAACTCCTCGCCACCCACAAGCGAACGGGATGGCAGAACACTTCATGGCGTCAATCAAAAAGACGATACAGAGGGCCAGGGTCGAAGCAGTCAACCCGCATCAAGCACTATGCCGACTCCCGAGAGATTATCGGAACACACCACACGAAGCCACGAACAAGGCACCCGCTGAGCTGATGCTCCGCTATGAAGTGCGAACCCACATGCCACGAAACCCGTTAGGCGTGGAGTCTCCGGATGCGAAATTCTCCACCAAAGAGACGCCGAAGCGAAAGAAAGAGCAAAAAGAGACACCGGCACCCGACGCCGAGCAGCCCCAAGAGACTTCCACATTGGCGATGAAGTCTTGGTACAACAGTCAACACCAAGGAAAACAGATTCGCATTTCGCCCCAAGCCCCATAAGGGTCATTGAGGTGAAAGGGATGATGGTGACCGCTGAAGATAAAGAGAGAGTCACAACAAGGAACTGTCAACAGTTCAGACATTATACCAAGAGAGAAGACACAGAGATACCTCGAAGACCTGCTACCCCGGAACTGAGGGCTCCGCGAGATGACCTATGGACTCCTCCGGAAGAAGATCCAGGAGGGACAGACCAAGAGATGGAAACCCAGAACATCACAGGGCCAGTGGCCCAAGATGGAAGACCACGTCGGACGATCAAGAAACCGACGCGACTTGTGGAAGAATGTTGAGTTGATGTTCGGATATATTTGTCCGGGGGTGGTGTTGCCGGCCACTCTAGGGTTAAGCTTGGCCCCCACCTTTGGAAAGGCGGGGCCAGTGACGTTTGCCATTTGGGGAATGGGGAGTTATGGGTAAAGTGTACTAAGCGCCAGTTACAGTTTGGTACAGGCGTAATAAAGACGTGTTTAAAATCCCTCTCTGTGTGTGCTTCCTCCTTTGCCATCTAGAGGCAACAGAAGCCGCCCTAGTTTCTAAAAAGCATTAACATTTCAATTACATATTTAAATATCGATTGCACTCGCACCCAAACCTTGTGGGATAGAAATCCCACAAAACCTCACCAAGGAAAGTTGCTTTACTGCATTCTGGATGATCCCCCCCCACCTTTTGATCTTAGTCCACCGGGCAAGACACCTGGCCAACCACCATCCCGGCCCACTGTCAATGCCGGCCCAACTAAATGCCCCCCACGAAATGCACAGAGCCAAAAGCATGTTGCCGCAGGCCGCCACTGCGCCACAGTCATTCACCACTCCCGCTCTGCTCCAGAGACCACAGCGCTGCCATAGGCACCAAGATGGACCCCAGAGCAGGGCCCAGGAACAGCAAGTGATAGGACATACCATGGTGGCTGGTGAAAATGTTAATTGAAGGGGTTTACACATTTCTCCAAATATGCCAGAACGACACAGCGCAGCGAGGGAGCCCAACCAACTAAGGAGCTCGGGGGTTCAGGGTTGTCACCCTGGGAATTCTTTTTAAATAATGAGTTAAATGGTGCCTTGTAAGGCACACTTTTAATGAAAAATTGTGTAAAAAGCCAGACACTTTGCAACTGGTTATGTGGAGTAACTAATTAAAAAAATCCAATAGATGCAAGTCACCACAGTGCACAGGGGCATTTCCGAACACATTTTCATGATGCCTTTTCCCACAAAATATGCCAGTATAAAAACATGGTCATGCTGCCTGTGCCCATGCATTTCCATGCTAGCTGCAGCAATATATGTCAGTATTTTCATATAAGAACATACTTATGTTTGCTTTGCACATAGTGCTGGTAATGATACTGTAAGGAAACATGTCCACGTTGGTTCTGCCAATATGGCAGTAACCCCATGTAAGATAACAATCCAACTCCAGTTGTCTTTGCCATTAAAAATGCCATAACACAATATGAAAGCATGTCCAAAATGACTGCACCAACATGCCAGTTTAGCCAAATAATAAAACATGAAGCTTGCCTTATCATAGATGACCAGTAAAGAAATGCCATGCCAAAGAAATAGCTAGAATGGCTGCACCAAAAGCCAGTCCAGCCACATAATAACACTTATCATGCTTGCTTTATTATAGATGCCCAGTAAGAAATGCCATGCCAAAGAAATAGGTAGACTGGCTGCACCCAAATGCCAGTCTAGCCATGTAATACCACATACCATGATTTCTTTATCATAGAGGCCCAGTAAAAAATGCCATGCAGAATAGCTAGATATGAAAATAGACTGGCTGTATCAACATGCTAGTCAACCCACGTAATAATACTTATCATGCTTGCTATATTCTGGATACCTAGTAAAAGAAATGCCATGCCAAAGGTATAAGTAGACTGGCTACACCACAACATCAGTCTAGCCAGGTAATAACACTTATCATGCTTACTTTTCCATAGAGGCCTAGTAAAAATTTCCACACACATCCAGAGAAATATTCACTTACTAGTTCACTCACTCATTCACACAGCATTCACTTGCACTCCCCTCCACCATACACTTGCTCATTCGTACGTGCACACACCACCCAGCCATGCATAATACACTCACTTATTCATTCACATATGCATGCACACATAATTCAAATTCTTACCTTTAGCCCCGATCCTGACTCTGCTGCTCTCCGTGCGCTGCCCTCCCTGGAAACATGGAATCCCTTAAGCTCTCGGGACACACAAACAGGAACCACAAAGCAAAGAGCGCTTCCTAGTTCTTGCAAATGCACGCAGGAGCCAGCGCGCTACCATGTCATCCCCCTCAAGACACGTAAAATGGGCAGGTTGGCAAAGGAGTGTCCCCACGTACATTCAGGGGTGCAGTTCCCTAGCCTGCATCCCCAATGGACCATGAAAGGCCTATGGAAGCAAAATGCCCCCAACCTTGCTTGGTCAATTGCACATGCATGCTGGGGAACAGACACTGTCAAAAGAGAAACCAAGTTTTAGGCCCCTACCGGCATGGTTGTAACTGAAGCACCAGCACCATTAGCAACGGTGCCAGTGCTTTAGTGACCCCATCCACGGGACTCCATGGAAATGGAGATTAGCCATTACTGCAGCCGCTTGCAATATATATCAGGCGGCAGTAAGGGTGTTACAGGGTTTCCAGTAACCCGCTGCCTACTGGCAGGTTTTACCAGCAACCCCGTAATGAGCCCCATTCTCTTTGTACAGAGTGCAAGCCGAGAGATGATCATAGGTACTACACCAATCTCATCTCTCGAACTTTTTTACAAAAGCACTTATCATAATGCCAAGTCCCTCCTTCTAATCTGGCATCCACCCAATTTTCTCGTATGTAGCTTCCACATCTTTCCTATTGGGATCCCCGGGGTTTGCCTTCATTATATGGCCCAATGTTCTTAAAACTGGGCACAGAGGATCTTTTAAGACTCTGATAAAAAGTATTCCTTGTCTCTTCAATACCATTCCAGCCAGTCAAGGACATAAGGCCCAGTTCTAACCGTAATATTTTCATTGGAGTGGATTGGGCCACTCCCAACATTTGTTTCCAAAAGCAGCCTTCAAGATTATAGAAAAGGAGGACGGGTTGGCCATCAAGGTGTCATAACCTGCTTATATAACATGAGTGTGCCCCTCAGAGAATATCCACCATATTGTTTACTAAAATTCGCGAGAAGAGCAGTAAGTGCTATAGCCTTGATTTTTTCCTCATTCATTAAGTCTACACAGGGTTTGCCACTGTTAACCTCAATCCCCAGATATTTATACCTAGTTACATACTCCAAAGGGCCCTCTGGGACATTATTACTGGGCACACGTATTTCCTAGAAAAATGCATTACTTTTGTTTTCCCATATTATTGACCAATGCATATTGCCAAAGTTCAGCAATGCTCTTGGTCATCCCAAGTGGTGCGTGTAGTTGTAGATACCTAAATCACCCACAAGGCCATGCTATTTACCACCCTGCCCGCTATTCTAGAGGAGAGATTTGACACTTCTCTCAAATGGGTAGGAAGGTCAGCGATGTAAAGATGAAATAGCAGGGGGCAAGTTGACCCTGCAATTAACCTCCATTATTGGGGTTAATGCCCCCCCCCCCGCTTCCAACTTTCACACATCCCTGGGTATCCCAATGTAGCTGTTGAATCATGCATAATAAATCACTAGGACACCATAGATTGTTAGTTCTTCCCACAGTTTATCGCATTTTACGGAGTTAAACTCTGCCTTGAAATCAATCAGTGCAGCGTATAATGAGTGCTCACCCTGCCCGTAGGTAATGTCAGCTTGTCCATTGGAACAAGGATACACTTGAATAGGTCGGGGAATTCACTTATGCACTCTCCTTTTTCCTATCACCATAACAGTTAAATAAACACTCAAAATATGTTACATTCTTGTTTTTTATAAGGAAAGGTACATTGTCGAGATAACACAAAATGTATTGGTAATGATCATACCGAGAGAAAAAACACAAGAGCATGACCAATAATTAATCCAGTTGCTTGTGCATCAAAACAAGGAATGAGTCCTTCACTGTCATTATCCGATAGACAGTATCACATAGAAAACAAGTGAACATTTTTAACAGAGACAACAAAACAAGTAACAAATTGCTCTTCCAGAGAACAGTGACAATACACTGTGGTTAAAAGGTGCGTCTACACTGTGGTGTTTCAGCCGTCTATAGGGGCTAGATATGCCTCATATCTGACACTGCCTTCTTCAGGACGGGGGGCTGTATGATATGGATGTTCTTTGAGTGCTATGGAAGTGAATAACCACAGGCACTTTGAAGGGGACACAGTCTCATCTGTGATGATCCCAAAGGGCTCCTCTAAATTTGGGCTGTGGTCTTGTTGAAAGTGATCTGTATTGGCCTCGAAGACAGGTATTGTCCTCTTAGATTCTTAATTGCGCAGCGCTCGCGGGCTGAGTTTGACAGGCATAGAGATGAAGAGCTCTGCGCGGGTTGCTGAGTCACTCTGTGGCTCAAAGACCAGGAAGCACAGTGTTGCTTGTCCATTGTGCATCGATTGTGGACCATAGATGAGCCAATTCAGAAACCCGTCTGGTATGTGTCAAGAATATTCGCATCATTGACCCACACTTGCAGACTTTTCAATACAAATGATGCAACTATTTTACCAGCTATAATTAGCATCAAAAGTAATTGATAATTCTCAGGAGAGGTTTGAAACCCCTTTTTATACACCGGTACCAATATCGCTTGGTCCCAGGATACTGGCATGGTTCCTTCTCTACATGCCTTGCTAGATAATACCATTAGTATCTCTGTCCATCTTTCTGTATTTTCTTTCAACACAATGTTAGCAAGGCCATTGGGGCCCAAGGCCTTGGAACTCTTCAGTTTCAAGATCTTATCTTTAATATCTTCTATATCACACCAAATGTTGAATTCCATTTGTTGTACTTCGCCCTGAGAATCCAGGGCCTCTGTTTCCCTTAATGTGTTATTAATATGCTCCTTCTACTGGACGGCATTTATCGGATTTATATCATTTGCTTTGATAGGCGACCTTAGCTTACCCAGCAATTTCCATATTTTGCATTGATTACCCCCGTTCAAGGCCATAAGCATTATTTGCCATTGTTCATATAACCATGCCTTTTTTTTCCATTTCAGCCAATTATAGTACCTGTTTTTCGTAACTCTAATTAGGTTCCAACAGGCACTACTATTGGCCATTATTATCCTGATTAACCTGATCTCTTTCCGCATCTGACTTTTTTCTTCCCTTATCTCCTGATCATAAACATTCTGCTTATATTTTCCATCCTATACCCCTCCTTTACCTTGATACTCTGTCATTTTTTTAAATAGATTACCTATCCATTTCTCAATATCGTTAGCAGACAGTATATCACATCACGTTCCTTGAGATCCTCTATGTACCCTGTGATCTTCCAAAATGACTTAGCCATCCAGCTAATCTGGTTCCCGGCACTGTTGCTTTCCATCACACCAAAACCTTCCAGTACTTGGTAATTTAGATCAAGGTTTATGTTCAATATTAGTTTAGCATGGCCACTATTGTCATTGCCCACCACATTAAGCTGTTGCACTACCGGGAGAAGACCCATGTTACAGCAAACCGAATCTAAGGTTGCCCGCCTACCAAGGCATTTCCACCTGTACTGACTGGGCACATCGCCCTTCAATGTCCCATTCAACACTACCAGGCCCCACATGTGGAGGAACTTTAACCACAGTTCACCTTGATCATTCATTCATTCATTCATTTGCTTCATGCTGCTTTTCTCCTTGGTATTAACAATTTAGGGACAAAGCCATTTGCACACACATCTCGCATTCAAATCCCCTGCCAACAATTTATAGTCCGAATCCGCCCAAGTAGACCAACCACTCAACAAGTCAGGCTTTGTGGGATGTTTTAACCCACTCTGCTCTGCCCTGTGCCATCATTACGTGCTGGTGACACCAGAATCCCGAAATGGCCGCAAAAACCTGTGCGTGCCAAAACCTAAGGAAATTGCGCTCTACCAAGCACAAAAAGATGGCTGCCAAATCTACCATGCATGTTGTCAGTGGTGGAATGGAGACCGCACTTCTGAAACATGTCACTGGGCTGTCCAACATGTAAAAATGGATCACAGATGAAAAGCAGTGCTTGTTGAAAGAAATCCGAAATCTTGCAGTTAAATCTTTTCTTGGATGCTGAAATTACAAAATGCTGGTCCTAAACACCCGCAAACATCCAATCTTCTTGCGGGGTGTCACATTTTACTGAAGTGAAGAAAGCATTGTGGAATTGCAATATCTTGGAAAGCTGAGTTGGTCATAAAAACATCCACAGTCAGTTTGCCTGCCTGTGAAAGCTGTCAAAATCTGGGCGCAGTACCAGTGGCTGCCTGAAGGACTGTTTCAAAAGCCTGCATTTAAACTGTAAATTTGTATCTTTAAGATCTAATGTCTAAAATCTAAGGGACCTGTTATCAAGAGCAAACTAGGTTGCAACTATTTAAACTTCATGGTTTAGAGCCTGGAATCAGTGTTCTAGATGTTTGTTTTAAAATTGCAAGTTTATTTTCAACAAAGAAAAATGTAACAAATTGACTTTTAAAGTAAGCCTGATTCAAGCCAAAACAACAAACAACTTCCCCCACTGGGCAAGGCATCTCTCTTCTGCTCTCTGGGCCAGGAATTCACATTCACATGTTGATTAAGAGGGGAGGGTCACCGGGGCAGCTCTGGGAGGAGCACAGTGGGCTTCCTCCCAGGCATGTAGATGCTAATCAGGAAGGATTGTAAAGGGCATCTGCCAGAAGGAAGTGGGTGGAGATTGCTGTCTAAGCTGCAAGAAGGAAAAGGAGGCGGGGACAGACAATTTTGTTGATTCACAATGGACAAAAAGCAGATTTCTAAAAAGACTGATAATTTACTGTGGACAATTGTAAAAAAATATATAAACCCCGGACTTCTGAACCTAAATTGTTGCTGCACATTTTAAGAGGAGCCAGAACTCTGTGCTATGTTCTGGGACATAACTGTAGAAATTGTGGTTTTATACCGAATGTATTTATGTCAGAAGCATGAAACTTCACACGCTGATGCCCATATACAATGCACACATGTGTACCAATTTTGGACAAACTAGATATTGTGACCCGGACAAAAAGTGCGAAATTCTGTCAAATCCAGACCCAAGATCCTACCGCGATGGGGTTTGGAAGACCACTTGCTCCACAAAATATGTGATCTAGATATGCTATTGTTATAAAGTTTACAAATTTGTAAATATGTATTATATGAAAAGTAGATTTCATGTTCAAAAACCAAGGGGAGGATTCGCTGACTCATAAAACCACATCATCATGGTAACACACTGTTTTCTCCTCCAATCAAGGCAGAGAGCGGATTCTAGCCAATAGACTACCTAAGGGGTGCGCCTAGGATAATTCAGTATACACACCCCTTTATCAAATGCATAAATAGAGACAGCTGAGGACTTAGACACACACATTCACCCACCAACCGATTGCTGGCGGAGCTCTTTGCAAGAGAACTATCCATATTCCAGACTCCAGACTCCAGAATCTTGGCAAGCAGAAAGGCCCATTTCCATAGCTGAACCACTCCCAGCTAGGCCTTGAAAATTCCAGAAATCAGAATTTACCCCAGACCTCTAAGGGGAACCAAAGAACAGCCTGGGTGTGCTGTGAGCCGTGCTGTGACCAGATAGTGGTGAACCAGGGCCATTGCAGATCCAGTCCAGTCCTACCGTGCGGTGACCAGAGCGCCTTGCTGATTGCAGACCAGAGCGCCTTGCTGTCCAGTCCAGTGTGCCCAGCAGAATTCCTGTCCAGAAATCTTGACTGACCTGAATCCCTGACAGTTCTGTCCAAACCTATATAGTGAGTATCCTTAGTATAGGACTGTCACTAGCCATGTACTGTCCATAGTAATCCCTATCCAAATCCATCCTTTTATATCCTCTTATGTCCAGAACTGCATTGTTAGAATATTTTTGAAATGCCTGAACTCTCTATCTCATCCCTATTATTTCTTCTGTACTAGTAGTGTTAAACCAATCTTTGCGCTGATATATATTTTTCTGAAGAAGGCGAGCCTCTCGGAAGGCAAAAACCATCCAGAAATGTCCTGGGCTGGTGGCTGTGCTGTCGTGTAGTTTGCGTCTTCATAGTCCATCCCTAGTGTAAAGAAATCCTGTTTGTCTTTTTAAAAAGTGCATCCTTGTTTCACAATTTGCCTCTATCTAAAAAAAACGACCTCCACGATAACTTCCTCAAATTTCATGCTAGAAACGAAATTCAAATGTCTGATTGTAGCTAACACCGCATCTCAAATCCTTATAGTTCACCCGCGATCATGATTACTGCGCACGGAAAAGTTTGCCGCAATTTTGTCTTAGCGAAAATCTATAATGTGTAAAATAGCTTTTCATTGCACCCAACCTCAAAATTAAGTTTTCACATTGCTTATTACTCTTAAATCATTGCTAGTGTTTGTCTGCAACCAGATAAAGTGGCTCCTATTAGAATTTAAACAATTTCAGTGATTTAGCCCATTTTTAGTGTTTTGCCTATTCCATTCAAAGCCAACTTCAAACCATTTTGACAGTTTGCCAATTAGTTCTGTTTCTCTATTGTGTTTGCTGTGGGGAAATTGGGATTGATATATTTGCCTGAATTCTGCATGCCTGAAACCTGTTCTCTCTCCACCTATCTCTCTACATTGCATATTGGGGGGTTGAGAGGTGTGCAGGGGAAAGAATAACCACACTGCTATTTGATTTGAATATACACCCAAAAGTATTATTTCTGTGTTTCTTGTTTTTGCTCATTATTCCTCCTTGTGATTAAAGAGATTGCTTAGTGTGACATCACCCCATTGGTGATTATTGTATCCCCATTGAAAATAGTATCATTATATTGTCAATATATATAAATAAATATTTTAACTTTGCAAACCAGCCTGATTCCTGGTTCAGTGTGACCGTGGGGGTTCAAAGAGAGGGGCGTGATATAAGTGGAACATCATTCAGAATAAAAGAACTTTTAGACACAAATAATTAAATAAGGGTTTCAGTTGCGCATTCCACGCTAGGCATTGACCTAGGTGAAGTGCCGGATTGAAATCACAAGATGCATGCAAAAATGATATCAGTTTTAGCACCACCGGGGCGGGCAGGTGAGGGGTGGGGACGAGGGTAGGGGTCATAGACATTGATAATAAGCAGTCTGTGCCCTTCTGCTGCCTGGATATGTATATATATTTCGACAGCAAGGGCATACCCCTCACCTTGATTGGTATCTATTTTTGATGACTTCATACTGTTACTGACACCCACTAGTAGACCACCATAGGGACGACCCATTATCCCTGAACTCCGTCCCAGTGGCTTTGTGTGGTTAGCCAGCTTTCTTGTTTTGCAAACACATCACTTTCCACAATACACCCTGTTGAACCATCAAATGAAAATAAATGTGAATGCCCCCTGGTGTTCCAGCTCAGTATTTTACAAATTAATGGTTTTCTATTGCCCGGAGCCGGTGTCTGCAGGATCGCCTGTGCTGGCATGCACTGCAATAGCCACCTCAACACTTCAGGGAAATCTATATTTGTTGCTTCTTTCTTGACCAGTTGGCACCCCACTTTTCTAACGATTTGTAGTTTATCAACACTTATTATAGGGACACATAGGGCCTCATTACGACCCAGGCGGTAAGGGGTTTACGGCGGCGTAAACAGCGCCGACCCTTACCGCCTGATTCCGAGGTCCCTTAGCGCAATGGAGGATTTAACACCTGCTTTTAGCAGGTGTTAAAATCCATGGCGCTAAGGGACCTTGCTGTTAATTATGCCACCGTAATTTACGGTGGCGTAATTAACGCCTTCCCCACTCCCATTATGCCCTATGGGGCAAAAATGGGAATGGGGAAAGGTAAATGGGGATTGGGGATTTACCGCCCCGCCAACCTCGGAATGGGGCGGTAAGTCCGCCAACCACCATGGCGTAAACGCAGTTTACGCCATGGTGGTAAAGGTACGACCCAGGCGGTAACTTACCGCCTGGGTCGTAATGTGGCCCATAGACCTTTATTCACTGCTGCCACATCTATGTCAAGCCTTAAAATGGCCAGTTTTTAAACACATTCTCTGATTTTAACTGGGACATTAGTGCGACTACAGTGTATCCTAGTGCCAACGTTTGTGTCCTTAAGGGGCTCAATAAAATCAAAGTATGTGACCTCAAATATTCGCAGGCACAGTATTTTTTGCAGGACATTCATAGACTCTGATCTGTTAACCCATGTTCTTGTGTCTTCTACATTTTTAAAACATATTGTGAAGTGCATGGGGTCTATTTTGCTTATCCTTTAATTTTGGTATTATGTGTCCTGCAAAACTGTGTTTCCTCTTGATCTTCATTCCCCGCATAGCCAGTGCTGGGTTGCACGGAGCATTCTAAATTAGCCCGTCACCCTTTCTTTTGTTTGGCTGGGTAGTTTTCACATTTGCACCCACTTCTTCAATTTAATTGGATTACACTCCAGAGTGGAGCCCCTTTCCACTATTGTTCTGTCACCACTTCCAGAGATCACACAATCTAATATATCACCCTCCATCCCCTCTGGATGATAGATTTCATTGGCTTCTTTGTTGTCATTGTTCAATATCCAGCTAATCAGCGTCCTCAGTGCTGCATTGACACGATTTACTTAGCGTGTTTGCCTCTTCCTGACCTTCCTCGCCATTCTCTTAGCTCCTGTAGATTCTTCTTGATTTGTCGTGACTACTTCCTCGATTCCACAGTTTTATGCTGCCACTACTGACCATTATTTGCCACCTGCTTTAACTTCTGGCTTTCCTTCCACAACTGCAATTGTTCTGTGTCTAGTTCATCACTGACTTCCAAAACTTCCGGAACTTGTACTGTATCCTCTGTTTGGACTCCATTCTTCCTGGCATTTTCTTGCAATTTTCTAAATTCTTCCTTAATGGTTCTTAAGTCCTCATGTGTTTGACCACAAGATTTCAATATCATTTTTAATTCAAACTATATGGTAGTCAGTGAACGCATGCCCCTGCACTCTCACACTCGAAAAAATACAGCCCGCTAGGGCAAAAGGTCCAAGATATGGCTTGCAAGGATAACAAGTATTTATTTCTACAAAATAGAAGTGCATCAGCAAAGAACTCTGCTGCCGTCGAATGTTCTGGGCTCCGTAGGCATGTGCAGCACGTTATAAGCACAAATGACGTGACTGATGACGTAACTACATATGGTACAATCCTACAATACGGATTGGAGGTACCCTATACAGGTAGGGCCTGCTCCATATGGGATGCCAGGCCATTGGTTTGTCTTCATCTGTCCATCTTTGTCCATGTGGGTGTCACTGGGCTCGTCATCCGCGGTAAAGCTGGCCTAACAATTAATTAGCTACGTGCAAAAGCAATGTTATGTTATCATTATAACAGTGCAGCTGGCAGATACAGGGATGGACCCATAGGGAGAGCCGAGGTCACACTAACTCACATGCTGCACTTGCTCCCAGACAGATCAGCAACTCCCAAGGTCCTCCACCTTAGTTTTAGGCTATAATTCTGATGCCACCCTGCACCTTGCTGCACAAATCGCATGACCCATTTCTGAATGTGTGATAGCCTTGCCTTCTGATCTTAGTGATCGATCGAGGGGTGTAAAGGTTTTATGGTTGGTGGTCTTGGTTTGGATGCTGCTGTGGCATGCGTGGGTCATGGGATGAAAGCATGGCAAAGCTGTATTTCTTATGTGGGGCCCGTTGGGGGCAGGAGGGCCTTGCTATCTGTTCCGTGGGATGGTACTACCAAGACGTGCTCTGCTCCCTTTCCATGACCTTGCAGGGCACATTCGTCCCAGGGCGCGAGGGCCTGTAGCTTTTTGGACAATGGAGGGTTTTATGGATCTCTGAAACCTGGCCAGGGTGGGGGTGGTGTACGCGCTCACGCAAGGGATATAATACTAACATCATAGTGCTGTTTGCCACATCTGTGCCTAACTTCTAAGATGGCTGGCATCCACCAAGATGGCGTTCACACACACATCTACCATGTAACTTGTAATGCATGAACTAAGATGATCGCGCACCCTCCTCTATGTGCATCCCCTCACCCCTGCTGCATGAATGTGCTCTCTTAGCGTTTATTTCTCATTCAGTATTGCCTAGGGGGTGGGAAGACCCTCTCTCCTTCCCAACATCAGGAAAGGAGTGATATCCAAACAAGCATCTCTTTCTTCAAGGCTAATCATGCTGTGATCACTATCAATGAATAGATTAGGTGACATGGATAGCCTCTGACTCTCAAGTGCTTGCAGCAACGGCCAAGTTAGCAAATCTAAAAGGCTTTCTACCCCTCCCGCCAGCACCCTCTCCACAGTCTCACAGTCTACTGCTGCAGCGTTCTGCAATGAATAGCCCAGTTCTAGAAGGGAATTATTGTCAAGTATTTGTAGTATCGGGGATGGTAAGAAGACATCTGGATTCAGGTAAGGCACAGGAGACCAGTATATATAAAAGGAGTAAGTTTATTACTTAGTTACAGAGTTACAGGGCTAGTTATATAGAAAGGGGCAGGGAGCTAAACAGATGACATCCTTTCAGTAAGGTTCTCCCATCCTGTGTTCCCAACTGTAGTTCCTGGAACCTTCAGGTCCCATCACATTCCATATGACATAGCTGTGTTCTACTAGCAGCAGCACTGTGTGCACCCAGTGCAAATAGATAAGTACAACACTACACATCTCCCTCTCTTCAATTGAACACCAAACAAAGTATCACAAACCAAGCATTAAAAGAGGCTATCAAAATTACACACTCCTGCAAATCCGTAAAATCATTACAACATTCACAACCCAGAAAGCGTATCCACATTCACGTAACTAACAATCAACACAATCAAGTACACAAATCACCACCTGCCCGGGACTGCCACTCCCGGGCCTCACAACTGCCACTTGCGAGCACATACGTTCCTTGCCACACTCTCAACCAGCAGAGCGTATCTCCTCCCACTCCATCTGCCACCTGGAGACAAGGGTCTGCCACACCCAGCACAAACGCGTACTCACGCAACCATAAGGAACTATCTAACATTCATATGAACCTCTTATATTTTATCCTTATCAACATTACATTTGCCTCACAACCATAACTGCATAACTACATACACCACCATTCCTCTCCGAAACACCTGTGGTTTGCGCCATCACATATTCACATACACACCCTGCCATAAGAAACAATGAAAAGTGGGAAAATGCAGAAAAGAAAACTCACAAAACAAAGATCACATTAAAACAACGCAGCTGGAAAAGAACAGCGCGAGAAGAGAATACACCACGACAGAGACTGATCAGATCTGAGTCCAAGTGCAAAAGATCTTTGAAAACAAAATTGTTTTGAATGCGGCCAAAAATTGAAAGCATCCAAAGTTTAAAAAAACATGTTAGGCCAAGGAAAACAAACCGGTAACATCTTCACATGCATGCCATATGTAATATGCCCAAAAAATGGTATAATTACCATGCAACATTCATGTCACATTTAACCATAGGGCTATCTCCTTTAACATGGAGATCACTCAGCAATTTCACTTATATATTTCATGACATCAGAACGATGCTGTGCCACTTAAATTATACTTATTCCAATCTACATCTTGGATAATATATTATTAATGAACAGATTTCCCCTTGGAAATAATACATTTAAAATATCAATATGCATTGCAAACATATATGAAATACAGCATTTGAAAACCTGAAAATCTTATAATATTGTTAAACACTACACGCAGGAAAAAAACATTTTTTTTCTTTGTGTTTGTTGGTTAGGTTGTTGGTGTGATATAGTGTTATGCATAAACCTATGCATACACCCACTCTTCCTCATATAATAAGTGCATCAATTATAACATCATTCAGTACTATACCAAGTCACCCTTCAAAGTAACATTAGGACTTACCAATCCATACAACCATGGCACAATCCTCTTCATGCCTTACCAGCCAGGCACACCAAACATGCGCAAGATTCTGTTCCCCAAAAATACAGGAACACACCATTCAAATTATCGTAGCAAACAACTGCACCAAACATATCATTTTATAAATCCATTGCATTTAAATGTAAATATGGCACTTAAATTGTTAGAAGAAAATGTATTGCAAAAACATATGTACGCAATGAACCCAATTGCAACATCCTCAAATAAATGGAAATGGAATTAATTGCATTTAAATTCTCATAAAATATGAAAACATCACTTGCATCAAAGCAGTAAAAAAAATATGTAAAGTTCTTCAAGCGTCCATGAATTGCACGTAGAAACATCCGATGAATAAAATAGACTGAAACAGTACCTTAATAGTTCACACTGCAACAGAACGGGAAACGGCGCTGGCGCCCCCCGCTCTCCACAGTATCACTGTTGCATAGATCCAAAAATGACATTGGAGTAAAAGTATATCCTTATTTCCTTGTTTAATGGACTTATGCTCCCCCATGCTGTGATCACTATCAATGAATAGATTAGGTGACATGGATAGCCTCTGACTCTCAAGTGCTTGCAGCAACGGCCAAGTTAGCAAATCTAAAAGGCTTTCTACCCCTTCCGCCAGCACCCTCTCCACAGTCTCACAGTCTACTGCTGCAGCGTTCTGCAATGAATAGCCCAGTCCTAGAAGGGAATTATTGTCAAGGATTGAAAAGGATTGTTCACTCACTACGGCGTTCGATTTCCGTGTTTGCACCTCAACTTCCGTTTCAATGTCAATTAAGTTTGGTGCTTCATGCAGGGGCTTCGGTCGAAAAAAATGAGGTTATTATCCCTTTTACAGTTCAACAACTTTTGTTTGTTGTGTCTTTTAGAACACCTCCATGCGACTTTCCTTTAGCCGCTATTGCTGCTATACCCGCAGCTTCCACTGCGGAGGCCGGGCCAGCTTTTCTTTTTTCCACGCATTTCGCCAATTAGGGAAAGTTAATACCCATATGACTTTCTCAAAGTCCCAAATGCTGGCAGATTACAAAGTTTTGTAAAGTTTTTACCCTTGGTTTAATAAATGAAACTCAAACAGTTTTTCTTATCACATTACTCTGAAACTGCTACAAGCCTCCTACTTACTTGACAAAACTTAGCGCTGCTGATAGGAAGTCACGCCATACCTTCAAGGGAGCGGGCACCCAATCGCCCTGTCAACCCTGGAGACACCAGACACACAGCGCGCGCTCCACGCTTTCAGAGAGTTTTTAAAGGGTGATCCCTCCGCCTGCAGGCAGTACAGAAAGTAGACAACTCCTTTTTACCCAAATCACAGCGCTCCAGCAGGGGTAACAGCAGGTAAGCAAGACCGTAGACACACTGCCCTCACACCACGCGCACTCCACGCTTTCATTGAGTTTTTGAAGGGTGATCCCTCCTCCTGCAGGCAGTACAGATAGCAGACCGACTCATTTATCCAAATCACAGCGCTCCAGCAGGGGTAATAGCAGGTAAGCAGGACACCAGACACACTGCCCTCACACCACACCTAATGCCTGATTTGATAAATGAATCCTGGACTGCACTGTGTTCACAGTAGCACATGCAGTTTTTGTGTTCACTCTAGCACAACTTGGGAAGCGCTTTAAGCTTTCTTTGGTCACCACCTTTTGAGCATGTGCAATAGCCAAAGATAAAATACATATTGATAACCCTGAGTGCCATGATCAATCAGATCCCTGCACCCGGCTGCTCTCCAGATATTGTGTACTATGATTCCCATGAGCCTGCCCCATTGACTTTGCTGTCAATGGGTAATGGAAGTTGTTGTACAAAACATCTGGAGAGCAAATAAGTTGCAGGCCACTGGATCAGAAAACATATCAATATAATAAACCCTAGTTATAGAGATGTATGTTCTTATGCCGGACCACAGTTCTAACTCTAAGCAAGGCAGACTTCACCTTATTTCAGTAGGAGTTTTATAAACTTGATTATATAAATTTTGGCAATCGTAACACCCAATATGCTAGAGATTGAACCAGAAAACGGCAGTATTAAAAACCAGTAAAAGGCCCAAATCTCTGTCCATCCAAATTAGGTTTGAAAAACTGGGCAGCCACCCCCAATGAAGAGCATAATGTATTATCCAGGAGATGATTAAGTTGATTAAGTTGACACTGCAGAGCCAAAGTGTCAAAGCCCAGATCCTGGCGTTTCCATTGAACCAGAATGTGATATCCCTGACAGATCATCTTATCAAACTGGATAATACTGCTGCCTTCAGTGAAAGGGTTTCCTTCTCACATTCTGGGGACATTGCTTAAATCCACTGCCTGTGCTTTCATTTTACAAAGGCTATTTACGCGAAAGGGGTCTTAGACAAGTGAAATCTGATGCAATGTCATAGACCTCTGCCTATTTTCAGGTCTGTTCATTTAGACAAAAAGGTCATCTTTTTCTACAATTTCAAATGTTCTTCACATCTTGGATGAGATTCTACAAGTCTGTGTCAAACAATGACAGTAAGAAGGTGAGGTTATCACAGGGTTTCTTTTGTTGGATGTTATTACATCTTTAAAATACAGTACAAAATCCCAGATTCGATTATTTAGGCTCACATAAATTAGTGTTCTGGTAATGATAGATCCCCATTTATGATGGAGACAAAAAAGCAACACTTATTCTCTTTTTGCATAACATGTTTCTACATGAATGTTTAACATTATTGGCTTGTTGGTATATCATGTGATTTCTGTTCTTTCCAAGTCAGGTCTGCAAAACAGGGTATACATTTTAGTTCATAAAAGTCAAACATCAACAAATAATCATACCTGCCTGCATAACGAGAACTAGGAAACAATATAGTCAAATGCCGAAATTGAAGATTGGGAAATGTATTTAATCTCATAGTGCCTAGCCTGTCAACATATTTGTCAAAACTGTCAGGCCCCAAAATGATTTTGTTTCTGAAGGTAAACTCTTCAAAAAATCCTTACTTGTAGTTTAACTGACTAAAATGTTGCTTCATACAGAATAGTTGGCATATTGCACACCACAGTTTGGTTTTGGAACACCCATGGCAACATGGCTTATAAAGAATGCTCCTCTTCTGCTCTCAGCCTGTTCTTGGTTATGTGTTAACGACTAATCTGAATCCAATAGATATTCTGTTTTGTGGGTACCATCCTCATTGCTTTAAACCTTTCTATGCTGGGTTATGGGTGCATGTTTCATATGGCTACTGATCTGCATCCTGCATTAATTCTACAGATCGTATACCTTGCTTGTGGCTGCTATTGTTAAAATGTGTCCTGTACCTATGCTAGAACACAAGTGTCATCATTGTGAACAGCTGAAATGCCACTTGTTTATTGGTTCTATGTCACGCGGTCATGCACAAAAGGTTGCACCGCGATTCCAGCACAAAAGGCCGCAATTCTGCAAGTGCAACCATTTGTGCACGGCCCTCTCCCAGGTCGCTGTCGGGGTCTCCCCCAACCCCCCAGCCGCTTGGCAGCCCCCGTACACCCTCCCCCACTTACCTGATGCAGGCTCCGGCCTCTAGCTGCCTGCTTCTCTCCTCTGTATGTGCTCTTTGTGCCACAGCACTGAAAGACCGGGGCACAGCACGGCGTGCTTATGTGTGCAAACTTTTGTGACTCTGGCTTCCAGTGCTGCGGCACACAGACCGCAAGTGTTTTTATTATTCCCATTCCAGCCAGGAAGAAAAGAAAGACGGGGCTCCAGGGAGCTTCTGTGCTTATTTTAATCACTACCAGTGCAATACATCAGACAAAATCATAATTGTTCTTTTTATAAGGCAATTAATACCAGAGATTTGTTTCTAAGCGCGGGATCGGGATTCAAATATGTGTTGCACTGCGTTGTCTTGCTTCCAAGAAAAACTCATTGCCCCTGAGCTATCCCCCCACCCCTAACTATGGGTTGTTATCATGACGACGGGACTGGAGTAAGGGACCAAAGGTTATTGGGTTCCTTCATGTTTTGCTTCTGGGGGGCCTTAAAGTTGTTTGTTCCCTGAGCACCAAAATCCCTTAAAATGGTGCGCTTGATGTGCAAGCTCAGAACTCTCCTCTCGCTTCTGTAGATTCTAAGGCCGCTCCGACTGGGCCCTTCTGATGAAGATACATGCTCCCTCATTTGGCATCGATGCCTGCAAAGAGCATTTTGATGATTTGAATAAAACGAACATTCCCATAACAAAACGGAAACAGACATGCTAGAAATGGACTCTGGAGCTTTCTGAAATTTTAAGAAAAAGGGTTTACTAGGTTATTCAGTCTAATTGCTGTTTTTTGTCAAGTGATAGTAGTTTGCTAGAGTAATGGTTGGGTTCTCTGTGATTTTGTCATTCGTATGCTCATGAGACATCTCGCTTATGATCATCAAAACACGCCACAGTCACTTCTGTGTCTGCTGCTGCTGCCCTCGACACATTTCTAGGTGCTCAAAAGAAAGAAAAACAAAAGCAGCGTCTGGCTGCCTGCCTGCCCACACTTGCCGCCTTTGGACAGCCCTGAAGCTGCACACACTGCTTGACACCCTCACCTCACCCATACTTTGCCATGAACTCCCACTGGCAGGGCAGAGGTTTGAAAAGATAATTTGGCGACAAGTGGAAATCAGTCTGGCAGCATAGGCGTGCCCAGGGAGTACCCTGGGGTGGCACGTGCGACCCCTGCAATCTAATTGGCCACCCCAGGCGCCAAATCCATTATCCTAAACTATGGTCATGATCTGGCGGGACTTTAATTTGAACTGTATGATCCGGCCACCCCTGCATAAATCAGTGCCCTACTTTGGCCACCCCATTCAAAAGAGTTTGGGCACGCCACTATCTGGCAGTCTGGCGTTTGCCCTGGAATGCCAACAAAGCCTTTCTAGGATGGCATTGAGAGGGTGCTGCGTGCAAGCAAAGCTGAATCAGCCTGTGCAAAGCACCGTGACAAGTGGGCGCAGTCGGGTGTTTGCCCTGGTTTGCGGCAGTAGTCTTTCTACCATCTTATTGAGAGGATGCTGTAGACAGGCACAGGTGAATTAACCTCTATAATTACTGCAACATCACCCAAAGAGGAAGCAGTATAGCAATCTGGTTAGTATTAGCTACGTGTGAATGACATCTGTGTTTGCACATAGGGCCAGAGTCGGACTGGGACATGAAATCCATCCAGGCACAAATGAAAAAGTGGCACCCAATCACACATTGCAATTCAGCACTATCAGAACAGACGGTTTGAGTACTATCCAGGGGGTGCTTTTGGTAAAACAGGTTGCAAATAATGCATTTGAAAACGTATTTGCTAACATTGGTTACAACTAATGTAGTAACTTATGAAAATGACCCATTCTGGCCAAAAACGTGGTCCCTTCTGTCAAAAGAACCAGACCCATCCTCGACTTATGGGCTGGCACTTGAGAATTGCCCTGAAGCCCAGTCTGGGCCTGCATGGTCTAACCTCTGAGTCACCAGGTCTCCCTTCAGAAAGCATGCCTTTTTGCATTAAGACATTGGCCTCAAAGCTGTAATAGATGATGATGATGATGATGATGCACCTGGGAACTTGCAATGTTGGGAGGATAAACAAATATCCCAGTTTCTCTCACTGAGCCATTTGTAATGGAAATACAGAGAACGCAGTAAAAACATTACAAATTGTACCTATTTCCTTCCAACGCACATATCAATTTACCAATTTGAGCATTTCCATGCAAATGAGGGGATATGATACTGCAACCTTGCCGTTGGTAAACCAAAGCTCTAACCTCTGAACTAATGGGTCTCCCTACCAAAAAACATAGCTTTTTACGTTATGACATGAGGTTCAAAGGTGCATTTGAAAACATATTTGCTTAGTAGCATTAGTAAAACTGGTATAGTAGCTTAGGAAACTGGCCCACTCTGGCCAAATAGCGGTCCATTCTGTCCAAAAACATGGCCCATCCTAGAATCAAAACAATAATTTGATTAAAGCTCTCCCCCAGCTTACAGCCGGAGCCAGTAAATGAATCTATGAACTTGAAAAACAAACAGCAGGGGTAGTCTTAGCACTAGGAGACCTTAAGAGGTTACTGGTCGCCATGGTTGGGGACCAGGCTGGGGACATATGGACAAGTGCTGGGTACCCTGGGTTAAGTCTTGCAGATAATGAACATGATGGAGCAGTCTTTAATGAAGTAAGGGCAAGGGTATGGGATGCCCTACCAAAGATGTACCCAGATACTCCTGACTTACATTCTTTAATGCAGTGCACAATGGGTGATGATGAGGGCCCAGTTAGGTGTATTCTTAAGTTACAGGAAATGTGGAGAGTTGAAACAGGAGGGCATTGGGACCACTCAGTACCATTTTGCTATTTTATCATAAAGAGGGGATTACCAAAAGAGGTCCAGAAGGCACAAGATAAAATTGTGGGAGTTGAAGCCAAATGGTGGGCAGAGATACAAAGTATAATAGTCCACCAGTGTAAGAGAATTAATGAGCAGGAAAGGGAGACAGCGCAGAAGCGGCAAATGGATGAGGCAAAACTAGTGGAAAAGAAACTAAAAAAGGTTGTCATCCAAGCACCAGTGACGGCACCGGCTCAGGGGGAAAGGACAGGAGACACTCAACAAATTGTGAATGCCACAATTGTGGCACTATGGGACGAAGAAGGACAGGGACAATGAGGTCAGGGGGGCAGTACCCCAACCCACAGTGGCAGTATGAAAGAGCACCAAGGGGAAGAGCAGGATTTTGAGGAGCAAGAGCATGAGGCTTTGGGGGATAGGGCCCCGGGGAGGAGGATTGGGAACATCACAGTGCTGGTATTGTGGGAGATGGGGGCATTTCGCAAGGGAATGCAGGAACAGGCCTGGGATGGGATTTAATTATAGGTCATCACCTCCAGGACAGGGATTCCAAGGGCCTCAAGGAATGGGACACCAGCAATTTGGGCAAGGGGGTCAAAATCGGTTCCCTTATGGGGATGACAGGCAAGGGCAATGTGGGCAATTACCACAACAGGGTGAGGGAACACAGTTCAACTAGATGCCAGGGGGAACAGGTGCCCCATTCCTAGGAGTTACAATGAGAGTGGCGTACAATACTATGTGTAGACCCGACAGTACAATTGAAGGAAATGACTGATGAGGAGTTATTTGAGTTTGAGGACAGTGAGCAAAATGGGGAGATAATTTTGGAAATCTGCATCCCCTGTGATATCATGGTGCAGTACAGGAAGGTACGGTGTCCCCTGATGGCAGTGGTGACCCTGTCTTTATTTTTTGAGGAGGACATGCGATATGTGCCAGCACAATTATGGACTGTTAATCCACATGATGTTGGGTTACTGAGCGATGTGACCCCCCCAGTACAGATTACATTGAAGTCAGGAGTAGTACTCCCAAGGTTGCGGCAGTACGGGTTGTCAAGCGAAGCAGAGCAAGGGATAAAAGGCACTATTCAGGCTCTATTAGAGCAATGGATCATTGTGCCATCCACATCCCCATGTAGTACGGCCATATACCCAGTCTAGAAAGCAACAGGGGGTAGTTGGAGGATGAACCAGGATCTACGTGGTGAAGAAGGAGTTTCCGGTATTTCCAAATCTGGTGACAATCCTATGTAGCATTCCCAAGACAGCAACATACTTCACAGTGGTGGATCTGAAGAATGTGTTCTTATCAATACCACTTCACCCTGATTCATGGTATCTCACTGCATTTATGCACTGCATTTACGCATGGTCAACAGTGCTTTGAGCACACGAATTTGCCTCAAGGGTACTGTGAAAGTCCAAGTATTTTCAATAGAGTACTGCATGTTGACTTGGGAAATATTCAGGTGCCTAGCACAATCATCCAGTGATCTGCTGGCATGTAGTGAGAATAAACATCAGTGCAGGAGGGATTATGTTGCATTATTGCAATTTCTGGCTTACAAAGGGTACAAAGGGTACAAGGCAGATACAATGAAGCTACAATACTGCCAACGGGAGTTACTATACTTGGGCCACTGATTTATAAAACAGGAAGACATTATTACCAGATAGGGCAGCGGCAGTACGCGCCACCTCTAGGCCCAGTACTTTCAAGAAAATGGAGCAGTTGTTGGGCTTGTGTATTTATTGTAGGGTATGGATCCTAGACTATGCAGCCTACACAAAGCCGCTGTTACAAAGTCTCAGAGAAGGACAGAGGACAGAAAATTGTAAATTGTTACCTTGTTACCTTGTTTGTGGAACATTCACTATTCACCATTTTGGAAAGGTCTAAATAAACCTTGATGACTTAGAGATCCTCTGCATATGAGATTATAATTGCCAAACCTCATATTCATATAGTAAGGTGTAGGGTGGTAAATCGCACCACATTTTTGACAGAGGCATCCACTGATGATGACCTGAAAACACATGACGGTGCTACATATGAGAGTGAAGAGGAAGGTAAATCTAAAGCTAGGGACAGTGCATTGACAGAAGGGGAGACACTAAATGTTGATGGGTCATCAACAATTGACCAGGAGACGGGACAGAGGCATACAGGATGGCAGTGGTGCGCGGTAAAGGGGTGTAGCATGAAGTTATGATCATGAAAAGATTACCTATGCACTATTCAGCACAGGCAGCGAAACCTGTTGCTCTCATTGAGGCATTGAGAGCCTCCCAGGGGCAGTGTGTCACCATCTACACAGTCTCTGCATATGTCATAACAACAGTGCATGCTGGTCTCTCTCGGTGGAAGAGGAGAGGGTTTTGGAGGGCAGATGGCTTTCCAGTACAGCATGCAAGGCTGTTGGAAGAACTGATTGCAGCCTTATCATGGCCCTCCACTGTGGCAGTGGTCAAATGTGCTTCCCATATTAATGCCATGGATTAAATCTCTAAGGGCAAGGTGGCTGCAGACCAGGCGGGCAACTTGGCATCCTATCTCCCAGATACAATTTTAACAGAGTGTATAGTGACCACCCCTGCAGAAAGTGAGACTACAGTTCCATATACAGCACTGCCCATATCACAGATTATAGATTTGCAAGGGAAAGCACCTGAGGAGGAAAAGGAGCTGTGGATGTGGAGGGGGTGCAAACAGTCACCCACTGATTTATTGTGGAGATAGGAGAGTTATGGGAAGGTGGTGATGCCCAAGAATCACTCTCTGTGGCATTTGAGCAACTCCATTTCCCCTCCCACAGCTCCAAACAACATATTGTGGCAGATATTCAGGAGGACTGGTTTGTACCAAACCTCCAGGAGAGCATTTTGGAAAAAGCAATCCACTGTCTGACATGTCAAAATTTCAGCACAGGGATGACATTACGGACATTAAGAGATACATTACCTCACCCTACGGGGCTGTTCTGTGAACTGCATGTAGATTATGCAGATATGAGGGAAAGGTGCAATGGATATAGGTACCTTATTGTGGTGTTTTGCCCGTTTTCAAGGTGGGTGGAGGCAGGACCATGTGCACTCCCAGTTGCAAAGTGTCGAGCACGGTTCCTGGTTGGAGGGGTGTTTCCACGAGATGTGTGTGTGCAAAGTATTGAAATCAGATAATGGCACACATTTCTTTAATGCGCTATTTCAGCATGTCACAGCGTTATTTGGCATAAAACATTGAATGTGCTCAATTTACCACCCTCAGGCTAATGGCACTGTGGAGAGAATGAATGGGCTTTTGAAGAGTGAACTGTCCAAATCATTAAAGAAAAACTGGGTACACTTTTTGCCCATGGCCCTCTTCAGTTCACGTAGGTAGCCTAGTAAGCACCACCATTTGACACCACATGAAATAGTCACAGGCACGTGCATGAAAAAACCCATGTCCACTGTGAGGAAAGCATCAGATGCACATCAAGCAGTGACAGTACTAGGAGAGGAATCTATGGAATATTTAACAGCACTAGCTCGTGCTATCAAATATATCTTTCAACAGATTGCGCCACCTAGGAGCAAAGGACAGGGCATACTGGAAGGGACAGCAACTGCAAACATATCTGCCACAACTGGTCCATTATTGCCTGGGGAGCTGATCTACATAAACACTTTGTGTGTCAATGGAACATTCCAGGTGTCAAGTTCTATATGAGGTGGTGCTTTCTATGCCTCTTGCTGAAAGAGTGAAGGAGTTAAGATATTGGGTGCATCTCTCAGATGTTGTTGGAGCACCTGAGACAAGGCAAAGCTCAATCAACAGAGTAAGGACATAATCAAAGAAGAAGAAGCTTAAGTAAAGGATCCATGCCAGGGTGGTGTGCAGTGACACATACATGATTTTCTTTTTTCTATTTTTTCTCTTTTCATTTTTTTCATTTTTTATTGTTCTTTTATTTTTATCTTTTTTCAATTTTTCAATTTTTCAAATTTGAAAGGTCCAGAACGCAGTTGGTCCTGGTGGGGAAAGGGTCTCTCTCTCTCTCTCTCTCTCTCTCTCTCTCTCTCTCTTTCTCTCTCTCTCTCATTGTCCCCCTCTCTCCCTTCCTCTCTCTCTCCTCCTCTATCCCCCTCTCTCCCCTCTCTCCCTCTCTCTCCTCTCTATTTCTCTCTCCCTCTCTCCTTCCCTCGCTCCATCTCTATCCCTCTCTTTCTCGCTCTCTTTCCCTCACTCTCCCTCTCTCTCTCTCTCTCTTGCCCCCCAATCTCTCTCTCTCTCTCTCTCCTCTCGAGGGATAAGCAAGGAAGTCAGACCAACATGTTCAAACCTCTCTGTTATGTAGGGATAAGGTTAAAATGAATGTCATTTGTTCTGGGAATTATGCATTATGTTTTTTTTAGTATTATATAGTTTTGTATGACACCAGTCGTGGTTGTTGGAGTGTATGAAGGTATGTCTGTTATATGGGGTGGCCATATAAAGGGGTTATGGACAGTTGGAAAATAATACTAGTATGAATATGTCTATGATAAAAAAGAATCAAACAATTTCTCACTTTTTGCCAGCCACCCCTACTAGTTTATTTCGATGAATAAAACGGGAAGTACGAATGACATATGATTTATATAAGGGATTGGGCTTTGGTGCCATTTCTGATATTCAGTAATCAGAATCCTCCAACAGCTGGTACTCCGATATGCATACTGTAGGAAGGAATGTGATCAATGAAAGCTGTTATGTATGTGCACTTATCCCGCACGCATCAGGGGCTCTGAAGGTTTAGTTCCACATCCAGTCCCAATTACAGAGGCACAATGCCTAGTACATCTTGCACTATGTAGGATAAAGGACACATCCAGGCACACAGCATGCAGTTGAGCATTGATCTAGACCCAGCGCTATGCAATGGCAGTATGAAATACAGCAATTGTCTACAAGCACCATATTTTTCCTTGGGAGGCCACTCACATGTCAACAACAAATGGCAGGGCAGCACAGTGACATTCCCAGCAGATGGACTGATTGAGTACAGCAAAGAAAATATAGCCCAAGTAGGGACTATGTGTGCACAAATAAGGTCCCAATACATCACAAGGCTGACATGGATGGCAATAATGGAGAAGCCAATACGAATACATAGAGACATAGACTATGAACTATATTTTAGCAATAAAGGAACAGTTCCTGTTGGTGCAAACACACACTGCAACCACACTCTTGTGATCCCTGAGATGATGAAAGGTATGTAAGCGGTGATGGATTACTGCTGGGTTTGTGGCCCACAAGCCTACTTGCACCTCCCACCATACTGGAGGGGCAAGTGTTCACTGGCCACCCTGCACTCAGTGCTACTAGTAATCCCGGAAGACCACCTGAAGGGGAAAAAAGGCCTGTCAATGTGCCTACAGCCACTCCAGCACCTAAAGAAGCAGAAAGAAACTTGCAGATCACACATTAATTTCATATGCTGCTAGAAAAAGAGCTATTTCAACAGCTGAGAAGAGAGAAAGGGTCGAACTGTGTCTCAAAAGACTCTTTTGCATTGCTCAGAGGGATACCTGATGAGTATCTCCTTTTTAGCTCAGCAGAGACTTTTTTTTTCATCTTTTTTGGCCCCTGCTGTACAAGCAGCTGCTAACGCCAAGTGGGTGCAGATAGTCCAATGGGAGCTAGTCCAGCTGGCTAATGACACAAAGAATGAGTTCAATGCCATAAAAGTAGAGCTCCATGCATTGAAACTCATGATGGTGCAAGCCCGCTACATGCTGGATTTGCTAACAGCCATAGAAGGAGGAGTGTGTACAAAGTTGGGAAGCAACTGCTGCACTTTTGTACCCCCTGAGGATGCTGAGAATGGGTCAGTATCCCACGTCATCGAGGCGTTGCACAATCTAGGCGTTCAAATGAAGAAAGAAGGTGGAGTTCAGAACACGGATTGGCTATCGCTTGCCTTTGATTGGGTCGCATCATGGCTGGGGGGCAGCAGTAAAAATACTGGTGCCTGTTATCATATTCTTCTTGGTCCTCTTCTGCATGTGTCAATTGGGTCTCCAATGTTGTGTCAATATAGTTCCCAACAGTGCAAAGATGATGTTATCAATTGGGGGATCTAAAACACCTTGCCATACAATAAACAGCGAAACTCAAACTGATATTTCTGGGTTGTAGATATGTCGGGCGGGGATGAGTTTGTTACTGTAGAAGAAACGAAAAGAGGGAATGTTAGGAAGGAACTAGGGTCCTCTCGCACTACAAAGCTCTTTAGAATTAGCCAAGATGTTATTTAGGTGCTATAGGCACTGGGAAGGTTCTCTGATGCAGATATAATTACATGGACAGACATGGGCAGGCACTGAAGAGGGACATGGGCAGACACTGAAAAAGAAAGTTATTGTTTAAATATGAAGCACAATTAACTATTAGCTGAAAAGATTTGTAATGTCAGATCTTGAGGCATTTGAAAATCTTAGTACTGCTGAGGAGTTAAGCTCCATCCCAGAAGGAATGCGGCCTACGCTAAAAATGGACTAAAGTCTCATACAGTGTTTCATCACTAGGCCAAGC
Organism: Ambystoma mexicanum; assembly: GCF_040938575.1. Lineage (NCBI taxonomy): Eukaryota > Metazoa > Chordata > Amphibia > Caudata > Ambystomatidae > Ambystoma > Ambystoma mexicanum. Next base: position 404,965,614 of record NC_090924.1, read on the forward strand.
ACTGAAAGAGCAAAAGAAATGACCCACCAGCTGTCTACTGTCTGTCAAGGGTCCATGCAAACTAAACATGGATTTTACATGCTCTGTGCGACAAACTGCAGAATTATGAAAATAAGGTTTAAAGGAGATTACAGGACCAGATATAAACATGAGTAGAATGAGTGAAACATGGAGAGAATGACTGGAAAATGTGTTTATCTATACAAATTTTCATAGGTAGCAAAATGAAGGAGAGAATGAGCTACAGTGTATTCTTGTATAAGCTGGACAAATGTAAAGCAGCATGTTCTGACAGAAACTGCAGACAATGAAGAAAAGAAGGCTTTGGAGCATCCCTTGTATGGAAGCAGGATGAATTGGGATGAAGCCAGGGCCTGCATCCAGTGACACTACTACAGCAATATAACCACTGTGGCAGGAGAAAAGAACGGATGAGGGACAGGAGAAGACCATTCAGGCAGCAGAGTTCTTTGCTACCATCCTCATTTTTGTAAGATGAAACTTGTTATCCTTACAAGATAGACTGTTGGCCTTATTTTCCTAGAGGGGTGTATGTATTCTGGTCTTAGCATAATTAAGGACACCCTTATAATTAGAGACACCCTTACAATTAGTGACACCCGTACAAACCACTGTCATATCATGTGAGCACCAGAAAATGTGATAGCAAAACTTGATAAATAATGGTGGCAGCTGGGTGTACAGTAAGACTATTGAGCAAATAGCGGGAGCACCTGGGCATATGGACGCATTAGCTGGACAGTGTCTATACAATGACTATTCAAAGGCCAACATGATTGCCTCTGTCAGTGCCTATTTTGGCTCCTTCTGTTATGTTACTAGGATTCATACTGCACCCTGCTGCATAGATTGTTTCCTTGTATGTAGCATGTGTCTGTGAAGAAGTTGAGATAACACCCCAAAAGGGTGGCTATGCTATGCTGACTCTTTACAGAGGAAGCAATGCTTAGACCATTTTGGCTGAGAAGGAAACAGGGAAACGCTCTAGATTCTCTTTGAGACCGTAATTGCTTTTCAGGCTTCCCCCCTAGAGTCTGGCTCCTCATGCCTGCTGCCCCACAAGGTCCAAAGGCTATGGGCCCAATTCATGGACCTATTTGCGCGGAAAATAGGGAACTTGCATGCCATACTGCATGCAAAATCCAATTCATCGATTCATGAAATCGAATGCGCTGGAATTTTCCAGGACTTGCGCGGAGTTTGCACAGACTTGGCACATCTCTGCGAACCGTCGAGGGTCTTGCGCGGGACACCACGCAGAGTGTGGGCATGGCTGGTGCAGAGGGCTGGGAAGGGGACAGAACACAGAAAATGGGGAAGAACATATGAAAAAGTGGACGCTACGAGGGTCCGACCACAGGTAGTCCCTTGCATGCCCACAATTGTGCCAAACGACACATATTCATGGAACCACCCGCATAGCCTCTCGGCATAGAAATGATCAAGCAAATCCCTCAATCACTACGCCACCCGAAGGCAGGCGTAAAGACACTCATGCAGTGTCATTCTTGGCGCACAACAATTGTGGGAGCAATGTGCACTTTTCCATGAATCGGGCCATATCTATGGAAAAAGAAAAGGTGAGAATCACTGCTAACCCTCTGCAGAAACAACCCTCCGAGAACATTGGTGAGAGTCCAGGGATCCCAAGGGGCAAGACCAGTGGTGGTCCTTGGGGCTATACCTAGATTCTAAGGGCAGAACTACTACGCCTGCACCATAAACCGAAAAATGACCCGACCCAGAGAAGGATGCCGAGAAAGAGAACAAGATCGTGCAACAAGAGACACGAACACATAACACTGACAGAACCCAGAAGAAGCAGCCCCATTGGAAGGAAACACGCCTAACGCAACCATAACCGGAACAAAATCGGTAAGATAAAAATCCTTATACCTCACACCTTACCTCGCGACAACCGCGGAACACTGACGCCTCCACGCGGAAACCTCGAGACATGCAAAGAATTTTCCGAAACTCCCGGAAAAAAGATTGAGCACTCAACAAGAGAGTGGGAGGGCTCCAACCCCTTACATCACAAGAACAGAGGGGCACCATCGATTTCCACAACATTCCACACAATACGGCGAAGCGCCGACAACCAACAATGCTATCTCCGACCCAACAGTCGGACTCAATGAAGAAGCCATCACTGACCTTCATCCGAGCAGCGTCACAGCAGAAACACCACGACTGATCAGCCCTGTTACCAACCTATTGGATCGATTCAATGAAGAAGCAGCTGTCGCCGTTCTTGATCCTACCAACACCAATGCGGAAACACCATGACCAGACAACTACAAACCTGAACAACGAATAACCACAAAACAAAATCACACCCAGAGAATCCACTGTAACTTAATAAACGCAAGGTCAATGTCCAAACATTCAACGGAAATATACAACCTCCTATCAGAAGGAAGCATAGACATCCTATTTGTAACCAAAACATGGCTAGACGACAACTACAAGATCACCCTCAACAACTGCCTGCCTGAAGACTTCAAATGCATCCAAGCAAACAGGAAATCAGAAAGAGGGGGTGGGGGACTAGCGATCATCCACAAGGAACAATTGGCCATCAAATTGGAAGATCCTCTAAACATCGATAAATGTGAATCCTTAATACTACGGCTATCAGTAAACCCCAAAACTAACCTGAAATTCATACTGATATACAGACCACCAACATACGATGCGACTTTCATAGACGCATTCATGGAAGCAATCACCTTCCTAGCCATCAAGTACAATCATCTGATCATCCTCGGAGACTTCAACATCTGGTTCAACGAAGAAACCACAACAACACAAAAATCCTTAACCGCCCAAATAGCAGCCATGAACCTACAAATAGTCAAAGGAGCAACACACTCAGCAGGACACACACTCGACGCAATCTTCGCCAACAAGGATCTCATCACCACGGCACCCCCAATTCAAATACTCTGGAGCGACCACCTCATCATTCCATTCATAATCACAATGGCCGCTCAAACAAAAAAGCAACAAGCAAAACCACTGATCATGATGAAAAGAAACTTGAGAACCATAAAAAACTCCAACCTAACTGAGCTCCTAGAACTTAGCAAACCACAAGCATCAACCATGGAAGAAGCGAACCTAGACAAAAAAGTTGCCCTGCTCCACACCTGGATCGCAACAACTCTAGACAACACCACCAAAGAAAAGCCCTTCACCCCATCACGTAAGAAAACAACAGCAAAATGGTTCACCCCTCTTCAGAGCACCAAACGCACAAAAAGAACTCTTCAAAATCATGAACGAAATAAAAAACCCACCGGGCTGCAACAACATGCCAATTCCATCGATGAAACTTTGCGATGACCTAGGAGACCACTTCAAAAACAAAATAACCTCCATCCAACACACCATACAAAACAGACCAAGAAATCACAGCTCAAACCCCAGCGACTCCGACGAAGAATACCCAAACAAGCTACGAAGCATGCCAGAAATATCAGTTGAGGCTTTCGTCAAACTGGTAAATCAAAGCAAAAAAACAGACTCTCCTGAAGACCCTTGCCCCCCGGACATATACAAAACAATTTGCATACAAGGAACCACCCTTGGAATACCACAGGAATCTCCTCAACCTCTCAATCTCAACAGGTAAAGTACCACAGGCCTTCAAATCAGCGTACATTAAGCCGCTACTCAAAGACATAACAGGAAACGTAGAGGACCTATCCAACTACAGACCCATCTCCAATATATGGAGCTACCCTACATAGCCAAATTGCTAGAAACGTACATCTACAAAATAACACAAGAGCACTGCCTACTATACCAGGCGCAAGTAGGTTTCAGACCGATGAGAGGAACAGAATCAGCTCTCCTCTCAATATGGGATGAACTAAAAACGAACGCAGACTCGGACAACAGCACCACCCTGATTCTCCTTGATCTGTCCGCGGCTTTCAACACTGTCAACCACGACATCCTCATAAAGAGATTAGAAGGACTAGGGATAACAGACACCGCCCTACTATGGATCAAATCCTTCCTAACAAACAGAACTGAAACCGTATGGATGAAACCTTTTAAATCCAAACCTAGAGACTGCATGTGCGGAGTACCACAAGGATCATCCTTCTCGCCGCTTCTATTCAACATCTACATGTACCTATTAATCAAACTCATCAAAAAACACTGCCTCACATGCTACAACTACACCGACGATACTCAAATAATCTTCAACATACAAGACACCCGAGAAGAAAACACTGCACTAGAGAATTGCCTTTGTGAAATATTCAACTGGATGAACCTCAACCACCTCAAAATCAACCCAGGCAAAACAGAGATAATGATAGTTTCAAAAAAGGGAGGAAACATCAGCTACATCCCCTGGCCAAGAGAGCTCGGCACCACACCAGAACCATCATTAACTGTAAAAAACGTAGGGGTCCTGATGGATAACAACCTCAGCCTAGAGCCACAAGTAAACTCTCTACTCAAGAAATGTTTCTTCCTCCTGCGAACAGCAAAACGGATCCTACCGTTCCTGACGTTCGCCAACAAAACACTTAACATCATTGCTCTGATCATGTCCAGAGTAGACTACGCCAATAGCCTATACCTGGGCATGCCCGAACGACTTCTAAAAAAACTACAACGCATACACAATGCAGAAGCCTGACTCCTCTTGAAGGTACCCAGAAGAGAACACATCACACCCGCGCTAGAAATACTACACTGGCTACCATTAAAACAGCAAATAAAGTTCAAGTCCACGTGCATCACGCACAGAGCAATACACAAACAAGGCGCAGAATTCCTTAGCGATAAACTACGCTTACATCAACTGACAAGAACACTGAGATCAAGCACCGACATGTGCCTGGAACCAAAACCCTGTAACAGAAGAAAACTCGGAGGATCCTCTTTCTCTCACCCGGCACCGAAAACCTGGAATGACCTACCTAAGAATATACGGAACACAACAAACCACGTAGCATTCAGGAAACTCCTCAAATCATGGCTCTTCACAGCGTAACAACAACAGCGACAGACTAGAATGGCCACCCCATTAAAACTACAATGAAAATAACACCAACCTCGGCCACTCTCAAATGCCCACTTCCCAGCTCCACAGGGAGCAGCACCTTGTGGATACTGGCTAGCATCTAGGTGCTGCAAAGTCTGGACATATGGGTTGACCCATAGAGGGCTACATATATTTATTCAGATTGATGCTATGTGACATACTGTAATCTGTCTCCACCTAGCCTCCAATATCTTAGTGCAGTCAGAACGTTCATTCTCGCTACCAAAAGGTGACCTAGGTTTTGTCGTAAACATTTACATTAAGGAGTCTACATGAAAGGGCATTCTGGGCCATCTTTGGAGCTCCCCCATATAGCCCTGTGCATTACAGACCAAACTTCCCCCAGTCTCACACCCACCCACGAGATGGCATACAGAAGTAAAATCTGCAGAGAGAGGCAATCTGCCTGGCTGCCATGAGAGTGTAGTCTCTAAACTATTCATTAAGGGATGGCACGAGCGTGCAGCCCTGGATCCCAATATTGTACACACACACACACACGGTACAAGTGGAGGGAACACACGAATGAATGGAGTCTCAGCCTGTCAGAGAGGGGCCCCTTATGTCATTCATGAGAACAGGGGGTGGTGTCCCATTAAAGGGCGTGCTGTGGAGCTGAGCTGCAGGGTCGTATGTTGAGGCTGAGCTGTAGTTACGGCCTGACCGTTTGAACTGTGTTCATCTGCATATCAAAATTAGAAAACCAAAGCCCACACTGCCCACAATTGGGTTTTCAATATATCATTATACAAGAGAAAAATAAATACAAAAATTAAGCTGATCAAAACTGAATGTTCCAATTCCATGATGACTGCTTGTTTAAAGCTCTAATCATATCATGCATAACAACAGGTACTATGCCCGTGCCAATGAATGACTACAAGCAGGTGACTTTAGCAAGGACTCTTCAGAGGGGATTGTAGTAGATGAGTTTATGGAGCTCTCCAGTTGTGCCTGGTCTAGTGTGCGCTGTTCAGCCAGTCCTGGCTATTTTGCTACGGTCACTGTGCATTCCAGTGTTTGTAGCCCTACATTTAAGAAACGTAAGTATCACTTCAAACACATTACACGAATTGCACATGTTATGACCTAATGCCAAGACATAAAATCAGTGTGAATGAGCAAGGAGTGATGTAAGGTGAGAAAAGTGGCTATTACGTGAAGGTATGCCAAGGGGTCCTGTACACCTCCATTTAGTGAAAGGTGTTTCTTTTGCCTTGCTGTAACTTCTATATTCAAATTACCCTCAGACACGAGTATTTTTCTAGGACGCAGGTGACACCCACCCAAGCACTCTCCCCTCCCCACCAGGATTTGGTAACTGGGAATGCGCAACCAGGATCAGAGAGAGAGAGCCTCCTCTTACCGCCATTGAGACACAAACATGATCTCTATATAGGAGGGGTCACAGGCAAGGCTGTTGTGGGAATGTAGTCTTTAATAATATAAACAGGCAGCAGGACCAATTATTGGGAAGAGGAGGGCAGGGCTGAGCGTGCAGCAACCTGGCCAGTGACAGTGCCAGGGCCTTTTAACCTTTGCAGTTGACATGGCCCTCGAGCCTCAGGGAAGCCCTGTGTTGTTAGTATTAGCATGAAGTAAATAATTAATAATCAGAACATTACATGTGTGTTTTGTAGGGCACATGTTACAGGCTGTCTTTGCTGTCAACTCCAAGCCATCTGGTCCCTCTAGCCAGCAGATTGCTAGTTATTATCACCTCGCTACCTTTCCACTCAGGGTTTCCACTACATGATCACCTTACTGACAAAGAAAGTTTAATAGCTTTTCCTACGTGGTCATTTAGGGTTTCAGCTTCTCTGTTCCCCCTTGTTGCCTTTATTTGTTCTTCTGTGCAGAGGCCAACACCCCTGCCTCATACAAATCCACAGCTACTCAGCTCATCCATCAGTTGCTTTGACTGGGATGTTGCCGCACAATGAAGAATCAAGGTGGGGCTGATGGTATGCACATAAGGCCACAACAACACTCTTCACAAAAGGCTGTGTAACTTTGAATGTGTACTTGCCGACCAAAGACAGACCTCTACACAAGGTGCTAATGTATCCCAGATCGGCAAGGGGGCCCCAAACTTCGTTTTGAAATGGCCCCCCACGAGACCCCAACATCTTCAGTTGGCCCTGCCGCAGACCTCTCATTTATGTGTACGGGTAAAGGGGGCGGCAAGGGCTGGTGAATGAGCATTGCTCCTGGGTGTCTCTTTAGGTTCACAGACTGGAGCGTGTGTGGCGGCAAGCAGGGCTGGCATGGTAGTGTATTCCTGAAGCCCCATGTTATGCATGGAGGGCATGTGCAGGGTTGGTTTAGTGCTTGGCATGGAAACACAGAATTGCAGGTAATCACAATCACAGAGTACCTGCTTACTGCTGAAAAGTACTGGTAGTCTCCTGTTAAAGGTACCAGCTTCCTGTTGAGAAGTGCCGCCCGGTGCTATGTCTTTCAAATAAAATAAGTGCAGGAACTCAGGACCCGCAACCACATGCCCAATTAAAGAATTGACAATGACGACAGTGTGGGTGAAAAATGGAGTAGTGCGCTGCGGTTTGGCTTCCCACACAACCTCTGTTTTAGAGAGGCCAGCCACTCGCCCTGTCTCTGTTCGGCCCCCGTGTAGTAAGCCTGTGTAGTAAGCCTGCTGCTGAGTAGTCCTGCACCAGGAGAGACCTGCCCCGCCGCTCCTCCACACACATCTGTGTGCTGCTCAGCTGTGTCATATTAGCAGCAGGGACGCTGAGTTACGTGTGACGTTCGCCAGCGCACTTGCGGACCTACACCAGCCTGGAATAATAGTTGCCAGCCACAAAGCTCCCACAGGACAGAGACGTTTTTAAGGGAGGGCAAAAGGGCCACTTGGACAGGTCCCCCATCTTGGAGGGGGGCCCCATCAGGCTGCCTGATCTGAAGAAGTCAGATTCCATTGTTCACCAGTGTTAAATAGCACACGTCAGGATATTTTATGGGGTGCTGCTGAGGCTCTAAACTCATTGCCTTGCTGTTTTGACAAGTACATTCTGCCTCCATCAATTCATCATGTATCTGTGGTATACAAAGTTTGTGTGTTCCTTACTGCACAACTCTGTAGCATTCGTTCCATCCTGTGGGAATTATGTTGATCATGTGCAATAGGCAACGGTGAAATGCATATTGATAAATTGAGTGCCACAATGGTTCAGAAGTTAGCTCAGTGTGTGAAGCACCCATTGCAGAGATATGTGCTCATATGCAAAATTAGAATATCACATTCCAGCAAGGCTGGCTGAGCCTTTCCTATGTCTGAAGTTTATAAACCTGATGATTTCTTTAAAAGGCTGTTGCGAAGAACTGTCTGTGGTTTTACCAGCCGTTAAAGTAGGGTGCCGCAAAGGGACCTCGGTGCTAATTACGGTACCGCAATTTGCGGTACCGTAATTACCACCTTCCCCATTCCCATTATGCCCTATAGGGGCAAAAATGGGAATGGGGAAGGGCCTTGGTGAATGGGGAATTACCGGCCCCGCTCACTTTGGAGTAGGCCAGTAATTCCGCCATCCACCAAGGCGGACACGTTAAAATACCGGCGGCAATGAGGTCCCATGGTCATGCACCGCAGCAACTATTGCACACACGTGTACTGCCGCATAAAGGGAATTTTGCGTGAATAGCATGAGCGCGCAGTGCTCCATTATGGCGAGAGGCAGGAGGTGACCTTCACTCGCAGCACCGGCGGCAGCTCTCTAGATGCCGTGGGATCCGCGGACACGCAGCGGGAGCTGCCCGAGGTGCTGACCTGCCGCGAGCGGCGGCGGCCATGTTTCAGTGGCAATCGGCGAACTCCGCACCGCTCGCCACTTCTCTATTCTACATAGAAGGCGAACGAGCTGCTTGCGAAATGTTCCAGATACAGAGCACTGCAGACCATAGCACTACACACCCACACAAGCTGCCGCTCACTGCCCAAGCGCAGGAGATTGCCCTGCTCAGACCGGGTGGCTGGAGCCCCAGGTGAAGTCTGCTAAGGCGGGGAGGTGCGCACTCCGACGCGCAAGGGACCCTGCAGTGCACCTCTGTCATCAGACGTCGTATATTATTGCATGGAAGAGCAGTTGACGCAGAGCGAGCAGAAGTGACAAACAACCTCCGTGACCATTCAGTAAATAAAGTTCCAGCCTGAGTCCATGCTGGTGAGCAGGACACAGACCGTAAGTGAGCTTACCACTTACACACGATCCCATTGCATATGGCTATGATATACCATTCTCCTGTGGCAGGGCCAGGGCCAGACTTAAGGGCAGCAGCGCCCTGGCTAAATTGGCGCCCCCTTCACCCACCGCACGCCCCTGGTTAACAGGGGGCGGGGCCAGGATGGACCACTTTATTTTATTATTTTATTATAGCCGCGGGTTCATTCAATGACAATGAGGCGCCTGCCACGCCTTCTGCCACTATGTCAGCTCGAGGGAGCCCTTGAAAGACTCCCTGAGCTGGCGTGGTGTGGGGTTAATGGCGCCTTTTCTTATGAAAAGTGCCCGCGGCGGAGGGGCGCATTTAAATGTACCCGCCGCTGCGGGCACATTTTACAGTAAAAGGCCGCCTGCTGCGTCTTCTCCCACAACGTCAGTTCGGGGGAGCCCTTGAAAGACTCCCCCGAGCTGGCGTGGCAGGGGCCAATGGTGCCCTGGGGTGCGTGGCGCCCCCGGCGGTCGCCCGGTTCGCCCCCCCCTAATGCCAGCAAACACCACTCCCTGTGACCAGCTCCAGTTACTGCAGCCGACTGCACCCCTTTCCAGACACAATCGTGTCTTATTTATAGCAACTAGAGGCATATTTTTCACGTGAGGCACCCATTAAAAAAGCGTCCTTCGTGATGAGAAACTCTAATTCGGAAGGAATATTTCCCAAAGGGAAAAGCCCGCAACACTAATGGGCTGTGATCCATCATTTGAACTAAAAGGCCACTATACAATGAAGAGGCCCATTCAGAGCTGTGGAATACTCCTCATCCCCAGCATGGGGGAGATGCCAAGGGGGGCATCTACTCATTTACCCCCGTGGTGCATCCTGCCCATGTGCCCCCTGGAGCAGGGACACAAAGGGGGCAGGAAGAGCTTGACAGGGGGATTCCCAGCTCAACACTTCTCAGGGGGTTGACGATTTCCTTCAGCATCTTGGGGTACCCACGGGGAACCTCTTCTTTCCCACCGTCACTATTCATGAATACAAATGATGTTTTCTTAAGATGTGCAAAGCTAACTGAAGGGGCTAGTTCAGACCAGTATTGCAGTAGTCAGGGGGGCTCATTCAATAACATCCCTTCGTCAAATGCTCTGCCCTTTCCAGAATAAATAGGTTGTCTCAAAATGAGGTCTGTTTTTTTCTAAAATGCCTCCACAAGCCCAGCGCATCGGTTATAACATGAGCCCTGTTACCGCCTCACGACTGGAGGGATCTGTAATGCTACAAGGGGTGCCAACAGGCCTCACCTCAGCCTTCATTTCATGAAGATAATGCAGGCGCTGCGCAGCAGCAGCAGAATCTCATCAAGGCTCCAGTCCTGGACCACATCAGATGCGTGATCATGTGGTCATTCCCTCAGCGGCCGCTGAAGAGGAAGAGGGGAGAGAGATGCCCCCCTTGACTTTCTGCATCACTGAGGAGGAGGGATGAGTGGACAGATACAGCGCTTCTCTCCCTGGCTCAGTGTTTCTAATTGGTGCCGCTGCACTAATGGCAATGGTGGCGACTGGCCTGTGCGCTCCAAGATGTTCAGGATCAGAAAGGGTCAGAGCTGGCAGAAAGGCTAGGGCAGCCAAGATCAGAAAGTGGAAGGGCTGGCATATAGGCGAATGGAGGCAAGATCAGAAAGTGACAGAGCTGGCAGAAAGGCTAGGGCAGCCAAGATCAGAGAGTGGAAGGGCTGGCATATAGGCGAATGGAGGCAAGATCAGAAAGTGACAGAGCTGGCAGAAAGGCTAGGGCAGCCAAGATCAGAAAGTGTCAGTGCTGGCATATATATTTTTTTATTTATTTGAATTTGTAAAACGCCAAACTGCCCTGTGGCATCGTGGCACTGTTAAGAAGGCTTATTTAGTTACATAAGTGCATTAGAAGGCATACATACAAACATGTTGCTTCATACAAATCCAATAAGGGCTTAACAGTGGTTAATATAGATTGGTGGGCAAGTATATGGTGCCAGCCACATCTTACACAGTGGCAGATACATAAAGTTGCAAGGTCAGCATCGGTAGGCAAGAGCATGGTGCCAGCCACATGTGCCTGGCGCCAGCTACAAACAGTTGTGTGGTCAAAAATTAGTATGCATATACAGGTACCAACCAAAAGCTGCAAGGCGGCAACAACGTATATATGCATGGTCAGGTAAATGGGTAAATGCGTGGTGCCCAGCACAGAATACAGAGGAGGCAAGCTACATATGGGTGCATGGATAGTGTCAACATAGAATAGCATGGGGCCGGTCCCGTATTGGACGGTGGCAAGTGCATACTAGTACATAGGTTTCCAATGACCGGGCAACAACGTGGAGCAAATCTCCTGATATGGCGGGCAGCTACAGACACTTACTGGGCGGGTGGGAGGGGGGTGGCACAGGCGATTAACGGGCGGTGGGGGTGGAGTGCAGACATACAGGGGCAGCAGGGGGTTGGGTGGGGGTGCACTGGCTTACAGGGGGCAGCGGGGGGTGGGGAGGTGGAGTTCAGACATACGGGGGCAGCAGAGGGGTGGGGGTGGAGTGCAGACCTACAAGGGGCAGCAGAGGGTTGGGCGGGTGTACAGGCATACTGGCGGTAGCTGAGGGGTGGGGGTGTCAGTGGGCAGCGGAGAGGTGCGGGGTGTCAGGGGACAGCAGATGGGTGGGGGGTGTACAGGCATACAGGGGGCAGCGGAGGGGTGGAGGGTGTACAGGCATACTGGTGGCAGCGGAGGGGTGGGGGGTGTACAGGCATACTGGTGGCAGCGGAGGGGTGGGGGGTGTACAGGCATACAGGGGGCAGCGGAGGGGTGGGGGGTGTACAGGCATACTGGTGGCAGCGGAGGGGTGGGGGGGTGTACAGGCATACTGGTGGCAGCGTAGGGGTGGGGGGTGTACAGGCATACTGGTGGCAGCGAAGGGGTGGGGGGTGTACAGGCATTCAGGGGGCAGCAAAGGGGTGAGGGGTGTACAGGCATACTGTGGCAGCAGAGGGGTGGGGGGTGTACAGGCATACTGGGGGCAGCGGAGGGGTGGGGGGTGTGCAGGTATAGTGGGGGCAGCGGAGGGGTGGGAGGTGTACAGGCATACAGAGGGCAGCAGAGGGGTGGAGGGTGTACAGGCATACTGGGGGCAGCGGAGGGGTGGGGGGTGTACAGGAATACTGTGGCAGCGGAGGGGTGGGGGGTGTACAGGCATACTGGGGGCAGCGAAAGGGTGGGGGGGTGTACAGGTATACTGGGGCAGTGGAGGGGTGGGGGGGTGTACAGGCATACTGGGGGCAGCAGAGGGGTGGGGGTGGAGTGCAGACCTACAAGGGGCAGCAGAGGGTTGGGCGGGTGTACAGGCATACTGGTGGTAGCTTAGGGGTGGGGGGTGTCAGTGGGCAGCGGAGGGGTGGGGGGTGTCAGGGGACAGCAGATGGGTGGGGGGGTTTATAGGCATACAGGGGTGGAGTGCAGACATACAGGGAGCAGCGAAGGGGTGGGGGGTGTACAGGCATACTGGTGGCAGCGGAGGGTTGGGGGGTGTACAGGCATACTGTGGCAGCGGAGGGGTGGGGGGGTGTACAGGCATACTGTGGCAGTGGAGGGATGGGGGGCTGTACAGGCATACTGTGGCAGCGGAGGGGTGGGGGGGTGTACAGGCATACTGGGGGCAGCGGAGGGGTGGGGGGGTGTACAGGTATACTGGGGGCAGTGGAGGGGTGGGAGGTGTACAGGCATACAGAGATACAGAGAGCAGCAGAGGGGTGGGGGGTGTACAGGCATATCGAGGCAGCGGAGGGGTGGTGGGGTGTACGGGCATACACTGGGCAGTGGAGAGGTGGGGGTGTACAGGCATACAGGAGGCAGTAGAGGGGTTGGGGGTGTACAGGCATACTGGGAGCAGCGGGGGTGGGGTAATGTAGGATAATGGAGACACGATCAGAAAGTGTCCGAGCTGGCAGAAAGGTTAAGGCAGCCAACATCAGAAAGTGTCAGGGCTGGCATGAAGGCTCAGGCAACAAAGATCAGAAAGTATCAGAGGTGGCATATAGTCTAAGGTATCCAAGATCAGAAAGTGTCAGCACTGGCATGAAGACTAATGAAGAAAAGACCAGAAAGTGTCAGAGATGGCATATAGCCTAAGGTAGCCAAGATCAGAAAGTGTCAGGGCTGACATAAAGGCCCAGGAAGACAACATCAGAAAGTGTCAGGGCTGGCATAAAGGCCCAGGAAGACAACATCAGAAAGTGTCAGGGCTGGCATATAGGCTAATGAAGACAAGATCAGAAAGTGTCATAGATGACATAAAGGTTAGAGAAGACAAGATCATAACGTGTCAGAGATGGCATATAGCCTAAGGTAGCCAAGATCAGAAAGTGTCAGGGCTGGCATAAAGGCCCAGGAAGACACCAGAAAGTGTCAGAGATGGCATATAGTCTAAGGTAAAAATAATTGCCTGTATGTGACTGAGACAGCCTAGAAACTATGGTAAAGCCGTGTCGTGATCAAGTGATCATCTGGCCTTTGTTTCTTCGTGAATTACATAGGACTGATTGCTCTTATGAATACATATGTGTACCCCGCTACCCAGATCGGATACATTTATGATCCTTTACGGATGCCCAATGTCTGTGCCTACTGGCAGATTGCCCTGACTTTTGATGTCAAAGGAAGTTCTTCTGATGGCCATTAACAGTTCAGGTGAGTGCAATATTGAATTATGGAAATACGTCTGGACTTTGATAAATGAAGACCATAAGTGTCAGGTAGGCTTCTGCGTCTCCAATATACCACATGGCGCCACTCTGGACTAAAACATGAGCTACCTAAGGATTGCAATGGAGGGCCTTCGTGGCTAAGCACACCTTTAAGGTCCCCAAATGTCAGGAGCAGTAGTGAAGCACTGTCATTTATCTGGAGCAGTAGACGGGGGAAGGGAAGGCCTAGCTTCTTCCAACTAAAATAGAAGATGTCTTAGACAAGACCAATAGATCCCTAAAAAAGCAGGCCCACGTGGGAGCCTTCTATAGTCTCACTGGATGCTATAGGCACTTTGTGGATTCCTTTTGTAGCATATTATCCCCCTCTCCGGCCTTTTCCCTAACAACAGTGCCATCAAAGAAGTGGCCAACGATGTAATATCAAATAAAAGCTACGAAGCAGCTTGTGACAAGTTGAAAAAGGCTGCGCACGGGTGTGACGTTGTGACGGATCAACTTCTGGGGCACTAGTAGGTTCATGGAGGAATATTGGTTTCTAAACCATCCATCAGCCCCACGCCTCTAGTACACCAGAAGGTATCCGATCAGATTGCAAAAACAAGCAAATTATAAACCTTCATGTCCAATTTTGGTAACGTGGACGGACAGCAGGCTTATCTCTACAAGGTCGTGGATCGTTGGTTACTTGCAACACAGCAAAAATACAATTATTACCCAATGATAAAAGGTACTGCCCAGTCAAGTTTGTTTAAAAAGATCTACTTTATAATTATTCAACAGACAATTCTAGCACACTACAAAATACAACCCACCCTGTAAAAGAATGCAGAGGACAGGCAGTTTCAAAAAGGAAAAGGGATGCACTCTGAATACTGACAGAGGGTAGTCGGTTAAGTAATTAATTGCAATAGTTCAAGGATACTTGGTTTCAGCACAAAGGGAGCAATGGGTCATAAAATGTCTCTAGGGGCCTTCGGAGAAGGAGCAGAGGGACAAAACCACAATGTACCTTGTTCTTGTACTTGTAGAAGTTCTTGGTGCGTGACAGAATTCAAGACAGGAGACAGCTGTGGGTATCAAGCAGCAGGCAGTTTGGCGAGCAAGGCTGGATGGACGGCTGCAGGCTGACCTACACCCTGGCTCAGGGTTAGGAATTGTTGTCTCATTGTTGGTTGGTGGGTCTGAAGCACTGCTCGAGGCATCTCAGACGACGTTAGTGAATGCTGCGTGACAACAGTCAGCATTGCAGTTGGTTGCAGCTGGAGTTGCTTGCCTGGCTCAAAAATGTCCTTTAAGGCAGACGCTGGTTGATGCTGGTCGATGCACTCCACCAAGCTTCTTCACTGGGCTCATGTAGTCCTTTAAGGCAGATGGCCCAAAGCTGAGGAGAGTGTTGGGGGCAACAGCCTTGTCCTAGGTTTGGTTCAGAGACTCTCTGTCACTTCCCACCTAGGAAGCTTGTTTGTAGAGCCTAGCATGGCATGTTGTGTGCTGGCTGGGTATCGGTTCTGGAGCTGCGGGGGGTCCTCTGGATTCAGTATCTCCCTCTGTTCCCTAGGAGATGTTTAGGGGGAGGGATCTTGCTTCCCTCTCTGGAAATCCTGTCTTCCTTCACTGGCGGAAGCTGTAAGGCAGACTGTTTCTTCAGCTAATGTTCAAAAGAGTTCTTCTTGTTACTCCTTGCATAGTCTTCAGATGATCTGCCCAATAGAGGGGATCAGCCCTCTTTTAAAGCCAAATGGGCCACGTTGATGGGTGTAGGCTAAGCCTACCTTAATGAACCAATCCTGTGTCCCCACGAAAGACCGCCTGTATCTCTGAGGTTATGACTAGAGTGCTTTGCAACAGAAAAGGTAAAGGGGTGAAAACATGTAATACTAAGTTCCATCCATCTTTCTGTCTGTTATGGATCAAAGGGGCTCTCTAGTTTATTGAGCTCTCTGTGGTTACTGATTAAAATGGCAGGTCTCCCTTGAAGCTGTGGCGAGACCAGACTTTTTGTCTCCATCAAATCACCTACCCTCTGAATGGGGTCCCCCTGCGGTGGTCACCTACTGTAAATACATGTACCAGACATGATAGCTCCCTGTCATTGATACTTTAGGGTTGGAGTAGCCTCAGGGCGACACAGTGCATATGAAAGGGATGTTGGAGTTTCCTGGTTCCTTTGTTTTAGCCTCTGCAGCCAGGTCCCATGTGGGCCTGTCTGACATATACTCTATTAGTATGTTAATTATGTTAATTGCCGGACCTGGTGGATCCATGGAGCCTTAAATAGTTAATTAGGCTGGCCATGGCAGGAGGAAGGTTTTGGCCCTATCACATCTGCGATGCATCCTGTACTCCACCTGTCAGATCCCAACTAATTATTACAAGAAGGACTGAATCTGTAGGCTGTGTCCACCCAGTGTACACAGGTCGATGTGTATGTAGTGTGGTAAGCATAGGAAAATGTGTGCGGGTTAGCCCCACACATTTTCCAGAGGTTGATCTACCATTATTCAATTTCATTTAAAATTTCCAAAAAGCCCAGGCGAGTGCACACCCACCGTGGGGATGGTCGGATTCCTCACAAGGGGGCCCTAGTGTTCCTTGCACCAGACTTTGGAAAGGGGTACATAGCCTAGATCGACAAATTTGTCGTAGGAGCAATTAGGATCAGCTGAATGAAAATGTAAAAAAGCATTCACTGGGCTTCATTGGTTGGCATCCTTTTTGAATAGTGAACGATTGGGGATGCTTGAGAAAGTCTGTAATGCCTTTATCTGGACTCTCAAGAGATTCACACACTACCTCATCATCGAGACATACTACAACCCATTAAAGCGACTCGTGTTAAGATGGGTAAGAGCTCAAGCACTCTGTGCTATCTCTCTTCAAGGGCTAGGCCTTAGAGTCAAACACAAATCAGAGGGTGACGTTTGATAGACAGATGCTTTAGCTGCGTGCCTTTCCTCGATAATGGGGATGACTAGAGGCTCTATTAGAGTTTTCACTTGTAGGGGAAGGCTTCCTCCAGCTGGATTTAGGCTCATTTGTGTTCCGCTCGATTTTTTCATTTTTATCCTGTGGTTCTGTCAAAATGCCAGCCGCACACGCTGGACTTGTATTTGTTCATGTGATTGTTCATGATTAGACTACACACATATATCTAGTACTGTGAGTGCAGCACTCCCATGCCAAGCCCCCAGGAGGCCATTATGAAAATAAATACATATGAATTTGCAGACATTGTAATGTTAAAGGCCCCATACAATAGGTAGAGGCAGGCCAGGGGATATCCCCTGCCACAAAAAACGCAAGAGACCAAAAACACAACAAACAACTGTTTTATTTAACAAATTCCGAATAAAACAGGGACAGCAATTGACATCACAGCGATTGCGATTTTCTGACAGCCTCGCATCAGCTTGCCACTGAGTTTTAATCAAATCTGATGTCACACACACATTATACACTGCACAAACCTAAGGTGGGATGGCATTTCGTGAGTAGTATGATTTAGTATACCTTATATATAGGGTCAGTAGTCTAATTGTTTCAGTCATATTGGGTAGCTCCGCCTGCGAACCCCTATAAAAAGATACATAGGGGAATATGTCACCAGCGTATTCTGTGAGTTGTGGCTGCAACACTGTTAAGGTGAGTGTTAAGGGTCGTTGGGGATTTGTCAGGGGTGTCTTTCTCATCCTTGCAATACTGGACTGTTACCAGCACATGAACACAATAGGGGGTGGTGAGAATTGCCCCAGGGTGCTGCCTGTCCCAATAAGCTTAGCCCTCTCTGATTCCCTGTTGCAAAGCACTCTGGTTATTACCTCATGCATACAGGAGATTGTTGGTGGGAACCCAGGATTGGTTCATTAAGGTAGGCTTAGCCTACACCCATCACTGTGGCCCATTTGGCTTTAAAAGAAGGGTAAGCCCCTCTTTTGGGCAGATCATCTGAAGACTTCACAAGGAGTAACAAGGAGAACTAATTTGGAACCTGGCTAAAGGTAGTCTGCCTTACAGCTTCCACCAGTTAAGGAAGGCTAGGTTGTTCAAAGAGGGAAGCAAGGTCCCTCTCCTAAACATCTCCCAGGGAACAGAGGGAGATACTGAATCCAGAGGACCCTCCAGCAGCTCCAGAACCGGTACCCAGCCAGCACACAGCATGCCCTGCTAGGCTCTGCAAGCAATCTGCCTAGGTGGGAAGTGCCAGAGAGTCTCTGAACCAAACCAAGGACAAGGTAGTTGCCTGCAACACTCTCCTCAGCTTTGGCCTGTCCACGTTAAAGGATGACACAAGCCCAGTGCAGAAGCGAGGAGTGGTGCATCAATAAGCATACATCGATTTCTGCCTCAAAAGGACATTTTTGAGCCAGTCGAGCCCCTGCAGCTGCAACTGACTGCACCGCTGACTGTTGTTACGCCGCAGTCACTCACGCCATTCGAGATGCCTCAATCAGTGCTTCAGACCCACAGACCAGCACTGAGACAACGATTCCTGTCACAGAGCCACTGTGTAGGCCACCCTGCAGCCATCAGTCCAGCCTCGCTGGCCAAACTGCCTGCCGCCTGATACCCACAGCAGTCCCCTGTCTTGAACTCTGTTGCAGAATCTGCAAAGTGAAGAGGGAAAGTGGGACGATCCCTATCCCCGATCCCCATACAAACTATGGCCAATGACATCATGACCTAAGCACCCACTGCGGGAGGAGTTTGACCCTCTGACTGCTGCCCCGGATGTCAAGAACCACCGTGGCCACGGCCCGCCTCCACAAGCCAGCCGCACCCCATCCAAAGCACGTGGTGGGGCACCAGGTCGAGCTGAGGCCGACCATATGGACCAAAGCGACTAAACATCACCAACCAATACCGCCATCATTAGAGATGACATGACGACATAGCCACGACGGACGAGAACACATGTGCTGCCAAGTACCTGGATCAGACACACACCAACCCTCACGAAGAACATACTCACTGCTATGACTTATAGGACCGTCCACACTCACACACATGCATCGTTGTTATTTTCCATATAGGCCAACTACAGCACCGCAGAAACGCAAGACGCCAGAAGAGCTCGTGTACATGCTTGCAGACGCTTCATGCTACTAAAATCCTGAAGATGACACCCTATAGATGGACTAATGTAGAAGGACCCAATTTGCACCTTGTGGCCCTTGCCTTATGGACTGTATGCCGCCACGCATAACTAGGCCAAGGTAGGCTGCAAACCAGAGTCCCCAGGCCCGCAGCAGCTCAGACGGAGCTACAAGGTGCTGATCATGCAGAACAACCCTGACGGGAGCCCCACAGCCAAGGCCGAAAAGTTGCAATCAACATGCCGCGCTCTCGGCGCCCAAGTTACACCTGCCACTGCTAAAGACTTCTTGAGCAAAAAAAACAATCAAATCCCCGTAATTCTGCCTCAACCATGGTCTCTCAACATGTGACCAGGCCGACCTGATACGATGCCAAGCTCCAAGGACTAGAGAAGCTCTGGAGTCTCACGTCTGGGACCCAGGCTGCAACAACAAAGTAACAAGTCGGACACCGCCGGCGATGGGAAAGGAGCAGTAGCAAGACCTGGCCATTGTCCACCACTGACACATAGGGCCTCATTACCACCCAGGCAGAAAACCATGGTGCTAATAGCACCATGGTCCATGTCGGTAACTTACCGACTCCGCCATGGAGAAAGGGGGAATTACCACCCCATTACAAGGTTGGTGGGGCGGTAATTCCCCCTTTCTCCATGGCTCTTCCCCATTCCCATTTTTGCCCCATAGGGCATAATGGGAATGGGGAAGGCGGTAATTACGGTACCGCAAATTGCGGTACCGTAATTAGCACCAAGGTCCCTTTGCGGGTCCCAACTTTAACGGCTGGTAAAACCAGCCTTTAAGGTGGGAACCCACAAAGGCGCCTCGTAATCAGGCGCTAAGGGATTACCGGTATGGGTACCCTTACCGGTACCGGTAATCCCTTAGCGCCAGGGTCGTAATGAGGCCCATAGTCACACATTGTTACCAGCACCAGGTACATCGCGAGCTGGGAACGACGATGGTCCCAGGCTTGGGGGCTCACAGATGTACCAATCAGAACACGAGGGACTAACCACTGACGACACCATAACACAACCAATCACTAACTCTCTGTATGTAACTAATTTCATGTAACAATTCTTAGGGACGACCCAAGCGTACCACCTGACCCCTTCTCCACCAATAATATTTCCTTACATACTGATCTATACTGACCCTACCACTCGGGGAACCAACCCGGGGTAGCGTTAGGTTTGGGGGTACGTTTTCCCAGGTGACGCACATTGTGGCATCACCCAGATAGAAAAAGGGCCTGCAAGCCCCTTTTCAATGAGACGTACCTGGGTACCTATGCTCCAAGAACCTGTCCCTGTCTCTTTCTCTGCAATAAACAGCAGTAACTCTTTGCTCTTGTGTGTGCCTCATACTCCTTTGGGATGCGGGAGGAGTTAGGGCCTCCCCACCCCCGGAGGTGCGCGGACAGCCCTGCCGACCTCTGGGAAATTACCCCAACAAAAGTGACTTGAAACCGAGTCAACGCTGTCGAGCACCAATAACTTCTACAAGCACAAGGTACATTGTCATTCTGTCCCCCTGGTCCTTCTCTGAAGGCCCCTAGTGACATTTTACAACCCATTGGTCCCTTTGTGCTTAAATCAAGTATCCTTGAACTATTGCGATTAATTACTTTACCGACTACCCACCTGTCAGTATCCGGAGTGCATCCCCTATCTGTCCTCTGCTTTACTTTACAGGGTGGGTTGTATTTTGTAGTGTTCTAGAACTGTCTCTTCTGGTGATAATGAAGTAGATATTTGTATGCAGCAAAAACAAAGAGGTGATGGCTGGAAGGTTTAGAACAAATCTTAACCTCTGGCATTGCTCTGGGCAACCCCCCAGACCATTGTTATTTTCCTGCCAAGCCATTACAGAAGGGGAAATACCATATGCAAATCAGGCTTGGTGCCACCCCAAAAGGGGCAGCCCAGCCCGAACTGCTAGGTAACACCCCCTCTGCACAAGACCGCAAGCATCCCCAGACATGTCTCAGCCTTTTTGGGCCTCATCAGTGAGGAGTAGCTTGGGTCTCTAGGCCCAGCAGGCACAGGACACCTTGTCTGGGCATACCCGCCCCACTCGGGGTGTGAAAGGAAAAACAAAGAGGTGATGGCTGGAAGGTTTAGAATTAATCTTAACCTCTGGCATCGCTCTGGGCAACCCCAGACCATTGTTCTTCACCTGCCAAGCCATTACAGAAGGGGAAAGACCATATACAAATCAGACTTGGTCCCATCCCAAAAGCAGCAGTCCAGTCCGAACTGTTAGGTCACATCCCTTCTGCACGAGACATCAATCCTCCCCAGACATGTTTCAGTCTTGCTCACCTCATCAGTGAAGAGTAGCTTGGGTCTCTAGGCCCAGCAGGCACGGGACCCACGTCTGGGCATAACTGTCCCACTCAGGGTGATGAAGCAAAAACAAAGAGGTGATGGCTGGAAGGTTTAGAATGAATCTTAACCTCTGGCATTGCTCTGGGCAACCCTCCAGACCATCCATCTTAGCCTGCCAAGCCATTACAGAAGGGGAAAGATGATAGGCAAATCAGGCTTGGTCCCACCCCAAAAGGGGCAGTCCAGCCCGAACTGCTAGGTTACATCCCTTCTGCACGAGACCACAAGCATCCCCAGACATGTTTCAGCCTTGTTGGGCCTCAACAGAGAGGAGTAGCTTGGGTTTCTAGGCCCAGCAGACACGGGCTCCAGACCATCGTTCTTCACCTACCAAGCCATTACAGAAGGGGAAAGACCATATGCAAATCAGGCTTAGTCCCTCCCCAAAAGGGGCAGTCCAGCTCAAACTGTTAGGTCACATCCCTTCTGCACGAGACCACAAGCATCTGTTAAGGATTTAAATCAGGCACACACCCAGGTCTCGCCTAGCATGTAGTGCGCAAAATGAAATACTTTTTTTTTTGTGTCTATAGGTTCAATATTCTGAATGATATACCACTCATATCACACCCATCTCAAAATATCTCCCAGGTCACACTGGACCAGGAATCAGGCTAGTTTGTTTGTAAAGGTAAAGATTTATTTATTTATTTTAATTTCAAATCACACATACGTTTTAATATATATATATATATATATATACATACCTATATATATATATATATATATATAAGGGGCAGCAATCACCAAGCGGCGACAATACAATTAAATAATAAGTAAAGCAATTAAATTCACTTTTAATAATGCAGAATATAAAAGTCAGGAAAAAAGAACAGTTTTGGTTTGTGAACAGATAGCGTTTAGGTTAATATTCCCCCCTGCAAAGTTCTTAAGGCACAAATGAGCAGTCCAACACAGATGTAAGTAATCAGCAGGTATTCAGGAATGATAGACAATGTCTAGAGTTTGAATGCAATCTTCCCTCCTCAAACAAGAGAGAAACCGTTTTTGGATTTGACACTTTTAAACTGACAGATGAAAATGGCTTTGCGACACAATGCAAAAGGGTGCAAAAATGCTTTATTTGATAAAAAAAATTCTTATGAAAGCAACACAAAACAGGTCCTAACACACATGAGCTACAAGATAAGCAACAGTACACACTTTAGATCAGGATGGAATTGAAGAAACCCTTGGGATGATAAAAAAGACACGTGTAGAACCTTTGAAAATGTAAATTCACGGAAAAATATTACTATGTGATTTTGGATAAAAATGGGTCAAAGACAGTGAGAGTTGAAATTAGGTTTCTAGCTATAAAATTGAAGATGTTATAGAAGTTTTAGTGAGAGGCGTTTTTGAAAAAATAGGCGCAGAGAAAAGCAGAAAGTTGGTTTTAAAAAAAATGACACGTTGGTTTTATTACACTATATTAATGACTATTAAAAAGAGAATGCACCCATGAATCTTCACAGTTACTCACAGCCGCTCGTAGCTCTTCACATGTGATACTCTAGTTTCCGTTTTATATGGGAATTACTTTACTTAATCCAAATCACTAATGAGTTATGGGTTAATGATACAAATGAGAAAACATCAGTGCAAGAATAGTTCTGACAATATTAGAGGTTCTGAAGTTAAAGTTGGGATGGGTTGAGATTTGGGATAAAACAAGGCAAATATACTATGGGTCACTGTTATTCATGTTGATACTTACAGTCCACTGTACTTAAGATTGGACCGTCAGGGTCATGGTTATCGGATTGGGTCTACCGCAGCAGGGCACTTCTGGAGGGATCAGTCAGCTGGCCGGTTCTGGTCGATTTGGACGACACCTCAACTGGATTTGGATTGGACATGGCAGATTAGCAGGATGCAAGTTTCAGCAGGCAAGCCTTAATGGTAGCAAGCCAGACTGGATCAGAATTAAATTCTCTTAAGTTTGGGATGGTTGAATTTGGGTCTAGCTAAAAAGAGTTCAGCAATGCTAAGGCCTAATTCTGCAAAGACGTCTGCAATCAGCTGCAAGAGGAAGAGTTCTGGATAGACTGAAGAAGTCAGGAACAAACCGCTGCGCGGAAATCAGGATGTGTTCAGGAAGGAGTGTGTCTGTGTGGTGAAGTTCTTATATTTATCCTACCAAGTGACATCACAAAGTTTCCGGTGTGGGAAGAATTTCAAACTGCACCCCCACGGCTGTGAGTGGCCAAAGGCAGTCAGAAAAGAGCTGTCATCTTTATGATGGGATTTAGGAACTACCACATTGATTTTGACCAAAACATAACTTTTGCAAAAATGTACATTTCTAAAATGCTGTCCTCTAATAAAATCGTACACATACATTGCATATTTTATGGGTTATATTCACATTCAATCCCCATCTCTGTGAGGGCTGTCTTTGTCATTCTAAGGAATTTTATCAACTTGAATCATAACAGTTTGGAGTAATAATTTCTAATTCAGTACATATCTGGGCAATTATCAATGGTGCATGGATATACAATCTTAGGCTTGCAGCATTAATAGTGTTGCTACAATTATGGTTTTCCTGTAACTTTGGTTCCTTAGGTGATACAGGGTTCATTAATGTCTTCAAAGCAAGGGCCTAAAATTAGGTTAACATCTACCAATTTTTAGATTTATCCTCCTTCAGGTTGCACAGTTAAAGAGTTTCAAACTTAATCTCAAAAGTTCAGGGCAGTTTATTTTTTCCTTTGTAACTTCCCTTTCACAGGCAACAGCTGTCACATTCCTTTGATCAGGGAGGCGTGTCCTCTTCCTTGAGAGGGAAGCTCCCCTGTAGAGATCAGTAGGTGGCCTGCCATTGTCCTTGGCTCAGCCAGAGATGAAAGTCTGCTGTGCTCTTTGTTGTCAATATGCAGGAATCTCAAGCATCCATTAAGGCTTCCTGTAGCAAGGGAGTGTCAACTGAAGTGTCATATTTCCCAGGCTGGGCACTGTCAGGTCAGAATTAAGTATTTACTTAACTCCAATACTGGGTTGCTTTAGAATTCACTTTAAAGTCTTTCATTGAACACATATAAAAATAAGCACAGTTTACAAGGGATTTGAACATTTAAAAGAATTAAGCCCTTCACCAACATGCTTTAAATAGGTGAATTTTGAAATTTCTTCAGGGAAAAGAAACACTTTTAAACTTGTTTTTTTATGCAGCGCACACACATCCAACTCAGCATTATTCTGTCTTTGAGTGCTGGAAATTGTCTGCAATCTGGAAATAAGTATTCCGCTTATGCTTGGAGCCTTCTCTGCACAGCTGAAATTGATATGTTGCCATTTTTAACCGCATTTTTCCTGTGTAACTGAAAACAAATTGTTGCTGGACTGGTGTTTCATAAAATACCTTTCTTAGCTGCTGTCAGTCAGTGAGGCCAAGTTTTCTCTGGCTGCACTGGATGATCTGTAGTTTCAGCACATTTTTCATTTCAGTGGTTCACTTGGAAAATGTCTGAATTTAGCACCCAAAAAACAGCACTTTGAAAGTTGCAATTGATCAGGTAAAACTGCATTTTAAAGGCATTTTCGGATTTTAGCCCACTTATGTGGCCTTGCTTCATATGACAGGTAACAGCACCCACTGGCATTCTCCTGCAGGGAGTTCTGTTTTGACATCAACTTTGACTGTGTGGCAGGATGGTGCAGCCTTTTTGTGATTTATGAACCATGCGCAGTTTTGCAGATTTGGAGCGCACAGGGGTTAACGCATCAATTTTTTTCTGATGCTTCCCCCATCTGCAAAGGGGTGCAGTGGGGGTGCATTGGCATGGGTAAAACTAATCGACAAATCCCTAGACATGTTTCAGACTTGTTGGACAGTCCCTTTTATCATTAGGTAATAATTGTATTTTCTCTGTGTTGCAACCAACCAGCGATCCACGAACTTGTGGAGATAAGCCTGCCGTATCATCCATTCTACCAAAATTAGACAAAGAGGTTTATAATTAGCTTTTCTTTCAATCTGTTCATAGCCCTCTGGTGTACTAGAGGTGTGGGGTTGATTGCTGTTTTAGAAACCGATATTCATCCATGGACCACTGGTGCCACTGGTGCCCCGGACGTTGATTAATCACACCATGTCCTTTGCTTTTTTGTTGCGTTTCTGCTTGGAGTGACCCGGCAACCCGCAAGAGGAGCATGCATGCTTAAATTTACAGGTTTCTCTTGTACATGTTTTTGTATTGTATGCCCACTACGTGCCATTCTTATCCCCTCCTTGGGGGCGGTCCATACTCCCTGTAACTGCCCCTTCTGTTGTCAAACCATTATGGAACTAGCCGCTAGGTCTAGAGCCATAGTCCCCCAGTAAAACTGCACACTCCCCGCTTATGACATTCTAAATCTTTCGTAGTAAGTTTGCCATGCTCCAAAGGTACATTCCCGGTACATGGAAACTATTAGCAGATAGGACCATCATTTCTGATGCAATTCTGGGAATATTTCAACATTACTGCCGTGAATATTGTAAAGCCTGCGGTCCAGTTCACTATTGATTTTTCCACCTGAACCTTCTTCTCCTTGTTCTCCCCTTTTGCATCCTTAACCTCTTCAGATAATGTGTAATATATTAGCGAGAATATGTCAACAAACTTGTCCTTCCATATCTTTTCTTTGAACTCTGATGTGCCCTGTGAGCATCCCTGATGGATTCGAGATGGGATCATCCAGCGCCTTTGCATCCCCCGTGCATTTGTGTTGAAGTATTTACTGGTGTCCCCAGACACCCCACCAGCCATCATTTCATTTTGTCCCATTCCTGCTGTTGCCCCCACAGTGTTATTGGGTCCCGCTCCCTGGCTACCGTGTGCTAGAGTGACCTGCAATACTGCACTCATGCCCACTGTTGCTTACCCGGCTCCCTGACGGATGGCCCAAGGCCTGCCCTAACACCAATGCTTCCTGGTCCAGTGACCTATTGCCCATTATCACCTGGGGCATCCCACTTGTTGTTCTGCTGGAAGGGCTGGGACCCCTGCCATGTGCTTGGGTCTGCCCTTGCTGTCCCCCAATGCTACTCCCCCATATTTCCCCCATCCAAGACTGTGCAAGAATTGCCTGCCCTTGTGACCTCTGCTCTTGCCAGGCCCCCATTGTGCCACTTCCCATATTTTGCGCTCCTGCCCCTCCATTCTGGATCCCCCAAGACTGCAGCACCACCCTTGTATTGTCGCCTGGTGTCCCGATCCTTGCACACCCACATGAGGTCACACTGGAAACTGGGTTACCCAGCTCTCCTCTGTCTGTGGGACCACTGCACCCAGTATTGCCCCTGATCCCATGCTGCTTGCCCCTGCACAAGCGTTGTCCGCTGCATGCACGTATGAAGTCAAGATGGGCCACTGTACTACTGCTGTCTCCTGGACCCCCTTCTCACTTGTGGCCCTTCTTTCTTTTTGGAGCCAGGAATGCTGCTCTAGTGGGACATTCCTTCTCCTAGCGAGGGATTTCCCTTCTACCATGACTCCTGTCGCCTGCTCTTGCCCCTCCTGGTTCGTCCCCAGCTGCTCCATTACTGAGTCTATTCCTCTGTCCTACAACATAGCAAACAGAGCCGCTATCTTGGTGGGGTATATTTTTGTTTAGCCCTGCTGCTTACTACTACAGTCCTGTTTCTATGATCAAATCCTTAATTTCCCACTTGTGCTGTGATCCCCTGTCGATGAACCTTTTTTCTCTTGTGTTTTTATATTTTCTTTCTCCCTGCCGTGTCTGAGCTGCACAACTTTCTGTTATCCTTTGCTGCTATTAATCCGCCTGCCTTTCTATCAACAAGTAGACACTGTTGAGATTCAATCTCTGGTGCTCCTTCTTGCCTGCTTTTATTCTTTCTGGACAAACAGGAATTTTAATGCTGCGCAATGGCACCTCTCTTCTGCACCTTCCCAGTACGGCACTGTCGATATTCAATCCCCCGTGTTCCTTTCTTCCTTCCCACTTTTATTCTTTCTAGATAAACCAGTATTTTAATGATGCGCCTGTTCAAGAGGAGAGAAATTCACTGACAGGCCCATAGGTCAGCGCTCACCCTCTAGAACCTTTAAGACAAGAAAGCTGCACCATGTGAGAAAAGGGGGTGCTGGATTCACTTACTCCAACACGACTCAATAATGAGGACTCAGTAATTTGGCAAAGGGAAGTCCGTTTAATGACAAGTACATCAAATAGGGAAGCAGTTAGGAATCGGCATTGTTGCGACTACCTGTCTCGCTCCGACTTCCTCGAACTTCAGTTGAACAGCAATTCTTATAGGCAATATTCTTCATCATTGACGTCTAATTCTACAAAAACTCGACATGCAATATAATTGGTTAGGAAAGGTAACTTAAGTATAGGTGCTATATCTGTATATGATAATAGAGCATGCAGATTGGATAATTCTTATCGGGTGGGTGTCTACACCCATCCCACTTCATCACACGTGATTGACGTCACTACAAGTATGACGTCCTATTCGTTCTACCATCTATATGACTCCAGATAACTTGGTCCATTGTGATTGGGCAGGTTACACCCCTAGACATAAATCCCCATTTTAGTTAGCAGCATGCAGAATGAACACCCATGTGCCTGGTGTCCCAAGTTTCACCCTGCCTCCCTTCCATCAATCAGTATTTTAGGGCTATGTGTCAATTAGTTGGCTGAGTATGGCCTTGAAACTGTAGCCTCTTAGAAAAAGTTATGGCATCCTCGGGTCCTGGATGACATCAGGCGGTGGTACCTCTTTGCGCCTGGCTGGTCACGTGTCTGTTCATTATGAATCTGCTTCAGTTTCCAGCTTTTAGTGTATTTAATTCTGTTTCGGCCTCGCCACCTGCATGGGCCCCCCTTATCTTGCCCTTCATGGGGCAGGCTGCTATGCTCTGAAGTTTGAGTCTTGTTAGCTGACGCTCTCCTCCCTTTCTCTTGTTGACCTCGTTTTCTCCGGCATGAGCCGCTCTTGTTGAGTTTCGATTCCACTCCTTCTCTTGACTCTGGCTGGGTTCTGAAACTCAGCCTGTCAGGCCCCTGGCAACCTGGGTACATTCTGCTTTTACAAAATGGAGTCACACTTGTATAATGTGCCTTATTGAGGTAGATATATGGTTGGCACTTGCCGCTCTAATCTTCTACTAAGCATTGCAAGCAGTATCGATATCTTTAGCTTCTTGCGTTCCAAGCCTATTTACACACATTTAACTGGTTGGTTGCTTCCATCTTGTCTTGTAGCAACGTTTCCTCATGTTTTAACATTGTCTCTTTCCTGTGTCCATTACATCTATTTTCACAACTTCTCGCATTGGCGTGCTATCTTCGATAGCCATTTTTGTTCATTTGCGGGTCTGCTCAGGCTCTTATGTCATTTCCACTGGCCTTCCATTAATGCTCTTTGGGTCTCTTCATGGACTGTCGGTAGGTACTCTTCATTTCGTCTCAGCGGCTGGAACGGCCGTCTGATAGGGTACCGTGCTGCCCAGGGTTGTCTGGTTATGGGCGCTTCAATAGGTATAGATCTTCCGATGTACACTGGGCAGAGTCCCATTGCAGCTCTTTGTAGGTTCATTTGTTCCTCATATGTCACATACCTTGACGAGTACGCTCCTGGTACCTCGAAATAAGGGACAGTGGTGCAGGCCATGTCTGGGACCTCCTCTACACTCCCCCCTCTGGTCGGTTCATCGACCACTTCTGCAACCTCTTTTCCATTTATTTCTTTTGATTCTTCGTGTCATGTTCATAGTTTTCAGGGTTTGTACATCATGGTGTGAATGTGTGAGCTTTTGGAGTCCATATTTTTATCACTCCTTTCAAACTCCCTGCTGTTTTCACATGCTCACCTTTGTTCCAGGTCATTAGCTGGCATTGTCCATTTGGGCTGCAGTAGATCCATTTTCCTTCATACCCACCCTGCAACACACCAAAATCCACCCGAGACACATCACACCCTGCTACAACTCCACCCAACCCAAACTCATCCCTATAACAATCCAGGATACACCCAACACTACCACTATATCCGGAGCTTTGATCAACGCCAGATCGATAATGGCCCACGCCACAGAAATAGCAGACACCTTATCCTCAAACAACCTCGACCTCCTAGCTATCACTGAATCATGGCTGCACGAAGCAGCAGGCCCAGCACTCTCAATAGCCATTCCAGAAAATTACCAAATAATCAGAATGGACAGGCCCAACAACAGAGGAGGCGGCCTAGCCATCATAGCTAAAACAAACCTCGAGCTAAGACCACTGCCTCAAGCACCTCTCAAATCCTGCGAACTCCTAGTAGCCAAACTACCCATCTCCAACTGTCGCACCTTAACCATCCTTCTAATATATAGGCCACCCGGCCCCATTGGCTCATTCGAAGCAGACCTATCCAGCCTCCTAGCCAACAACATAAAAGACACCACCCAAATATTATTGCTAGGCGACTTGAATCTAGGACTAAACGACCCTGACGACAAATCAGCACAAGCTATAGCCAACATGCTAGATGAACACGGCCTAATCCAAAGAGTGCTCACCCCCACCCATAATAAAGGTAGGACCTTGGACTGGATCGCCACTCTAAACTGCGACACCGTCATTACCAAAACCACTCCCCAGCACTGGACAGACCATCACCTCATTGACTTCACCTTATCTCTCAATAAAGAAGTCAACAAAGGAAAAATCATGGCACCACCACTACCCACTAGAGCAAAAAAAAACATAACCCCTGACAACCTCCTACCACTACTACTGCCAACCCTCAATGCTCTCCCCGATAATCTAAAACCAGAACGCCTAGTAGAAAACTATAACAATATCATAAAAAAAGGACTAGACATCATTGCCCCTCTAAAACTGCAAAAAAGCAAACAGCAAGCCCACCTGAACACCTGGTTCACCCCACACCTGAAAGAACTTAGACTGCACAAAAGAAAACTTGAAAGCCAATGGCGCAACTCCCCTACAGAAGAGAATAAATCACAACTCAAACTTTGTGCAAACAACTACAAAAAAGAAATTCTACTCACCAAAAAGAAACTATTCAATGAAAGAATCGCAAAATCGAGCTCCAACACCAGAGAACTATTTGCTATACTAAGGGAACTAGAATCCCCTATACCCCCACCAGACAATATAATTAAAGATAAAGTATGGTGCACCAGCGTCCAAAACGCCCTAACTAATAAAATCAAAACTCTCCAAACCAAAATCGCTCTGAAAAAAGACTCTCTCACCACCAATGAAGCATCTCCCAGCAACCACGACAAAACAGCCAACCGTCCAGGCCAGAATCTCTTCAGATTTACCAAAATATCTATCCCAGAAACAGAAAAAGTTATAGCCTCACTTAAACCATCTAACTGCAAAGGCGACAACTGCCCTCCCCAGATAATCAAGGATGCTGCTAGGGATCTAGCCCCCTTTATAACCAAGCTGATCAACGCATCCTTCTCCTCCAACACCATACCAAGTAACCTCAAAGAATCTTGGGTCCTGCCTCTCCTCAAGAAGCAAACCCTAGACCCCGCTATTCCCACCAATTACAGGCCCATCACCACGGTGCCATTCCTGTTAAAGATAATAGATAGAGTAGCATACCTGCAGATTCAGCAATATCTTGAAACTCACAAACTACTAGGCACCCACCAATCAGGCTTCAGACCGAAGCACGGCACCGAGACAGCCTTAATCGATCTTAAAACCCAGATCAATGAGATTAACGACAAAGGGAACACTGCCATGTTACTACTCCTCGATCTGTCGGCAGCATTTGACCTGGTAGATCACGCAGTCCTGTGCGAACACCTGGCCTCAGCAGCCCACTTCTCGAAAGAGGCCATAGCCTGGATCCAATCATTCTTGGACAACCGAACTATGAGGGTCTTCTCCACCCTAGCCTCAGCAGACCCCATTTAAATAACCTGTGGGGTGCCCCAAGGCTCCTGCGTCTCTCCCACCCTCTACAACATCTTTACCAAGCCCCTATTTGACAAGTTGGACAGACTGGGTGTCTCATATACCAATTATGCAGATGACACCCAGATCCTCATACCCCTTTCAGGCAACTACGCTTCAGATACGGCCTTGGTAAACAAAATATATCTCATCATTCAGGCATGGATGGCCACACACGGTCTATGTCTAAATGATGAGAAAACCGAAATCCTGCTCCTCGGATCCAATACCAATCTCAAAAAACTCAGTTCCAACTATAAGGCCTTCAACATTGATGGCAACACCATCACAGTGGCCAAAACAGTGAAAACACTAGGCTTTCACCTTGATGCAACCATGTCACTAAAAAAACAAGTTAACTCACTAGCATCCTCCACCGCCTACACATGCAAGCTAATTAGGGCAAGCAGAGCCTTCCTCACCCAAGCTAGCTGCATCATCATAGCCAACGCCCTAATACTATCCAGACTGGACTATTGCAACGCCATGTACCTAGGAGCCAACAAATGCATAACCAACAAACTACAGACACTACAAAACAACGCTCTCAGAACAGCCCTCAACCTACCCTCTAAGGAACACATCTCCAACAAAAGGAGAGAACACAAATGGCTTAAAATCCACGACCGCATCTCCCTCAAAACGGCATCACTCACCTACAAATGTTTAAACAACGCAGCCCCCCCCTATCTTGCATCCAGAATAAAGAAAAAAACGTCCACCCGCCCCACCAGATCGATTAATTCCTACTGCCTGCAGGTACCCAATTTCAGACAAAAGAAAACCGGCGGCAGCAGCTTCCCTGTCTTGGCAGCCCAACACTGGAACGCCCTCCCACTCTACATTAGGACAGACCAATCCTACTATAGCTTCAGGCGAAACACCCTCACTTGGCTGCGGGCCAATGATCCTCACGACTAACCCTGCCATCTAATCTGATCATGCCAGTGCTATAACCTGACTACCATGCACAGCCTTAAATATGTAAATATGTAAATGCAACCGAACTGCCCCTATGCACAGCACTAAATATGTAAATTTGTAAGCTTTCGCTCAATTATATGTATATATGCACATCCCACACAATGTAACTGTAAATGCAATGCTCTTTTTCTCATGCCTATCTTATTCTGTAACCAAGTTTTTATGTAATCCTATCTTCCTGACCTCTGTTGCGCCCTGTTACCTCTGGGTTTTGCGCGCTATACTAAATAAATAAACAAACAAACAAACAAACAAACCTTCTTCGTTTCTTAGGATATGTGAACTTTGTTCCTTCTGGTGCAAATTTGCTGGCCTTCACAAAGTCTCTTATTTCTTCATCAGTCAGGTCTCTGGGCTTCCACCCTGGTTCGACATCAACTATTATTTTCATCCCTATGGCTTTCTTCGCAGTTTTCTGGCACTGTGTAATGATTATTTTGACAACACAGGATCCTAGCAATACCATTGCTAGTAGGGCTCCCAGAAACTTGTATATATCTGCCATCCATTGTGGGACCCACGAGAATAGGTTTCCAAACCAGCTTTCATCGTCCACTTCATTACTTTCATCGATCATCCTGTTTTTCAAGTTTGTCAACATACTTATGGCTTCTGTTAAGGTTCCGTTTTCTTCATCGTGTGATGGTGCAAATGTGCAACATGATTCTCCGATTTTTGCACAAACACCTCCATCCATTGCTGTGATCATGTCAAGCACATATCTGTTTTGGAGGGTCATCAGTCTGATTGCTCCCAGCTCTTCTTTGATCACGTTGAATCCTTTTATAGTGGTATTGATGGTCTGCAATAACTCCCATCTGGTTATCGGCAACCATTTAGCATTCACTCCAATTTGGATGTGTGGCAAGAGCATTGTGGTGAACACTGTTGATGTGAGGCTGAACAGCCTGTGTTCGTATGGGATTGCATGGAATGCCTCTTCTGATTTGGTAGAAAAGTAATTTTCTCTCTTCATTCTGGACATCAGTTCCACAGACCTCCTTTTCTTCAGATGAGCATCTGCTTTCAGGAAGCTGTCCAAATTCAGGTCGTTCTTAGGGATCACCAGCGCGGGAACGTGGACATTCACTATCGTGCATATACCTCCCCAGTTTTTTGGCAGTCTTATGTATTCTTTGGATCCGCATGCCCAATAATGAGCCATGATTACAGCTGTTCCGTGTACCATTCCTGGAGCGTCGAAGACTCGTCCACAGTTCTGATTCTCTCCCATCTTCCTTGTGCCGTTATTTCTGAAACAGAACTTTGGGTTTTCTAGTGGCACTATCTGTAAGGGTCCTCCTCTGTCTTCAACCCATGTAAGTAGATTTTCAAGCTTCGGCCATAATGGCTTGCATCCGTTCCGCACTATGTTGATGGTAGGTTCGTATTGACCACTGACCATCCAGGCTATGCAGATCACTACTCCTTACTCCCATCCGTCTGGTGAAAGCACTGTCCCCCAAATCTGCATCTGGCCTCTGATCTTCCAACTTCGGGCCTCTTCTGGAGTTTTTCCTCGGACGTTTAGCTTCTGATTCACTTCCCATCTAATTCCTGCCCCTTTTACGTCAGGGTTCTCGTACCTGATTACATGGTTCTTAGTATGAGCTCTGTTTCTTGTCTTTATGTCTTGAACACAATCATCCTCATCAGGATCCGTTGCTTCAGTTTCCCATTTCAGGGAGGCATCACTGCCCATGAACTGGCCTCTGGTCTTGCACATTGCTACGTGCAACATACAGTGTGCTGCCTGGACATCAATTTCTACAGCCACAAAGATCGTTGATTTTCACATACTGTATGGTAGGAGTTTACAGACGAAGCATTCTCCTTCTGACTACCTTTGTCCTACTTCCTTCATGTGTTGGTACCATATGTTATTTCCAAGATGGGCTGTGTTGTCCAGGTAATCGTTCAGCTCATTGTCATCTTCATACGGGCTTCTCTTGATTCTCAGCGTTCTTCTGTAGTTTGCTATCACTATGTCTTTAAAAGCATCTGTGCCTTTTTTCCACTCTGTGCGTCTTGGTGGAGCTGGGTCCTTTGGCTGCATCGCTGTGGTAGGAAAAGGTTTTATGTTTCTCTTCCTCTCCTCTTGTAATTTTTCATCGAGGTTCTCTGGCCGCCATTGGCTCACCAACTCCTCAACGTGTGGCTGTGTCGTAGATCTGGTGCTTGTTAGCAGTGTTCGAGCTGGCGTGCTTTTCGTTATAGTCTCTGCAGTTCTATTTTTCAGCCCCTCAAGCAGTTTCTTTGCTCTGACTATGAATGGGAACAAATAATCTATCAGCGTTTGTGTTTTCTCTGTGAGTTCCTTTGTGGCTACTTCTGTTCTTTCAAGGGATTTTGCTATGCCCTCTCTCTTGGGTTTCTCACTTGACTTCTCTTGGTTACTTCCACTATTTTCTGGAACTGATTGTTCGGCAGGCTGCCTCCCCTTCTCTGCAGCCTTCATTGGAGGCCCTGTAGCCATTGACACTTGCCCTTGTCTGTGTGCATCCTGTGTGTGGGTGCATGCAGTGGTCAGTGCTGCGTTTTCATTCATTTCGTGCTGACCCTGTCTTCAGCTTTTCTCTTCATTTGTAACCGCAAATGTATCTAAATCACTGCTAATTACATTTCATTTTAGTTCGTTAATTTTACCATCAGGTTTTCTTGGGACTGGAATGACTATGTAGGGTCTGGGTGCCTTTGTAGGCCCCAGATGTTCATTATCTGGTGGGTGCACTGAGATTGGAACACTTTGTGCACCAATAAAGAAAGCAGTTCTGATTGTTAATGACAGAAAAACAATAATAATAACTATACATATGCACATTATCGTTCGGAAGGACGATTTGCAGCATTTTCTTCCAGCGAAGTGGGGGCACCCTTCTGCTGGGGGTAAAACTAAGTTACTGTGCAGGGCCCCCATTTTGAACGAGTTCATAGTCAGTTATTTGTTCCTTCTCTTGCTCTGATCTCGTAGCTTCAAGAGTTCATTACTACTGAAGTGACAAGTGCTTTTCAAGTGTCCCCCCTCTTGTGGGTGCTATCAGTAGTCTCTGGGTATGCAGCACAGTTCCTGTGCTAGACTATGGAAAAGGGTTAGGCTAGCAACTTTGGTACATCACATTCATAATGCATATCTATAGTAGGTGAGGTCCCGGTGCACTCCTCGAATTTGCTTTGGTCCTGAGGACATGCTGGAACCTGTTAAATGCGAAGGAATGAAAAGATGGAACTGCTAAAAATCACACAAAAATAAAATGTTGTAAGAATAAAAATAAAAATGAAAGTGAACATGAAAAATAAAAATAAAAATAAAAATAAAAATAAAAATAAAAATAAAAATAAAAATAAAAATGAAAATGAAAATGAAAATAAAAATAAAAATAAAGAAAAGCAGAGGAAAAAGTATAAAGAAAAAATAGGATGGTGTAGTTCTTGTCTTTGCTCTCCTCGATCTGTCCTGCTGCTGAAAATTGAAGAACTGTATCTGTGTCCTCGGTTTGTTCCACGTCGGAAAGTCTTACTGGAATCTCCTAAGGTATTCTCGCTGGAAATTATATAGCGTCACCTGGAGCATTATGCCGTGGAGGAGTGTGCCCATGTGTGGGGCGTTGGCCGGATCTCTAAGGAAGGTGATGACGTCAACATCTGCAGGCCTCCCCACCATTTCCGGATAGTCTGTTACTAGTCTAAGCAGGACATTGTGTGCCAGCCGGGTATCCTCGGGAGATAGGGACATTTGTCCTGTTTTGCTGTGTCCTGGTCATGGGCTTTTCTTTTGATTCGCACAGTCTCTGCACCTTCCTGTTGCGTGTACTACCACGAGGTGATTTAGTTTAGTCCACAGCTGGTTCAACTGAGCTAGGTTTCTTGGGTCTTTGATGAAAGTACGTGTGTCTATTGTTCTCCCGACGAGTCCTGGGCATTTCTCGATTACTTGAAAGAACAAATTAAATGTGAGTTCATCAATGTCTACTGGCGGTGGAAGCATTTGTGTCCTCTTTGCTGTGCTCGGGTAGTTCGGCGAAGGCTTACGCGATGACGGTCAGCAGTCGCCTGATTATTTTTTTGTTAGCTGGATCTAGAATAAAATCTTTGACACTGGCTTCTCTCCCTATGAATGATGGATAAGATAACACCAGGAGTTGAAAATAGGTGAGTACATCCCACTTGAGACTTCTGCTGGAATGTACCATAAATTCTGTGAACAAAGTCTTGATACTGGTTGCTTCAGGATACTGTGTCTTGTCTGTAATTTATCAAAGTCTTGATTCTTTGTACTACTTGGCGTGAGGTGATTTCAAAAGTTCATTTTATCAATGTTGGTGTGTCTTTGGATGTGCTTCTCTTTACCCTGCAACTAAGATGCACAGAGCGTTCATTTTATGTCCTTTATTATCTTTCACTGGTTTGAGAAAATGTCTTGTTTAAAAGCCACAATTTAAATCAGTTTTCCTTTTGCCTTTATTTTGCTGCTCGTGCGTCCTTCTTCCTCGACATGGATATTGTCTGCACGTGCTGAGGTTCTTCCCCGTTGTCTGTGGTTTCTTCACAGTTGGATGCAGCAGGAGGGCTCTCCCCTATATAAGGTTTAATGTCATTTATGAAGATCCATGCCCTTCTGCCCTGGAGCTTGACGGCGGAAAGGGTGCAGTCCTCTACGATGAAAGGGCCATTGAATCGTGGCTCATCTCACCTCTTCCTGGTTAAGTTCCTTAAGAGCAGATTGTCACCAGGGAAGACGAGGGGCGCATGTAGACTTTGCGCGGTGTTTGCTTCAGCACTTCCTGATGTGTTTTGTGCTGCACTGTCCCCTTTTCGCCGTCGCTGCAGCTGGCCTGAAATGACAGAGGCACTGGATGTCATACAGTTAAGGTACTCCTACATCTCTGTTCCCAGAACCTCTCTAGTCGGCTGGGCATCACATCTAGCTCTATCTCGGGGGGTAAGAGGGGCCCTCATCCTTCTGCCTGTTACTATCTCGTGCGGCGTAAGATGGTGGTCAGAGCTGGGTTGGTTCCGAAGTGCATACAATGCCAGTGGTAGACAGTGCAACTATCCCTTTTTTACTGTGAGCTTCAACTTGGCTATCCTCTCCTTTAACAGGCCATTGATCCGCTCACATATCCCATTCCCCTCCGGGTGATACGCTGACGAGAACTTGTGCTTTATACCAAGCAACAAGCTGATCTGTTCGAAAATTGCATTAACAAAGTGAGCCTCGTTGTCTGATCTCATTACCTCGCACACCCCCCATCTAGGGAACACTTCCCTCACTAGCAATTTGGCAGCACAGGTAGCGTCTGGGTGCGTACAGGGACCTGATTCTATCCATCTAGAGAATGGACACACCACCACAATTAAATATCTGTACCCGTTACATTCTTGAATCATGTCGATGTAGTCCATATGCAAGTGCTGGAATGGTCCATTGGGCCGGGGGATACCTCCTCT
This sequence comes from Ambystoma mexicanum, assembly GCF_040938575.1. Classification (NCBI taxonomy): domain Eukaryota; kingdom Metazoa; phylum Chordata; class Amphibia; order Caudata; family Ambystomatidae; genus Ambystoma; species Ambystoma mexicanum. The sequence continues at coordinate 405,003,490 of NC_090924.1, forward strand.
CACTACTTTTAATGTGTGCCCAGCGGTGAACTGTTGGCAGATAATGCAGTTCGCCATGAAAAATGCAACATGCTCTGCTAAATTCGGTGTAAACCAGTCTTCTGCGAGCGTTGCAGCAAGATTTTCTTTTGTCATATGTATAGGGTAGTGTAACTGCTCCAATGCTACCTTCAGTAGAGCAACAGGCATTACTGGTTTACCAGTACTGTCTTGCCTCCACAACCCGTCAGAGGGGTTTAAGGAACACCCTTGACGCTTCCACAAATTGTTCTCCTCCTGTGGTGCCTCCCCATGGAGCTCCATTAGTTGAGTCTGCCCCATGTTACTATAGGCCTCTGGTGTGGCTCGTGCTACCATCATACGCTCATGGGTACGTGCCACCTCCATGTCCATGATTGTTTCGTTTTTGGATGCCATACACTTTGCTTCTGTGTCCGCTTCATGATTTCCACGTGACACAAAGTCCGTCCCCTTGGTATGAGTGGCGTATTTCACGACCGCTATGTCCATTGGGAGCTGTAATGCTTTATCAACCTGTCCAATAAGGCTGCATGTTGTACTGGCGTGCCGTCTGCTCGGAGGTAGCCCCTCCTTTTCCAGCGTGCTAAGCCTGCGTGAACTGTGGATGTTCCATAGGCTGAGTCACTGTGCACCGTTACTTCCTGGTCTGCATGTTTCTCAATGGTGAGTATCAGCGCCAATAGTTCTGCTGCCTGCGCTGAAAAATTAGATGGTATTCGTGCACTAACGAGTACTTGAAACTCTCCGTTTGCCAGGTGTTTTACCACGGCCACGCCTGTATATCTTTGTCCGTCTTCTTGGTCGATTCTCGAAGACCCGTCAATAAAGACGATCTCTCCACCCGCCAGGGCATTTTCCTTTACCCTTGGGATTTCATCATAGAATTCCTCATAATTTGCAGAGTCATGTACGGGTTCTCCCTCTGCGACCAGCTCAGCTATGAACGTAGCTGGATTCACAGTTTTACATCTCACTATTTTGATCGATGGGTTAGAGATAATCACTTCATATGTGGATGCTCTCTGAGATGTCAGCGTGCCCTTTGGTTTTTCTAATATGGCGAATAACGAGTGCTCAGCGTACAATGTCATGGAGTACCCCATTACAATGGATGATGCCTTTTCAATGGCGAACGCAGCAGCAGCTAGATTTTGTTTGCATGGGAAGTGGCCCTTCATGATCGAGTCCAGACTCCCGCTGTAATATGCTAGGGGCTTATAACCTAGTGAGGTTTGCTGCGTGAGCACTGCCGTCATAAACTTACCATCAGTGTGTGAGAACAGGTAGAATTCCTCTGCGTAATTAGGAATCCCGAGAACTGGGGCCTTACAAATCGCCCCCTTGAGTTCTGCAAACCCCTTTTCCATTGTCTCAGTCCATTTGATTTTTTCCCTTGTCGCTTGGGCCTTCTTTAGGGCCTGAAGCAAGGGCTTGGTATATGAGCTGTAGTTGAAGACCCATGCTCTGACATAATTGCACAGGCCTAAGAAGCTTTGCATTTGTTTTATCGTAAGTGGCTTAGCTGTGTTCATGATAGCTTCAGCCCTTTCAGGGGTTATCTTTTTCCCTTCGTGTGAGATTAGCTGGCCTATGTACAGCACCTCTCGCTGACAGTATTGTAGCTTTTCCTTGTCAACTTTATATCTCTTCTCAGCCAGGATAGTTAGAAGCTGGACAGAGTCGCGCCTGTATTGTTCCTCAGTGACGCTGCAGATCAGAATGTCATCCACATACTGCAAGACAACACTGTCTACTGAAATATTGCTTAGATCCATTTGCAGGACTCTGTTGAAGATGGATGGGGACTCACAATATCCCTGTGGCAACCTTGTGCTTTTCAGACGCATTTGCCTGAAAGTAAATGACGTCAGGTCTTGTGAGTCGCAGTGCAACGGGATTGAGAAAAATGCATTTTTCAAGTCAATCACCGTGAATTATTTTGCTTCGGTGGGCATGTTGCATAGAATGGTGGATGGATTAGGGACTAGAGGGAACTCGGCTTTGACTATATCGTTTAATGCTCTAAAATCTTGGATTAAACGCCAAAGCCCTCCTTTTGATTTCTTGACAGGGTAAATCACTGTGTTGCAATGTGATTCTGACGTCACTAGGATGCCCTGCTCCATCTTGGCGGAAATTGTCTTTGCGATTCCTTCATCTGCCTCTCTGGACATGGGATATTGTCGGGCTCGTGGTAAAATTGCTCCTGGTTTCAGTTTAATTTTCACTTCACCTGCCCCCTTCAGGAGGCCTACGTCATAGGGCCCTGTAGTCCATACTGCGACAGGCATTTGAGCCATGTCATCTTTGAAGTGTTCTGGACGTATTAGTGCCAACATCATTCTCTGTGGCACCTCCCGTTTGATCATTTTGACCCAAAATATGAGACTCACTTCCACTCTTGTCTCTTCTAGGTCAGGGTGTTCTTCGAACAGATCGTCATCGGTGACATCAGTCACTCGATACCCTTCTTCAATGGCGATAATCGCACACCACTGTCTGCCTTCGTCATCAAATCCTTCGACCAATATCACTTTCCCTCACACTGCGGCAGATTGTATCATTAAGGGAAATACTTGTCCCTCCTCTTCGTGCATTGGTATTCTGGGTCTGAATAGAAACTCATCAGGTGTCCTCATAGTTCTATCTGCGAGGCTTGGCAATCCCGCCATGAGCGCCAGCATCCCATATGCGAAGACTTCTGGCTCTAACGGTATAGCTCTCATGGCTATGCGTCCTGAGTATGCTCTGATCATTTCGCACACGTTCAAATAATGCATTCCTGGAGTGGAGCACACTATACCGTTCTCGGTAAACAAGATTGTCATATTCAACTTAGTCATTAAGTCTCGACCCAGGATGTTTACTGGGGTCTGACGTGAATATAATAAGGGTACATTCATTTTGCGCTCTCCCACAGAGACAGGGAGCACATCTGTAAAGGGAACTCTACTGTGAGCTCCTGTGAAACTCTGAGTGTCTATGTCCTCGCCGGACAAGGAAAACTTACCTTCTCATATGCACGAGCGCGTCGCACCTGTCTCAACTAAGAAGGAATATTCTTTCCCCCCTATGACTACATTTACCCTAGGGCCCCTGTTAGGGTCTGGTGTCACTGACAGAATAGATCACATCAGAGTCCCCCGTGAGCTGTCCTATTTCATGTATAGATTCGGCCCACTGTATGCCTGTGGATTCCCCCCATTTCCAGGGTTATTTCCCCCTCCGGAATTAGTGCCCTTAGACATTTGCGGCGGTGCCTGTTGGGATTGTCCTTGTGGCATGTTCCCCATGTTCGGGGGTTGAACTACTTGCTGTGCACCTTGCTGCAAGCCTGGCGCCTGCTGCTGTGCTGTGTGATTATGTGCACTGCCCTGCTGCGGGACGGCAGGCTGATTCACCATACCTGCCCCCATCCCTTGGCTATTTTGCCACATGCCTTGGCTTCTGCACACGCGCGCCACATGTCCTGTCCTTCCACACAGCCAACACACTGGCGGTGGTCAGGCCATCTGTCCATCTGGCGTAGCTGGACTGCCCATCTGCGCATTCTGAAAGCCACTTTGATTATTTACAAAGCCTCCCCGGTTACCTCGAAACCCACCCTGATTACTCTGCCATCCTCTTCCTCCAAAACCCCTTCCCGTCAGGTAAAATCCAACGCTACCTTGGTTATTCTGCGCTGGGTTAATCGCCTGCTGTGAGCGTGGTTCAGCTGGGCTTGTCAGCATGGCTCCCTCAAGAACATACTTTGAGAGTTTCTTTTGCACCAGCTTTGCTTCCTCACCCTTATGAGTTGCCTCCTTCTTCCAGTTCTTTTCTTGCAACAATCTGCAGTAGTGTGCAATTGTCAACTGTATTTCGGCCCATGGTTTTGCTTCTACTCCTACCAATTTTTTTAGCTGCTTCTGCACCGGTTCAGGCAACCCCTGGCATAATATGGGGTAGAATACAGGGATAGATTTCGTCCAGGACTCATGCGTTTTGAGCACCCACGCATCTTGGAAATTCTGGATATAAATCAACGGATCCTCTGACTCTTTCATTTTCCGAGTCATTATAGCTCCCATATCTGAAGTGTCTGGATATAGCGTTCGCAGTGCTTTCCACACTGCTGCTCTACAATTATTAAATGGCGCTCTGTCATGGGAGGTGTCAATTATGGTTACCCGAGGGTAGCCTGCTCGTTTCCATACATCGTCTGCTCTTTCACCAAGTATGGTGATTAGGAGGCCCTTAATGTCACCTGTAGCTAAGGTGACACCCCCCGTCATTTTCTCTAACTCATGTATCCACTTTTCGGCTCCCGATGTCAGCATTGGAAGCTTATTTTTAAGGTTCTCTCGGTCCATGTGCAGCCATGGAATATATTGTGGTCTTGCTCCCCCCCTTCTCTAGCAGCAGGAATTGGAATGTGCAGTCTTCCCTTTCTTTCCCCATAGCTCCTCTGTCTACTGCTGGGGTGGCATTCCCACCTTGCCGTCTTCCTGGCAATGCCCTTAATCTGTCTGCATAGGTAGGTAATGACCCCCCCCTCTGATCGTGGGATGTTCCTTTATGTCGGCCGGACTGCACGGCAGACTTCGGTGTCCTAATTGTGGACTCGCTAGCGACTGACCATCGCACCCCTCGGTCCCCTGAGAGCCGTTTCTCGCACCGTCTCCCTTCCTCATGTGCCATATCCTCCATTTCCCCACCGGAGTCAGATTCTGAATACTCCCAGTTTACACAACTCCTTGCATCTTCTTCATTCTGCCCAATCTCCAGCCTGTCTAGGGACAATCCCCTGCTCCCACTACTTCGAGTGACATCCTCATATAGCTGAGTGCTCTCCAAGCACTCATCTTCCCTTCCCCCATCGGATATCTGTTCTAGCCCCATTTCATCGTATATTTTATCAATCATTTCCCCGATGCTTCTGGTGTCGAAGTCATCTTCAATATTTGTCCCACTTATACCTTGCACCGAGTCGCTCGCGGGAAAGAATTCTTCTATGTCTTCCCATTCTACAACAGGATTGGGTTTTTTAACTTCCCTCTCCAGATATTCAAGATCCTGTGCCCTCTGTCTGCGCTTTCGTTCTGTTTCCTCATCTACTTCCTTGCGCTTCCTCGCTTCTTCTCTAGCCTTGTCTACTTCCCTCATCCTTTCGTTTCTATGTTCCTTTGCCCTTCTAATTTCCTCCTCTTCTTTTCTCTTCACTCTCTTCTCACGTACCCTTTGCTCTTCTCCCATCCTTTGCTTAGTCTGTCTGTACTGGTCGTAGGCTGCCTCTTGTTTGCGATTGAGCTGTTTCTCTTGCTCTTCGTGATATAGTTGTACTCGCTTTGGCCTATCCTTTCTTCTTGTCCTTTCATCCCTTACTCCCATCTCTTTTTGTCTCTCTCTCTCCTTTGCGTCTCATCAGACCTCTCTCTTGGCCTTATATCATCACTTCCTTTTCCATCCAACTTCAGTAATATCTGACTTCCCATCCATTCGTCTTTCGCGAATGCTATCTCATCATTTCTACCTTAATTTCCCTTTCGTTTATTTCCCTCTTTCTTCATATCAGGAGGTGCACAACTCCGTGCCCGATCTTTTCCTTCATCTTCGCGTCTCTCCTTGTCCCTCGAGACCGCAGAGGCAATATTGTTTTCCTGTTCCCTTCCCTTATTGTCGTCACTACTGTATGTAGGCGATTCATATGCGGGGTTGCTATACCCCGTGGCTGCCTTAAATTCTCTTAGCGGGTAAAGCCCCTCTGTCTTACTCCCTTCAATGACTGGCTCAGGCGGGGCTGGTGGCGCGGTACGCGTCTCACCCCCCTCCGTACATACATTTAGTATACAGTCTGTGGGTGGTTCTTCCACCTTCGTTTCTTCAAACATCTTCCACAATTCTAGAACAGCAAGATGTTTCTTTAGCTTCTTGCCTATATATGTGGCATGTAGAAAAGTCATCATATGTTGTAAGACAGCTTTAGATAGGGACCCATTCAGTGGCCAAGGCATAAACATCTTGTGGGCAGTACCCTTAACCCACTCTGTGCTATACTTTTTTAGTTTAGGAGCATGCTTAGGTAGTTGCATGCACAGATGCGCAAGTCGGGTGACCTCCTCCATTTTCAATTCCGTTACCAACAATATTTATACAGTTTGCTATCCTTTTACTAGTATGAGCCAGCACCAGATACGCAAGCTCCAATCCAATATTTTCCTGCCAAAATGTTTTTATACTATCAATTAATTGGCGATTCCCTCTCAGTTACAGAATCGCGTAAAACCAAATTTCCTTTCGGACAATCAACGATACAGTTCTATTACATTTGACATACAACAGAACACATATGACAGACACTTGACAGACTAGACAGACACCAGCTGGTCATACATACCTGCCTTCTAATCAATACTCCGCCATGGAGTTTAAACAAACTCCTTTGATGCGTCTTTAAACATCACTGTAGTCTAATTGTCCCTTATTATATGGGCTATGAGTTCACGTTTCTTCTGACCGCTGTATTAAAGCGCAGGAACAAGGCGAATCCTTACATTTTTATCTCAGGTGCCCCCCTAGTAATCCTTCTTTTTTATCTCAGGTGTCCCCCTGTTACCCCTTGTTTTTCTCTCAGGTGTCCCCCCGGTATCCACTCTTTATCTCTTATGCTTGAGTCATTACCCCCTATATATATAGTCTTCTCTACTTCTGACTATTTTAATATTTTCCACGCCACCCTCCGTTACCTTTCCCTTGCTTGTTCTAATGCCTACAAGACATTTGCCAAAGTAACGGGTTTATTGTTTCACTTACCGATTGCACCTTTTCCTCTCTGGAGCTTCGGAATCACCACCCCTTCCTCTTCAGCCTCTTATGTTTTTTTTTCATCCGATTGGCTGCCCGTGGGAATGAGAAGGGTTATGCTTGGAAAGGCGGGTTCCTTCAGACCCACTGCAGATTTTTTATGGCCTTACACTATCATTGTCCATGGGGAGCTTCTCAGTCTACTCAGCCGGAATGGCGAAAGGACTCGTGATATTGCCGAAGGCCCAGAGTTACTTTGTGCCGTCGTTCTATAGGTGTCTTATAACTATATTAATCAATAATACATAATCGATAATCAATGGCCGAAACCATCCTCTGCTACCAAGTGTTCAAGAGGAGAGAAATTCACTGACGGGCCCATAGGTCAGCGCTCACCCTCTAGAACCTTTAAGACAAGAAAGCTGCACCATGTGAGAAAAGGGGGTGCTGGATTCACTTACTCCAACACGACTCAATAATGAGGACTCAGTAATTTGGCAAAGGGAAGTCCGTTTAATGACAAGTACATCAAACAGAGAAGCAGTTAGAAATCAGCATTGTTGCGACCACCTGTCTCGCTCCAACTTCCTCGAACTTCAGTTGAACAGCAATTCTTATAGGCAATATTCGTCATCATTGATGTCTAATTCTACAAAAACTCGACATGCAATATAATTGGTTAGTAAAGGTAACTTAAGTATAGGTGCTATATCTGTACATGATAATAGGGCATGCGGATTGGATAACTCTTATCGGGTGGGCGTCTATGCCCATCCCACTTCATCACATGTGATTGACATCACTACAAGTACGACGTCCTATTGATTCTACTATCTATAGGACTCCAGATAACTTGGTCCATTGTGATTGGGCAGGGTACACCCCTAGACATAAATCCCCATTTTAATTAGCAGCATGCAAAATGAACACCCATGTGCCTGGTGTCCCAAGTTTCACCCTACCTCCCTTCCATCAATCAGTATCTTAGGGCTATGCGTCAATTAGTTGGCTGGGTATGGCCTCGAAACTGTAGCCTCTTATCAGGAAAAGTTATGGCATCCTCAGGTCCGGGATGACATCAGGCGGTGGTACCTCTTCGCGCCTGGCTGGTCACGTGTCTGTTCACCATGAATCTGCTTCAGTTTACAGCTTTTAGTGTATTTAATTCTGTTTCGGCCTCGCCACCTGCATGGACCCCCTTATCTTGACCTTCATGGGGCAGGCTGTTATGCTCTGAAGTTTGAGTCTTGTTAGCTGACACTCTCCGCCCTTTCTCTGGTTGACCTCGATTTCCCCGGCCTGAGCCGCTCTTGTTGAGTTTCGATTCCGCTCCTTCTCTTGACTCTGGATGGCTTCTGAAACTCGGCCTGTCAGGCCCCTGGCAACCTGGGTACATTTCTGCTTTTACAAAATGGAGTCGCACTTGTATAATGTGCCTTATTGAGGTAGATATATGGTTGGCGCTGGCAGCTCTAATCTTCTACTAAGCATTGCAAGCAGTATTGATATCTTTAGCTTCTTGTGTTCCAAGCCTATTTACACACGTTTAACTGGTTGGTTGCTTCCATCTTGTCTCATAGCAACGTTTCCTCATGTTTTAACATGGTCTCTTTCCTGCGTCTATTACATCTGTTTTCACAACTGCTCGCACTGGCGTGCTATCTTCGATAGCCATTTTTGTTCATTTGCGAGTCTGTTCAGGCTCTTATGTCATTTCCACTAGCCTTCCATTAACGGTCTTTGGGTCTCTTCATGGACTGTCTGTAGGTACTCTTTGTTTCGTCTCAGCGGCTGGTATGGCTGTCTGATAGGGTACCACGCTGCCCAGGGTTGTCTGGTTATGGGCGCTTCAATAGGTATAGATCTTCTGATGTACACTGGGCAGAGTCCCAGTGCAGCTCTTTGTAGGTTCATTTGTTCCTCATACGTCACATACCTTGACGAGTACGCTCCTGGTACCTCGAAATGAGGGACAGGGGTGCAGGCCATGTCTGGGACCTCCTCTACACGCCACAGTGCCTTTCTTCCACGCCTCCCCAGTACAGTCTATGTGTATCAACTTATGTCCTGCCCTCCACTGATCAGCCATTTTCCCACTCAACTTTTACCCACCACCCGGGAGCGCCGAGCTCACCTGCGCACCCCTCCCGGCCCCTACCACAAGCACAAACAGACTCATACACTGATAACTACACCCCCGGATGACCTTCCCCCAGCCCGCACCAGTCCCCTCACTTGCCACAAAGGACTCCAACCCACAGAAACCAAACAAACACAAACAGGGCCAACACCCGCCCCCCGTTTTATTACCTCCTCAAGCACGTCCTACAGGCAGGGGCCACCCGAAATCCAACAAAACATGTCCATGAGGCAGCAACAGAGTTGAGTCCTTCCCAGAAAGCAGGATCCCAGCTATGAACGAAGAAAAGAGAATCTCGGGGTGCAGCCAGCTAGGAACTCTGTTGCATCTTTCAGTAACAGGAAATTGTAGCAGTCCAGGTGTGATCAGCGGTGCCGATGTGCAGGCAGAAGGACGGGACAAGCTGATGCCTTTCCATAGTTCCTGTGCCTTTGTTTAACCTACCACATCAGGCCACTGACCACCAGCCGCCACTAACCCCTGCCGTGCCTTCATTGTTCTTCTGTGGTGTGCCTTGCACACCCATTCACTTCTTTGGTGGCTGCTTGCGGGAATTGGCTTTTTCTCCTGCCTTTCCAGTTCCTCCCACCCCGTGTACCAGCAGCCCCTCAACTGGGAGAGGGGACCCGCTTTCAGAGGCTTTTATTTCTATTTCAACACTGCAGTCGCGTTCTGACTGTGTTTGTTGTTGGGAGTGTGGTGCTTCACTGCACCGTCCACCACTGTCTGCGTACATTAAGTAGACACGGTGGTACATGCATGCACTCGTAGCAGTCTCCACCTCCCCAGAGACGCGCCCTGCCTGGAGTCTGTGACTAATCAACTTCCGGGGCACCAGTGGTCCAGGGATTAATATTGGTTTCTAAACCAACAATCAGCCCAACACCTTTAGTACACCAGAAGGGATCCGAACAAAAACCAAGGGAAACCAAAGCAAATTATAAACCTCCATGTCCAATTTTCGTAACGTGGATGGAATGGCAGGCTTATCTCTGCAAGGTTGTGGCTTGTTGGTTAGTTGCAACACAGCGAAAATACAATTATTACCCAATGATAAAGGGACTGTCCAGTCAAGGTTGTTTAAAAATATCTACTTTATTAATATCACAACAGAAATTTTCGAGCATCAATATAAAATACAACCCGCCCTGTAAAGGAATGCAGAAGAGAGACAATTTCATGAAGGAAAAGGGATGCACTCTGGATACTGACAGGAGGGTAGTCGGTAAAGTAATTAATCGCAATAGTTCAACGATACTTTCAGCACGAAGGGAGCAATGGGTTGTAAAATGTCACCAGGGGCTTTCGGAGAAGGACCAGAGGGACAGAACCATAATGTACCTTCTGCTTGTAGCGTTTTTGGTGCTCAACAGCATAGAGTCGGGATCTGGGCACTTTGCAGCTTCTGCTACAGATTTCAAGATGGGAGACAGCCGCGGGTATCAGGCAGCAGGCAGTTTGGTGAGTAAGGCTGGATGGAGGCTGCAGGCTGGCCTACACAGTGGCAGGCTGGCCAACACAGCGGCTCAGGGTCAGGAATCATTGTTTAGGTACTGGTCGGCGGGCCTGAAGCACTGGTCGAGGCATCTCAGACAACGTTAGCGACTGATGCAAGACAATAGTCATCTGTGAAGTCGGTTGTAGCTCGAGGGGCCCAACTGGCTCAAAAAAGTTCCTTTAAGGCGGACGCTGGTTGATGCTTGTCAAAACACTGCTCCTAGCTTCTTCACTGGGCTCATGTCGCCCTTTAAGGCAGACGGCCCAAAGATGAGGAGAGTGTTGCAGGCAACGGCCTTGTCCTGTGTTTGGTTCAGAGACTCTATGGCACTTCCCACCTAGGAAACCTGCTTGTGGGACCTAGCAGGGCACGCTGTGTGCTGGCTGGGTACCTTTTCTGGAGCTGCTGGAGGGTTCTCTGGATTATGTATCTCCCTCTCTTCCCTGGGAGATGTTTAGTGGAGGGATCTTGCTTCCCTCTTTGGAAATCCTGGCCTTCCTTCACTGGTGGAAGCAGTAAAGCAGACTGTACCTTCAGCAAGGTTCCAAATGTGTTCTTCGTGTTACTCCTTGCAAAGTCTTCAGATGATCTGACAAAAGAGGGGCATAGCCTACCTTAATGAATCAATCTTGGGTCGCAACCATCAATCTCCTATATGCATGAGGTCATAACCAGAGTGCTTTGCAAAAGAAAAGGTAAAGGGGTGAAAATATGTTATACTAAGTCCCACCCATCTTCCTGTCCATTTTGGATAAAAGGGTCTCTTTGGTTAATTGATCTCGCAGTGGTTTCTGAGTAAAGCGGCAGATCTCACTTGAAGCTGCGGCCAGACCAGACTTTTTGGTTGCCGCCAAACCGCATGCTGGTACCTTCTGAATGGGGTGACCCTGCAGGGATAACGACTGTAAACGGCTGTCCCAGACATGAAGGTCCCTGCCTTTTGATACTGAGAGGCGTGAGCATATTGTAGAGGAGCAGCTATGTACATCTGCAGGAGATTCCCCCCCTACATCCCTTGTCTTGGAGGCATGAGATCATGCCAATATACCATAATGAGTATTTGTAAGGAGACACCCATTGAGACAACCCTATAGAATGTGCTCTCCAAGTGACGACGACCTGCAGGAGGAGCTCCCTGAATGAATATGAGAAAGAGCTAAGCAAATGACTGATGACATCATAAGAAAGTGTGCACGATGTCTTGAGATATTGACTGAAGATAATGTATGGATCCTGAAGAAACTAATGACGAAGAAAAAGAACTGAGTGAACTCTCAAGTGTAAAAGAAGAAGATCACACATGCACAAAAGTGCTGCAGAAAATAAAAGTTCAATGAATGTATAGACGTTGAAACGCAAGGTAGATGAAGTCATCATAGAAGCTAGCTATGAGTTGTAAATAGAATGTAGACAAAGCCACCATTGTACAGAAACCGGACATTGCTATCATGAATACTGGTAAGCCAGAAACCATCAAGGGAGAGTGGAAAACTATGCCACAGCAGAATAATAAGCGCATGAGTTGCATGGTGAGGCTGCCTGGCCTGAAGTCAAAATCCAAGAAATCGAGGACAACTACCTATGCTGAAGAAGAATGAGTGTGCAGAGTATGAATCTTCTCACGTTAAGGTGCACGAAAGAACATGAAGGGTGCCAAGTTTTAATTCATTTAGATCATTTAAAGGCTGCACAATGGAGCAGATTGTGGTCTCCTGTCACGTAAGCCAAGAATGGAAATAGAGCTTGAACTTTAAGTTCCAGAAACGATAGCGAGTGCCATCCCTCCTGTGAATTCCCAAAGATGAAAATGCTCTACAAGGCCAAGTACAAAGACAATGTCATGGCAGACGGCATGGGTGATGAGAGATGCAAGGCTAAGTGGGTGGTGAGGTAGATTCATGCCCTATCTCCCTGCGCCAGGGTCTGGGTTTACGTGCTGCTAAATGAACCAAATTTTCCACACATGGCACAAGTGTGCCAACCAATTGTATTAGTCCATATAACAAAGGACTTTATAGCTTATAATACCAATGAGAAACTGTGTATCTAATGTTTCTAAAATTACATGTTTTAAGAGTTAGGCATAAATTGTCCACCCAATATCGGACAGACAGTAACAAGCTCCTATATAAGTCTATATCTAGATGTTTCTCTTAACCAATCCCGACCCTTGATAGGTTGTTCACTATTGCCACATAGTATGACGTCACGCATTTAAAGTATAAGAATTGTATTTTTTGTGGAGATCATTGTGAGACTGAGCGTACGTCTGTTGTTACCTCCCTGTTTTAGATACTTATTAATAAATCAGTAATTGCCATCATCTTGATTTGGTTAGGTTATTTGGACTCAGAATCCCATCCATTACCACATGCACGTTCCAAAGGGCCATAAACTCAATATTAAAGGTGTTGGGGTTTTCGTGTACTTTGTTAGTCCTACGACCAGACCTCCTGTGGGCCTGTTTGATTTAACTCTAATTAGTTTGTGAGGCTGCCACAAGCAGCTAACAAAGGAAAGGACATATCCATGGAGCCTTTGTTAGTTAATTAGGCTGGCCATGGCAGCAGTAAGGTTCTGCCTTCCTCCTTTTGGCTTACTGCACAAAAACCCAGACTCATTTAAAAGTGGAAAAGGTTGCTTTAATGTGACAGGCCAAAGCTTACAATTAAACACTTACCTGGCTCCATGGCCTTACAGACTAACGAAATATTTAAACAACCAATTAACTAATTACATATTTTCATTTCCCCCAACAATTAAATAATTAAATAAAGGCCTTTCCTCCCTAACTGTCCCTTGGACCCTACCATCTCCTTACCCCTTTTCCAGGCGTCCCGCTTTCTCCCTGGGGCCATGCCCCTCCAGGCGCAATACCTGTTCCCCCAGGGTGGCCCGCTTGTTCAAACAGCACCACCCCATCCTTCCCCGTGACATTCCCCCATTGTGCTTCCCTCCACCCACATCAAAAGGGGCCATGCCCCCGGCACCAGAAAAACCGTCCCTCGAGGTGTTCTTTCTGCCCCACCCCCCCCCCACCACTTTACTTTATTTACTTTCTCTTTTTTACATTCTCTTTTTTTTTTTTTTTAGAAGCCTGGGAACCCCTATGAACTTAACGCATCACCCGCCCGCCCCCTGGTGGCTCACTATCCGCACCGCAATGCCCTGCAGTCACTTAAAAGAGGAGCGGTCCCATTAAGAGGACCGATCTGCCCCCTGCGCCCGAAGGCTGTCACCGCGCACCAGTGCCCTGCAAGCCCGGAACACACAGGCTCTGATAATGACCCCCGGCCGCCCCCCTGCAACCAGTACGCCCCGGGTGGAGCGGGGCTGGCACCGGGTGCTGTGGACACTCAGGGGACCCTCTGCCACCTGCAAGATGAGGGATGTGCCGTTTCCCCACTCCCCGCGGCACCCCAGCTCCCCCACAGGCAACCAAAAACCCGGGCAGGGAAAACCGCGGCACAAACTGAAAAAACCCGCCCGACCGGATCAACGAGACACGCCAACGGCAGCTCCGGTAAGGTGGAGGTGAGGGGGGTAACTTATTTACGATACCCCAGATAATGAAGTGTTCACCAAAAACACCAACTTTTTTTTTATTTTTTTTTTATAATAATACCGCTGCAGTTATAACTCCCCACTACCTGAACTATACCTGACCACCCCCCGCCACTAACACCTGGCTAGACCCTACCTCACCGTCTCACTCGACACCCTAGGCCCAGCTACAGGGAAGGCTCGGGAACAGGCGACAGGACTTCACAATTGCCAAGTCCAACCGTCACCTGCCTCTCGAACCTTCCCTGGCCCCTTAAATACCCCGGAGAGGCGCTCTGCCCCCAAGGCCACTCGCTGGCCGTGTGCAGCGCGTTCCCCCCGGGGCCCCCTTTCTGAGATGCCTTGATTTACTCTTGGCTGTCATATTGCAATTAAATATGACAGAGGGGACGGCGCCTGCAGGTTGTGTCCACCCAGAGTACACAGGTCTATGTGTATATCATGCGGTGAGCATAGGAAAATGTGTGCGGATTAGCCCCACACATTTTCTGGTGGTCGATCTGCTATCATTCAATTTCATTTAACATTTCAAAAAACTCAGGCAGCACACACCCACCGTGCAGATGGTCGAATTCCTCCCATGGTCCAGCCCGCATCACCTGTGGTGGTGCTGCGGATCGTTTCATGTAACCCCAATAAACCGCACGCCTCTCATTTAGAGGACTCCCTGAGCCTGTGTTGTTAAGGGTGCTGCGCTGTGAGGGTTGAATTCAGAGCACAGCCCGAGGGTTTGCTTTGAGCTCAATCCTGAAGCTTCCTTCAAGAGCTACGGCTGCCCTGTATACCCCTGCCGCCTTGGGGCAAGTACAGATTAGTGTCTGTGTGTGTGGGCGGGGGGAGGGGGCGGAGGTAAGGTCTACAGGGCTTTAACCAATTCTCATTTGGTGAATGAAGATACGATGAAAGCATGTATAGGTGCACAGAGGGAGATGTCGCTCTCCCTGCCCGCCCTGTTACTTCCACAGAAGGGACCCACGCGTGGCGCCTCTCTTGCACGCACGCATGCACACAGTGGGGCGAGGCTGCCGATGGAACAGTGGCTTACCCCCGCCCATCCAGCGATCTTAAATTGGGCAAGGGTCCTGAAACCTGTAGCCCTCTTCTCTTGGGAGAGAGGGGTGATGGTCGCGGTTAGAACAGCTGCACGGACAGGGGTGTGATTACTGATGACGCGTGGCTGTGTCTCATCCTAGGAAGAAGGTTTGCAGCTCCTCTTCGCCCCTACCCCCAGTGGCTGCATGTGTAGGTCGTCTCACAGTCATTGCGGTTGCACCGAGTATCTCTTTGCTCCAGAGTGTGTGTTGTGGAGTGGCGGCATCTGTCTGCACAAGTGCACAGAGAGCCATGCAGCTATTGGCGGATCGACTTGTAAATCGATCAGTTGCAGTGCCCGACACTCCGCCTCCTACTCGCGAGGCTGCAGGTGTAGCTCGTTTGGCTGTATTTGCAGGTGTACACATCTCTCTCGCCTACGATATAACGTGGAGGGGCGGCTGCCTGCAGAGCAGCAGGGAGGTGGATGTGGCGAGACGCCACCGCCCCCCACCCATCCGCGTCCTTAAATCTCCCTCGTTAGATTCAGTGTTGTAGGACAGGTGTCCGCAGAGCTGCGCAGCGAGGGTTGTGGCGGCTGCTGCTGGAGCAGAGATGTGCATTGCTGATAGCTAGAACCTAGAGATCGTGCTGTCACTGAGCTGCAGGACCACGCCCCATATATACAATTAAGTGTGGGGTCCAGGCGTGCATTCTGTACGCCCTAAACGCTATACATCGCTCTTATTTGGCCCATGATTACGTGTAGCCGGAGCTGCAGAGCTACGCAGCCCTGCCGGCTGGGGGCTATGCAGCATCCTTCAGCACCATGGCCAGCTCCTCCCTGTATCCTCATCACTTGGGTACCGGTCTGTACCATCATTCCGAGCAGACAGGGAGATGCGCCGACGCCCCCCGCAGACGCCTCCACCTGTGTGTGGTACAGTCCCCGACTTGGTTGGCAAAAGGCGACGGAGGGCGTGTTGGAGGGATCCAAAGATAAGGCGGGGGAGGGAGGGTTGGTCCATCTGGGAGGGAAGAGGGGTTTCCTCGTTTTCGCCGAAGGTCTCAGTCACCGGCTCGTGGAGCGTGAGAGGCAGAGAAGCAGGAGAGCGCCCGTCTCAGACAGGGTCCGCGGTCGGAGATAGCCTATCCAGGAGGGGGAAGGCAGGGAAGAGGGGAATCCCACCACACCCTCAGGATTGCACCCAGCAGAGGAGAGGCTGCGGCGGCAGGAGGGGAAGGAGTGGAGGACGAGGGGGAGGAAGGCTGCCTCCCTCATCTCTGATAGGGGCCAGCGCGTCTGTCCCGGGTCCATCAGCCTCACCGAAGCACCCCGAACAACACCAGGAGGTATTTGACATGGTAGCTCTGCTAGCAGGCATTAACCATTGACCACGGTCATTAACTCCATCAGGGGTCACTAGTTCACTTTGCACACGTTCGCTGCTGCGGGTAGTGTCTAGTTCCAAATTAGGTAAACGGTAGTGGCCCATCTTTCATTCCTTGTAAATTCGGGAGCTAATGTACTGCCCGTGACCTTATTCTTAACCCTCAAAGGGAGCACAAAGCCTCTCCCGACGCTTATCGACCGGCCCTACTGCTGCTCGCCCGTGATGTGCCACCTCTAGCAGTTCCCATCCATTATTCACCGTCTCCGGTGGCCACTATTCGAAATAATCCAAATGTAGCCGCCCTTGTGCGAACTGCGCTGCCACTCTAGGCTTTTGGAGCCATTCACTGCCACCAAGTTCTCTGGCCATCATCAGCATCCACTCATCTATGACTTTCGTTTACAGCCACTAGCTTCACCTATCGACGTTTTACAGCCATTGATACAAAGCAGGTCTGTGTTACAGTCACTGGTTGCAGTTCACATAGGTAAATGCCTGACACACGTTTGGGAATGTAAGCCTCTATCTGTGCCTACAGTCAATTCACCACCTCCATTCTATCTTGTAGGTTTTCAACCTTCATCAATGGGCGTTTTTGTTAATTTACAACCACTATCTTTTTATAGTGTAATAATAGTATTAATAGTTGAACATCAAGTTAACATAGCTACAATTGGTCGTTGCATCAGCTAGTCATCCTTGGCAAACATTTACCCACTTGACAGAAATTCTGTGCCACTAGTCGCCGTTATTGCCAAATAGCTCTGGCAAGTCATATGTGTCTGAGCGGGTTGTAAAGTAGATCAGGGGGTGTGTCATTTCAGAGAGAAACTCATGTTCCCTTTCTCCTAGAACCAAGGCGCCATTAACAACGAAAAAGAAGACCCAAGAACCGCGGCACAATGAATTACCTCCGCCGCAGGCTTTCGGACAGTAACTTCATGGCCAACCTACCCAACGGGTATATGACGGATCTACAGAGGCCTGATCCCCCTGCTCCACCTCCTCCAGGTCCTGTGTTGCTCTCCTCTCCCTCCTCAGTGCCTCCACCAGCCCTATCCCCAGAGCCGACCCAACGCTCAGCCTCAAGTTCAGGTGGAGGCTTCTTCTCTTCCCTTTCCAATGCGGTGAAGCAGACTACGGCTGCCTTGAGTGAGCAGGTCACCTCAGCGGGGAGCATCGGGTCCGGGCCCAGTCGCAGCAGCAAGATCCTGCTAATCATCGATGAGCCCCACACCGATTGGTGAGTACAAGTGAGATCTTCTCTACTGCATGTCTATCTAGCAATCCACCACCACAAGACACTTATTCATTTACCCATCTCACATTGGGTTGAATACTCAAACCATTTCCTAAGCCCTTAGGATATCAACCACCCTCCATTTTTGGGGACAATACCCACACAGCGCTCTTGTAATAGGGAGCAGACATAAATCCATTCACCAGACCTAGGGCTGATGACTCCTAGCAAAGAAACACCTTTCTCAACCAGGGCTAATGTACAATTTTCAATCAATGGTCTCTTGAGTTGAGGACACCAACAAGCAATGGCTTCCTGAAACCATGGGAATGATGGCCACCCACCACCTATACGACAAGAGTAAAACAATATATTCCCTCCCCTGTAATAGAAGCCCAACACTACTCCAAATTAAGATCAAAATCTACACGGCCGGGTGGATTGAATGATCTATCACGGTCGCTGTCGTGTAAAATGGATCCATTTTCTACAGATATGCAGTTTCCTTCTCCGGAGCTAAAGCATGACAATCTCACACCCTCAATCATATAACAAGGAACATCACCACAGGTTCGACAAGACGGCACGCCTATGCTTGCCTCACCGGCTGGACCTACCCATGCAATGATCATGAAGGTAGCCATCTGTAGCCACCACCTTCCCAGTGCATATGAGCAGGGCTGCCCTGTATGGCATGTGACACAAATAACCGAAAGAGGTGCATGGGAGGAAATGCAGCAAAGATCCATTCATCCCTCCTAGCACTGAAAGCACCCACCTATCACTTATCGATCGCTGTATGGAGTAAGGTACAGCCACGGATCTACTACACCAAGTTACTAATGATGCAACACCCATATTGAAAGGGTTCAACCATAAGACTTTCCTCCATTTAATCCACCAACCATCCATTAAACCATCTTGTTTCAGGCTAGGCACATGGAACACCCACCCTAGGATCGAACCATCAATCAAACCATCACCTCAATGACTGACAGCAAGGATGTACGACCCATCCCCCTTCTCTTTTCTAGGCATCAGCAGTTCAGCCCTTCATTCCTTCAACCCATTTGACTACTCACCTGTTACTGATACTGCACAACAATTCCTGCTGCCCACAGTGGTTCATGAATTCTTGTATTAATTCACTTATTCATTTGTTAATTTACTTACTCCTTCACTTATCTTTCCCGAGTTCTAAGGCACTAAAATGAGATTCCCTTTCTGTTCATCCATCGACTTCCTTGCCGTGTCGATCACACACAGTGGCATTGCAGTACACCAACCATTCAGCCATTCATGGATGCCTAGCCATGCAGCTATCCTTCCATCCACCCCGAGCTTCATCACCAATCCACCCATCACACCTCCCTTTCCCCGTACTAGAGGTGTGCCAGTTTCGCCACCGCGCAGCCTTCCTCACATCCACCCCGAGCTTCATTACCAATACACCCTTCACACCTCCCGTTCCCTGTACTAGAGGTGTGCCAGTTTCGCCACCGCGCAGCCTTCCTCACATCCACCCCGAGCTTCATTACCAATACACCCTTCACACCTCCCTTTCCCCGTACTAGAGGTGTGCCAGTTTCGCCACCGCGCAGCCATCCTCACATCCACCCCGAGCTTCATTACCAATACACCCTTCACACCTCCCTTTCCCCGTACTAGAGGTGTGCCAGTTTCGCCACCGCGCAGCCATCCTCACATCCACCCCGAGCTTCATTACCAATACACCCTTCACACCTCCCTTTCCCCGTACTACAGGTTTGCCAGTTTCGCCACCGTGCAGCCATCCTCACATCCACCCCGAGCTTCATTACCAATACACCCTTCACACCTCCCTTTCCCTGTACTAGAGGTGTGCCTGTACCTCCACCACGCAGTCATCCATCTATTTCCTCACAGCGTACAAGAGGCCGGCCTTCTGGGCATCCTTCCCTTATCTTTCCTTAGGTTTAGAATTCCAGTTGACTGCTCCACTAATAATTTAACACCTTCACCGCATCTTACAACTTCGGCAGCCTTGTTTCATATGTCAGGGATGCAACAAACAGTCCTTCCATTTACCAAAACTGCATGCTCCCCCCTCCCAGGGCTAATATACGGTCTCATGATACACTATATCATCTTTCATCCTTTTAACCTTCCCACTGATTCCCATCATCTCTTCATTTCTTTTGGATGCAGCAATAATTGCATTCACACATGTTTTGCCCCTTCACCCCCGCACAAGCCATCTCCTCTCTCATGCATCCGGGGGTATCAACCATTCCTAGTCCATTCATTACGTGCGGATACATCCGACCAGCAAGCAGCATCCAGATGCCACGTGCGGAAGTTGGGGGGAAGAAAATCAGGATTTCAAAAAGCCCAACCCCAGAAACACCCGCCCCCAGTTAAGATGTATAATGTACGGATGTCTTTTCATACATCTTTGAATTCACTCTCCCCACATGTTCCTTCCACTCAGAAACCTCAGCAATGCCCCCCTACGCATACTTTAGAACTATACATCCTTCTGTGGCATTGTTTGGCCATCTGTGTGTCTGTCTGCCCAAATGTCCGCCCATTCAACTTCCTGTCCATGCATCCATAAATCCAACTATTCATCTTACCTTGCTCCCTTCCCTCAAAGCTTATCCACTTTAGCACCTGTGTATGGTACCGCGTTTCTTCTCCCATCCTTTGACACGCCTACTCACTTGAATATGTTCCCCAGCAGCCATGGCCATCTTCAGCTTTGTCTAGGACCCAAAGATTCTTCACTCCATCTTTGCCTCCACCGAATATTTATTTACCTACAAATTCATCTAACAAGCTCAGTTATCCATAAAGTCATTGAGCCTTTCACCCTTTCCTGTAACCAGCCATCCACTTATTTACATACTCCCTACACACCGATCACACTCAGATGTTTTTACTTGTAGGGAGAACCAACGGTCTTTGTATCTTTCCACCTAACTGGCATTTTAAAGTAGCATCGACCTGTGCAGCTTTTCAGCCCGCCGCCTGAGGTATCTTTGCCTCAATGCAGAATCCTATCAGCTCCAATTTCTTTTAAATGTCACACAATGACCCCAAAGTTCCTCACTGCTGCAATGACATGATTACTTGTATCGCTTAAGAGACCCATAATGACAAGAGCGAAAAAGAACAAGAAGCGACAGTAAGACACTGTCAGTGTTAATTCTGAAACATAGTGCCAACATGACCACGGCTCCAAGGAAAGCCAAGCAGTAGGAAATGGGAAAATCAGTCAACAGCGAAGCCAAGCAGCAATATCACTGAAGCCATGTGACACTAAAGTCAGTTTCAGTCCAGCTGATGAATAGTCCAAAGCCAGTTGATCCAAATCTCTGGAAAGGAGAGCGGGTAGCAGGGGAGGCCTTCGCTCAATGTGCAGCAAGACGTGACCTATCGTCGCCAGCTGTACAAACCCACCGGGGCCCATCAAAACAAAGATGGCCACCAAAGCCCTCCTGGCGCCCCTCCTACCAATGGGCTCTATTGGCCAAGAGAAACGCAAACTCACCTGCATTGATCTCCTTGGTCAAAGAGTCAGCCTTGATCCCTTCCCTTCACTCCTATGAAAGAGTAATCCACCTTTATATGATCAGCGAGGGTAGTGTGAGATAGGGGCAGCCCGGTACTATTTAATATTTATATATTCCTCTCTCAGCCCTCTGCCACCCATGTCCTCGCAACCATTTAGATATAGGTGCCCGTGGTTCTGCATAAGCTTCAGAAGTGCCAATTTCCTTCTGGTGCCAGAGGCCCAAAGTGCTTCCTCCTCCAGCACTCCCAGCAGGTCAGTGACCACTGCTCTCCTCCCTGTAGCTCTCCAGCAGTGCTTTCTGTGAGACATCTGCCTCGTCAACATCACTGCCTGTGCCGCAGCATCCCCATGCCACAGCCCTGAATTGGGTCGTTACTATCCCCCATGTTGTTGCCAGTAATGCAGCCAGCTGGGTGCACCAGGAGTCCTGGGGGCACATCCATGACCAGTGCATAACCAGCATCACCGAGCTCTGGCCTGGAAAGCAGCAGCGAGCGGGGGTCATTGAACGCTGGAGCGGCACGCTCTGCCGCCATGGCTTCCCTGCCGCAGCATCCACAGCATCATGTGCGACTTGTACCCACAGGCAGACCAGCCCGTCCGATCCCTTCCTCCAAGGGATGACAATCTTCTAGTTTAAGGCATTAGCAACTTTTATAGCCTTCCAGTTTACCAACTATTACATAATTATATAGGGATAGACAGATCCACGGTTTAACCTAAAGCATGTTTACCTGTTGCTGAACAATAACCTTTACATCCTGCAATATAATCACCTCTTATCAAATGTTCTACCTATTAACATCCATCCACTAGTGTCAAACACTATTACCCCCCTGCAGCGACAGACACCCGTTGATGTCTTCATCTGGTCACCATTCTTCCTACTGATCCAGTCTGTCAACAATCTCAGACTTCATTGACTAAGTTTAGGCCCTAACAGCTAGTTCATTCTCCCATACATTTGTGCATCCTTCTGTCTGTTGACCCATCCCTCGACTGATCTACACACCACACATCAGTCCATCCATGTATCCACCCATTCATCATCCATCCATCGTTCGTTCGTTCGTTCGTTCGTTCGTTCGTTCGTTCATTCGTCCATCCATCCGTCCACACACCCATCCATTCATTCCACCCACCCATCCACACATCCATCCATCCATTCAGTTCCATTCCATCTACCCGCATACACATCCATAACCCACCCATTCATCCAACCACCCGGACATCCATTTGTCCACCCATCAACCAATCCATCCATTCTCTTCCATTCCATTCATCCATCCATCTATCCACATATCCATGTATTCCATTCACCCACCCACTCACCCATCCACACATCCAGCCATCCATCCATCCATACACCCAGTCATCCATTCCGTTTCATTCCATCCATCCATCCATCCATCCATCCATCCATCCATCCATCCATCCATCCATCTATCCACACATCCATGTATTCCACTCACCCACCCACCCATCCACACATCCAGCCATCCATTCCATACCTGCATCCATCCATCCACACATCCATTTATTCCATTCACCCACCCACCCATCCACACATCCAGCCATCCATTCCATCCATGCATCCATCCATCTATCCACATATCCATGTATTCCATTCACCCATCCATTCATTCACACATCCAGCCATCCATACTTCCGTGCATCCATCCATCCACACATCAATGTATTCCATTCATCCACCCACTCACCCATACACACATCCAACCATCCATTTCATCCATTCCATCCATCCATCCACACACCCACTCATCCATTCCGTTTCATTCCATTCCATCCATCCATCCATCTATCGACACATCCATGTATTCCACTCACCCATCCACACATCCAGCCATCAATTCCATATCTGCATCCATCCATCCACACATCCATGTATTCCATTCATAAACCCACCCACCCGTCCACACATCCAGCCATCAATTCCATCCATGAATCCGTGCATCCATCCATCCAGACATCAATGTATTCCATTCAGCCACCCAGCCACCCACCCACCCACCCATCCACACATCCAGCCATCCATTCCATCCATCCATACACCCACTCATCCATTCCGTTTAATTCCATCCATCCACCCATCTATCCACACATCCATTTATTCCACTCTCCCACCCACCCATCCACACATCCAGCCATCCATTCCATCCCTGCATCCATCCATCAACACATCCATTTATTCCATTCACCCAGCTATTCACACATCCATCCACCCATTCCTTCCATCCGTCAATCCGTCCGTCCATCTATCCATCCATCCACAAATCCATTTATTCCATTCACCTACCCATCCACACATCCGGCCATCCATTCCATCCATCCATCCACGCACCCACTCATCCATTCCGTTCCACTCCATCGATCTATCCATCTAGCCCATGTATTCTTTGGTTAATTTGCCAAATAACCTCTGCTACCATTCCTCACGTGCAGGACCCAACATTGCACCCATTAAACTAAAGTGTTTGTTCTTGATTAAGTAGTTGATCAGCCATGCATGCATACGGTTTTACACATGTCACTTTTCTATGAACACGATAAACTAAAAGCACTTGTCTTTCATATTCACATGTTCAACAACTGGCTCAGGATTTGCCTGCTCATTGAGCAGACCAGACCAGGCCGTTATTCATCAGTCCAAATTCACCCACCTAAGAAATCCAACGCAATCCCATACGGGTAGCCATTTGCCTTACACGTGTCTGTGCACTCATGTACTGACCACAGCATGTAACCCCCTCATAGCGACCCTATTTGCTGTTTATAATCCACGTCACCCCAACCACTCTCCAATCCGTCTAATCGCGTATGCCTAACCAAGCTTCAAATACTCACCACCAAAGGATGTGTCTAAAAACCTTCACCCCCTTTAGCTTCAGTACTCACCCCAGCCTTCCAATCCAGTACTCCCACAGCCACACATGCTTTGCGGCAGCACCCACTCACAGATATGACGGCACACTGAGCTGTGCAATCCACATACTTGCAATTAGCACCTAACCTGATGTTTACGCTGTACGCCCAAACTGACGTCACGTCAAAGCATTCAGCCATACAGTATACGCTCACCCACCTGGCAACTAGCCACTCACTAATCTGACCTCCGTTCTGATAACCCTCCCACAAGCCACACGTGCGCATGCCTAAGTATTCAGTGCCCCTGGCAGATATCAAACTAAGCCATCCCAAAGTGCAACCTTCTACCAATACACCAGGCAAATCTCAAACCTCAAACTCAACCATATGTTACACCATTTGCCATCACAACCACACAACAGCCAAGCAACCCAACCACGGATCTTACCACCGCATACATGATAAGATAGCAAACCAATGAACTCACCTTTGTAGTCACTAACACACTCGGGCATATAAGCAACTCCTCTGTGCTGCCAGACAACTTACCACAACATCGCACACCAGTCACCCCATCTAGCCAATCAGCTCTCTCATCAGTCACCCACAAGCACCTGTCTGGCAGATCTCGAGCTAAACATCTACCATAGAGGTGGCACCTACCATCCGCCCCCTTCCAGATGTCCATCTGGCAAACCAGGGTCTGCTAGAGCCTCATCGGGTAGGCCTGTTGCAATATTTAATACGCCTTGAATTGAAATGACATGTATCCTTCAATTGTAACTACATTGTAAATAAATAAATTAATAATGACACTTTGATGCAAATAAATGGTATTACTGTACACAATGAGCCATCGTCTTATGCGCCAAGCTCTCAGCCCTTGTCTTGGGCCAGGTGTCCATTCCAGTAATCACCAATCTATGCCAGTTAAGTCCTCAAGAGGGCTCACTAGCCACCACCCCAGTACGCTACCCCTCAACCAATGACAAAAGCATCACTCATTCCAGTAGTATGTCACGAGTGTCATTAGCAAGACCGCCAATCAGCCCCCGACAGTAGCCACCAGCCCAATCCACCAGATGCAAACCCCACAGCATTAGCCACAATCCCGTGCCACTAATTATTGGCCCATGCCACTATTCATCTCCTCATTTGACTCGACATCTGCCTTTTCTTTAATGCAAAGACCTTGTGACTACAATGTTCTCTTAAAAGTGTTATTTAATATGTTCACAACCCAAATCACCATCAGTCAAGTGCCAGCAAACTCCCACTTGACCTATCACCGTCTCCCTCTTGACCTATCACCGTCTCCCTCATGCAAGATTCTATCGTGCATGGATGGCCTCACCCTGACTTGTGGCTCAGGAAAGACTGCATCCTATGTGGCTCAATCGCCTACATGATCCACTTGCACCCTATGGTCAACGGAAGCCCCCGTGAGTCGCCTATGCAGATGGGCGAGGCAGGCCCGCTGCAACATGACCCTCTTCCATTGTACAAGCCTGGTTGAGGTCCTTGCAGGACTTATTAATATGTAACGAGGCGGCTTCCCGAAATTGGAACAAAAAAAAGTCTATTTATTCCCGGTGTGCTGCCATGACAGCTGGTCTGCGCCGCGCCGTGTGTTAACCCTATTAGAGTTTCACCGTAACAGAAAAGGGCGCTTCACACCGGCACGTCAACGCATTTGATGTATTGAGAGCTGGTGTCGCCTATAGTAAGGGCTAACCATTAATGTGGATCATTTTTCATTTACCCATAACCCCACCGGCCTCTCTGATGTATTGATTCATTGAGAGCTTCTGTCACCTAGAGACTAGCCATTCATGCGCATAGCGCGCGCTTATACACATACCAACACGAAATCTCTGCTGGTGATTGAACAAATATCCAGAAATGCGATGGATATCTCTGGTTCTGCATACTGGGCTCCCTTAAAAGCATACATGTCTTGTCTGATACTCTCTGTTTTAATTTTAATCATTTTGCCTGAAACCTGATGCCTCTTAGCCAATCAGTAACCTGCGCTTAGCACCGGAAGAGTCCATTATTTGTGAGCAAGGGGGTGGAATCTGCATGGTCACAATCCATAGGCTTATCATTGTCTAAAGGTTGGGATTTGGACTAAAAGCAGCCATTCGTACTCAGAATTCAAGCTCTGGTCACTGCCTTTGGGTTGTTCGCTATAGCGCCCTCACTTTGTGTAGGGTTTGTTCAACCAGCAGCTGAGCAGCATGCGTCTAGAGGTTGACTGTGGACACATGAAGATCAAGGAGAATTATTTTTTTTGTCTAAAAAGTTTGAGTCGTGTTCTCCCTGTTCGTCTTTAAAAACTAAAAGGTCTAAATAGGCCTCGTTATTTGAACCGTCTTTAATGAACATATGGGAGTTAGTCAGTCGCCATCTAATTACTACCATGTTACGTTGGTCCAATGTCGCCGGATCCGTATATTTCAGTGGCCGAGCTGATGCGTCACATTAAGTGAGCCAATAGATGTCGGCAGTTCCTAGAAATTTGTCACTACTTCTGCCCTCCTTTCTATCTACTGACTTGAACTCTCCCAAGCAGAGGCCACGCCCACATCCGCTCTCCACGTGTATGATGTCCTTGTGTGATGCAAGGTCATTTCTGTGTTATACCTTGAAATTTAGTCTACATTTTTCACAATTTCGGGGCTTTCTAGTACATTTTTCTCTACCAATAATATATTTTCGTAACCGGTCCCCTCCACCGCACCACACTTGCTTCACAGGGAAGAACCATGCATGAGGGAGAGTGGGGCGAGAGTGTGTGTATGGTCGCAGGAAGGGGCTGTGGTGGCAGTGGCGTGTCCAGGGAGTGGCCTAAGGGTGACACGTGCTACCCCTGGAATCTGATTGACCATCCAGGTGCCACCCCATTATCCTAAACTATGATCATTATGTGTGTCTGCACTCATACCTCATGCCACCCCTGCAGAAGTCAGTGCCCCACTTGGGCCAACACAGTCCAAAGAGTCTGGACATGCCACTGTGTGGTGGGAAGTTGGTGGATGTGCGGGCTGGGGTGATTGCCAGGGAGCGGGGTGGGAAGTCAGGTGCATTGAGACCGGGGTTGCCGTGTGAGGGCCCTGCTACAAATGAAAAAGCACCTTTGCCCGACCTGTGATTAACAACCCAACGCTCGGCAAGGCACAAAGTGTCGCCACCCAAATTTTAATCAATGACAACCAGGTAGCCTCATGCAATTTTGAACATCCTTGCAGGACCTTTTCTACAACAAGGAAACTCATTGACAAGTGTTGCTCTTTTAGCACCAAAATATCAAATCTGGCCCCAATGCATGGAGGGAACATACATTCCATTTTGCCTGGAGTGGCATACATTCTTCTAGTAGCCTTGCAGAGACCACGAGCAGCTTCTAACCATACATTAAATGAGGACACTCCCCTGCCCCTTCTCTACCCACACTAGGCAGAGGAGCCACTGACGCTACAGAGTATGGAGCTGCGTCACTGTGACGAATCGACTTCTGGGGTACCAGTGTTCCAGGGGTGAATTCCGGTTTTCTAAACCATCAATCAGCCCCACACCTCTAATACACCTGAAGGGATCCGAACAGTTTGGAGTAACCAGTACATTATAAACATCCTTGTTCAATTTTGGTAATGTGGATGGAACGGCAGGCTTATCTCTGAAAGGTCATGTATTTGTGGTTACTTGAAACACAGCGAAAATACAATTATTACCCAATGATAAAAGAGACTGTCCAGTGAAGGTTGTATCAAAAATATCTGCTTTATTGATATCACAACAAATAGTTCTAGCAACACTACGAAATACAACTCACCCTGTAAAGGAATGCAGTGCATAGTTTCAAAGAAGGAGAAGGGATGAACTCTGGATACTGACAGAAGAGTAGTTAGTTTGGTTAATAATCACAACAGTTAAAGGCAAATGTAATGTAATTTTATATATGCTTAAGAGCGCCCAGTTACCTCAGGGTTAGGCTGCGCTATGTAAATTCAAGAAACAAACAGTGTACGGTTGCTTGCCTCTAGAACAAAAGGAGCAATGGGTTTTTGTATGTCTCTAGGAGCCTTCCGGAAAGGACCAGGGGGACAGAACTACAATGTAGCATGTGCTGTAGGTGTTCTTGGTGCTCAACAGGGTCGATTTGGCTTCAGATCCCTTTGCAAGCTGCGGTATCAGGCGGCAAGACAGTTCGGTGAGCGAAGCTGAACGAACGGCTGCAGGCCGGCCTACACTGCGGATCGAGGTCAGGAATCATTGTCTCTGTGCTGATCGTCAGTTATGAAGCACTGGTGGAGATGTCTTGGATGTCTTAACGGTCAGCTTTGCTGTCGGTTGCAGATTGAGGTACTCGACTTGCTCGAAAATGTCCTTTAGGTGGACGGCATTCGGTGCTTGTCGAGGCACTTCTCCCGGCTTCTTCAATGGAAAATGTAAGGCAGACTGTACCTTCATGCACACTCTAAAGCTGCAATAGCTGTGCATCAACAGTAAGTCTAACATAACACTTATTTTTGGTTTACCCTTGATGTCAGTTAATGTAAACATGATAAGAGTTATTTCCTGGCTAGACTGGCCTACATTGACTGTAGGTCAGCCTGGCCACGTAACTAGACTTATCATTTAATGCCAAGTAAAAAATGCCATATCAGATTAAGAACATAGATGAAGATTGGGACTACTAGTGCCGCTCTGCATAAACTTTCTTAATGTGGAATGGCCTTTTTCTCTTAGCATCAAGGGAAAAGCAAACATACATGTTATTACATGGCTAGACTGATCTACATTTGTAATGACAGTCTGCATTTAGTTTCTTAATGTAGGATGACATTTTTTACTTGCCATCAATGGTAAAGAAACCATGATACGTGTTATTGCGTGGCTAGCTTGAGCTTCTCCTATGGTACCAGTGTGCATTTAGTTTCTTACTGGGGCATGTCATTTGTTCCTTTTTACTTGATATCAAGGGTAAAGCAAACATGATGGGTGTTATTATGTGGATATACTTCCACATTGGTGGCTCCAGTCTAACCATATATTCTTTGTGTGTAACAGCATTGTTGTACTTTGCATCAAGGGTAAAAGCAAACAGAAGTGTGATTACTTAGCACACTGACCTATCTTGGTATAGCCAGTATGGATATACTTTCTTTCTGTGGCACAGCATTCTTTCACTGGCTCTGAGTCTTTATATGCTAATACTGGCACCTATATTGGTGAAGCATGCATAGACATGTATAGGCATTGCCAGCATTAACATATTTTATATACTGGCGTTATGGGCAAAGGCATAATGAAAATGTGTTGGAAAATTGACCTGTGCACTGTAGGTAAATTGCATCTACTGCTTTTTTTTCATGTGCTACTATACACAATTGATTGTTGAGTGGCTTCCTACACCTTTTTCACAGAAAGTGCTGTAAAATGCATCATTTTAACCCATTATTTTAAACATTTTCTCTGGGGAGAAACCCCCCGCTATCCCAAAACCACCCTAGTTTGGTTTTTGGCTCCCTCAATGCACTAGGTCACTCCTGCATATCAGGGATACATATTTGCACCCCTCCATTAAAAAAAAAATCTCCAGCCACCACCGAGGGCTGTACCGTTCCTTGTGCAGTTCTGAAACTGCCTACAAACAGGCAATCTGCTTGGGAGCAATCACTGAGATGTTACCAATGGGATTGCATGAAAAGATTGTATCTAAAATGCAAAATGCACGTTTACAGCGCATTCAGCATAGTAGATAAGATCTAATCCCATAACAATGAACAGGGGTGTAGGGGTTGCAGGGGTGTCCCCTGCACCTCCAGTTCGGTATTATGGGCTGCAGGGATTGCAGGGATGTCCCCTGCATACATTATAGGCAGTGCGGGCGGCAAACGGATAAAATCCCAAAAGACCGAATTACAAAATGCGGACTAGTGGGCTCTGTGATTTTGTAATTCGAACTTTTGGGATACGATATTACAACGTACATTCGTTACCAATAACCAGGCGTTACTGCAGCATTTCACTGAGCACAGGCAGCGTGCAGAACAGGGACACAGGTCACCTTGTCCTCCCTGCCACTGAAAAACACACACTTATCATTAGCTCAGTTCAGCCCTCGAGAATCACCGCTCTTAACCAGGATTTTGTCCATCTTGTTCAATCTGGCAAAGGGCACTGGCCCCTCCAGTGCTGTGCACATACCAATGTGCCATATGATGTCCTCAACCCTGCCTCCCGAGCATAATCCAGTTCATGAGCCTTCCCATCTGATGGTTCTCGAGGATGTTTTCTCCGGCTTTAGGTGCAGGGGTTCCTGCGGTCCTCAGCAGCTGCACTTAGAAGACAGAGGCATAGGGCTGCAGAGCTGCAAAAGCCACTTCGCTTCACCGTGCCAGACCCCGGCCATGGTGCAGGAGCCATCACAATGCAAACATAACCATTTTCATTGTCAAGATATTGCTTCAAGACAATCAGAAAGAGGGTGAAAAAGCTCATTGAGTTCAGCGCCCGCTGCAGACACCTTTCTGTAATTTGCAGGTCACAGGTTTGAATCCTGGCAGAGCTCTTTGAAGGTTGATAAAAATGATTGCTAATGAGTATTGTGAGAATAGCACATATTCAAGATCCAATAGGACGTTTCGGTCTAGTGTGCTCTATATAAATGGTTTATTTATTTGTATAACTAGTGTACAGGCCAGTGTACACGGGCCAAAGTGCAGGTTTTCATTGACACAGTAGGACCACTATATAGCCTAAGCCAACAGCTCCCTCTAGCGGTGACAGCAGGCGAAGCTATGACTGCATCAGACATACATACAGGGACAAACATATATCTGGCCTTTTATTATATTGTTAGATTAGATGAGTTTTACCCACCGCACACAAAAGGCTATTAGAGATGCTAATTTACAGATGCTTCAATTTTTTTCACCAGTGTCTCCCCTATATTTCTTTGTCCTCAATTACTATCTCTTGTGCGTATGTATGTACTGGGTTGTATAAAGTGTGAATTGAGATGCAAAGCAATGGAGCGTTGTACAAGGGAGTACAGGCTACAATATTATGATCATATTGAAGGATAGACTATTTAGGGTACACATGGAAGGACATGGAGAGAGTGGAGGCAGAGGGTTACATGGAGTGAGCGGAGGCAGAGGGTTACATGGAGAGAGAGTGGTGGCCGAGGGTTACATGGAGAGAGCGGAGGCAGAGGGTTACATGGAGAAAGTGGAGGCAGAGGGTTACATGGAGTGAGCGAAGGCAGAGGGTTACATTTAGAGAGAGGAGACAGAGGGTTACATGGAGAAAGTGGAGGCAGAGGGTTTCATGGTGAGAGTGGAGGCAGAGGGGTACATGGAGAGAGCTGAGGCATAGTGTTACATGGAGAGCAAAGAGGCTAAGGGTTACATGGAGAGAGCGGAGGCAGATGTTAACAGGTTAGGGAGTGGAACGGAGTTACATGGAGAGTGCAGAGGCTGAGGGTTACATGGTGAGAGCGGAACTGAGGCTTAAATGGAGAGAGCGGAGTCAGGGGGTTACATGGAGAGAGCAGAGGCAGAGCGTTACATGGAGACAGCGTAGGCAGAGGGTTACATGGAGAGAGCAAAGGCAGAGGGTTACATGGAGAGAGCAGAGGCAGAGGGTTACATGGAGAGAGCATAGGCAGGGAGTTACATGGAGAGAGCAGAGGGTTACATGGAGAGAGCAGAGGCAGGGGGTTACATGGAGAGAGCAGAGGGTTACATGGAGAGAGCGGAGGCAGAGGGTTACATGGAGAGAGGGGATGCTGAGGGTTACAAGGAGAGAGCAGATGCTGAGGGTTACATGAGAGAGCAGAGACAGGGGGTTACATGGAGAGAGTCGAGGCAGAGGGTTACATGGAGGGAGCGGAGGCAGAGGCTTACATGTAGAGAGCAAAGTCAGGGGGGTACATAGGGGAGCAGAGTCAGAGGGTTACATGGATAGCACACTGGCAGAGGGTTACATGGAGAGAGCGGAGGTAGAGGCTTACATTGAGAGAGCAGAGTCAGGGGGTTACATGGGAGAGCAGGGGCCGAGGGTTACATGGAGAGCGCAGAAGCAGAGGGTTACATGGAGAGAGCGGAGGCAGGAGGTTACATGGAGAAAGCGGAGGCAGAGGGTTACTTGGAGAGCCTGGAGGCAGGGGGTTACATGGAGAGAGCGGAGGCAGGGGGTTACATGGAGAGAGCGGAGGCAGAGGGTTACATGGAGAGAGCGGAGGCAGAGGGTTACTTTGAGAGCGCAGAGGCAGAGGGTTACATGGTAAGCGCACAGGTAGGAGGTTACATGAGAGGGCGGAGGCAGAGTGTAACAGGGTATGGAGTGGAAGGCAGACCCAGGCTTGATTCATTTGTCTGTGGATCTGCAGCTCTGCTCCTGGTGAAGATGTATTCCATCCTGTGAGGTTCACACGATCCAACCTTCCTAGTCCTACTGTCGAGGTCCTGGCCTACATATGCGAGCGCTTCCGTTGTCTTTTTTTCTTATTAGAAGGAGGATGCAACGCTGTCTTCCCTTATAATCCCCCAGAAGCCCTAAAGGCAGAAAGCCATTAGGCAACTCCGTCCACATTTTCCGCTCCTTCTGCTATGCCAGTGTTGACCAGCTTAAGGAAGCAACTTTGAATTTCATTTTTTTTTGTTTCTCGCCAATGTTCCAAACTAATGCTTATAAGACATTGACACTCTGCTGATTACTATGCACTGATTAATTACTGTCGAGTTCTTTGAGATGGCATATATGTTACAGCGGCATGGCATCACCCAAAGCATGGCTGCCTGCCTTCTACTGGGCTTCTGCGAATGCCTGCCCGTTACTTCTGGTCAGAAGTCTACCCGCTGCCTGTCAATCATTGTATTGATAAAGCTCATCATCGTAATGAAGGTCCAGGAAAGCCATTCGGCCTTGCCTCAAGCTGGATAGAGTCCCCAGAGAATGCTTATTTCCTTAACAGTCACACCTAATTGCACGGCAGTTATAGAATTGCACATTTCACTTGCATACCTTTTCTCTGAAGTCCTCTTAACTGGGCAAGTCTTTTACCAGCGTTTAGGTCAATTATTAGCCTACTCTCTGTTCTTAAGATCTCTGAAAACCTGGCATAGCCCTAAGTGCGATTTTTAGTTTGGGCTATTGGGTGGCGCGTTCGCTATAAGTCGAAACTATTGCATGAGGGTACATATAGGCAGAAATGGCATATGAAGAGGGACACAAAGCTTGTAGGAGTTTGGTTATTAAACCACTCATTATCTGCCCATGGCCATGCTAATCCGAATGGCCTCCCAGTTCCTACCCCTCTCCGCCCCAAACACCTCCTCATGGGAACTCTATGAGCTCCCTTTAATCAAGCATTAACATCAAACTTTGCACAGGAAGTGTCTGCCAGTGTTTTCTCGCAGCAGTCTTCTGAGAGTTAATCACTTAAGTGAAGTTGTAAACTCGCTACTGGTGTAATTTAAATCTTTCAATTAGGTCTGGCTTGAGCCAGTCAATTTATAAGCACTATGCATTCCCATCCCTGAAGTACTGTTAAAAACAAGCACTGGCAAAGCAACAGTGTTGTCTTGTATATAAGTATTAGGCATTTGCCAGGCACTGCTATTAGATGCCCAAGTATTCGCACCATTTTGCATCTCCTGCCATCAATAACCAGTTAATGCCACTACAGCAAGGCCTGGCAAGTGCATTTCCCATACCTACACAAAAGCCCAACCTGTTGGCCTTGCCAATGCTTGTTTCTCTGAGCGGTCTGAATTTAAGTCATGATGCATTGAGGCACATGGAGCTATAAGCATGCTCTGCAGAAGGTTATACCTCTTTCTGTGTCAGAATCTAGTATTATAGTTGTTATTAGCATTATATAGTATTAGTAGTAGTACCTTGTCCTGCATTGTATTTTTTGTAAGTGGTAGGGACTGCCAGTAGAAATGGATCCTATTACCCTCCTGATAGGCCCAGATGTTGCTTTAGAATAAACTGACTTGGAAGAATTATTATCTGACTGGATTCTACATTTGGCGACGTGGATTGTATCAGTGGGAACCAGCGACATCTTGCCCCCCTTGATGAGCGCCTTCATCTGGTGTTGGCGCCGGCTGATGCGCCCTTACCTAGAGCAGCAATGGAGACTAGGGCTGTAATGACTGGGAGCATCTACGGACTCTGCCTTTCCAGGCATCTGCCAGACTCTCTGGAGGAACCATGCGTGGGGCCGCTGGAACACACTCTATAAGAAAATCATAGCCTTTCAGGAGCTTTCTACTCAGTGTGACCTATCATCTTTAGGAAAGGCATTGTTGTGATTTGAAGTTGGAGCGACAGCTCCACTCTCTCCCGTTTAGAGTCTTAGTAATGTATTCCCATGGACATTTGCAATTGGCTGGTCAGGTCTTCCTGCAAAGCCTGGAGAGCCCTATTGAAAGACCAGTTATACATAGACATACATGGACACCCATTGTATGGCTTAGCTGTGGATTGTGTTGACAGCAGTTCTGGCGTATCCTGCATAAGACTCTCTACACACCTTGGACAAGGCTTCTGCAGGCCAGACACCCCTTCTCTGTGCTTCTGTACAGGAAAGTATGCTGTTGGAGTACAGGCAATGCATGGTGCGGATCAGCGAGAACAGAGACATGTGAAACACTTGTCTATAGGCGCATTATAAATGTCATATAATACCATATATCATATCATACTGCCGCACGAGAACTGCACCAGAAGCATCGGCGAGGACATCTTCAAAGACAAGAATGCAATCGGGCCCGAATCGAGTGATGCCGCATGCAAGCATTTCTCTACCCTCCAGAAGTAGATTGGCCCTTTTTAAGTAGATCCGCAAACTCCTTTCCTGCTTCTCCCCCTCTTACTTCACCCTTGCTCATGCTATTCTTGCCAGCGCTCTAAGGTCGGGTTATGCAGGCAGGGGAACAGTGCTCCTTACACCAGGACGCGGTGCTTTTAAACTACTTTGTCAGTGATTAGGCACAGTACAAAAGCATAGCAACATATCATAACTCTACATGCTGGCAGCAGCAATGCCTGTAGTCCCTGAGGATCTATTTCCTTCCAATATGGGTGGGGGAGGTTAGCTCAGGTGCAACGCGTTTGTATTGGAAGCAAGACAACGCAGAGCAACACAGCTTTGAATCCCGGTCCTGCGCTTAGAGACTGGTCTCCGGTGTTAAGGGTGTTATAAAAAGTTAATTAATGGAGAGCTGCTTGCATTGACAAGTAAGGGGATATTTCAGTAAGAATGTCGCATCAACAGGTCATAACCAAATAAGTACAGCTCACAAATATAAGCCAATCGGGACGTATCCTCTGGAGCTAAGAGGGGAGATCACGCAGCCTGATCGTGGGAGTGGAGAAGGCGAGAGTGGGCATGAGACCGCGCCGGCACCTCAGGACGTATCCTCTGGAGCTAAGAGGGGAGATCACGCAGCCTGATCGTGGGAGTGGAGAAGGCGAGAGTGGGCATGAGACCGCGCCGGCACCTCAGGACGTATCCTCTGGAGCTAAGAGGGGAGATCACGCAGCCTGATCGTGGGAGTGGAGAAGGCGACAGTGGGCATGAGACCGCGCCGGCACCTCAGGACGTATCCTCTGGAGCTAAGTGGGGAGATCACGAAGCCTGATCGTGGGAGTGGAGAAGGCGACAGTGGGCATGAGACCGCGCCGGCACCTCAGGACGTATCCTCTGGAGCTAAGTGGGGAGATCACGAAGCCTGATCGTGGGAGTGGAGAAGGCGAGAGTGGGCATGAGACCGCGCCGGCACCTCAGGACGTATCCTCTGGAGCTAAGAGGGGAGATCACGCAGCCTGATCGTGGGAGTGGAGAAGGCGAGAGTGGGCATGAGACCGCGCCGGCACATCTGGACTCAGCCAGAAGGTGTATTGCTATAGACATCATGGGGACCTTGTCACCAAGAAACACGCCATATTAGTTAATCTCGATAGCCTGCTTTTCTGGACAAGTTGGCAGATTAACCTGTTCCTGATCAGAGAGCAGTACCCGCAGTGCCGGCGTTAGTGGTGGCAACACCTGGGCATAAAAATAACAATTTGGTGCCCCCGCCTTGCCGCGCCCCTGCGGCAACCTATGAAGTTGGTTATCTCCCCACTCCCGCGCCGGAGCAGGTAGTTAATCACTGGAATGGGGCACTGATGCTTGAAAACCGCCCGCTCTCGCCTCACTGTGGGCAGGTAATTACCCCAATAGGGTGCCAGCACCCTATTGTTGTTAAATGCGCCCGCTCCCGTGAGCGCATTTAATTTCAAAAAGACACTTCTCACACCACGCCAGCTCGGGGTAGCCCTTGAAAGGCTCCCCCGAGCTGGCGACCTGGGGGGATAATGGCACCCTGGGGGGGCCATGGCACCCCGGGGGGTCGTCCGGCCGCCCTACCCTAAGGCCGGCCCTGATGTACACGCATGCACACAAGTTGTGCAAGACATCCTGCGCTTGGGTGGGCAATCCGACCTTGCAAGAAGCAGTCAGCCTCGCAAAAAATGGCTGATCATTCAAACAGATGTTCAGGAACTGTTAAAAAAAGAAACACACTGAGGTTGTGAAAAAAGAAAGGAGAAACGTATAAAAACCACATTAGGAGAGGGAAGTGACAATACGGGAGGCGGCTGAGAAGCTAAAGTACAGTGCTCTCACTAGGGGTGTCCAAAAGGCTGCCACCTATGCAGCACATCTTTAACAAGAGCGATGAGTGGACAATAGAGAATGTTAGGCCCGGAGGGGTGGGCCCGGAGGAGGCGGGAGGGAGGTGGGGTGAGGGGATGGCAGATTGCTTGTGCAATGCCACTTTGCCCAGGGTGCTGCCTGTCAGAGCGTAATACAGTAGCTATTGGGGTGATGTGGTGAGGTCTGGTTGTAGTGATGTGTGAGACAAGTGTCCTTGAGACAAAGGAAGTTAAATTCTCATTGGTCAGAGGGGTCTTGTTAGGGGTGGGCAAAATTACCGCTGGTGAAATGCAATTGGCCACATCCTGGTGGCTGTGCAGTTTTCCACCTTTTCCTTCACATCTTTTTATTGTTTTTTTATAGGAATTTTGTTTTTCCCCCCGAAATTTCGTATTTTTGTGGATCCGAAACACCTGAAACTTTGTCTTTCATAAAATCGAAATTTTGAAAAATGAAACGGCCGATTCTGTCCCGCAAGCAAATTGGCGGATCAAGCTAACTTTGCCCAGGATCCGACAATTTTCCCATGGAACAAAATCGAGCAATTTCCCCTACCCCTAATAATGGGTAAAAGGACTGTATAAAAGTGAAAACGAAACAGCACTATCTTTTACCAACAAGTAACTCTGATTCTGCCCAATACAATTTGTCTTAACTTGGCCAAACATTACAACTAGAGGAAAGACCTCCATGTATTGAGGTTGGTGGCATTGAATGCGTGCCCATAGTTACAGGTCGCCACTTTCCTGTTGTGTTGCAGATGCGGTTAATCTTTCCATGGAAGCTCCTAATAGAAGTAACGGCATGGACACGCCCTCAATCCCGCAGCTCCTGTCGCTGGCTTGACCAACCAGCTTCTATATCTACACAGGTAGCCTCATGGATTATGTAGGGATTCTGTCAAGAGGCACCAGGAGCTGCTATATCTACTCCGGATAAGAGCATCCCTCGCGCCATGCTACATCCTGCCACCCAGTGGGATCTGGACGATGCCCTTACCCTTACTTTATGGTGGGAATACAGCCATTGCTCGAGAATCCACTTGCATGCAGGAATCTAGAGATCCATTATGGACACCACCCTCCATCATGTCCTTTCTTTCACTCAGACCACCCTTCAAACCGGAGTGGTCCGGCCCATGGCTAAGAAATCTAGGCTGCTAATTGAATTCTCCACTACCCTGAGGTAGCTGTTCTCATCCATGTAGTTCCAGGCATCTGTGCGGCAATGCCCTCCCTCGAGCTAGGGCAGTATAGGAAACAGTGCTGCCAATCTAGTGCAGCGCTTCCTTCCTCTGCTCCCATCCATCCCTTCCCGACTCTGCCCGGGGGCCTCAATTCAGTCCAAAGCCTCTGTTTTTTAGTGGGTGGTAGGATTTTCAGGTGACCCAATCATTATGTTTAGTGGTGAAACATCTTATGCCAAGGCCTTCTGGTAACAATCAGCTCTTATTGGCGGTGATGTGTGGTCCTGAGCCCATCTCCTGCACAACAGTATAACAAGGATGTCATCCTTCACCAGCATTAGTTCAATTCAGTTCCTTTTCCAAGCCTCCCATTTCTCTTGGCTCCTCCCACCTTCTCTCCGTCTACTGTTCTCTCTCTTCCAGAAGATAAACATGTGTTTCACATCCCCTCAGACATTTGATAGAGTGGAGCTTGTAGGACCGTGGCCAACAATCTTTTAGCCCTTAACTGTTGGGTTTTGTTCGTTCCTGCTCAGGGACAGTTCTGTACTACACGGCCAGGGTGCATTCACCCATCAACCCCTTGGCACTTGGTGTATGATTCAGGGGACTTAGACCAAAAGGTTAAGTTATGTTATGCTGCGCTAACCTGTATCTCCTTCCACCGAATACTTGCAAGGTCCAGACCTTTCACTCTTGGGATAGTTACCATGCATTCAGCAGTCTTATACATGCTTTGATATATCTTCTGTCTAGCTTGGGCAAAACACCCTACCCAGGACATTTTCTAACATGAATTGTAGATCCTTGTGTTGTCTCTGTTGTGGGGGTTACCTCTTTATATAATTAGTGCAGTGAGTGAACATCACCCACTAGTACATCCTTACTGGCTTTAGAGTGGGACAATTGCCTTCGTAATGTCCTTAAGGTAGCATGTTCACCCTCTTAGTGTCCTTAGAGTCCATGTTTCTTCCGTGTGCTCTTTCTAGCATGAGCTATTCAACTCTAGCAGGAGTGATTCATCCTCGCTCTGTCTCTAGCGCAGGGGATTGATCCTCTTGCTGTTTTTCAGGTACTAGCTCCACTCTCTGTGTTTAGAGTCAATGGCTTCCCCTCTTGGTCTTTCTAGCATGGGATGCTACTCTTACTCCCTGCTTGTTGGTATCCTCTTTCTATCTCTGACATGGGCAATTAATCTTCTTATCGTTCTTGAGATAGTACATTCACTCTCTTATTGTGTTTAGAATAATGTTTTCCCCTCTTGCTCTTTCTAACAATGGATACCAGTCATACTCTCTGCTGGGTGGTGTCCTCTTTCCATCTCTAGCACAGGGAATTGATCCTCTTACTGTCTTTAAGGTAGTAGACCCACTCTCTGACTGTCTTTATAGTCAAGGTTTCCCCCTCTTGCTCTTGCTAGCATGGGACATTGATCTTACTCCCTGCTGGGTGGTATCCTCTTTCTATCTCTAGCATTGGGAATTGATCCTGTCATGGTGGTATTTTGACCCTATTTCTGTGCTTAGAGTCGATATTTCTTCTGTGTGCTCTTTCTAGAATTACATAAACATTTTACTCTTCGCTGGGTGGTAGGTGCATCCCCCTACTTTCTCTATGCATCCCATTTCTGTCTCTGGCATGGGGAATCGATCCCCTTTTGGTCCTCAATGTGTAGATTCGCTCTCTGACTGTGTTTAGAGTCAAGGTGTTCCTGTTTTGCTCTTGTTTGCATGGGATACTAATCGTACCCTCAGCTGGGGGGTATCCTCTTTCTATCTCTAGCACGGGCAATTGATCTTCTTATTGTTCTTAAGGTGGTAGATTCACTCTCTGGCTGTGTTTAGAGTCAGGGTTTTCCCCTCTTGCTCTTTCTATACTAATCATACTCTCTGCTTGGTGGTATACTCTTTCTCTCTCTAGCACAGGGAATTGATCCTTGTGCTGTCTTTAAGGTAGTAGATCCGCTCTCTGACTGTGTTTAGAGTCAAGGTTTCCCCCTTTTACTCTTGCTAGCATGGGATACTGATCTTACTCCCTGCTGGGTGGTATCCTATTTCTATCTCTAGCATCAGGAATTGATCCTGTTATTGTTCTTAAGGTGGTATTTTGACCCTATTTCTGTACTTAGAGTCGATATTTCTTCCTTGTGCTCTTTCTAGAATGACATATTCAGCGTACTGTTTGTTGGGTGGTAGATGCATCCCCCTACAATCTCTATTCATCCTATTTTTGTCTTTGGCATGGGGAATCGATACCCTTTCTGTCCTCGTGGTGGTAGATTCACTCTCTGACTGTGTTTAGAGTCAAGGCTTTCCTCTTTTGCTCTTTCTAGCATGGGATAATAATTGTACTCTCTGCTGGATGGTATCCTCTTTCTATCTCTAGCATGGGCAATTGATCCTCTTATTGTTCTTAAGGTGGTAGAATCGATCTCTGACTTTGTTTAGAGTCAAGGTTTCCCCCTCTTGCTCTTGCTAGCATGGGATATTGATCGTACTCCCTGCTGGGTGGTATCCTCTTTCTATCTCTAGCATGGGCAATTGATCCTCTTATTGTTCTTAAGGTGGTCGAATGGATCTCTGACTGTGTTTAGAGTCAAGGCTTTCCTCTTTTGCTCTTTCTAGCATGGGATATTGATCGTGCCCTCAGCTGGTTGGTATCCACTTTCTATCTCTAGCATGGGCAATTGATCCTCTTATTGTTTTTAAGGTGGTAGAATGGATTTCTGACTGTGTTTAGAGTCAAGGCTTTCCTCTTTTGCTCTTTCTAGCATGGGATATTGATCGTGCCCTTAGCTGGGTGGTATCCACTTTCTATCTCTAGCATGGGCAATTGATCCTCTTATTGTTTTTAAGGTGGTAGAATGGATCTCTGACTGTGTTTAGAGTCAAGGCTTTCCTCTTTTGCTCTTTCTAGCATGGGATATTGATCGTGCCCTCAGCTGGGTGGTATCCACTTTCTATCTCTAGCATGGGCAATTGATCCTCTTATTGTTCTTAAGGTGGTAGAATGGATCTCTGACTGTGTTTAGAGTCAAGGCTTTCCTCTTTTGCTCTTTCTAGCATGGGATACTAATTGTACTCTCTGCTGGATGGTATCCTCTTTCTATCTCTAGCATGGGCAATTGATCCTCTTATTGTTCTTAAGGTGGTAGAATCGATCTCTGACTTTGTTTAGAGTCAAGGTTTCCCCCTCTTGCTCTTGCTAGCATGGGATATTGATCGTACTCCCTGCTGGGTGGTATCCTCGTTCTATCTCTAGCATGGGCAATTGATCCTCTTATTGTTCTTAAGGTGGTAGAATGGATCTCTGACTGTGTTTAGAGTCAAGGTTTCCCCCTCTTGCTCTTGCTAGCATGGGATATTGATCGTGCCCTCAGCTGGGTGGTATCCACTTTCTATCTCTAGCACGGGGAATTGATCCTCTTATTGTTCTTTAGATGGGAAACACAACATCTTACTGTGTTTGGCGTGATGGGGCCTTCTTCTTGCAGGGTGTTTGGCGTGAGGGGGCCCTCCTCTTGCAGGTACGTTCATCTCTCTACTGTTTCTAGGGTGGTAGATGCAAACTCCTCCTATCTATTGCACAGGGAAGTGTTGCCCTTTATTTCTCTAGCGTCGGCGATTCATCCGCTTGCAGTCACTGGCCTGGCAGATTTCATTTTCTTGCTACTTGAGTGCAGGGTGTTTATCCTCTTTCTGTCTCCTGTGTGGTTGTTGTTCCACTTGGTGGGTGTGCTCTCTCCAATGCATGTAAGTAGGACCTGCAACTGCGAACAATAAAGATGCCTATTTTATATTGATGCGTGGACCTCCCCCATCATTTGTGGCTGACCTCTCACCGTTGCTCTTCACAACAATATGCTTTCTCTTCTGTCTCTGTTCTGGACATGCCCTCTTATTTTCTCTGGCAAAGGGCAGTCAACCTCTTGCTGTCTCTGGCATGAGAATTAGTGGCAGCTAGGGCTGAAAAGTGCTAACACTGGAAAACTCCTTGACACCTCTGGCAGTGCCACTGCAACTCCTCGCCTTATCGGATGAAGATATGAAATGATATGATATTTTATTTATTTAGCACCTATACACAATGTGCTTCAAAGCGCTACAAGGCAAGGGAGCGAACAAGGGAAAATACAATAACATTCTTACAGGAAGGCACCAGGTGGGCGAGGCCTAGGCCAGGTGACAGCTCAATGTATTCAGTGCTTGCCCCCAGTAAACGTCTTCATCCTGCATCTCATGACATTAAATCCTACTTGTTTTACCCAATAGGTTTTGATAAAGATTTATTTTATATTTTCGTGTTGATTTCGAATGTGGTTGGATGAATCATGTATCTGTGCTATTAAACACAAACAACAGATTCTGCACACATCTGAGTATGTTGGTGTAAAACTAAAGATGGGATGTGGTCCACTGGGTACATTGTAAACACAGTGATACTGGTCACCAGAGCACACATCCTCCCTTCTCTACTGGACCAACATGTGTGCTCCTGGGCAACCCACTTTACAGTGTAGGGCTTAAGTTTCCTAATCTCAGCTTCTCAAAATGTGGTCCTCTAAAAATGATTCAGTTCAGTTTGCACGAAAACACAAAGATGCTGAATTATTGATGTACCCTATCAGGCTTCACCTGCCATGATATTGCAGAAATGAGGTGATCACTGCTGCACTGGGCATATCATGACAGTACTTGGCCATGTGAGGCTGTAGCTTGCATATGATGGCTAGACATGGCTTTTCCTGGTGGAATGTAGCTGTGGGTATATGAGGCTGTGCTCAGCACATTAGAACAGTGCCTGTCATGTGAGGCAGCCTTTATCATGTTATGACTATCCGAGGCACGCAAGGCTTTAATAGGAATAAAATGGCAGGAACTGGCCCATAGTGGTGCTGCTGTGTGCGCTCCCGGTGTATCATGACTGCACACATTACATATCAAGGCAGCACCGAAGGTATATGAGGTTGAAAACACAAATAGCCTTGTACCTGCTTCAGTACCTTTTGTTAATTTATGAACACTACTATTGTGATGCCACTTCCTTTGATGTCCCCATGGCCGATATCAAAGAGTATTGTGTTAGGGCCACCTATATAAAGCTTTGTGCGCAGTGGTCAACAATATAACAGAGATTGTACATTTAATAGGTCGCCAGGGACGCGCTTTAACTGGAGATATATGCGCGTGTTTGACAGGTTCTTAACTATCTGGGCAGCAGTATTTTGTAGCCGATGAAGTAAATGAATGACTGATTCGGTGGCACTGGCGTAAAAAATGTTACCATAATCGAGCCTGGTTCCCATGATAGCCCTAGCTATTGCCGCGCAATGAGCTTCGGATAAGAGAGGTCTAATTGGACTTAGTAACGGCAATTGAAAGTTAGTGGAACGCCGCGTTGAGGGTACCTATAATGACACCAAGCTGAGTCAAGGCAGACTCTGAGGGTCTTAGCAGCTTTCGATGGTTTGATAAGGTACATTTGCGGTATAGTTCCTGTGTGTTGACATTATGATGAAGGGGGCTAGAGAGCAAATCCTCTATCTTTTCTCTATTTAATCCTAGCCAGTTCTTGAAGATCCAAGTTTCAATATTTTGATATACTCTTTGGATTTTGCTATGGTTAGTGAGGTGGTCGCCCTCTGACTTGAAGATGATCTGAGTGTCGTCTGCATAGTTTTGGAATTCGACACTGAGATCTACCAAAATATCATGAAGAGTTTTGTGGTACAGATTAAATAGGGCCGGTAGATACTGGCTACTTGAGGTCCACGAAACTCTACCTTAATTGGGTTAGAGACCAAGGAGGCCCCTTTCACCTGCTATGTTCGTTTTGGAGAAATGAGGAGCTTGACTTATATTGCCGATGCGCTGGAGAAGGATGGAATGATCCAGAAGGTCAAAGGCCGCCTATACGTCTAGAGGCATCAGGAGACCTGAGAAACCTCGCTCATAATGATCCTTTGGCATCAAATAAGGCTGGTTCGGTATTTCTTTGGGGGTAGATGACATCATTTCCTCTGATGTCATCAGAGGCAAATGACAGGGAGTGTCACTTCCTGTGATGCAATCAAGTATGTGGTGCCCATTCCACTACCCCTGGCATTTTGATGATTTGACTTCCTGATTTTCCCATGGGAAATGTAACCCCTTAAAATGTCTCTAGTTGAGCCCCAAGAATCCACCCTCTCACTGCCTATTGCTTGGGATCCCCAACTTTGTATTGGCTCCAACAAGGGGGATTCAGGCTTTTTTTCCTGTGAGTCTCTTTTTCAGTGAATATGTATAATAATTGGTAATAATGGTGTGCGTGTGTCGTGCCGTGCAAAGTGCTATATAAGTGTACATAATTATTATTGTGATTTCAATGAATGTAACTTTTTCTGGCTGACAA
Source organism: Ambystoma mexicanum (assembly GCF_040938575.1). Taxonomy (NCBI): domain Eukaryota; kingdom Metazoa; phylum Chordata; class Amphibia; order Caudata; family Ambystomatidae; genus Ambystoma; species Ambystoma mexicanum. The sequence goes on from NC_090924.1 coordinate 405,047,907, forward strand.
TCGGTGTGCATGTATGCGGTGAGTGATTGACAAGCACACTCCCCCTCATTGCTGCCTGCAGCAGCCTCCCGCCCTCTCTCCTCCTCTCACTCTGCTTTTGGAAGCACATTGGATGCTTTCCCGACACGCACTGCGGCTCACTCTCTCTTGCTGGCGTGCTATCAGTAGGGTCAATGTGCCTCTCTTTGCTCCATGCCATCACTGTGAGGGCATTTGTTGGTTCTTTGGGGTGGGGAGCCCAGAACCCATAGCCAGGGTGTCGGATGTTTGGGATTGGAGAAAGAGACCCAGGGGTGTCTGCATAATCTGTTTGCTTCCAGTTCAGAGGCCAGAGCTAGATTGCGATGGAAACCAACAGGACAAAATGTGGCTTTTCAAAGTTATGAAATGACTCCCTTTCTGGTAGCTGGGCTGAGCACAAGGGCGGCTGTTTCTAAAGAGTGGAGAGCTCACTGATGAAGGCAGCGTGATTTAATCCAGTAAAGTATTGATGGAGCCCCCGGCTTGTAAAGATTCGACAAGAAATCGATGTTTACGAGGAGCTGCAAAGCCTCTGAAAAGGACGAGGAGTTATTGACTTCAAGCAGACCATCAAGAACGAGGAAAAAGGGTGAACAGAAAAACTGCATGTGAGTGATTGACAAAGGCACATAACAATGAAAGTGGTGAAAAGGGGACCGGGACTGGCTTGTTACACAGGAACCAATGTGTCGGGTTTGAATCTTCCCCTGGAAATAAATGTCTTGGTCTGAACACTTTGCAATTGTATCTCCATCTGAAAGGTCCACACGGGGTTGGCCTCGTTCTGGGAGAGCTGCACCATCTTGTTGTGTTGAAGATTGTGGATGTGTGCGCTCCATGTCCCAAGTCCCAGCTCCAGAGCTGCAGGACCTGCTCTGAGTATATGGGCAGGCACAGAGCCAGCTCAGCCCAGTCTTGGTGTTCAAAGGCCCCTGTTCTGGGTCTACAGGCCCCCATCAAGTCACAGAACTGGACCAGCAGACTCCCTCAGATCCAACTCCGGTTGTCTAGTCATGGAGCCTGGCCTTAATACCATGCTGGGGCCCAGTGTGAGGTCTGCCCTCCCCCACTCCATGTATGCGGGTTTCAAACAGAAGCAGCCCCGTAGACCCAAAGAGAGGTACAGAGACAGGGCCCACACACTGCTCCGGGCCTGCGGGTCCTGATCTGGGTCCTCAGGCCCCACATACCTCGCTCAGACCGGCTCTAGATACACAGGCCTGCTCTGTATCCAGGGGCCTGCCTCCATCCCACTTGCCTTCTGGAAACCAAGCTAAGGGTTTCTAGATCCAGCACATGTTGCAGGGAGTGGGTTCCTGCTCAGGGCCTGCAGATCCTGCTTTGGGTCCTCAGGCCCCACATACCTCGCTCAGACCGCAGTCTAGATGCACAGACGTGCTCTGTATCCATGGGCCTGCCTCCATCCCACTTGCCTTCTGTAAACCAAGCTAAGGGGTTCTAGACCCAGCACATGTTTCAGGGACTAGGGTCCTGCTCAGGGCTGCCTCCCGAGATCTCCACCAGGGACCATGCCAAAACGGACACATGTTTTGCTTTTTAACGGGCACAGTCCATCGCTTTGCAGCCCTCCTCACCCTGCCAAGAGATGATGTGTGCCCGAGAAGCTGCAATATGCCGCCTTTCCAAGGACCCAGAGCTAAATCGGCAGCCATTTTGGCCACTTTTTCAGGTCTAAAAAAAAAAGAAACGCTGCACATGTTTACTCCTCGCCAAGAGAACATTGAAATGAGACCAGAGGCCAGCTTCTTATGACAGTTTGTAGTAAATCTGTTCAGCCATTTTCGCTGCAGATCAGAGCAAAAACTCGCCATGGAAGTGTGCATGCCAAATTAAACTTTTGGCCCCCACTAAATACATGTATCCTCCCAAATCATGTGGTAGCAATCGTGTTTCCTGTAAACCCAAATGCTTTCCACTCTGTATTCCCTCAGAAGGCTGGGGATGGCACAGACTGGCATCCACATCAAATGCACACACTCTCAGTCACCCCTGTTAGGCAGAATCCTGTGCAGTTCCCTTGGGGAACACTGCAAAAAGATTAAGACTACAGGAGTAAGCAGTAAACCCAATTGGTAACAGCCTGCACCACCCAGATTTACCTGGTAGCTGTGGCTGAGCAGTCAGACTTCTCTCAAGATGAGTAGGGCAGTATACAGGGCATACACAATAGGGCCAGAAACACAGTGGAGCAAACAAGCACTGACCAGAGCTTGGTATCAAAAGTATATAATTATTTATTTAAAACACACTTTAGGAAATACACTAAGCACTATAGATCAAAGCAAGTTCAAACACAATCAGAAAAAGTATACACACCTTCCTTAATGATTATTAGACAAGTCTAGGTCAAAACACCACTATTTGTAAAACAGATGCAAGTGCTTAACCCAGAAGGCACTCCAAAAATTAAGTTAGAGGGAGAGAAAAAGACAGGTCATGAAAATAAAACAGGTCCCAACACTTTTCTAAGACCACAGCAAGTTAGTGAAGGCAGAGTCTACTGTAGAGCCAAAGTTCGTAGGCCAGAGCCACTTTAAATGGAGCAAGGCGAAATGTGCCCAAGATCACACAGTTTAAAAATGCATTGAAGTCTTTGCTAAATGTTCAAAAGAGGTTGGTTTGATGAAAAAGGTGAAGTTAGAAGGTCTGGGGGCCAACCCAGTTGGAAAGCCAAGGATTTAAGTGTCACCTTTAGCAATCTGTGGAAAGGGAGGCCAGGTGGAATGCAGTACCTTTAAAAGTGAGGAAGCTCCAGCAGTGGCAGCTGTTCCTGGCAGCGGGTGCAGTTCATGGTTTCGACCAGGGAAGGAGAAGATCTCGTCGAGGAGGAAACTTGGAGTTGTTGCACTGCCCAGGGATGAAACCAGCTGCGGAGTTCGTTCGGTTAAAAGGTGTGTTCCTTTTATTCGCGGTCCTGCTGGACTGAAGCTTGGCTATCCGGCCGCCGTGTGCTTGGCACTGGCGATTCGACCAAGGGACATCCTGGAAGGCGAATGTCAAACTGGTTGTTCCCACCAGCTCAGAGGGAGAAGACTCTTGCAGCAGAAGATCTTCTCTTGTCGTCGGGGAAGTGGTGAGGTCATTGCAGCAGGGCTCCACCGGTGGTGTCGTTGTTGCAGATGGCTCAGCTTCTCCCCTCTTTGGATTTCTCAGGTCCAGTGGCAACTTCTGAAGTTCCAGTCCCAAAAGCCATGCTTTTATGCAGAAAAACCCCCATTCAACAGCCTAGCTGTCACTCATACATGCTAAGTGGTGAGCCGGGCGGCTCACCACTGGGCCAATCAGAACAGGGTGCGACTTGGGGTGCTAAGGCAACGCATTGCAGGGTGCCAATTCCCCCACCCACACATCCTGTGAATCCCAGGCAGAGTGGCACCAGTTGGAGGGCTTCTGTGGAGAAGCACGCCAAAAAGTGGAACAAAGGGCCCGACCTTGGTTTGGAGTTACAGAGACGGACACATGTGCCATTTTGTAAAAGAGTTCTGGCGAAAAGACCCAACCGGCGATTTTATATTAATTAAATAAACCGGCGGTATCTTTACAATGCACCAAAAAAGTGGTGCGTTTAAAATGAATGGGAAAATCCCTTAGGAAATATTCCAGTGGAATATTTCACGTGGTAACCACTGCCACCAGCCAGAAACTCGACAAGGGGGGACTGGACAGTGCCCCCTTGGAAACAGACACAGGGGCAATCTAATTAACCCCTTCCAGTACTTCCACAATATGATGGTTTGTACTGGTTCTGTTCACAATGTTGGTCTAATAAAGCCAATGGTGACTTTACATGCCCTGGGAGACAGTAGTCAGTCCCAGGGTATGGAGTCTATGTTTGGGGGTCACTATGACACCCCTGTGTTACTGCACTGAGGGTGCTGTGTAACACATATACCAAAACAGATGATACCCTATGGAGTAAAAGACCCCATAGCCCATAAGCACATACCAGGTCAAAGACATACCTCAAATCATGCCTAAGAGTGGGAACAAAAGAGTCTCACTCTTAGCAGGAGAAACAAACCCCAAAAATCCAGCAAAGCTGCTGGGGGACTGACTAGGTTTGGGAAATTAGCCTTATAAGAGAATTCTCACACCCCTCACAACACACACACACATCGCCATGGTGGCTAATCGTCTCCACTCTCTCCCTGCACCACACATATCTCTTCAGGCTCACTACGCGCAATCCCTACTCACCGGACACTATATACACCTCTATCTGCTGGCTATACACCCCCCACACAGCACACCCCTCTCCATGCTGGCTAAACATCTCCCCTCTCTCTCTGCACCACACACATCTCCTCAGGCTCACTACACGCAATCCCCACTAACCACACACTATATACACCTCTGTCTGCTGGCTACACACCACCCCACACGGCCCGCACAACGCACACATCTCCGTGCTGGCTAAACGTCTTCCCCTCTCTCCCTGCACCACACACATCTCTTCAGGCTCGCTTTGCGCAATCCCCACTCACTGCACACTATATGCACGTATACACGTCTCCGTGCTGGCTATACACCACCCCGCACAGCACACACCTCTCCATGCTGACTACGCGCTTTCCCAGTCACCGCACACTACGCACAACTCTCCATGATGGCTACACGCTTCCCCACTCACCCCGTACTACGCACAAGTCTCCATGCTGGCTACACACTTCCTCTTTCTCCCTGCACCACATACATCTCTTCAGGCTCGCTACGAGCAAGCCCCACTAACCACACACTATATACACCTCTATCTGCTGGCTGTACATCACCCCACACACCCCGCACAACGCACACCTCTCCATGCTGGCTACACACTTCCCTACTCACCGCGCACTACGCACACCTCTCCATGCTGGCTACACACTTCCCTACTCACCGCGCACTACGCACACCTCTACGTGCTGGCTACACACTTCCCTACTCACCGCGCACAGCATACACCTCTCCATTCTGGCGAAACGTCTCCCCTCTCTCCCTGCACCACACACATCTCTCCATGCTGGCTACACAATTCCCTACTCACCGCGCACTACACACACCTCTCCATGCTGGCTACACACTTCCCTACTCACCGCGCACTACACACACCTCTCCATGCTGGCTACACACTTCCCTACTCACCGCGCACTACACACACCTCTCCATGCTGGCTACACACTTCCCTACTCACCGCGCACTACGCACACCTCTCCGTGCTGGCTACACACTTCCCTACTCCCGCCCACTACACACACCTCTCCATGCTGGCTACACACTTCCCTACTCACCGCGCACTTCGCACAACTCTCCATGCTGGCTACACACTTCCCTTCTCACAGCGCACTATGCACACCTCTCCATGCTGGCTACACACTTCCCTACTCACTGCGCACTACGCACAACTCTCCATGCTGGCTATACATGTTATGTTCTGTTATGTTAACTCTACTTGTTGAGAGCACTATCGCCAAGGGCCATCATGGCGCTGATGGGAGAAAGACACAAAAAGTGAAAAAGAAAAAAAAAGAACAGACAGAATATAAAGAGCTTAGAACAAGAGGGTTTTGAGGCAGCACCCAAACAGGAAATGACTATCAATGGCGCAGAGGGGACGCAGGAGCTTGTTCCATAGAACCGCTGCAGACATCTGCCCAGTTACACAACCCTACACAGATATCTCCATGCTGGCTATATGCTTCCCCATCACCCTGCACTATACACATCTCTCCATGCTGGCTACATGCATCTCTGGTCACCCTCCCTACACACACCTCTCTATGCTGGCTAAACATCCCCCCACTCACTGCGCACTACACACACCATCCCATGCTGGCTACATGCTTCCCCATCACCCTGCACTATACACATATCTTCATGTTGGCTACATGCATCGCCTGTCACCTTCCCTACACACACCTCTCCATGCTGGCTACATATCCCCCGCTCGCTGCGCAATACACACAGCTTCCCATGCTGGCTACACATCATCCCACTCACTGCGCACTACACACACCTTCCCATGCTGGCCACATGCTTCCCCATCACCCTGCACTATACACATCTCTCCATGCTGGCTACATGCATCTCCGGTCACCCTCCCTACACACACCTCTCCATGCTGGCTACACATCCCCCCACTCACTGTGCACTACACACACCATCCCATGCTGGCTACATGCTTCCCCATCACCCTGCACTATACACATCTCTCCATGCTGGCTACATGCATCTCCGGTCACCCTCCCTACACACACCTCTCCATGCTGGCTACACACTTCCCTACTCACCGCGCACTACACACACCTCTCCATGCTGGCTACACACTTCCCTACTCACCGCGCACTACACACACCTCTCCATGCTGGCTACACACTTCCCTACTCACCGCGCACTACGCACACCTCTCCGTGCTGGCTACACACTTCCCTACTCCCGCCCACTACACACACCTCTCCATGCTGGCTACACACTTCCCTACTCACCGCGCACTACGCACAACTCTCCATGCTGGCTACACACTTCCCTTCTCACAGCGCACTATGCACACCTCTCCATGATGGCTACACACTTCCCTACTCACTGCGCACTACGCACAACTCTCCATGCTGGCTATACATGTTATGTTCTGTTATGTTAACTCTACTTGTTGAGAGCACTATCGCCCAGGGCCATCATGGCGCTGATGGGAGAAAGACACAAAAAGTGAAAAAGAAAAAAAAGAACAGACAGAATATAAAGAGCTTAGAACAAGAGGGTTTTGAGGCAGCACCCAAACAGGAAATGACTATCAATGGCGCAGAGGGGACGCAGGAGCTTGTTCCATAGAACCGCTGCAGACATCTGCCCAGTTACACAACCCTACACAGATATCTCCATGCTGGCTATATGCTTCCCCATCACCCTGCACTATACACATCTCTCCATGCTGGCTACATGCATCTCTGGTCACCCTCCCTACACACACCTCTCTATGCTGGCTAAACATCCCCCCACTCACTGCGCACTACACACACCATCCCATGCTGGCTACATGCTTCCCCATCACCCTGCACTATACACATATCTTCATGTTGGCTACATGCATCCCCTGTCACCTTCCCTACACACACCTCTCCATGCTGGCTACATATCCCCTGCTCGCTGCGCAATACACACAGCTTCCCATGCTGGCTACACATCATCCCACTCACTGCGCACTACACACACCTTCCCATGCTGGCCACATGCTTCCCCATCACCCTGCACTATACACATCTCTCCATGCTGGCTACATGCATCTCCGGTCACCCTCCCTACACACACCTCTCCATGCTGGCTACACATCCCCCCACTCACGGTGCACTACACACACCATCCCATGCTGGCTACATGCTTCCCCATCACCCTGCACTATACACATCTCTCCATGCTGGCTACATGCATCTCTGGTCACCCTCCCTACACACACCTCTCTATGCTGGCTAAACATCCCCCCACTCACTGCGCACTACACACACCATCCCATGCTGGCTACATGCTTCCCCATCACCCTGCACTATACACATCTCTCCATGCTGGCTACATGCATCTCCGGTCACCCTCCCTACACACACCTCTCCATGCTGGCTACACATCCCCCCACTCACGGTGCACTACACACACCATCCCATGCTGGCTACATGCTTCCCCATCACCCTGCACTATACACATATCTTCATGTTGGCTACATGCATCCCCTGTCACCTTCCCTACACACACCTCTCCATGCTGGCTACATATCCCCCGCTCGCTGCGCAATACACACACCTTCCCATGCTGGCTACACATCATCCCACTCACTGCGCACTACACACACCTTCCCATGCTGGCCACATGCTTCCCCATCACCCTGCACTATACACATCTCTCCATGCTGGCTACATGCATCTCCGGTCACCCTCCCTACACACACCTCTCCATGCTGGCTACACATCCCCCCACTCACGGTGCACTACACACACCATCCCATGCTGGCTACATGCTTCCCCATCACTCTGCACTATACACACCTCTCCATGCTGGCTACATGCATATCTGGTCACCCTCCCTACACACACCTCTCCTTGCTGGATACACATCCCCCACTCACTGCACACTAAACACACCTTCCCATGCTGACTACACATCCCCCCACTCACTACGCACTACACACACCTTCCCATGCTGGCTACACATTCTCCTACTCACTGAGCACTACACACACCTTCCCACGCTGGCTACACGCTTTCCCACTCACCCCGCACTACACATCCCTCTCCGTGCTGACTACACATTTCCCCACTCACTGCACACACCTCCACATGCTGGCTACACATCCCCCCACTCACTGCGCAATGCACACACCTCCACATGCTAGCTACATATCCCCCTCTCACTGCGCACTACACACACCTCCACATGTTGGCTACACATCCCCCCACTCACTGCTCACTACACACACCTTCCCATGCTGGCTACACATCATCCCATTCACTGCGCACTACACACACCTTCCCATGCTGACTACACATTTCCCCACTCACTACACACACCTCCACATGCTAGCTACACATCCCCCCACTCACTGCTCACTACACACACCTTCTCATGCTGACTACACATTTCCCCACTCACTACACACACCTCCACATGTTGGCTACACATCCCCCCACTCACTGCTCACTACACACACCTTCCCATGCTGGCTACACACCATCCCATTCACTGCGCACTACACACACCTTCCCATGCTGACTACACATTTCCCCACTCACTACACACACCTCCACATGTTGGCTACACATCCCCCCACTCACTGCTCACTACACACACCTTCCCATGCTGGCTACACACCATCCCATTCACTGCGCACTACACACACCTTCCCATGCTGACTACACATTTCCCCACTCACTACACACACCTCCACATGCTGGCTACACATCCCCCCCACTCACTGCGCACTACACACACCTTCCCATGCTGACTACACATTTCCCCACTCACTACACACACCTCCACATGCTGGCTACACATCCCCCCACTCACTGCTCACTACACACACCTCCACATGTTGGCTACACATCCCCCCACTCACTGCTCACTACACACACCTTCCCATGCTGGCTACACACCATCCCATTCACTGCGCACTACACACACCTTCCCATGCTGACTACATATTTCCCAACTCACTACACACACCTCCACATGCTGGCTACACGCCTCCCTGCTCACCATGCACTGCTTACACTTCTCCATGCTGCCTACACGCCTCCACACTCTTCCTTCCATTCGTGTATGCTCATCATCAACCTGCAAACCCACCTGGTGTTTTGCTCTGTTGTGAACCGAAATGGCTTCATCACCACTGATTTGGTTGTCTGCAGACCATATGCCCTGACTAGCCCGAAGGAGCAGCAAAACGAGGCAGCTGTGCACCGCCCCAGGTCTGTTCAAAGAGCCAAGCACAAGAGCTTAACATATGTAGTAACCATCCGCAGGTGCAGTGTGATTGGTGGCCGTGTGGTATGTGGCGGGAGAGCCAAGGTTACCAATTCACTGTTAAAAAACAAGCAGAGATGCTCCGCAAGTGTTTCAGCCATTTCAATCTAGGCACCTTCACAGAAACTATCTGAAAAAGTTCTGCTGAAATGGGTGCACTTCAATGCAACAATCCAAAATGCACAGTGCAAAACTATGTAATAATGTCATGTTACCCTGTTATTCTGTATCTGATCCTATATGCAACGTGTATACTGAAAATTACCTGTAATGCGCCCAGATACCTTAGGGTGAGGAGCGCTATATGTAAATAAAGAAACAACCAACCAAAAAAGAAGTCTCACATAGTCCAGCACCCAGCACACCTAAAGATCCTCAGCATTTATCCACACAACACCCACCACATCTGCAGAGTGGACACGGTACACCACCCAGCATATCTCCACTGCACCCACAACATCTGTGTCACCCAGGGGTGGGCTGGGAACCAAAAGAGGGTCTGAAAACAATGTTGAAACTGCACCCATATTATACATTTTCAGCAAGCCCAACCCTTTTGAAATGAGTACATTTGGAAATAAAATAGGGTGCCACTTTGCTGATGATGTATTGGGGTACCTAAGGGATGTGCACACCTCCCTCCAGGAGCTCTTATCCCTTACAGAGACCTTTGGAACTTTTACGCGCTTGAAAATAGAGCATCGTGTCAATAGTTACCAGTCTCGGGAATATAGCTGAGGGGCAACGTGCTCGCCTTGGAAGCAAGATGACATGGAGCACCACAGGTTCGATCCCAGGGTCTGCACTCAAGCGCGTTATAAATAACCTATCATAGGTTCCAGTCTAAACTGGGAAAGGAAGGTCCTGGGAATGAGAGTTGAAAAGGCTACCATTAAATGTCTTGGCATTCTCTTACCGAGACCTATCAAAAACTTGATAACACAAAGCTAGATTTGCACGGGTGGAGCCCACTGATTTTGTCCTGGTACAGTCGGATGACAGTGATCAAAACAAACATTCTTCCCTGACTCCTCTACTTATTTTCGCCACGACCCACAAGTCTTCCATAATGCTTTTTTGGCGATCTCCGGGCAGCTATTAATAGGTTTGTGTGGCAAGATAAATGTCCCAGGAATAAGAGTTCCGCTCGTACCCTTCCCAGAGAATATGGAGGGTTCGGATTCCCAGATTTCACACTGTAATATATAGCAGGGCAGTCAAGGGTGCTTCTTGAGCACATGGAGGACGATCTGGGAACCTACTGGACATACCTTGAAGATATGGATTCCCAAGGGCCGAAGGTGAGAGACCTGATATGGACCCCAATAAAGGGCATACCAAGAAGACTTATGCAACATCCAAGCCTGGGAGCACTGTGGGCCGTGTGGAGAAGGGGCAAATTGAAGGACACATTCTCCTCATGGCCATCGCCCATGACCTTGGTCTGGGAGCCCCCCTGTAGACCTAGCTAGGCAGGGCTTCCGCAGGACGTAGCAATAGTCAGACAAAGGGCTATAGATGGTGGGAAAATAGTTCAAGGTGGAGGTGTTTCTGAACTATGCCTCGATGAATGAATTTCTGGGATGCGAAAATATTGCGATTTTTGAATACTTACCCCTAAAAGGGATTCTCATCGATCCGAAATGAGGCGCCAACTTGAAGCGGTCGCGTACTCTCTTCTAAGCTGCCATAAGCTCATATGTGAATTGGACAGGGATCCTTTCTAGGCTCTACAGAGTATTGCTTACCACGGAGTTGACTGGAAGGCAAAACTTAAAAAAAATATTGGAATGATTTGGTGGCAGAGGAGATTTCGGAGGTGTCGGGGGAAAATATTTTTAGAATCATGTTTCATTGGAATCTGTTCACAGCAGCAATGGAACAAAATTTCAAAAATCTTCATGTTTGGCACCGAGACCCATTAAAACCTTCTAAGATGTTTTCAGGGGTTTCCCCGTTGTGTCCTACAGGGTGTAGTTGGTGGGTTCACTCTCCCACATGTGGTGGTTCTGCCCGTAAATCCAGATATACTGGGATGAACTCCTGAGTTGGATAAACTCCCAATGGACCTGCTCCAAATGCCGTTAGGGATTCTACTGGAAGGTAGTGAGATATATAGATACCCAAGAATGTGGCAGGCGATGTTCAGGGCGGATACAGTAGTGGTGGCATAGAGGTGGAAAAGCCCCAAGCTCCCTGAGGAATCACATTGGATGCTGAAACCAAAAGACATCTATACTATGGAGACTCTGAGAGTGATGGTTAATTATTACATGGGTTTGTTTTGGGTGGAATGGGGTCTGATGATTGGGATTTTGGGATGCGTTATACCCTAGTTGCATTTTTAGATGAGCCTAGTACAAAATCTGAACGTGCCAGTCCCTTTTTAAATACAGCCAAAGATTGAATAGGTGGAGTTTAAGTGAACTTGGGAGAATATGCGAGACCTTATGAGAGCTTCTGTTGGGGGGCAGAGGGCATCATGTGAGGGCAGTAATGGGTAGACGTGATCTATTGGAAACAGGGTGATATCCTAGCCCCAGAACGATGATAGGAGAACATGTCTTTGCTTCAGCCTGTTGATTGGTCCTGTATACTCGATCACCCAATCCTGAATCACTGGTAATAGTTTGGGAGGGGAAGGGAGAGGGATTGGTTAAAAGAGTTTTTTTGATGTGTGCATGACATAACGCTATTCACATGTTCATAAAATGTTAATGAAAACTAAATTTGAAGAAAAAAATAGGTTTCCACACAAAAGAGGCCCAGGGTGCAGAAGCCTACCGACGTAGCACACATCAACGGCATTCAGCACATCTACATGGCACGGAGCACATCTCTGCATCACACAACACATCCACACAGTGCCTAGAGCATCTGGCACAGCGCCGGCTCATCTACAGAATGCCTTGCCCGCTTGCTCATTTTCCTTTCTTAGCGGCTCTATGCAGTGCCTATGCTCTGACCGTACATCGCACGACGTACAGGGCACGATTAATGGAATATTTGCCCGGTTCAAAGTGAATTTGCACTGCTGAAAAGTGACGTTGCACTGCCAACACAAACCCTGATTCATGGAACCATGCAAAGTGTATTTTTGCTGGGCAAAGTCAGCGCAAAGTCAGCGCATAGTCATTTTTGCAGTTCAAAGCGATACGCTCATCTAAATCTGATTTCTTAGCTGTAAAGATAGCCGCCTCAAATCTTTTTACACTGGTTTTGTATAATTCTTTATCTGAGTCTGAGAGCAATCTTTTCCAGTTATATAGTGCTTTTTAAAAAACTTTTTTAATTTTGTAGGTCCGGAGAAAACCATGGGTTAGTCTCCCTTTGAAGGTCTTTTCTTATTACGCATTCACTGCTTTCTGAATGGTCTGTTTGTAAGCCTTAGTAATTTCGTCTACCGGAGTAGTATGATTCAGATTCTGACGCACTGGGCCAAGCCATGGATCCAAAGTTTCTTGCATAATACTTGTCCGTTTTCTACACCATATTGTCGATGTCATCAATTTCTTCCTCAGAATGTTCTTTTCTGATGCAATTTCAAAGTGGATAAAGAAATGGTCCGACCAAGGACAAGGGCATACATTCTGTCTGGCTAGAGTGATATTATGTCCTACTATCCAGTCCAGTGTATAGCCCTTTAAATGTGTAGGGGTATTCACAAATGGAATAAAACCCAAGTCCGCCAGATCACCATTAAGGGCCTTAGCTTGTAGGTCTCTATCAACTGCTAACCAGCAATTAAAATCCCCAAGAATTATGGTTTTAGTGCAGGGTTTTAGGGAGGCTAAAAGTAAATCACATATCTGATTTATAAAAGCCGACATGGAGGAGGGCGGACGATACACAAGAATCATATTGATAGTCGTCTCGGCATCCGTTAGGATTTTAATATGAAGAATATCACAGTCCTCAGTATTGGAAGTGGGCACTCTCCACAAGTCAAAGGTTTCTTTATAACTCATTGCTACGCCCCCTCCTTTCCCTTCTAGTCTATCTTGACACATAAAATTGTAACCTTGCGGAACAGCCAGAGAAAGTGAGGGACCAGCCGCTGCATGGGTCCACATCTCTGTAAGGCGCACATAAGTCAATAGTCTGTGCAGATATGTATGTAGAAACCTCTAGTGCTTGTTTTAAAAGAGACCGTGTATTCAGCAGAAAACATTTCAAACTTAGGGTACTATTGTCGCTGATCTCGGTGCTTCCCGATTGTGGTGTCACCAGAAATTAGCATATCAAGGTGCCCTCTGAACAAAGTGGGGGGACTCCGTCCACCCGCATGTACCCTCGACTTGAGCCCTGGTGGCAGCTCTGGCCCGGCTTCAGTGAGTGGTTCCGTCCGCGATCAAAAGGTCACATCTGCCTGTGCTGCGTCAGCTTCCAGTGAATGTCCCTCACGAAGCAGCCACCGGGCTCTGCCCGTCACTTGTTCTCATCCGCTGTTTGGGTGCCTCGGCAGTGGGCAACCTAAAGCACATGTACATTGATGACAGTTGAGCAACACCATTGAGCTGATCGGGCTCTTCCGCCCGCAGTTTTGGGTTATGTTCACTCGACCTGGCTAACCTACCAAGCTGTGGCCGTACAGAACAGGGCACAGACATTAAACAGTGCCTGGGCTTCGCTGTTAACAAAGGCCCTGTAATTACTAACCTAAAGTATTTCACGTTCAGCACCTGTATTCGTGTCCATATATTTGTAGGCAATGTTGATGCGGTGTTAGGACTTGCATGCCAGGGGATTGATTGGAAGGATAGAGAGGGGACAGGCGACCCCTCCTTCTCACAGCAGTCCTTATGTGGGTGCTTTCAGAGGTAAGGGGCAGAGTTTGCTGCTTTTAACACTGAACCTACACCAATAGTCTCATTGGAAAGTGTAAAGAAGTTAGATGCCCCCTCACAAGTAAGTTTGCCCCTCCCCAACATTTGAAGAGTTAGCCTCCACCCCCAAAATGTGAACCTAGATGCACCCCAGAAGAGGCTGGTGTTTGCACATGCTATTGGCAGAGAGGTGAGGAGGAGAGCCTTTCCTGAAACTAGCGGCATTCAAGTTTTACAATGTTTGTGCAGAACCAAAAACACTTTAAAGCTTCTACTTGCAAGACGTCCATCGCCCAGCTGCCTCAGCAATATCCGATGCTCCCATCAGCCCCCTGCCCACCGATGCGAGCCAACATATAACCTCATTATGTGAACTTTGACATCCGAGCATAGAGGACTTATGTGCACACTTTCTTTTCCTTCGCCATATGTGTTATGTGGCTAGAATAGCATGTTGGTACAGTCAGTCTAGTCACCTATTACTGCGGCATAACCTTATGCCTTTTTAATGGGCATCTGTAACCTACACCAATAGTCTCATTGGAAAGTGTAAAGAAGTTAGATGCCCCCTCACAAGTAAGTTTGCCCCTCCCCAACATTTGAAGAGTTAGCCTCCACCCCCAAAATGTGAACCTAGATGCACCCCAGAAGAGGCTGGTGTTTGCACATGCTATTGGCAGAGAGGTGAGGAGGAGAGCCTTTCCTGAAACTAGCGGCATTCAAGTTTTACAATGTTTGTGCAGAACCAAAAACACTTTAAAGCTTCTACTTGCAAGACGTCCATCGCCCAGCTGCCTCAGCAATATCCGATGCTCCCATCAGCCCCCTGCCCACCGATGCGAGCCAACATATAACCTCATTATGTGAACTTTGACATCCGAGCATAGAGGACTTATGTGCACACTTTCTTTTCCTTCGCCATATGTGTTATGTGGCTAGAATAGCATGTTGGTACAGTCAGTCTAGTCACCTATTACTGCGGCATAAACTTATGGCTTTTTCAATGGTCATCTGTAATAATGCAGGCACGGCACTTGTTATTACATTTCTACACTGCCATTTTGGTGCAGCCAGTCTAGTCATGTATCACTGTGGCATGACCATATATGCACAAGCGTTATGGTGCACAATGTACTTTTTTCCTCAAGAATATTTTTCACAAGTTGCTGCCGATAGCATATCAAAATGATCAAAGCAACTAAATGTGTATGTTGTCTTTAAATCCCATAACATGTGCATGCTTGCTGGCACATTGCACTTTCAAATGTACCATTGGATACTTGCTCCCCACACCAGAAGACCCTTGTGGCTGGAACAGAGCGGGGTGCAGCCTTCAACACTTGTGTACAGGCGCGTGATACATGCCACATCATATCATACCAAGTTAGCTTCAGACAGTTTTTTGAAGTGGCCCCTCCCATCACCATTTAGCCCCCCCCCCCCACTGCTGCGAAATATAGGTTTCGTTGCGCCCCTGATGGATGAAGTGTCCTGCAAATGTGCACAGCTCCTTCAGTGCCCCTCCTAGTTACTGCCTTTAGGCTACTCATTCAAGTCTTCTAAGCGCTACTTATTGGTCTGGTCCACCCCTTAACTGGGGCTCTGGAAATATAAAGATTGGCCAATCATATTTCAGGTGATAAAAAATGGGCCCCTGGACTTCCAGGCAACTTAGAGAAGCAGCTTGCAGGGCCTTACACTGCATGAACACTGACTGTATTAGCACTGCAGTGCTGCACACCGATATGCAGTGGACTTAGGCTGCCCACATATATATATGAAATCAGCCTTTAGGTACCCAGTACATGGCTCATAATTAAGGAACTGTCATAAGCGCATTGAGGCCATACAAATGGGGAAAGAGTGCTATGTAAATAACCAAATACAATACAATAGTACAGGAACAATAAGGATAATAGGCCAGTACCGTGAGGCCTAAGCTTCCCAGTCTAATGCCATCAGAGTGCAGACAATTACCCAAACATGCAAACATCCCAGGGTAGCACAGGGGACAACTGGAATCTCTCATACATGCCTCCCAAAACCAACAGACTAAATATCAGGGAAGACCTGTCCTGCTGCTTGGCACTCTTTCCCAACCTGGCAGAAATGCCGGGAGAACCCATCTGCATTCGAGTGGTGGCTGCCCAGTGTGTGTGTTCCACAGTAGCACACATCCACTGGGTCTCAGCTGCTGTAGCAATTGCACCGAGCCGGCGATCCAATCTGCCAAACCTACCTGGGTCACAGCCATCCAGAGCGGCCTTGAAAGAGTCTCCTATGGGGTAACACCATCCCTTGGGTAGTTAGTAGTTCTGGTCCATCTCAAGGCCATCCTTCTGCACTCCAGCTGTTCTTACATAAGGTCAGAGCTGAGGTAATGCACACTGGGGCTCGCTGACATCATGGTGGAAAGTGTCCCCTGTCTCCCTCATCTCAGCACTGACAAATCCCCCTATGACAGGGCTATCAGGAGTCCTGTCTATCCTACCCAGGTACTCTGTGATGGTCTAACCCTGGCACTTGCACATAGGTGATATGCCCTGCAAATGATCACCGCTCCTTCAGAACTTCTTCTAGGCACTCGTTTGGACCCACTCGTCCAGGTCTTCTAGGCACTGCACACTGGTCCCAGGATCCCCTTTTCGATGGGGCTCTGGACTCCGCCAGGCTGGCTGGGATTTTCCTTGGCATTCCTTTATTCTGCCGCCAGGTGAAGGAGATGTGAAGTGGGCTCTCCTCTTCCTTCACTTGGAAGCAAGTAGACATCCCTTCCAAGAGTCTATGGGAGTCCCTGGAACCTCAGGCCAACCACCCATCTTCAGGAATCGTACCAGGGTGCTGCCCCCGAATTTACTACTGCGGAAACGTCTCTCAGCGGGGACAGTGATCCCTGTGTAGTGCATCCCCAGCTGCAGTGTCCCACCGCCTTCGTTCAATGAGGTTTAAAAGGGTCACCTTCAGACAGTGGGGTCCAAGCATATCTTCCCACTCCCGGCAACGTCTCACAAGCAGGTAACTCCGATGACCTTCGGCAGTTGAGTGGAGAATACTGTCAACTTTTGGCCATAGCTCTCTCTTGGGCCTCTAGTGATACGCTGTGTCACACCAAAGTCCATTTTTTCTGTGCACATACAATATGTAAGAATCTAGTCTGGTTGAATGCTAAAACTATATTTTTAAATCACATTTCATTTAAGGTAATTAAAAATCCAATATGATCAACCCAGAACCAGTCTGACAATAGTGTAATCTACTGCCAAGATGTGTCTCGGGAGGATAACTCAGCAGCAACGTGCTCGCCTTGGAAGCAAGATGACATGGAGCACCACAGGTTCGATCCCCGGGTAGAGAGTTGCCAGTGTATATTTCAAATTATGAAAGTGGGCCCTTCCCACACTCCACGAACAATGACTGTTTTAACACTCCTCACTGATCACCACATTGACCTGTTAGCCAATTGCCGGTACCCATAAAATCTCCATTGAGGTACCCAGAAATCTGGCTCTAATGTTGGGACTTGTCATTATATAGAAATGCAGAGGATGCTAGGCCAGTCCCGTGAGGGTAGCAGGGTCTAACACCCTTGAAGGCCACTTTTCACTGCTCCCTCACCTGACGCCCTACATGATACATATGGTAGACTCCTGCGGGCAGCCCCATTGGACCCCTCGCCCCCTCTGAACCTCTATATCTGGGCCCTACACGATTTTAATAACTTGCTACTTCCCCCACCACCCAATCTACAAGTATTTGTTACACTGTGGCTGGGAAACACACACCACCCAGAGTCACAACTCTCTCCTCTTCCTTCCCTGCACTCCATCATGCTCGCTCCATGGGATGAGGTGGAGACCCAATGCTAGGGAACAAAGTGTGGAGCGCAAACATCGTGCCAGGAAGATGTGTGCAGCGCCACATATGTTCTACTGTGTGCCACCGCCGCACACATGCATCGAAATACTGTTGGTATAATTGCACCACCCCCCAGTTCGCCAACACAGAAATTCAAAGATAAGCTCAGCACCCGAAAACCCCAAAAAGTACCAAGCGCAGCTGCTCAGCATCAAAGAAGTATACACAGCTCCCGCCCATCAGTGGACTGGGAACCAACAGAGGCCCTGGAAATAATTGGCCCCATAGTACACATTTTCAGCACGCCCAATCCTTTTCCTATGAGAACATTTGGAAATATAATAGGTTACCACATAAAAGAGGACCAGGGCGCAGAGGCCTACTGGGAAATCTCCAGAGTTCCCTATAGGCCAGTCCACCCCTGCTCCCGCCATACATATGTATATCTCTCACACACACACAGACACACACACACACCTTTCAGCAACTGTATCTGTAAAGCGCCCAGCATGTGTTCACAGCATCTGACACATCTGCACAGAAGGAGAACTGCAGCACGGACATCAAACGAGCCATGTAATAATGTCCCCGCAAAAATGTCTCCTGGCAAAAAAGTTGCAGTTCTTTTTGCAGACATTATTGCATTGAACATGGGAAGCAGGGGACATCCCTGCAACCGGTCCCCATACATAATGTCACCATATATAATGTCGCCAATGGCTTTTCCTGGCAACATTATGTATGGGGACATTATTACCTGATACCCATCAAACACAGGCAGGGGCATGCAGCAGAGACATATATGCACCTGCCTCGGCAGGATAGCTCAGAGGCAACGTGCTCGCATTGGAAGCAAGATGACACAGAGCAACACAGGTTCGATCCGCGGGTACGCGCTTAGAAACCTCTGGGTATTACGGGTGTTATAAATAACCTATCATATCATATCTAGCAGCACAGCACGGATATGCCAGCTGGAGCACAACCTCACAATGACTGACAGTTTACTTGCAGGTTATTTGCAGGTGTGCACTATCAATACACTTCATTGGACAGGCCCTTTAAGAACAAGGGGATTACGCAAGAAGTCACCAGACTTGCACTTCGAAGAAAAGCACCTTGACTGGCTCGTCATTGGACATCTCTTTTCCTGACATTAAACGTCACTGGCAAATCCCGTCCCAGAATAGGCTACACGGGTACACGTTACTGAACAGACTCTTGCAAGAAAAGAGCATTGAGCATCACTGATAGGAAAGTGCAGCCAAATGACCAGAAAAGAGCATTGGGCATCACTGATAGGAAAGTGCAGCCAAATGACCAGATAAGAGCATTGAGCATCACTGATAGGAAAGTGCAACCCAGTGATCAGAAAAGAGCATTGGGCATCACCAATAGGAAAGTGCAGCCCAATGAGCAGAAAAGATCATTGAGCATCACCGATAGGAAAGTGCAGCCAAATGACCAGATAAGAGCATTGAGCATCACTGATAGGAAAGTGCAACCCAATGATCAGAAAAGAGCATTGAGCATCACTGATAGGAAAGTGCAGCCAAATGATCAGAAAAGAGCATTGAG
The DNA here is from genome assembly GCF_040938575.1 of Ambystoma mexicanum. Lineage (NCBI taxonomy): Eukaryota > Metazoa > Chordata > Amphibia > Caudata > Ambystomatidae > Ambystoma > Ambystoma mexicanum. The sequence continues at coordinate 405,067,688 of NC_090924.1, forward strand.
CATCACTGATAGGAAAGTGCAGCCAAAGGTTCAGAAAGAGCATTGAGTATCACTGATAGGAAAGGGCAGCCAAATTATCAGAAAAGAGCATTGAGCATCACTGATAGGAAAGTGCAGCCAATTATCAGAAAGAGCATTGAGTATCACTGATAGGAAAGAGCAGCCAAATGATCAGAAAAGAGCATTGAGCATTACTGATAGGAAAGTGCAGCCAATCATCAGAAAAGAGCAATGAGCATCACTGATAGGAAAGTGCAGCCAAATGACCAGATAAGAGCATTGAGCATCACCAATAGGAAAGTGCAGCCAAACGATCAGAAAAGAGCATTGAGCATCACTGATAGGAAAGTGCAGCCAAATGATCAGAAAGAGCATTGAGTATCACTGATAGGAAAGAGCAGCCAAATGATCAGAAAAGAGCATTGAGCATTACTGATAGGAAAGTGCAGCCAATCATCAGAAAAGAGCAATGAGCATCACTGATAGGAAAGTGCAGCCCAATGAGCAGAAAAGAGCATTGACCATCACCGATAGGAAACTGCAACCCAATGAAAAGAACATTGAGCATCACTGATAGGAAAGTGCAGCCAAATGATCAGAAAGAGCATTGATATCACTGATAGGAAAGGGCAGCCAAATGATCAGAAAAGAGCATTGAGCATCACGGATAGGAAAGTGCAGCCAAATGACCAGATAAGAGCATTGAGCATCACTGATAGGAAATTGCAGCCAAATGACCAGATAATAGCATTGAGCATCACTGATAGGAAAGTGCAGCCAAACGATCAGAAAAGAGCATTGAGCATCACTGATAGGAAAGTGCAGCCAAATGATCAGAAAGAGCATTGAGTATCACTGATAGGAAAGAGCAGCCAAATGATCAGAAAAGAGCATTGAGCATTACTGATAGGAAAGTGCAGCCAAACATCGGAAAAGAGCAATGAGCATCACTGATAGGAAACTGCAGCTAAATGACCAGAAAAAAGCATTGAGCATCACTGATAGGAAAGTGCAACCCAATTAAAAGAACATTGAGCATCACTGATAGGAAAGTGCTGCCAAATTATCAAAAACGAGCATTGAACATCACTGATAGGAAAGGGCAGCCAATGATCAGAAAAGAGCATTGAGCATCACTGATAAGAAAGTGCAGCCAAATTATCATTGACGCTCGATGCACATGGTCTTTAATCCATATCAATTCACGCCAAAAACTGTGATCCTCTTCACCTAACACAGGGGTCTGCAACCTTTGTCTCCCCAGATATTTTGGACTACACATCCCACCAGTCCTAGCCAGCTTAATTAATGGTGAAGGATAATGGGAGTCATAGTCCAAAACATCTAAAGAGCTGCAGGTTGCAAACCCCTGACCTAACAGATAACACAGTGACAGTAAGTGCACTAACCCTCTCGCACATCTTATAAGCTACAGCTGCCCACACAGCCTCCCAAAACTGTAGCGAAAACAGCCAAAGAAGCGTTTCACAATAAGAAGCCGGACCTACCAGTCTGCATAATGCTTGCTGTGTATTATCTGCAAATGTGCAGTCTTCCACATGCATGTGCGTAATTGTGTGCATGCATGCATGTGACAATGTTTATTTTAAGGATTTTGTTCAAATTCTCACAACTTGAGAAATTCTCACTTTTGTCAAATTGCAACGTGTGCCGCTTCCTCAAATTGTGCATTTGCACTTTTGCCATTTCATGCTGGAAGCAAATGTTCCCACAATGTCCCCCGTTGTGCTGTCCATCATCATCAAACCCGTAATCAAGTCGTCAAGCTTGCTTGTTTTAATTCGCCAATGAAGTCTTTTCCCTAATTAATTCCGTGACCCAGATTGCAACGTGTGCCACTTCCTCAAATTGAGCATTTTCACTTTTGTCATTTCATGCTGGAACTAAATGTTCCCACAAGGTTCCCCTTTGTCCTGCCCATCACCATCAAAACCGTAATCAAGTCGTCAAGCTTGCTTGTTTTAATTCACCAATGAAGTAATTTCCCTAATTAATTTCGTGACCCAGATTGCAACGTGTGCCACGTCCTCAAATTGTGCATTTGCACTTTTGACATTTCGTGCTGGAAGCACATGTTCACAATGTCCCCTGTTGTGCTGCCCATCATCATCAAACCCGTAATCAGGTCGTCAAGCTTGCTTGTTTTAATTCACCAATGAAGTAATTTCCCTAATTAATTTCGTGACCCAGATTGCAACGTGTGCCACGTCCTCAAATTGTGCATTTGCACTTTTGACATTTCGTGCTGGAAGCACATGTTCACAATGTCCCCTGTTGTGCTGCCCATCATCATCAAACCCGTAATCAGGTCGTCAAGCTTGCTTGTTTTAATTCGCCAATGAAGTAATTTCCCTAATTAATTCCGTGACCCAGATTGCAACGTGTACCACGTCCTCAAATTGTGCATTTGCACTTTTGACATTTCGTGCTGGAAGCACATATTCACAATGTCCCCTGTTGTGCTGCCCATCATCATCAAACCCGTAATCAGGTCGTCAAGCTTGCTTGTTTTAATTCGCCAATAAAGTCATTTCCCTAATTAATTCCATGACCCTTAATCAGTGTCTGGCTGGTTTCATGAAGACGGAGCTCATTTCTGCCACCTGACGTGTCCTGCAGAAGACTCGAGGGGTGCCCCCGAGAATGCATTGCCCAGCTGGAGGGCAGGGGGTGTGTGTGGACCGCCTGAGAACAGAGGTTCACGTGCAGGAGAGGATTCACAAAAACAAGAATCTAGCAGTGTGCATTACAACCGGCATGTAGCACGCCTACGATGGTCGAACTGTTTTGTGTGCTTCGACCGCAGTTCTGGAGGTTGTGTCTCTGCGGGTCATGTAATTGCGGTTGATCACTTACGCCTGTCACTAACTGTGCACTGGAATAGTTTAGCATTTGCATGCATTACATTTGTGGAATTTACGCATTTTTTTCTTTAACTTTACTGTACTTTCCCAGAAATGTGTTTACAGTGAACACCTCGCGATACACGCACCCCTGTGGCAATGTAATATATTACTATGCTTCTCACATTTTGTGCACGCCTTATGCATTGCCCATTTGCGTGTAAGGTAGATGTGCAGCTCAGTGCATGAAAAGCAGTGCAAAAGGGGAGTGCCCTCCAAGTGCGCGCTATTTTGAGGCCGAGCGATGTCACTGAACAGCACGGGAAGCGGTCGCCGTGACCTCAATTCCTCATGCTGCCGTATTGTGCATTGACGGTCAGCACAACCCCTCGCAAAAAGACGCAAGAGCCCCTAAGCTTCCCTCAAACCGTGTGATATTCTGTGGCTTCCTGTTACAAGATGCAGTGGTCCATGCCTGCAGTCTACACCACCTTTTTACCCAGGTCTCGAGTCCTAATAAAAAAGAAAAGTGTGTGGGGGGGCTCTAAAACAGGCATGAGACTAACTGAACCGACACCATAACGAAATATGCAAATTCCATCCAAATTGTCTTTCACATCTGAGAAAGTGCACTGGCCAAACAAGCAGTTGCCAAGAGAACGCATTGTATTATTGCATTGCCGGCTAGGTATAAAAGGTGTGCACCTTTTATAACTATGAATCTTCAGCAAAAGACATCGCCTCATTACAAGGTTGGAAGTAGCCTTGCCGGTAAAACCGGCAAGGCTACCTCCAAAACGGCACGAAAATCCGGTAAAACCGGTAAAACCGGCAAGGCTACCTCCAAAACGGCACGAAAATCCGGCACCCGCAAATGGGCAATTACTGGGGTATTCCAGCCCAGCCTGGCCTGGTAATTGCCCTTTCGCAGGTGCCGGAGCCGGTAGAACCCCATTCCCATTGTCAATAGGAATGGGGATCCCTGTAGCACTGGCACGGTTCATTACCATGCCGGTGCTACAGGCTTGCTGTGGTCGAGGGTGCCTTTCATTCCGCCAGGTCAGACCTGGGGGAATGAAAGGCACCCGTGCGCCCAACTCAGAGTTTCCTGCAAACTCGTAATGAGGCATCCGTTTGTTAGGAGGATGTCCATACACAACATTTTAGGAGTTGTTGCTGTGTTATTTGTGTGGTCTGGCGACTAGTCACAGAGCGTTTTCCTATGGTATTGCACCATTATAAAGGTCTTTACACAGGTAGGGAGGACGGTGTCTGCCCTTTCAAAAAAGTGGGCAGAAAGTGGGTGCACCTCTATACCTGTGTGGTTCCTCGACTTGAGCCCTGGTTTTTCCACTGCTTTTCAAAATTCAGCATCACGAGAGATTTATTTGTACGTTGTATTTTTCAACAAATGTTTGGGAAAATGTTAGGAGTTTGGAGGTAGCCATTCCCTTAATAAGGGCATGGCTACCCCCAAACCCGGGTCCGGTCCAGGTCCCGCAAAAGGGGATTTACCGGGCCATTCTGACCTTGGAGGGCCCGGTAATTCCCATTCGCGGGACCCGGACCCGGTACGTCCTCATTCCCATTCGAGCCCCCATAGAGCTGAATGGGAATGGGGAGGATGGTAGCAACAGTACCGTTAATAACAGTCTGACCAGTCACCTGGTCTGACCAGGCATCCAGAGCGGCACCTGCGAGCAGACTCGGAATGTTGCGGCATGGCAACAACGGAGCCGGTAGCACTACCGGCGCCGTTGTTCCCTTACCGCAACACTCCTAATGAGGCCCATGTTGAAATAAATACTTGCATTTAACTTGTGTGGAGACTGGGATCATGCACTGCATTGCAGCTGCTGTGATACTGTTTTTATACCATTCTTTAAGGAGGTTTTCCCGCCTGTCATCGTGTAGAACATTTTTGTGCCATGTGTCTCCCCTGAAAAGTGATTGTTATCAGGCAGAGTAGAAGTGACCACAAAGTCACTTTACTATATGAACGCTAAGCCACTTGGCTGCTGTGAAGGCCAGCGTGTGAATAAGGGACGCGTTCTGTGGGTTTAAGGTACAGTGACGTCCATGCTTAGGTTGTGTTACTACAGGCCACACATCTATGCAGTTGGGCTCTAGGGAGGTAATTAGTGGGTTAGCGCCAGGGTGAATCAATGGCCGAGCAGACGAGAAGGAAAAAAGTGGATGTTTGAGATGTGACGAAAAGAACCAGGATCAAGTAAGGGAACCCAAGAGCTTTTATGGTGATAGTCAAGACTAGAATCCTGGGAGATTGGGACGGGGAAAAATGAGTTTGACTTATAACTCCCATGACCCATCACCATTTAATATGCTAGCTAGGGCTGAAGGGAGTTGTAGGCCAAAACATCTGAAGGGTGACAGATTTAAGGTCTGATTCATGGAATTTTCTGTACGGCTCAAAGTGACTTTGCACTGCCAATACAAACCATGATTCATGGAACTCTGCAAAGTGTATTTTTGCTGTGCAAAGTCAGTGCAAAGTAATTTCTGCAGTACAAAATGACTTTGCACTGACATTGCACTGCAAAAATGCACTTTGCACAGTTCATTGAAATCAGGGTTTGCGTCCGCAGTGCAAAGTCACTTTGAACCATGCAAAACATTCCATGAACCGGGCCCTAAGAGTATTGAAGGGTAGAGCACAGTGCTGGAAATGGATCCAATTTACTGTGGGAACTCCCACCTCCCTTTCATGCGTACTTTCTGACCGGATTGGCAGTGGTGTGGGCAGGACTGCGGCTGAATTGTCAGTGGTGTGGGGAGGACTGGGGTCGGAGCTAATTGTTGAATGATGTGCGTGCCCTGTATATAGGATGATGGCTGGTTTTTGGGAGCATAAGAATGACCACCAATTTATCACTCATGTCTGTGGTAGTAATTTACATGTTCATTCCTTCTGAGCATGCAATGCACACTTGGTACGGTGCTCATTGCTTCGGTCAGAATAGTCACCCTAACAGTAAAATGTGTGCAAAGCATAAGACTTATATGATAGGTTATTTATAACACGCTTAATACCCAGAGGTTTCTAAGTGCGGACCCGGGGATCGAGCCTGTGGTGCTCCGTGTTTCTTGCTTCAAAGGCGAGCATGTTGCCCCTGAGCTATCCTCCTGAGACAATATACAGCTTTGGACAGTTTCATTGTTTAAATTTGGGCTGCTGAGCCACGGACGACTTTCAGATGAAGTCTGTGAAAATGTGTGGCACTCAACTGCACTAGTCATGGCATGCAGGAGACTCGGCAATCAGTAGCAGAAAGCTTTCTCAATGT